>NC_133534.1:46165216-46818716 GCF_048544455.1 Silene latifolia
ACCCCATTGTTGATACTCCAATTGAAAATCCTAGTGAACCTCCCCAGAAAAAATCGAAACCTTTGAAGAAAAAGCTTGTATACCTTTCTCCCTATGATCCGGTCTCCCTAACCTCAAAATGGGACTTGGCCATTGTTTGGGATCACCTTGAGAGTATTGACCTCCCTACTTCCATTTACAAAAATTTTGAGAGGTTGATGAACATCAAAGCAATTCACTCCCCTCGGGTTTACAACCAAACTTGGTTTGAGCCGCCTGCATTTCACTCAGTCCGTGATATGGTCTTAGCTCAAGGTTGGGAGAAGCTTTTGGAAATGCGTGAACCAGTGTTTGTGAGCGAGGTAATTCAGTTCTTTGCAACTGTTCGGGTTGATAAGTCGGGTGAAACTCTTACGGCTAAGGTGAACGGTAAGCCTCTTAAACTATCTCAATCTGATTTCGCTACCGCACTTGATATTCCAGTCGGAGGTTTTGACAAACTCCCCTCCGAAACTTGGGTCGCTTTACCTTATGCCTCACCACTTAATGTCGCCCAAGGTGTGTGTCCCAAAACTGTCTCTCCCGGTCCCGTAAGCAACACCCAAATACCCCCTCCTCTTCGCATCATTTTTAATATGCTTTGTCGCTCTATTTATCCCTCGGGTGATAGGGGAAAATTCACCATAGCCCAACAATACTTAATCTATCATATTGCTACCCATAAGAAGGTGAACCTAGTCGGGTTAATGTTTAAACGCTTTCACCTTATTTCGACCAAGCTTCGTCGACCTTCTTCTAGCATGATTCACTTACCCTATGGCATGTGGTTATCGGTTGTGCTCAAGGCACAAGGGGTGCTAGTGAATACTAGCTTGGGTTCGTTGGATATGTGTGATGTTATGAGTGATGGGCAAATGGGGAAGATGCTTATCAAGATTGAAAATGATGAATTAATTTCTGTGAAAATTAAGAAGGACCCAGAGGTTGGGTCATCAAGTCAAGTGAATACGGGTGGTATGCGGGAAGTGCTTAATGCCGTGGCTGAGCTGAGTGCGTGGCTTAAGGAAGATGCTCGTCAAAAGGACTTGGCAATATCGGCCCTTGCTTCTACTATGGACCTCATCCGTGGTGAGGTGGATATCATTTCCACCCTTGTGTCAACAAAAGAAGTTGGTGATGATGCTCATGTGGATGATGATCCTTTGGGTAGTGGCTCGAATGGTGAACAAGCTTCCTCCCCTTAGCCTTTCCCTTCCCTCTCGGCCTTTTAACCTTTTACCCGTATCCCTTCATTTTGTTCCACCTTGGTTGTGCCCCTCTAAAACAATATTTTCCTTGCTTGTTATTTTGACAATTGGTGGTGTATCTTAAACTTTCTTTAGCTATGTTGAACTTTGATTAACTTATGCTTAATCCTTGTTTATGTTGACCTTGTTACATTGTTACAATTACATGTGTCTTTTTGTGTTTTCTTATGAAATATCTGCACTCTAATGCTTTAGACATCCCTATCCGTTTGATGATGTCAAGAGGGGGAAAAGGTAAACTCATGCTTTGAATCTCTTTGCTTATTGATTAGACTAATGTCTTGCCTAACCTTCTTAGCTTGATTCTTGTTTTGGGGCAATGTAAAATTGTCATGGTAATTTGATTCTAACTTTTGCCTTAGGTAAGGTAACATTGTCCCTTCTCTATCATTTGATCTTGCTTGCTTAAAAATCTTGAATCAAGGTGTTTACATTGCTTATACATTCGTTTGGGGCTTGTCATCATCAAAGGGGGAATTTGTTGGGTTCCTTATGTTGATGATAACATGCCCATTTGATTTGTGTCATCTTAGTTTACCTTTTCAGGATATATGATCATATCAAGCTTGGATTAAGAAGTGTTGAAGTTGTTATTAATCCCATTGTATTAAGTCATGTGTCATCTAATGTACAAGTGAGAAAGTAGAGTATATTAGAGTAATAGAAACAGTCCAGGCGACTGTTGCTTTTACAAGTAAACAGCTGCTTGGTTTGTTGCCACAACTCGAGAAACTTGAAGTCCCTTTTTATCTTTCAAAAGCCTTTCACGTGACTCATATTTTTCAAAGATAGAAATCAGATTTTTATTAAGAAGGTGGTCTTCAATAAAGAGTGGTTTGAATTATTATTTTCAAAATGTTTCCTCTTTATGCAAATTCAACCCTTTGGCTCTTTAAGAAAACAAAGAATGCTTTTTGCCATTTTAGTGTTAACTTGTCATCATGTGACTTGTCTTTTCTCTCTTTGTTTTCTGAATTTGCATGAGCATTTAAGGATATCTTTCAAACCATCTTTCCCCATTCTTACCTTTGCAAAAGAGCCCTCTTTGGTGCAAGTTTTGGGTGGTTGCTATTGCCCTTCACATGTGAGGTCTTTGACCCTTCAAAACCCTAGCAACCTCTTCACTCACCTCCTCTATATAAACCGTGCCTCACCTTCATAAATCCTTAAGACTTTTCTGAAATAATTCTTTCAACTTTGCAAATTGTTTTTAAAGCTTAAAAATCGTGTTTATTTGCAAAATCCTTTAAAAGTCTTCAAGTTTCTTCAAGTTGTTACAGTCGTGGCTACTGTTGCTTTTCTATACTAAACTCTCTTGCTTATGAATTGTTGATCTTGTAAAAGTTGTCCATCTCTATTCTTTGTTAAGAATGTGTTAGTGGAAACTTGATCCTATAACATTCTAAGTGTGTTAGTAGAGTTTAGGACGGAGTAGTCTTTAACTCTTGACAACCGGAGTAGGTTGTGAGTTGGCAACCGGAGTAGGTTGCGAGTTAGCTTGTCATAACAACGGAGTAGTTCTTGTACTAGCGTTACAACCGGAGTAGGTTGGTGTCTTTTATTGTAAGGGTATTTTAGTTGTCGGAGTAGATCACTAAAAGAAAAGCAATAAAAAGGTAGATTAGACGTAGGCACTTGAGTATTTGCCGAACCAATTCAAAAATCTTGTGTTCATTGTTTTTACTTTATTTTTTTGCAATTTACTTTGTTTGTTTTGCTTTGCTTTGCTTA
Source organism: Silene latifolia (assembly GCF_048544455.1). Lineage (NCBI taxonomy): Eukaryota > Viridiplantae > Streptophyta > Magnoliopsida > Caryophyllales > Caryophyllaceae > Silene > Silene latifolia. The sequence continues at coordinate 46,168,234 of NC_133534.1, forward strand.
ACCTTAGAAGTAATGATTCATCATCTTGTCGCATTTGGTCTGCAGTCATATTCCACAAACTGAGACAAATAGATACAGTCAGAACGATTGTTGCTTTCATACTTCAGCAAACATTCATCGTGATACTTGTTTAGTTTTCCAATATTATCCAAACTATCTCCTAATCTCTTTTGTCCTCGTAACTCACTTTAATTCAATAAAGTTGAAGTTATAATTTTTTAAAATAGTACCTAATTCACCCCCTCCCCCTCTTAGGTACTTGAATCCATAAACTCAACACGCATAACGGAGCTCCTATTGAAGATGCTCCATATCCAGGGCGCTTGAAGAAGGTCAAGAAGACGGAGCCTGAGTTCGCTCGTTTCGGTGAACTTGTGCGAGAATTGAACTTGAGTGTTCCGTTTATCGAGCTGCTAAAAAAGGTACCTTCATATTTAAAATTTATGCGAGAAGTATTAACGCGTAAAAGGACCATAGATGATGTTGAGACAGTAGCTCTGACGGAGGGGTGTTCTGCACACCTCCAAAATAGGACCCCACCTAAGCTTTGCTGATCCTGGTAGTTTTTCGATACCGTGTCACATTGGAGTTCAATTAATTGATAATGCATTGTGTGATCTAGGAGCAAGTGTTAGCGTGTTACCCTTGTCTCTGGCCAAACGATTAGGATTCACTAAATTCCATTGCATCAACATGACGGTCCAGATGGCTGATCGGACCTTGTCACGACCTTTAGGAGTGCTACAAGATATTCATGTGCAAATAGGAAGATTTCTTATTCCTGTTGATTTTGTCGTGTTAGACATACCCGAAGATAATCACACCCAAATTATTTTGGGAAGACCGTTCTTGCACACTGCGCAAGCGGTTATAGATGTCGGGATGCGCACTCTTACGTTTAATGTCGGTGGTGAGGAATTGGTTTTCGCTAAACTCGCTACTCATAGGGGTTCTATGCGTGTTTTGGAGTGTCATGCTATTCCTGCGGTTGGTGTTGTTACGCCACCCATGATTGAGTCACCTTCCATCCCCGTTGTTGATGTTGAGCCCCCACGTGTTGTTACTCTACCTGCTACACTTACACCTCCGCCTCGGAATGAGAGCGATAAGGAGGATAGTGCTATTGTTGTTACCTGTACAGGACCTGGATGGGGAGCTTTGGCGCTTGACCAAGGCGAAATGAGCTTCAATGTTGGAAAGGGAGAGGGAAATGGTGGCAATATGACACGTATTCTGGCGGAAGAAATAAAGCTGGGACATTCGTCGGAAAGTGGTACTTATGTCTGGAGAAGGAAGTTGGAAGTTACCGCAGCTGAGGGTAACTCCGTTAGCCAGAGGCCTAGCAGAGGCCTGAAGGACTTAATTGAGCATTAGCCGGGTTTGCAACCCCGTGCAAATTGTAATAGACGATAGATTTTTGAATTCTTTTTATTGTTTTTAAACTTCTTTAATTGCGTTGAACACTTAGGCTATAGACATTTTTAGCGTAGAAGACAATTGTGGACTGTAGACAATTTGCTGGTGTTTTGGGATATTTTTACTATCAATTTTGCAGGTACAGAAAGCCGCACTCAACAGATGATACATTAATATGCGTGCTAGCAGGAAAAGAGCTCGATCGAGGGAGTAAGATCTCGATCGAGGGGATTTTTGAAGAAAAAGAGCTCGATCGAGGGAATCCAATCTCGATCGAGTAAGAGGAAGGTCAAGGGACAGCCACCTCTCGATCGAGAGGTAATAATTAACTCGATCCAGAGGATCTGAGAGCTAAAGCTCTCGATCGAGAGACCTGTATCTCGATCGAGAAGCTCCGCGGGTATATAAAGGGAGTTCCTTTCTCGATCGTCCTCTTTATTTACTCGACCCCAATTTCTTCATTCCTGCAATTTTCAATTGATCAATTACCTTGCAAATTTGATATTTCTTGCCCAAAATCCTACTACAATAAAATACCCATATAATTACCATCCTAAATTAATCAAAAGCCCTCTCCCAAACTCCATCTTTTTCGATTAATTAGAGTTTTCGGGTTTTAGGGTTTATCAATTCGATTTTTTTTCGAATTCGTGCCTATTGTTTTGATTAATTAAGCTTTTGTGGGTGTTCTAGCATCAAGTAAGTTCGACCTTACTCTTTCCTTTCATTTAATTGCAATCCTCATCCCCTTTTCGCGATTTAGGGTTTATGTGTTTGTTTAGGTCGAATTTTCCAATTGAATTCCCAATTTAATTATTAGTCTTGATGCTTTTGTAGTTATGGATTCCAGTAAAGAAATCCCCGTCACTGAGACCGTACCTGAGACCGCTGCTAGTGCTCAGACGGCTGCTTCTTCTGTTACTACGGTGGTTACCACCACCGCGCAGCTTCTTGCTTCCCGTTCAGTGACGGAGAAACCCACAGCCGCCACCGAGGTCACAAAGGCCAAGGCTGTAGGAGAGGCGACCCGTACTGTTTCTGCCCCTGCCAGGCCTTTCTCTATGCTAGACAGAGGATTCACGCCTCGATTCCCGACGCCTGGTATGCTGCCACCTAGGCCGAGTCAGCCGGCTAGCCAGCTAGCCATTACTTCCGCCCTTCCAGGGGTTGTTATTCTGAGAGAGGCCGCTCTTACTCCCTTACCGGAGTTGCCCACGGTACGTTTTGCTTCCACGGATCACCGAACTCGGTTATCCGCTTTACTTCGTTGCCCTCTCTCCTCCACCCGTTTCATTGCGCGGACTGACCTAGAGACCTTAGGAATTTATGAGGAGGTCTGTAGTTTGTTGAATGGGACGGGTATGTCGGGTCGATTACCTTGCGGGAAGAAGCGCTATTCGTATCCCTACATACGAGTTTTTCAGCTCCTACTCTTTTGACACCGACTCTTAGCTTCCAACCACTCTAGTCCTTGCATTCACTTTCGATTCCGCAATGAGTCGCACCATTGGAATTTGGCCAGGTTTGGGGAGGTTCTAGGCCTCGTTAGTGACGGCCCCATCGAGCCGCCCCGGGATATCCTTCAGCCGCTTTGGGCTGCACTTTCTCACACCCCTTACCCCGCGCGTAGAGGAGCCCACGTACACTTACCTGCTCCTCGTTACTTCTTGCGACTTATGGGAGAGACCATTTTTGGGCGACCTGAGCCCAATAACGTGACCAACACTGAGCTAGCAATTCTCGCTGGGTACCTCAACATTGACTACGGTACCCCGTTTGTTCTAAACATTGCTTATTTGGTAGCTCGGCATTGGAACGGAATTGGGAAGAAGGTCAAGACCTCTGTTGTCTGCGGCGGGTTAGTGACTAGGATAGCCCGCCATCTTTACCCCACTGAGCCTGGACTTACTGCGCCTCATAAGCAAGCTTACCTCGACTTGGCTGCCATGGTTGACTTTGCCTGGTTCCCTAAGAAGAAGGGCATGAGGACGTGGAAGATTTGTGGTTCCACGTCTGTTACCTTACCGTGCCCTACCCTTCCTCCACTTTTACCGCTCCCGACTGCTGCTGAGGGAGCGAGGCCACCTCCACCCACCTACCACCTTACCTTCACCCCTACTTCCTCCTCTTCCAAGAAGAGGAAGCGGGAGGCCGGAGCCCCTTCTTGCTCTCAGGCTCAGGCTGGACCGACACCCACGCCCACGCCTTCACCTACCCCCACTCCTTCTGGACCGGCCATGCCGGCCAATTTTTTTTGCCCTCCTGCTTTGGTGGCGCCCGAGGTCATGGACCAAGGGCGTCGTGATTCCTTGCTTCTGGATATGTGCAGGTACCTTTCCGACATGAGACGGGATCAGACTCTTTCCTATTTCCCGATCTACGAGTTCCACATCCGAGCACGGCAACCGATTCCAGAGGGGTGGCCGCATCCCTCTTTCTACCGATACCCAGAGCGTGGGTACCCTCCACTCCCTTCTGACTCAGAGGACGAGGTGGAGGAGACACCGATAGCACGAGAGTTGCGGTTGCGGGCTGAGCAGGCGGCACGGCGAGCTGCCAGAGAGGAGGAGAGGGACCCCCCATTTACACCTGGTGCGGAGGATGTAGCTGGAGACGACGATTAGAGGTTCCCCTAGTTCGTTGCTGGTTTGGGGAAGCCGTCTTGTGAGTACCGTCTTCCTTTCTTTTTCCATCTTTGTATTTATTTATTGTATTTTAGGAGCATGTATTAGGTTTGTGTACCCCATCTCCCATTTTGCTGCTGTTAGTTAGTTGTGAAGACGATGAGGACATTGTCTGTTTTGGTTTGGGGAGGGTATATGCATCCTTTTGCTTCTGCATTTACATTTTGTTTTGCATTCACGTTTACTGCTTTATGCTTTTGCTTTTCATACAAATATCAAAAAGAAAAAAAAATGAATATTTCGTAAAAAAAAAAAAAAAAAAAAAAAAAATTATATATCACGCTTACTTTTGCATATAGTTGAGTCGGATTGGAGATCTTTAATGATGACGTTGCGCTATTGGTCAAATATGCCATTCCTTGCCTTTTCACAGCTGCTTAGCAAGAATCAAAAGTGATTTCTCAAATTTTGTTGTGGAATTTACTACGGATTACTAGACTTGACTCGTAATTTTGGCAAACTACTTATATATTCTGAGATATAGAGCCATAACTGGTGACATTCATGATCAGTTTTCATAGGAATTGAGAGTAGTTACTCCCCACATTTCATTGTATTGCATGTATATGAGTTTTGATTTCTTTTTGCCTGCACGCATGGGTTTGTGGTCGGTATCACGTGTTTTGAGAACTATTGCATCTACCCTTTTCTCGTTTTGCCCATTTAACTCCACATTAAGCCATATCTGCCAGTTGCCTTAACTACACCCAATACTTAGCTTACCATTGTGCCGAGCTAGGTAGTAGTAGAGGAAATTGTTTTATTTGTACAGTTTATGGCTCGTTTTGTACTGTTAGAGTGAGTATTGATGAGAAATGTTGGAGTACGCTGAAATTGGTGCTCGATCGAGAGCTTATATGGTCGATCGAGCTATTGATGGTCCTAATAGTCCTCGATCGACATGTCCATGTGGTCGATCGAGTGGATTGGAGTTGGAACCTCTCGATCGAGTGGCATTATTCCTTGATCGAGAGGGTTTGTCCTGTGTCAGCCACCAAAAGAAAAAAAAACCGTGAAAAAGAAAAAAAAAAAAAAAAAAAAAAAAAAAGAGAAAAAATGGCTGGAAAGAAAGAAAAAAAATATATTCCTTACCTCTCGTGCTTATTCATACTTTACGAGGTATTTTCATTATGGATTCTTGTGTTGTATATGCCAAATAATAAGGCATTGAGTTATTTATATGATTGGGAGAGTGGGATGTATTTTATTATGGTCTTGGTTAGATTCTAGCTCGGCTATTTTACCTTCACATTTCCATATTTGTTTTGCCCTTCTTACCAATTGAGCCTCACATATCCATATTATGCAATTGTTCGGCACGTGATAGTCCTTGAACGGTGGTTTTGCGTGTGTACGGTGATTGAATCATTACTCATGTTAGTTAGCACTACATGTTGTGTTGGTCGCAGTCTAGGTGAGAGTCTGCAATTTCTTCTTTCTTTGCACACATATTCTTACTTACCATTTGGTTTGCTGAGAGAAGAGTGAACCGGAAGAGTCCAAATTTACGAGTCTTGCAAGGTCGAACATCCAATGTAATTCCATGATATGCATAAATTTGTTCACTTACTTTGAGCTTAGCAGTAGTTGATTTTGTGCATTAAAGCGGTTTGGCATTGACTAGTAGTTAGCTCTGAAAATTACTCCTTTCAATTAGGTCCTTAGTTGCATTTAGTTTGCTTGGGGACAAGCAAAGGTTTGGTTTGGGGAAGTTTGATGCGTGCATTTTACATAGACTTTTACGGTCTCTTTTGGCACGCATTTCTATGTATTTAAGTGATATTATGTCACTTTATACCCCGAATAGGCTACTTTGTGCTTTTATTGCTATTTTGCAGATTTGTAGTGGAAACCAACCTTTAGTGGCCTCGAGATAGCATCTCTGGAAGATGGAAGGAAAAGAGGACGAAAGACTCATGCATGGGAAAGCGTGAAGACGAAAGTTAACCAAATTAAGCAAGTCAGAAATACTACGGAAGCTGAGAAGTGACTGAAGATCTCGATCGACCATATTTGACTGTCGATCGAGAACACAGAGGAATACAAGCCTTCGATCGAGCTGCCCTGTGCTCGATCGAACTATCAAGCCCTCGATCGAGCTGCCCTGTGCTCGATCGAGCTGTCCTGTACTCGATCGAGAGCCTTAACCTCTCGATCGAGAGGTTCTCCTTTACGTGGGCTATTAAAGCCCGTAGGTTAATAAAACAACTCGTGAGTTTTGTTATAAAAATTATTAGACGAGTTGCTAGGTTATTATATTTTACCTATCATTCAATTTTCTACATACATTTTTACTGCTTTTTACTGTTCACTGCTTGGAATTTTACGATCTTGGATTTGGTTGTTCTTTACGCCGGATTCGCTATTATAGTATAATTCTTTCCCTTAATCTCTTCTCTTGTTTATGTTTTATATTTGCTCTTTTAGTTTCATTGTTAATTCCTCCCTTAATCTCGTCATTGCTTTATACTATTGTTACATCATGTTTTCCGTTAGCATTTCGTCATTAGTTATGTTAGTTAATTTAATTAGCATGCGTAGCTAATTTCTTTATATGCCGGGATGAGGGAAACCGTGTTAGAAGCATGTTAGGACGACTACTAAGGTAGTTATACGGTAGGAATCAGGTCTAAGCAATTTATTTGTAGTTCGGTTGAATGAGTGCACGCAGGAGACCGTGTGTTTAGTTAACCCCCGACCTGGATCGAAAGATTGGAAGGGTAGGCTTGCTTAGTTCTGATAATTGACTCCTATGAGGGCGAAAGTCAAGTAGGATGACCTTAGGGCGATTTTAGACCGAAAGGTATAGTCGGGTTTGAGACCGAAAGGAGATAACTTAGCCCTTTCTACTAATGAACTTACCGACCTAGTTATTCCGATAGTGTGTAGAACACGGCAGACCGAAATCCTGGCATATCTCTCTTTATCTGATAGTTTATTTACGTCTCTCCCTATTTTTCTCTTATACCCTTATTTTCTCTTTCCCTTAAACTTTAGTAGTTAGAATATCAAATTCAAAACCCCCCAGTTTGTGACCGACAGATTAGACTACAGTTAATAGAAAAGCCTCTCTGTGGATTCGACCCGACTTCCCTAGCTATTTATAGTATAGGCTTGTTGGCATTTATTTTTGGTGTTGAACGACACGCATCATAGGTAATAACAATATGTTGGCGGGTCCTTTTTCGCCTAAGTTGAAGTTTTTTTTCAATTTTTTATGGAATACGGTTGTTCCAAGGCGAGGAGGACAAGATAAGATCTCGAGTTATGAGATGGTGTTGGCTTACAAATGGCTTGAAGGGCAAAATTTTAGTCTTCCATTGCTCGTTTTTCATCGTATCATTCAAACTAGCATTTCCGTCACCGAAGAAAAAATTTATACTGCTTGGGATTTGCCTTATGGTATGTGGATTCCTCGCTTGTTGGAGGAGAAGAAGGTGGTAAGTTCGAGTAGTTACGGTGTGATGGTCAAAGACGAGATGCGTGATACCTATATTAGGCTAATGAAAATTGCCGCTATTGGGCATGATTTGGTGTTTCAATCTAAGGAAGTTCGGTTGTTATGGAAAAGTCATCAGATGTGATGATGGCTATGGAAAAAAATTGAATTCGTTTATGGCGAGTATTTCTGAAAAAATTGGATGCCCAAACAAAACTAATGGAGGAGTTGGTCTCGGGTTTGGCTAAGGAAACGAAATTGGATCCGGTGTCTAGTGGGTTGAGAAATGATGATGTCTTGGCTTATATGCGTGGGCTTGAGGGGCGTCTTAAGATGGTGGATAAGGCCGTGGATAGAGCGGTGCATGAGATGATTTGTCAATCTCATTCCATGGCAGATTTGGTTAGTTAAGGTAGAGCTTTAATGAAATATGGGAAGGCGATGCGTGAATAGAAGATGGGTATTGTGTTTGAGGCGACGATGGCTTTTTCGATGAAGGTGCTCAACTTTGATACCTGCCTCACAGCTCAAGCGAATCTTGTGCGGTCGTGTTTTGATCGTCTTGAGATTCTTAAGTTTCGAACCCGTCCCGGTTATGTGAATCCCAATATGGTGAACCATAATACTCTTTGAACCCATACTCGTCCTACCTCATGTCCCTTTTGCTCCTTTTGTTTAATGTTCATTCGGCCCATTTTGGCTGAAACACATATTGGGCCTATAGGCTTAATTTTTTTGTTTGTATTAGACATATTATATTTTGCGTGCTTATCGTAGAATTATTTCTCGTTTTTTTAATATGGATTTGCATTAATATTTCTTTCTTTGGTCTATATTATTCTAGTTGTTTTATGTTTGTTCTCGTCCTTTTGATGATGTCAAGAGGGGGAAGAAATGATCTTTGGCTTAAGTATTTGCCTAAGCTTGCTCCTTGTCAAGACTTTTAATCTCTTAAGGTCCTTAGGTGCTATATCTTTGAATATAAGTATTTCGTTCTTGCGTTCTACCTTCTATAAATTTGATAGTATTATGTTGTGGGGAAACTTTGGACTTAGTCACAAATTATAGAGGCTTGTCATCATTAAAAGGGGGGAATTTGTTGGACCATATAGTTATATGTGATGTTTAGATAATGACATGTATGCTTTGTATATATGTATATCTCTGTTGCTCGTAATTGTTTGTCTAGTCTTGGTTAGATTGAATAAAGGTTACAATATAAGCAAGCAAAGTTATAGTGCTATGTCTATAACTATGAAGATTTGTGAAGAGCTGTTAAAGTAAGGTTATAGCTGCTTAAGCTATAACTTTGAAGGACAACTCTGTTAATCACTCAAGTAAAGACAAGATCAAGTCTTAAGAAGCTCAAGATGAAAAGCTTGTGATAAAAAAAGAAGAGATAAACCATATAATGAAGATCTCCAGGAAGATTAGCTAGTATAGGTCATCATTTGGTAATGGTATTTTTAGAAGTAATTTTGGAAAAGTAAAGTTATAGCTATTCCACTTATAACTTTACTAACCAAGTCCAATGTTATAGTCACTTGACCAATAACTTTGGAGTGCATATGAGAAACACGATTTTTGGTGTTAAAATCTTTTTAAATGTTTTTAAAAGTAAAAGTATTTATAGTACATTTATCTTATACGTGTTTTAGTTGAATAAAATTATAATTATCCTATTGATTAGTAAAAGAAATTATGAGTTGTCATGTTATCTAGGATTTTCATGTTTATTCACTCAAAACCCTAATTCACTTCTTGACCTAAATAATGCCTAGGGTTTCGAAGGAGGATTCGGTCTATGAGCCGTTTCCTATCCTAATCGTTACCTTATGCACAAGTTAGGGTTTTAGGATATTTCTTATCTACAATATTTGGTAGAGATTTTATATCTCCTTATATTATTTATCAAAGTAAATATCTAATAAGATAATTGAGTTACTCAGACAACAATTAAAGTATTTTTCTAACCTAGTTTTTGCCTTGCTTCACACAAAGTCTTGGACGACTCTAGGGTTTTATTTTAACATAGATCTTCTCTTCTCTCTGTCATTGTCATTTTAAGTTAAGAACTTTTCATGCAAAAATACCTAGCAAACAAATCGAGTAAAGAGCTTTAATTTTAATCGAGTAAAAGTATTTGTTTTGCATTTGGAAATATTTTCGAAAATTCGTGTGTCTCATATTGCAAATTATTTCTTTAAAATCGTTATTGGATAATAGTGTTTAAATTATATCTTATTTCGTTCAATTGTGTGAACACCAGAGAACAATCAACACTTTCTTATTTACGTAAGATAGTCGAGTATCTAACGATACTCAAATTTAGGTAAAACTAGAGTTAGTTGTACGGGTGGGTTAGTAATTTTGTAATCCGTATAAAGGTACTAAAATTATTAATCGACAATAGTGGACGTAGGTTTCGACTTGTGAAACTAAACCACTTCAAAATCCCGTGTGTCTCTAGCATTCTTTTCACTCGTTCATTTCTTTACATTTTAAATTCTTTAATTCACGTCATACATGGAAAATAAAAAAAGTGGGCTAAATTATTAATACTCAATTCACCTCCCTCCCCCCCCCCCCCCCCCCTCCCCCCTCTCTCTTGAGTATTTCGGATTGATAGACTCTTTATGGGGCGGTCATAGATGTTAAGAATGGGAGACTTACACTAACTGTTGGGGATGATACCATTACCTTTACTCTTGATAATGCACTGAGACATCCTGAGTTATAAGCTACTTGTAATATGATTTATGCTATTGATCCTACTTTTGATGAATATCTTGCTTTATGTTTTAGAAGGAATACTCTGGAGATTGCCTTGGTGTCCGTTGCAGCTGATGTTGGGTCACAAATATGGAGTGAGGAAGTTGATGAGATCGAATGGCTGATCTATGGAGAAGAGCCTCATCCTGAGTCAGTTTACAACCCTGCTGAAAGTGGTAATTGGGAGGCCGAGTTGGAAGCTTTGGAGGCTGAAATATTTAAAGAGACACCCGTCAGCATAAATAAAGGACGTGTATAGTGACTACTCCAAGTATGGGTGAGGTGATGTATTCCTTTCCCATTGATACTAAATTGAAAGGTAGTGAACTATTATGTTTACCTTTTATTTTTAATTTTGAGTTTAATGAGCCTGGACAATGTTTATATTGATTTTCTATGCCTCTCTTGTATAATGGTGCTACTTATGCCTTTCTGTAGCACATTCACATATTTTTGATTTACTTTTGAGGGCACTTAGCTGCGTTGATTATGTCGGTTGTGGAATATCGATTTACTAAGAGGATGTCCGTCTTATGGACAATCGATCGAGTATTGGCACACTCGATCGAGTCGTCCGGATTTTAGGTCTAGAATGGTGCTGATAATGATGGAGATGCACAATAGTTGGGCATTATTTCCCCCGTTTTGCAGCTGGTTTTGGGGAGCTTCTATACATGTACTCGATAATCTCTATCCTTGTATTTTCTTTTATTTGTACTATCTTTATTTAGTTCGTTATTTCCTCTTTCCTTTTGTTAGACGTGTCCTAATTTAGATTGCTGGTGATATTTTATATTGTGATTATTGTGTTGTTAGGGTCACAATGAGGACACTATATTAGGCCTAGGTTATTATGTATTAGGCCTAGGTTATTGTTAACACAAAGCCCGTATAATGTACTTATATATAGCGGTTCCATAACGTAATACAAGGTAAGCATTCCCTCATATTGTTTAATATGGTATTAGGGATTCTACTCCACAAATATCTCCATCACAAAACCCTAGTCTAACCACCAGCCGTCACCACGAAAATCATCTCCTCTCCACCCATGTCAAGCGACGAGGAATACAAAGAGCCACCGAAACTCGATTTCTTTAGCCCTTTTTATCTCGGTCTTCACGACATTCCCAATATCAAAATCTGCAATGTTGTCCTTCGTCGTGGTAATTATGATGATTGGAAAAACTCCACTAAAGTGTCTTTAAAATCTCGCCGGAAATTCGGTTTTGTCGATGGCACAATCAAAAAGCCAACAGACGCCTTTCTTCTCCAAAATTGGGAAGTTGTCCATTGTACCTTGGTACAATGGATCCGTAATATAAGTGATCCTTCTATACTTGATACGGTGTCCTACGTTGATGATGCTTCCGTCCTTTGGTCCGAATTGGAGGCCTAATTCAACGTTATTGACGGTACCCTTATTAACGAACTCAAAACACAGTTACACGATTGCAAACAAACAAAAGGTATGGATGTTACTAATTTTTATGGCAAAATGAAATTGCTTTGGGATTCTATTGTTGTCCATGAACCCCCATTCGCCTGTAAATGTGGCAAATATGAGTGCGAAATTTGACCTAAGGCCATTAAACGTCTTGACAACGAAAGACTTCATCAATTTTTTATAGGTCTCGATGTTACGCTTTATAGCAACATCCGTTCCCAACAGTTTCAACTCAATCCATTGTCGTCTCTCAGTCGTGCGTATCATGTTGTGCTTCAAGAAGAGCGCTTTTGTGCCCCCAAGGACCCTACTCTTGATGTCTCCGAGGTCATGGCCTTTGCTATGCCTTTTGCCGCCAAAAATCCCGTTGATTGGCGTGCTTTACGCGATAAAGAACGCGTCGAACGTCTTCAACTCTACTGCAATTTTTGCGAAACTCGTGGGCATGCTGTTGGTAATTGCTTCTTCAAAACGCAGTATTTTCCGGATTAGTGGGGCGATCGACCTCGCAACTTGGCTGACTACCGTCGTGCTCGGGCAGGTAACAGTCGTGGGCAAGGCTCGGGTGGCCACGGTTGTGCTTCCTCTGCTTCTATAGGGCAGTCCTCGGGTTCGGCAGCAGCTTCGCAGTCCTCGTGTTCGCTTGTTCATGCCAACATGTTGACCTCTGGCATATCAACTAATTTCGTGCTTGCTCCTGATCGTCTTAGCGGTATGTGCAATTGGATTCTTGACATGGGCTCCTCCAATCATGTGACGGGTAATTTGTTTTGTTTGGAGGAGCAGCGTGTGATCACAGCCCGTCCCATTGGTCTTCCGAATGGACAACGGATTGAGTCCACTATAATTGGCAATTTTTATATTAACGAGTTTCTTATTTTGAGAAATGTTTTATTTGTTCCCAGCCTTACCTGCAATTTAATATCGGTTTCACAGTTAACCGCTACTAATGATTTTTTGTTTGAGTTTGCTAAACATTTTTGTCTTATTCAAGACCGTTCTTCGAGGATGGCGATTGGGAATGGTGAGCTAAGAGATGGACTTTATTGGATTGGTGCACAAGCTCGGCCTCACACGGTCAATCGGGTGACTAGCGACAGTTCTTTCGACCTTTGGCATCGAAGATTGGGTCATCCTTCCGATAAAGTGGTCAAGACTATTCCTTTTGCTACAAGTTTAATTTCTAATAAGAACTTGGTTTTGTGATGCGTGTCATTTCTCTAAGCAGCATCGTCGTAGCTTTCATTTAAACTATAAACGTGCTTCGGGAGTTTTCGATTTAATACATTGTGATTTGTGGGGTTCTTATCGCCTCACCTCAGTTGCGATACTTGATCGACCAATAGGCTCGGTGCTCTAACTCAACCGGAAGGTGGCATGCTTTCCCATACACTAGGCGAAAAGGCTAGGTGCCAATCGGCGTTTTGAAAGCCGTTCGATAAGCCCACAAAGCATCATCAAGCTTCATTGCCCAATCCTTCATTGAGATATACCGTCTTCTCCAAGATAGACTTGATTTCCTTGTTTGATATCTTAACTTGCCCACTTGTTTGTGGGTGGTATCCAATTCCACGACGGTGTTGAACTCCATACTTCCTCAATAGAGCTTCAAATCTGGTCTCAAGAAAATGAGTGCCCTTATCACTTATCAAGACACGGGGAACGCCAAATCTCGGAAATATCACCTTCCTCATGAACTTGCTCACAACCTTAGCATCATCGGTTGGGGTGGCTATTGCTTCCACCCATTTTTAGACATAATCTACCGCAACTAGGATGTACTTGTTTCCATAAGAGGAGGGGTATGGTTCTTGAAAGTCGATTCCCCAAAAATCAAATACTTCAATCTCCAATTTGAAATTTTGTGGCATCTTATTTCTCTTGGAAATATTTCCGGTCCTTTGACACCGATCACAAGCCTTAACATAAGAAGCAACATCCTTGAACAAGGATGGCCAATACAATCCGCATTGCAATATCTTAGCTCCGGTCTTTATCACGCTTGCATGTCCTCCACAAGGGAGATCATGACAATGGGTGATAATACATTTCCATTATTTTTCCAAAACACATCTTCTAATGACCCCATCGGCACATGTCTTGTACAGACAAGGATCCTCCCAATAGTATTGCCTTTTGTCATGGAAAAATTTCTTCTTTTTGTGCGAGTCATAGCCGTAAGGAATCACCCCACATGCCAAATAGTTGACATAGTCGGCATACCATGCTGCTTCTCCCAAACTTAAGGCCAACAAATGATCATCGGGAAATTAGTCATTGATGGGAAGTCCATCCTCAACATTGTGGTTACTCAACCGGGACAAATGGTCGGCTACCACATTCTCAACTCCCTTTTTGTCTCTTATCTCCATATCAAACTCTTGTAGTAGTAGTATCCACCTAATCAACCGAGGCTTGGACTCCTTTTTGATGAGTAAGTGTCTCAAAGCGGTATGATCGGTTTGCACTATCACTTTAGCTCCCACTATATAAGTCCGAAACTTCTTCATAGCAAAAACTACCGCCAAGAGTTCCTTTTCCGTTGTTGAGTAGTTGGTTTGAGCTTTATTAAGAGTTTTACTAGAATAATGAATCGCATGTAGTTTCCCATCTTTCCTTTGGCCTAAAACCGTGCCCAAGGCTTGATCACTTGCATCGCACATTAGCTCAAATGACAGGTTCCAATCCGGAGGTTGTATGATTGGAGCACTTGTCAAATATTCCTTTAACCTATTAAAAGCATCAAGACATCGGTTAGAAAACACAAAGGGGGTATCCTTGTCTAACAATTCGGTCAAAGGTCTCGCAATTTTGGAGAAGTCCTTAATGAAGCGGCGATAAAAGCCCGCATGACTGGTACCCGTCGTTGTGAGTACCAAAAATAATATTTATAAAACCTATTAAAACTAACAAAAGCTAGTGGTAACAGGGTCGAACCACAGAGAGGCAGATGTAATTATTAGATGTCTAATTTCAGTCTAAGGTAACAGTATGTGGGGATTGAGTTGATTTGGTCTATAGCTAAAGACAAATAAAAGACAGTAAACTAAATAAACGGATAAAATCAAGAATTAAAAGGGTGCAAAGATGGTCGGTTCACTATAGTTTCGGCGGCAGCAAACTAGATAGGTCTAAAACAATCACGTGAGACGGGAAAATAAGAGGTCCTCTCGGTCCACTCTCACAGGTAGCATCTTTAGATCTCGCTACAGGTCCCTAATACAACTGATACTGACTTTCGTCCTGAAAAGTGACTAAAGGTCTAAATTAATCTATCTTTCGATCTAATTAATCTAGTCGTCTTAATTAAGCAGGCTATCTCCCTTCCCTATCTTTCGATCTTTATTAGGTCGGTCAAATCCTAGGTATTCAACTAGTCGCGTGCACTCGATTCGTCAAACACAACATTTAAAACAATTAAAACGAAACAATCTCAGCGTGGCCAGTCGATCGACCAGGGAACCCAGTCGATCGACCGGCATGCGATTTCAGGCCATGTTAATTCTAATGCCGCCTAACCTATAGTTCCCCTACATCCTAGCACAATTAATTTAGCTACTCATACTAGGAATGATAACAACAATGAAATTAACGAAATTAACTACTGAATTCATGCTTAAATTAACGGAATAAAAGACTAGCATAAAACGATAATTACGGCTTCGGGAAACTAACTAACAATTCTATACTATGAACGATAATAAAGTAATGAAACTGAAATTAAGCAGAGGAATACCGAATGAAGAGGGATTGTAACGGGAGGATTAAAAGAACGAACGAAAGCAATATCCCGAACCCTAATTATTTAACATGCTAAACTGATAAAGAACTGAAGGAAAACTAGATAATTTTCTGAATGAGTATTCTGTAAACCTAGCTTACGTTATATAGAATACAACGTAGTTCTTATTCCAAAACCTAATGTACTATGGGCTTTAAATTTCTCGATCTTTTAATTCACGTCTGAGTAGCGGTGTGGTCGATCGACTAGGATAGGCAGTCGATCGACCAACCTATGCTGAACAGTAGCTTCTGTTTGTCGTGGGATGGTCGATCGACTAAGGGAGCCAGTCGATCGACTGCTTTAGCTGATACTTGACTTCTAATTCTCGTGGATTTGTCTTTCGGGCCTCGGAATGCGAACCAAGCTCGTTCCTTAAGTAAATACTTCACGTCAAATGCAGTGCAAGGTACTCGGGGACGGATTTGGCTCAATATCTACTCATTTCCGCATAAATCTGCAATATTACATAAAAATACGAAAGTAGACGAAATGGGGCAAATAGTAGCATAAAACTACACAATTGAGCTCTGAAATGCGTGTAAAATGGGGTGTAAAACATCATATTTAGGACACGCATTAAACTTCCCCAAACCAAACCCTTGCTTGTCCCCAAGCAAGAACTAGACTCGATCTAAAGGAACGAGTTCAATCTCAGAGCGAAATGCAATTGAATAGCCTAAACCAACTTAATGCACAACCAACAATCAATTAATAATACGAATCATGCAAACGAGTTATAGAGTCGTTAAAAACTGCTGAACCGTCAACTATGGAGACTCATCAAATTGGACTCTCGCGAGTCGCTCAAATCACTCAAATAAGCACAAGGTGAATTTGTGTAAAAGATAGAAAGAATTCATTTTGTTAGTGACACTCACCTAACTACGACCTATAAGGACATGCCTGCAATAAAATATGAAAGTAATCTCTACAACCGTACATATGCATTCCAACCAAACAAATGACCATGACACATGCCGAGGTATATATGGGATATGTGAGGAAATGGGCAGGAAAGGCAAAACATTTATGGGAATGTGGGGGTACAGGTGATCAAGCTAGTACCGTAACAAAACCATATGACAATATCCACTTCTTGCTCAAACTTCAATTGACACGGTGCTATAGCAAGCACAAAACTCACAATCTCCGAAATAATCAACTCCCCATAAGGTACAAATGAAACATGCGAGCAAAAATCGCCATTTGAATAAAGACTTGAATCATGCGAATTGATTTTTCTTTTCTTTCTCGGGCATGGGTCGATCGACCAAGTAGAGTAGTCGATCGACCGCATAAACAGTACAGCACTCTTTTTTTTTTCTCTTTCGAATCATTTTTCTTCTCTTTTTTTTTTCTTTTTGTTCCTTTTTTTCTTTCCTTCCTTTTTCATCTTTCCAACTTCATCTCAGAATGACCATCTGCTCCCAAAAAACGAAGTAACAATCCCAAAACGTAAACTACTAGCTTGACAAGAGCAGGCTAAATGTAGGATGTAGTAACGGAACAAAAAGGCTATTTTTGGCAGTGTGGAGCTTATGGGTAAAATGAATAAAGAAAGACCTCTACCACATGTGTCAACTAACCACAAACCGAATGCATACAGGTATTAAGCAGATTAAGTTCACATTTATGCACATTTATGTAACATGTCTCATAAGGAGTAACTACTCACATCCTAGATAAACTGGTCATGGATGTCACCAGTTATAGGCTCTAAATCTCAGAAATATGATGTAGTTTGCCAAAAATCAAAGTCAAGTCTAAGGTCCAACAAATAAGTTAACGAAAACTCGTAGACTATGCAAATGATTCTACTAAAAACATGTCGATTTAGCAAGGTGTAGGCAAAAACAGATGCAAATGCAATGTCATCATCGAAATACTACCGTTCCGACTCGACCTATATGCTAAAATAAACGTGCAATTTTTTTGAAATTTTTGAAATTTTTCAATTTGGTTTTTTTTTGAATTTTTGTGTATATAAAAGAAAATAAACAACAATGCAAGACAAAAATGAAAACGTGAATGCAAAAACATATGAAATGCAACGCAAAACACTTCCCCAAACCAAATCGCAGAATGTCCCCATTGTGCAAAATCATGTAATGAACAAAAGGAAAACGGAAATTGCGAGAAAAACTATAAAGGACATGAAGTAAGGCTTAGAAACTCACAAGACTTTAAGCGCAGCAAAAGGAAACTTCCCCAAACCAGCGTGAGCTAGGAGGTTTCAGTAGCCAGCAGTGCTACCAATAGGTACCTGAAAAGACAACAATACCACGCATAAAACCGAGAAAGCAATGTTGAAGCGGTAATTATGTGCAAAATTAAGAAGATGGAAGAAATCAAATATATGACGGAAAATAAATGAAGGAAATGTAGATTCATATACATATAAACATACTCATATATGTCTAATTAATTTGTCATAAAATTAAAACGGATTTTATGCATGCAAACAATAAAATAAAAGAAGAGAAATAATGTCCTTACATTTTTGATTTCGGATTTAAGGGCACAAGAGAGATCACCTTTCTCTCTTGTTCTTGAGCTTTTCCTTATGGATGAACAAGATCTAAGTATAAGATCTCTCCCTAAGCATTATACCCAAGGCTTTCTCTTAATTTAATTAATATTACAAGAACTAGTATAATATTAATTAGGTAGAAAATTGAACCAAAATATTTATAAAACACTTATATATTTCGGTATATAGGAGGGAGAATTAGAGAGCTTTTTATCTCTCTAAAATACTAATTTTTGGATGATCAAGTGAATGAATGAAGATACAAAACATTTTGTATATTATTAGGTAAAAATATGAGAAAACCATCATAGGTTTTGTCTTCCCCAAAACCGTGTAAGAGGAGGCTTTTTAGAGAGCCAATGCATGGAAAAATTGTTCTTCACAATGAACAATAGGCTTGCATGGCTAGTGACTAGTGTAATCATCATGCCTTCCACTAATTACAATCAACATATAATTAGCTCATAAACCCTCTAATTTTCGGCCCACTTGGTAATATGAAATCCATATTATTTTTGTCAATTGTCAATATGTCACATGTCATATGTGACATAAATTTTGTTATGTATTTTTAACATATTAAAAATCAACGTATTAATAAAAATACGTCACATACAAAAATCGACTTAGTAATTTCTTAATTACTTGTGCCAAAATATTTTACCATTTATAAATCACAACAGATTGTATTTATAATAATTCATTCAATTTTGATTTGTTTCTTTAAACAATAATTTCATCCGAGTAATGAAACAATTCGATTACTCAGACCGTATCTCATTTGATCGCATTTCAATATGATACGTAAATTTTACTTCCAAAATCGTCCGTCAATTTTCAAGTAATTTAATTAACTCGTAACGTTATACGATTAATCAAATAATCAATTAAGAGTATTGCCCTTTAGGTATGACCTAGGGGGTCAACTGATCACCACCGTCACACACGGTAATGTCAAACTCTAGTCGACCCAATCATTACCGATATATGTTGACCGGTTGACAAGTAACAATATTACTTCCCAATTGTATTCTTTAAAATGAGATTTAATAATGATATTTAAATCATGTAATCGCACTATTGTTGAGGACACATTTCCCAACAATCTCCCACTTGTCCTCGACAAGTGTGCGTTACCAATTCTCTTGTCCTATTACTATCTCCCACTCAATGCAAGGTGTCTTTCGGTCGTACTTGCAAGTGATCATATCGAGAGTGGTTTCCTCGATCCGGAGAATAAGCGATTGACCGGACTTATCTATCATAGATACTTTCGAGCGTGGCCACGCATTTCGATTCATTACTCCTCGAGTGCCCCCGAGATATTGTTTTAACCCCGACAAGGGGATGGACAATTCCTATCGCACTCATTCCCTTCGACTAGCCACAGCCATCATAACCCAAAATATGCCCATTTGACCCCATTTACGAAGGTCGTAGTAACACAAATCAAAGTTAATCGAAAACTGTGCCATCTTAGGTGAACAGTCTTTAGTCAAAAGAATCGACTCATTTAAATACTATAGCAACTCTCGCCACGACCAGGCTATATAAATTTGCCGAACTCTATAAGCGGTCATAAGGCCCGACAAAGTGTTCCTAACAGTCTGCCTATGTGATCGACTAGTCATCTCACATGACCTATGGCACTTGAACTTGCCATCAATCGCATCACACTCTAGTCACTTTGAGACGTCACCTCATACAAGTGACTATGGGCGAATACTATGCTAATCCGTGTTCACTTTAACGGGGTTCAATTGTCTCTACAACCCGTTTGGATGTAACAAAGTATAATAAAAGAGTTTTAAAGTAAAACTCGAACGACAAATGCGATTATCACATATGAATAGTCAATGCCTGATTACTATTTCATATTCTATAATCTAATTTGATCTTGTACGTAGTTGTCCATTTCAATTCAATTAAAATGACATGACTCATCATGTTAAGCCTTTGAGAAGGCTTTGGTTAGTAGGTTTTATCAATTTCTTGTACCTTACTCAACCTTACTACATACTCGTTTTCCTTTGTAATGTATATATTTGCATTACAATACTTTCTGAGTACGTGTCGAGATCCAATCAAGACATAGGCCCTCTATCCTAAGAATAGCTCCCACTGTTTTCACAGTGTGCGGGACTCATCTTTCTTGCACATCTCATGATTGCAAGTGTACTCAATTTCCGTTATAAATATCTCTTATTGTTCTTTATTGTCTAGAACGATTCTAGAAAATCTACTTCTTAATTAACATAGCCACAATGGTATCTTAACCATCCTAATGTGTTTTGATTATGGTTTTGTCGGAAACCATGCGCAACCTCAATTGTCAATTGTCACTTGTGTAACACCCTTACACAAAATTGCATCATAAACACTTTGCTTTACTTCCTTAATGCTTCTGCAAGCACTTAAGGGTAATCTTTATAGCTTACTTGGCAAGGATTACTTAAATTCGATTTTGAAAACAATTCATCATACTCAAAGTATATGAAGTGTTATACATCATTTCTTTTTAATTGATCCGGCAGCGGAAGCAAATGGAATCAATCAAATACATTCAATTTAATTGAACTAGTCATGAATCTTATCAACATAAGACTTCTTACTGACGCTAATATCATGTGGATTTATCTTCATAAATCCGTATATTAAAGATGTATCATAATACTCCAATAGTCTTAAATCATTCTCAATGATCAATATGTCATCCACATATCGGACTAATTAAAACTTCCGTAACTCCCACTAAACTTCATGTATAAACACAATTTCTCGACTTATCGAGAAATGTTTTGTCACATGATCAAAATGTTGATTCTAACTCATGGATGTCCTACTTAAGACCCTCTCTCAAGTTTCACATTATCTTAGGGTTGCAAGAATCTACTAAACTCAAGACATGTATTGAATACATTCCTTCTATTGAAGAAGTGGGTTTTAGATTCACTTGCTATGTATTTCATAACCTCATAATGAAACACAATCCCTAAGAAGATCTAAATAGACTTAAGCATTTCAATTAGTGCAAAAACCCTTTGCGACCAATCTTGCTTTGAAATCTCTCTTTATTAGTGCAAAACCCTTTGTCACTAATCAAGCCTTTTATTTCGGATTTTCATGGCTCTAAGCCTTGTATTGAGTTGTGACTTCAACACTCTTATGTAAGTCATATGTTCATTACTTTCCAAAAGTAATCAACTTGAATCAAACAATTTCTTTGTAAGTTATAAACTCTTTACTTTCTTAAAAGTAGCATGAATTCATCATCTTCAATAAATGACGAATTTAACCTCCTAGGTTTTAAAGAAACAACATCTTACACAAAACGTCTCATGTAGCCAAGAAAGACCAGTTTCTTGCGACATAACATCTTTGTGGCTCTTCCTCATGTAGCCAAGAAAGACCAGTTTCTTGCGACATAACATCTTTGTGGCTCTTTGAATAATTTTCTCCCACTCTGTCTTCTAGAAATAAACTTGTATTTTAGAAAGACAGCTTCATGAGCCGCAAACTCGTCGTACTCGTGATAATTGAAAAGGGAAAAATGAGCATTTGTTTCTTGTGAAAACTTACAAACATGGTACCTTTACCATTTCATATCTCATATGATTCGATTTAGTGGAAAAATAATCTAGACAAAAATGATAAAATCCCCAAAAGGATCAAGTAACTCAAAGTAACTTGATTGAAGTCCAAACCATATCGAATAGCGTTTGATTTCTTATCTAATCACACATTATTCCATAATGCGTGCTAGGAGAGATTAACTTGTGATACTATATCACATTTCCTTTGGCTTATATCAAAGTCTTCACTTTGATAATCCCATCACGACTAAATCGTGATTCCTTGAACTCTTTGAAATTCTTCAAAGATTTCTCTATTTACCTTATTAAGTGAACACATAAGCGTCAACTTAAATCGTTGGTAAAAGAAAATGATCAACCTATTTTGGATCAATGATTTACAAACTCGATCTCCTTTTCAACCAAAAGGCACGAGACATCTTGCTTTGAATACAAGATACGCATACACCATTAACAACCTAATGGTTTCAAGAGTACTCGATAACTCTTTGCGTTCATCATTCCAAAATTTAAGGTTTAATCTTGGGTTACCAATTTGAGTCTTACATCATCTTCATGATATATCATTCTAGTTTGGTTTAGAATATAATCATCTTGATGATGGGCTAGCCATACATCAAATCATGGTGTAAAGGGTCACAAAGGTGAAAACCTCTTTTGTATCTTAACAAGTTTATATTCTTATTTAGAGTTTATGCACTTAATAGTCATAATTAAGTACAACTTTAAATCCAAAAACTAGATTGAGTACACAATTACTCTGTCTCTCGATATCATTGTTGCTAGTCGTCATATTCTAATCATCCTATGTATCAAGTACAATGATGAAAACCTCCATTGGTTTCTAATATAGACGAAGTAGTACTTAGCAAAATTTTATGTTTAATCAAATAAACATTTTTAAAGAAGAAGGTCCCATTAGATGTCCCACAACTAACTTGTTGATTCTTCAATAATTTGGGGTAGTTTCCTTTCTCGTGTCCAACATTTTAAGACAATGGAAACTTTATCGGTCGGGATTGATAGGTTTAGTATCGTCATTCTCAACAACTTTACCTTTAACATTACCTTGTATCAATTCCTTTTACTTCTTGAACCTCGTCCTCATCTTAACGGTTTAAGAGAATGCTCCCACTCATTTCAATGAGTCTTTGCTTTGAGAAGCAAAATTGAATTCATGAAGAACACTCTTCATTTGTTCGTTTTAGTCTTAAAAACTTTCATTGAGGTGGTTGCGTTATTTTGGTCAATTACGAATTCTTGACAAAACTAATTACCAAATCGCTTCAAGGTACTTAATTCAATTAAGTATATGAATAATAATCCATTGTAAGTAGATGTGTTAGTCAAGTATCAAAAACCTGTTTGATAATGAACAACTTTTAATCTATACTCTTTACAAGAGATCCTTAACAATGGTTCATTTGAGGTTTTAGAAGAAAATTCAAATTTTGTCTTTAGTTACGATGTTTTAATGGAGATTTGAATCAAAATCGAAATGATATCGTATATGAATTGTGGTAAAGAAATAGAACAATGTGATAACGGAATAGTGGAAAACAAAACATTCATCGTTATATTAATACTTGTAAACAAGTATAGCATTTACATAGTGACCTCTACCCAACTATGATAAATGATTCCAAGACCCAAATTCATATCGACTTAGGCACGGTATGGCCGATGAAACCCTTATCAATATAACTCGGTGGATTAACGCTTTAATCGATTCTACTTTTAGAACTCTTGGTCGATAAAATTACTCTAATATTTATCTATAGCCCGGAACACATGCAACTACGGTCGCGAATACTTCCGTTGAGCTCAATCCAAATTTCGAATAAATGTGTCCATGATCCAAATCCACATCAACTTGGGCACGGTATGGCCGATGAAACCCTCATCAACATGAATTCGGTGGATTGACATTTATCACCCACTTCCCCTACGTAACAAGGTTTGTACCCCGGTAGGGCCGAGTGCACTCCCTCATGAAATAGGTTTTCATGGTTTCTACTATTTGGTAAGGCTATGTCTCAATTGTTTTGTTTTAGCGAGAGGTCATGTCAATTTATTATCTATCACGTTTTAAGTGAACTAAAGCGGTGAACTACGATAATTCTAATTGACACGGTCGATGAACTCGATGAAATGACAATGCATGTTTTAGTTATGGCGATTTAGCGATGCATGTGACATAAAATAAAATGCAAGCATAAAAATAAATAAATAAATCCTAGTATGGCCTTTCCTAAAATAGAAAAACTATTTAACTATTACATATTCGGAAACCAACTCCATTGGTCCCTTGAACTTCGGTTGTGGCACGCATCTCGAGGTAACACCGTCTTTATGTATCGCCATTCTTGAAGAAATCCGTCTTTTGGAACTCCGGAATGAATAAAATTACATAATAAATTACATAATTTCCTATTATACATTTGTAACTAAAATAAAATAAATCTATTAAATTACAAAACGGTGATACGAGATCACAATAAAAATTACAACCGAATCGATATTCCCATACATTTCGGGAAATATCAATTAAAATCTAAGGCCATACTAAGTAAAATTACATAATTCAAAATTACATAAATTAAAATTATGACAATCATAAAGAAAATGCAGCATTATATTATGTATGAACATGCTCAATTTTATGCTAAATCGCCTTTTAATTAGCCAATATCGTATATTACTCGGTTTTTACGGATTTGCGTGATTTCAACATTTTATAATCACAAAAATGCACAAACTCATATTTATGCATAAGTTAATTACCCTAACCTTTTAGGACTCAAAATATAGTCTCCACTAGTAATTTGACCATAATTAACTTTTATTTACAAAATTGTTCATAAATGGACAAAAATTACAAAAATAAGCTATTAAACTTCAAATAAATCCAAAAATTTCAAATAAATTTGAAATTTGAAATTTAAATTCATGAACATTCTGGAAAAAATTCCATGACACTCATAATGTTCAAAATCTTAGGTTAAAAATTTCGAAATTTTTCCGGAAAAACAATGTTGCGGTTTATCGATATTTAATAAAATAATCATAAAAACATGGAAAAATTATTTTCATTAACTTTTCAATTTTAGATCTGAAAAATATAATAAAATGCAACATTACACGTTTTTCCTAAGTCATAGATTATGTTTTATTAATTTTCCACTAATAATGTCACTATTTATGCCATTTTTCTTCAAAAATTCATAAATCATGCTAAAAGACTTCTTTATAGCCAATTATTTTACACACATCTTGTAAAATTGCATGTGACAACATATTAATTTTCTATGACCAGATTCGAAATTTAACTCATATTAACCTATTTTTCTCTTAAATCCGAATTTAATAGTGAAAAATTCATTTTTCGAGCATAACAAGTCCAAAAATTATGAAAATTTACAGGTTATCTCAAAATAATATATGTAACAACATATCCAAAAACCAAGTGAAAATTCGAAGTATAGCTAATTTTCGACCAAAAATGACATTTTTACTCATAAAATCACATTTAAATGCCATTATTGTAAAATATGAACAATAAAAATCCGAAAAATTAACCAAAATATCCTAAAACATTTTAGGACCAGAAATATTAACATGCATGTAATAATTTCGTTATATATCATAATAACACAAATTTTACAAGTTTTATTTGTTATTCATATAACTCGGAAAAACTTTTAACCAATTTGCATGCAAACAACCGTGGCTCTTGATACCGATTGAAGGAAATGTAGATTCATATACATATAAACATACTCATATATGTCTAATTAATTTGTCATAAAATTAAAACGGATTTTATGCATGCAAACAATAAAATAAAAGAAGAGAAATAATGTCCTTACATTTTTGATTTCGGATTTAAGGGCACAAGAGAGATCACCTTTCTCTCTTGTTCTTGAGCTTTTCCTTATGGATGAACAAGATCTAAGTATAAGATCTCTCCCTAAGCATTATACCCAAGGCTTTCTCTTAATTTAATTAATATTACAAGAACTAGTATAATATTAATTAGGTAGAAAATTGAACCAAAATATTTATAAAACACTTATATATTTCGGTATATAGGAGGGAGAATTAGAGAGCTTTTTATCTCTCTAAAATACTAATTTTTGGATGATCAAGTGAATGAATGAAGATACAAAACATTTTGTATATTATTAGGTAAAAATATGAGAAAACCATCATAGGTTTTGTCTTCCCCAAAACCGTGTAAGAGGAGGCTTTTTAGAGAGCCAATGCATGGAAAAATTGTTCTTCACAATGAACAATAGGCTTGCATGGCTAGTGACTAGTGTAATCATCATGCCTTCCACTAATTACAATCAACATATAATTAGCTCATAAACCCTCTAATTTTCGGCCCACTTGGTAATATGAAATCCATATTATTTTTGTCAATTGTCAATATGTCACATGTCATATGTGACATAAATTTTGTTATGTATTTTTAACATATTAAAAATCAACGTATTAATAAAAATACGTCACATACAAAAATCGACTTAGTAATTTCTTAATTACTTGTGCCAAAATATTTTACCATTTATAAATCACAACAGATTGTATTTATAATAATTCATTCAATTTTGATTTGTTTCTTTAAACAATAATTTCATCCGAGTAATGAAACAATTCGATTACTCAGACCGTATCTCATTTGATCGCATTTCAATATGATACGTAAATTTTACATCCAAAATCGTCCGTCAATTTTCAAGTAATTTAATTAACTCGTAACGTTATACGATTAATCAAATAATCAATTAAGAGTATTGCCCTTTAGGTATGACCTAGGGGTCAATCGATCACCACCGTCACACGACAAGTAATGTCAAACTCTAGTCACCAATCATTACCGATATATGTTGACCGGTTTGAGAACAATATTACTTCCCAATTGTATTCTTTAAAATGAGATTTAATAATGATATTTAAATCATGTAATCGCACTATTGTTGAGGACACATTTCCCAACAATAAAGTGGAGTAGAAAACTCCCTTAATTCCGCAAATCGACCAAACACAGCAGGGGAGTGATCGTAAACAGGTACAGCAGCGTTCCTCGGTCGATCGACCACATTACTCAGTCGATCGACCAATGTGTCAGGAACAGAAGCTCCTGGAACTGTGCAGCTCAGTCGATCGACCATAAGGGTTAGTCGATCGGCTGGAATAACTGCTGTAACTTTCTGATTTCTTCGAATTAGCTCAATAACTTGAGCTAATGAGGTCTAAAAACCTGCAAATGCACAATAATACGCGCCCAAAATTGCGCAAAACCCAAAGTAACCATCTAAAGTGTTTAAAATCCTAAGCAAAGTTAAAATGCGAAGTCTCGCACACACAAAAGCAATAAATAAAAAGGTTCAACGAAAGCAAATAAAATGTATAGTTTGTGAAAAAGTCTCAATCAACTAATAGTTGATCAAGAACGGTCATGGAATGGCCCACTTGACTGGCTTCTAGCTACAAGTGGTAGCCTCAACAGTGCTCATCTTCTCAGCGGCACTCTTCTCAACTTCATCATCCGTCAAGCTCAACGGATCAACATGTCGGACATCTTCCCACTCAATGACCTCCTCTAACTCGTCGGAATCCAGATCAGACTCCGTTGCTTTGACTGACTCATCTTCAGGCTCCTCATCAGTGCCATAGCTAAGGCATCCTAAACCACCTCTTTGAATTATCGGCTCCTTCACAGCTGGAGCAACATGTGGCTCTTCCTTCCCCAAACCAGCTCCTGTAATGTCTAAAACAGAAGAATCTTCCTCCACTTTGCTCCCAATCTGGGGCGGAGGTGTCACAACAGGAGTAGGAATAGAGACAGGCATATCAAGAAGTATAAAATAAGATTTCTTTTCAGAAACCGTATTCCAAGTGACAGGCCACATGGGGTCTTTCTTTCTAGCTGTATGGGCAAAGACAATGGAATGCTTGCCTACCTTAAAGGTCAAAGTACCCGAACCAACATCAATAACTGCACCAGCAGTGTGCAAGAATGGTCTACCCAAAATGATAGGGATGTGGGCATCTTCGGGCATATCGAGCACAACGAAGTCAACAGGGAAGAAAAACTTCCCTATTTGCACGGGGATGTCCTCTAAGACTCCTATTGGCTGGACCGCAGAGCGATCAGCCATCTGTACTGTCATGTTGGTCACTGCAAACCTAGTCAATTTGAGCTTCCTAGCAAGACTCAAGGGCATTACACTAATATTGGCTCCTAAGTCACATAATGCCTTCTCAATTGAGAAGGTACCAATATTACAAGGAACGGAAAAACTACCCGGGTCTTCTAGCTTAAGGGGTGCAGTATGGGTCAAATAAGAACATGACTCCTCAGTGAGTGCGACAGTGTGCACGGTTTCAAGTGACTTCTTTTTAGATAAAAGTTGTTTCATGAATTTCGTGTAAGCAGGCACTTGATTGACTAATTCAAGGAAAGGAACTTGCACATTTAAACTACGAATAACCTTTTCAAACTTATTAAATGATACCTGTTCCTTCGTCGGCACTAATCTCTCCGGATAGGGGGCTGAAAGTAGCAACTTAGCCCTCTCCTCTAAATCTCTCATGTCGGTATCGGTGGACTTAGGCTGAAAGTCCACAACCTTCTCCTTCTTGTAGCTTGACCCTTCTTCAGACCGTCTCAAATGTGAACCATTAATCGACAAAGGGTCGTACTTCGGAACTGGAACGGACCCATCAGCAGTCGGGTCTGTCCTCAATATTTCCGGGGCAGTAGTACCCCGAAACAAGTGATCCCTCAGGTTATCGAGCATTGGAGGACGAAAAGAATCACCTTCAGCAGCACTGTCAGTCGATCGACCAGGTTGGTCAGTCGATCGACTGACCTCTACAGGAACAGTAGCTTCTGGTTATCGCGGACCAGTCGATCGACTGGGTATGTCAGTCGATCGACTGACATACCTGCTGATCGTCTTTTTCTTGTTTTTGTTCGTCATAGCCTTATCCTTGCTTGGTTCCGCCTCATCCTTTTCAGTGACGTCCTTAATCATAATGGGCCCATCAAGGGTAGACCCACTTCTCAAGGTGATTGCATTAAGGGTCTCCTTTTGATCAGTTTGAGTCGGTAGATGTCCCGGTGCTCGAGTTGTATTCTTGCTAGCCAATTGGGCAATTTGGCTCTCCAACATCTTCATCCCGACCTCTCTAGCCTGGGATTCCTTCAGCAACAAATTCTTCAACTCATTGAAATCAGAACCTTGGGTTTATTGCTGCTGCTGTGGGACATACGGAGGCTTTTGGAACTGTTGTTGCTTATGAGGGGGCACAGAGTTCTGCTGCTGCACGCTTTGTGGAGGTTGAGTCGGATTCGGACATTTTGGCTACTCCACCTCAAGTTTGGGTGGACATTCGGCTCATAGTAAGTGTTTGTCTGCCTATAATGTTGAAAGGCAAAGACAAGACTCAAAGGGACTAGGACAATTGTCCGAAACATGTCCCTCGGCTCCACATCTTTACTGCATTTAAAGGGACCGTCGAAACAAAGCATTTACATGGTAAATCCCTCTTTTGGAAGCTCCTCCCAACTCGTACTTGTCAAATCTCGCCGTGAGAGCTTCTAATGCAGCTACAGAAGGAGATTCAGCAGCTCTCCTTTGATTTCCCCGGGAATTCCCATACTCAGCTTTGTGGGTGGCCAAGTCATCAATGATCTTCCACCCCTTAGTTTCCCCCGTATTCTCCTGGAATCTGCCATTAGCTGTCACATCCAGGATAACCCTCTGATCGTCATAGAGCCCATTGTAGAACTGATTGCATAGGCTCCACTTCTCAAACCCATGATGCGGAATGGTTCGCACCAGTTTCTTGAAACGGACCCATGCCTCATGAAAGTTCTCATCAGGCCCCTGTTTAAAACTCGTGATTTGAGCTCTAATAGCATTCGTCTTCGAGGTAGAAAAGTACTTCTTGTAGAATTCCAAGGCCAAAGAATTTCAGTCGGTGATCCCATTAGCAGCTCGATCCAGATCTCTATACCACTCCCTTGCAGCATCGCGGAGTGAGAATATAAACATAGTCTCCTTTATTTGGTCCTGGGTCACACCGGTCGGCGGGGGTATAGAGCAGCAATAATCAATAAATATCTCCATATGCTTGGCTGCATCTTCATTTGCAGCACCCCCGAATTGGTTTCTCTCAACCAAGTTGATATAAGAAGGCTTTGGTTCGAATTTTCTATCAGCTCCCGGTAATTCGAACCCCTTGTATAGATTTGCAGCTGTCGGCTCAGAGTGACTTGCTATACTCGCTTCTTCACCATGACTGGAAATTCGGAGATGTGACTGTCTCGCTGAAGAAGTGGAAATGGGTGATGAAGGTGGATCCTCCTCGTATAGCTCGTTCTCGTAGTAACTAGACAGAGTACTCAACTCTTCCTCTGTCGGCAGTACTCTAGATGATCGTCTCAACTCACGCAGGGTCTTCTCAATCTCAGGATTGAAAGGTACTAATTCACCACCCTGTGACCTGCGCATAAGAAGAAACTACAAAAAGAATATGAGAATAGTTTAAGGAACGAATGTCCCTTAAACTAAGAAACAAACTAAAATAAAACAACTAAAAATTAGAACAATTGCCTCCCCGGCAACGGCGCCAAAATTTGGTACCCGTCGTTGTGAGTACCAAAAATAATATTTATAAAACCTATTAAAACTAACAAAAGCTAGTGGTAACAGGGTCGAACCACAGAGAGGCAGATGTAATTATTAGATGTCTAATTTCAGTCTAAGGTAACAGTATGTGGGGATTGAGTTGATTTGGTCTATAGCTAAAGGCAAATAAAAGACAGTAAACTAAATAAACGGATAAAATCAAGAATTAAAAGGGTGCAAGGATGGTCGGTTCACTATAGTTTCGGCGGCAGCAAACTAGATAGGTCTAAAACAATCACGTGAGACGGGAAAATAAGAGGTCCTCTCGGTCCACTCTCACAGGTAGCATCTTTAGATCTCGCTACAGGTCCCTAATACCACTGATACTGACTTTCGTCCTGAAAAGTGACTAAAGGTCTAAATTAATCTATCTTTCGATCTAATTAATCTAGTCGTCTTAATTAAGCAGGCTATCTCCCTTCCCTATCTTTCGATCTTTATTGGGTCGGTCAAATCCTAGGTATTCAACTAGTCGCGTGCACTCGATTCGTCAAACACAACATTTAAAACAATTAAAACGAAACAATCTCAGCGTGGCAAGTCGATCAACCAGGGAACCCAGTCGATCGACCGACATGCGATTTCAGGCCATGTTAATTCTAATGCCGCCTAACCTACAGTTCCCCTACATCCTAGCACAATTAATTTAGCTACTCATACTAGGAATGATAACAACAATGAAATTAACGAAATTAACTACTGAATTCATGCTTAAATTAACGGAATAAAAGACTAGCATAAAACGATAATTACGGCTTCGGGAAACTAACTAACAATTCTATACTATGAACGATAATAAAGTAATGAAACTGAAATTAAGCAGAGGAATACCGAATGAAGAGGGATTGTAACGGGAGGATTAAAAGAACGAACGAAAGCAATATCCCGAACCCTAATTATTTGACATGCTAAACTGATAAAGAACTGAAGGAAAACTAGATAATTTTCTGAATGAGTATTCTGTAAACCTAGCTTACGTTATATAGAATACAACGTAGTTCTTATTCCAATGTACTATGGGCTTTAAATTTCTCGATCTTTTAATTCACGTCTGAGTAGCGGTGTGGTCGATCGACTAGGATAGGCAGTCGATCGACCAACCTATGCTGAACAGTAGCTTCTGTTTGTCGTGGGATGGTCGATCGACTAAGGGAGCCAGTCGATCGACTGCTTTAGCTGATACTTGACTTCTAATTCTCGTGGATTTGTCTTTTGGGCCTCGGAATACGCACCAAGTTCATTCCTTAAGTAAATACTTCACCTCAAATGCAGTGCAAGGTACTCGGGGACGGATTTGGCTCAATATCTACTCATTTCCGCATAAATCTGCAATATTACATAAAAATACGAAAGTAGACAATATGGGGCAAATAGTAGCATAAAACTACACAATTGAGCTCTGAAATGCGTGTAAAATGGGGTGTAAAACATCATATTTAGGACACGCATCAATGACCAAGGAAACGTCTCACCCCCTTGACATTGGTGAGGGGTGGGAGACTAGCAATGACCTCAAACTTAGCCTTGTCAACTTTAATTCCACGATTGGACATTATGTGCCCCAACACAACAACTTCTTGTACCATAAAATGGCACTTTTCCCAATTAAGCACTAGGTGAGATGCTTGAAATTTGTTCAAAATTTTCTCTAAATTTGCCAAACAGCTTTTAAAGCATTTTCCAACAACCAAAATCATCCATAAAAACCTTCATTTCTTGTTCAACAAAATCGGAGAAAATGGACATCATGGCCCTTTGAAAAGTAGATGGTGCATTACATAGACCAAATGGCATTCTCCTATATGCATAGGTGCCAAATGTATATGTGAAGTTAGTCTTCTCTTGATCAATTGGATGGATAGAGATTTGGAAGAATCCCGAGTAACCATCCAAGAAGCAAAAGTAGTTATGTTGAGCCAATCTCTCCAACATTTGGTTCATGAACAGTAAAGGAAAGTGATCCTTCCGGGTGGATTTGTTCAATTTTCTGTAATTCACACACATCCTCCACCCGATTAACGTTCTAGTGGGAATTAATTCATTTTTATTATTTCTCACTACCGTCATTCCTCCCTTTTTTGGAACTACATGAACCAGGATTACCCAACTACTATCCGAAATAGGATAGATAATACCGACATCAAGTAGTTTGAGGATCTCATTTCTCACAACTTCTTTTATTATGGGGTTAAGCCTTCTTTGTGCCTTAATGGAGGAAGCATCCTCATTTTCAAGCAAAATTCTATGAGTGCACAAGGAGGGACTAATCCCTTTGAGGTCACCAATTGTGTACCCAAGGACACCCTTAAACTCTTTTAGCAAAGAAAGTAGTTTTGAGGTTTGGGTGTCATCAAGTTCACTATTGATGATGACGGGAAAAGTGGAGTTATCACCTAAGAACTCATATCTCAAGGAAGGGGGAAGAGGTTTAAGTTCAACTGTAGGAGGAGGCATGGACCTCTCCTCCTTCTTACCAACTTCCAACATTTCAAACTTGGGAGCTTCTTCATGAATTGGAGCGGAGTCCAACATCCACACATATGCAAGAGCTTCAACATCTTTATCATCAACTTCATACCCATTGACAAGACAAGTTTCTAAAGGATCCATAGAGGAAGCTTTTGGATCATGCTCCTCCATGGGATTCTCTAGAATGTCCATAATACAACAGGTGTCACCTAGAGATGGAGCTTCCATATACTTGGCGAGTTCAAATTCCACTTTGTCTTTACCCACTTGCAAAGATAACTTGCCACTCTTCACATCAATCATTGCTCCACCGGTGGCTAGACAAGGTCGCCCTAAAATAATAGGCACATTGTTATCTTCGGGCATGTCCATGACATAGAAGTCGCATGGAATCACAAGTTTCCCTACCTTCAAAGGAACATCCTCGATCACTTCCAAGGGATACTTGACCAAGCGATCGGCAAATTGTAGGGAGATCCTTGAAGGCTTCAAATCTTCAAATTGTAGCTTCTTAAACAAGGAAATAGGCATTAAGCTAACACTCGCCCCCAAGTCACACAAAGCTCTATTTATCTTCACCCCTTGGATATAACAAGGAATAGAAAAGCTTCCCGGGTCTTCAAGCTTGTTAGGAAGTTTGTTAGTGAGGATTGCACTACATTCCTAGAGAGTTTAACGGATTGTATTCCTTCACTCTTCTTTCATTGTGACAAGTTCCTTCAAAAACTTCCCATAACTACGGATTTCGGTGATCATGTCAAGAAATGGTATGGTAACATTCATGCTTTTTAAAATTTCAATGAACTTCTCATATTTCTTCTCAAGTCTTGGCTTTGCAAGCCTTTGTGGGAAGGGAATTGGAGCAACATACTCCCTTGGAGGTGGAGTAGGTTCTTTAGCTTTTGTTGGAATTGGTTCATCTTTCTTTGGTGGGTCAACCATCTCCACTTCCGTTGACTTCTCCACCTCAACTTCACCTTCCTCTAGAACTTCAACCAGTTGCTCTTTCATTGCTTCACTGGATACCCTTTTCCTCTTCCACTTAGGAGATTTCTTAACCTCCTCCAATTGCCTTCCACTTCTCAAAAATACCGCATTCATCTCCCTTGAGTTAACCGTGTTACCCGGAAACTTCCCCGGATTTTGAGCCAATTGACTCAATTGTTATGAAATTTGAGCTACATGGGTTTCCGTTGCTTTTTGGGATGCTCTTATTTCATCATTAACCCGGCTTTCTGAGGCAATGTGGTTGTCAAGCTTTGAGTCGGATTTTTGGTTGGCAATCACCAATTGCTCAAAGTCTTGCTCCCAAGAAGGTTTTTGAGGGGTTTAGAAGTTTTGGTTTTGAGGTTGGTTGAAATTTTGTCCCTTGAAACCCCCAAATGGTTGTTGGTTTTGAGTGACAAATTGTTTTCCTTGGAAACCGGGTGGAATTTGTCTTTGGAATTGTGAGTTTTGATTGAATCTTTATTGTTGTGGTGAGGAAGTGGTAGGGTTTTGAATGTTTTGTGAGGCATAAGACAAGAAAGGATGAGTTCATTTCCCATTGCCAAATTGGTTGTTGTTATTGTTGAACCCTTGCCTTGCACTTGTGGATTCCCAAACTCCATTCACTTGCTCATAGCATTCCTCTTGGATGGGTGCAATCAAGGGACACCCAATTGGAGTATGCCCTTGTTCCCCACACAATTCACAAGACAAGACTTGCCTCATGTCGGAGCTTGAAGGTTTGGAATTTAACAAAGCAACTTGTTGGGTAAGTTCATCTAGCATTCCCTTAACCTCCACATTCAAAACCGCGCTAAAATCCTTGTTTTTGCTCTTTCTCAATTGCCTATCACTTCCCCGTTCCATAGTATGTGATGTCATCTCCTCAATTAGCTCCTTTGCCGCTTTATGCCCCAAAATGTCTAAGGCACCTTTTCCCGACCCCGCATCTAATGAAAGCCGAAGGTCTTAGGTTAACCCCTTGTAGAAATTATTCACTAGCTCGGCTTCTGAGATGCCGTGGTGGGGGAATAACCGTTGGAGTCTCTTATACCTCTCCCATGCCTCATATAAGGTCTCATCCTCTTCTTGAGTAAAGCTTTGTAGTTCAGTCTTGACTTTTGCTGTTCTTGAGGGTGGGAAGTACTTGTTCAAAAATGTCGAAGCCAACTCATCCCATATCTTGAAGGAATCCGCATCACAATTCTTTAACCAATCCTTGGCCGAACCCC
Organism: Silene latifolia; assembly: GCF_048544455.1. NCBI lineage: Eukaryota > Viridiplantae > Streptophyta > Magnoliopsida > Caryophyllales > Caryophyllaceae > Silene > Silene latifolia. Next base: position 46,203,292 of record NC_133534.1, read on the forward strand.
TAAGTGAATGGGGGAACAACCTAAGGCGTATCGCATCATCGGAGACCCCATTCATCTTATACATATCACAATTCTCAAGGAACGCATTTAGATGGTCATTCGGGTTCTCGAAAGGACCTCCTCCAAATTGGTTGTCTTGAATAAGGTTGAGCAAGGCATTTTTGATCTCAAAGTTATTAGCTTGAATTCTTGGCCTTTAGATGCTTGGATTTACTATGTGCTTAGGAGCCATAGTCTCTATTATCGGAACCGGATCACCCATGATGTTAGATTCTTCTACTACTCCAAATGGGTTCTCAAACACTTCAAAAGTTTCTTGTTGATCACTTTCTTCTACCGATGGTGTTTCCAGTAAACCCCTTCTTCTTAGAGAATTTAGTCTTCTTGCCGTAGCTTCAACTTCAAGATCAATAGGATATGTTGGTTGACCTCTTCTTTGTCGCCTACTTATGCAAAAGACCTAAACACTTGAAAGAAAGGATTATTAACAAGGGACTTAGTCTAAACTAGAACAAAAACGATTAATATCTAGCCGTACTCCCCGGCAACGGCGCCATAAACTTGATGGTTAAAGATTAACCTCGCAAGTGAACGTGTGTAGTTGCACTACTTGAGGGTCTAATCACAAGGAGTATGGGAGATTACCAATTGCTATTATTCTTAAGTTTAGCTAAGTCGAGGAAAATAGGTTTGATTGATAAATTGACTAAGTGAGCTACACTAAATGACTTGCAAATGAAACTAATTAGGCAACAACTAAATTAAAAGAATAAGCTAATTGGAATAGGGATTTACTCAAGGTATTAAAGGACTAGGGCACGATTAAGCTACAAACATTCATGATTATCACGCTAATTCTGGCAATTAGTCACCTAGGGTATATAAGGCGGGGGAAAACGCCTCTAATTCGCCTATTGACTCCCTCCCGGGCTCACAATAGGACACTAGACTTAGCGACTCAACTCCCTCCCGGGCTCATGACTCGGATTCCTTAAGTCTATACTTTGACACAAAAGAGAACGCGCTATTCCCTAAGTACCCGAATAAAGATTAAGGACTTTATGCTCACGATCTATTCCCGGTTTCCCCGACTCTTTTCCCAAAGATGAAGGTTGTCCCGGTTCCTAGAGGCACCCTCTTTAGGCTCTCCCTCCCGGGTTCAACCCAAATAGGCCAAGGATGTAAATGGGTGGTTAACCTAGTACCTCACCAATTCCCATTGGTGGACAAGGGTCATCAATCAACCAAATTCCCAAATTACAACATTAACAAAATAAATCCTAAGGTAAACCCCACCAATTTCCCCTTAATAACTAATTTAAATGGAACCAATCATGTTAATAACTCATGTAAGTGCCCAATCGCACCCTAGCAAGGGTACTGCTCACTAATCATGATTTTTTAGCAAGACTACTACTAAAGGGGGCAGCTTTAACAATAAACATGATGATTAATTGATTTCTACCACTAAGCATGCAACTGGCAACAATAAGATGATAATAAACTAATCAAATCTTAATCAAAATGAAATTAGGCAAGAAGATGGTAACTTTAACTTCAAGCAAAATAAATATTCAAAAATAGGAGAAAAATAAACAAAAGATAATGAAATCAACAAACTAAAACAAGAGAAAATAAGAAGTGACAAAGGAAATATACTAACAATTATAAGGCAAGAAAGATGATTGGATTGAATAATTGAAAAGGATGAAGAACAATGTTTCAACTTCTTCCCCAAATATTTTCTCTACCAACTCACTTTTTGATCTAAAAATGTAGTATGGAATAATGTTGGCATCCCCAGCTAGATCCCGCGCATACTCCATAGATATGCCTGCTAATCAACTGCTCACCATCCCCGAATGGATCTTCACAGTTTTCAAAACATTTAAACGGGGTCAGTTACTGAATAATCAAGATAAGCAAACAACAATATCCAGTTACATAAACACATTCCTCCAACTCCAATCACCTGACTAAACACTAAAATGTGTAGCCCTGCCAGAATACCCATCGCATTAGATATTCCACTCCGCCAGTGGAGACCGCAGTCGTACCACCTAAGCCCCGCTCAAAACCGTAAAGCGAATAACCCATGTCCATTAACGTGCACATCCCCCTTGTGACAGGAACCACAAGGGGCTAATCAAGGGCATGAAATCATTTCCGAAAATGACTCCACTCAGCCGAGGGCGCACCTCGCGAACCACATACAATTACAACCAAAACCACAATACCAATATAAACATGCCAAATCCAAAGTAACGATAATAGTAATCATGTCAGTAAAACAATCACACCATATTATACTTAATTACACAGTCAACTAAGTAGGGAAACCCTACCTGAGACGGAATCACCAACAACCAAAAGCAGCAAATCAAAAGGCTTTCTTTACGAAATCACCTCCTATAACAATAATCATATAATTATAATCTACTACAACAATTACTCCCAAATCACTCAATTAGGGTTTAACCAAAATTAACAAACTGACATAAAAACGACATAGAAATCTTACCCAAACTATGACGATCACAAGGGTATAACGATCTTAGAAATCCAACAATCCTAGCCTTGATTTAATAGCAAGGAGAGGAGAGAATTGAACGTCGTTTTGTTTTCTTATGAAAGTTTAAAAAAGTAAAAGTAAAAGTGACAAAGAATGTCGAAAGAAACTTTAAATACCTCTCCACGTTTACTATCTAACCCGGCCGAAAAGTCTGTAAAACCCGACTTACTCGATCGAGTAATTAACGTACTTGATCGAGTACCGCCTACTCGATCGAGTTGCCCCTACTCGATCGAGTACATTCAAAGCCGAATGTACTCTAGAATCCGTCGATGACTTACTCGACAAAGTAATTCCTACTCGATAGAGTACCCAACAGCTCAAATATCTGAAGTATTACAAGACCATCTCCCGACAACGGCTCCACCATCAATACCAATGACACTAATAATACCAAGTCACCACAATACTATCACAATAGAAAATCATACAATCACCACATCACTGAACAACAATCGTACAAAGGATTGAGTAAGGAAACCCTACCTTATTCGCAAATTCGAAAAGACAATAATCACGTAAGTTAGAACTGCTCCTCTACGAAATCGTCACCTAACAATGATAACCAAACAATACTAATCACAACCAACATCAATCAATCTCTATCCCCCAATATAACCCAAATTAGGGTTTGCATCAACCCCTAACGATAACCATAAACTGATTAAGGAAATTACTAGAGACTAACCAAAGTAATCAACGTCAAAAACGAGATGCGAGAACTCACAATCGATTGATCTAGGCTTTGGAATTGATGAAGATTATTAGAGAAGTAATGAACGTATTTTAGGTTTTGTAAAAATATATTAGAAACTGATTATACGAAATTTATACTTGTAACACCCCCATACTCCAAGTGCCTTACCAGGACCACTTAAGGCGTGAGAATGCTACCATCTAGGTTACCCGAGGCAATGAATATCAAATATACCATAAAGAAACATACTTTAGTAAATAAGTTTTAAGCGTTACAAGTTCAAATCCCAAAACGGATAAAGTAAAATACAAATGTTCCTCAAAACTGTCAAACCAACTAAATCAAAGTAAATAATGTTTTGATAAAACGGAAGACTTCTAAAAAGCTCGTGACGACTAAACCCATCTATCCCATGTGCATCAACTCATACCTGCTCAATAACTGCTCACCATCCCCGAATGGATCACCACAATTTTTAAAACAATTAAACGGGGTCAGTACTTATTACACAAACAACACGGCTGCAACAAAAGCAATACAACATTCCAATCAAACCAAGCCATTCTCCATCACATCACCTCACACCTGACTAGTGTGTAATCCTGCCAGAATACTCATCGCAACAAGTATTCCACACCGCCAGTGGGAGACCGCAGCCGTTCCCACCTAAGACCTGCTCATCTCATCTGAGCGATAAACCCAAGTTCCTAAATGTGCACATCCCTTATGTGGCGGGTTCCACAGAAGGCGAATCAAGGGCGTGAAGCCACTCCCGCAAATGACTCCACTCAGCCGAGAACGCACCTCGCAAACCACAGACAATTATACGACAATCACATTATAGTATCAACAATCACCAATTCCAAATCTAATACCAATATGATATACAACAACAACAACAACAACAACCAACTATCAACAATGCTATGTAAACAATACTGAGTAGGGAAACCCTACCTGGAATAGCAATCACACGGCCATCAAGCAGCTAATCAAAACCTTTCCTCTACGAATCCTCCTCCTATAACACATAATCACATAATTATCACCTAATCATCATAATACACCCAAAACCCCCAAATCTACCCAATTAGGGTTTTAAACAAACTTATTAAGTCATTATAAAAATTATACAAGAAGCTTACCCTCGACACAACGATCACAACGGCGTAAAGAATAAGACAATCCGACGATCCTAGCTTTGGGATTTGCTAACAATGCGATGAATGCGAACTACGTAACTCTTTTATTTTCTTTGAAAGGTTTTAGAAGGTTAAAAAGTGATTAAGTAAAGTGACGAAAGCCCTTTTATATTAATCTCGCATTATTAACAAAATCCGGCTAAACACCCCGTAATACGCACTTACTTGATCGAGTAAGTGACTTACTCGATCGAGTGCCCCTTACTCGATCGAGTGTCACACGTACTCGATCGAGTACCCATCAGGTCAGCTACTGTTTTGCGTGAAAACATACTTACTCGACAGAGTAAGTCCCACTCGATAGAGTACCCATAGACATAGAAAACCGTAGTATTACAATACTCCTCTAATCATTTTAATCAAAACCGCGGAAAATAACTCATCAGACCGGGTACTCGGTCGAGTACGCCCTACTCGACTGAGTTCCTTATGTACTCGGCCGAGTGCACCCAAGAGAGTAGTCTATCTAATAAAAGCACTCAACGACCCACTCGGTCAAGTACATCCTACTCGACCGAGTTCACTATGCCCAGAAATTTGTGGTATTACATGCCTAACCGTACCCACAACTACACCGGTGCCAGGGACACGGCCACGACACCACACCCCCACAAATAGGTACTCGGGATACGCCCGTGGTACCGAGTCCAGAAGTCAACCGGATCCCTTGCCCGATGTCATGCCTCAACCACACAAGTCCCTTCAAACTCAAGTCATTAATGTGCACATCCCTCTTGGAGTGGGAAGCTCCAAGAGGCGACTCAAGCATAAGACGGTCTCCAAACCGTCTTACGTCTCCTCACAACAAGTATCGTCATCAGAATCCACCCTGTCCTCCAATATACATAATAACACAATAAATGTAAAATACCACATATTATGCCGATACTCGACTCATCATGGGACACGATTCTACATATAACATGAACATCAAATCCTCATGTATCTCGACTCCTCTAGCATGTTATAATGCATTACTAACCACCTATGAATACATGAAAATCCTCTATCACTACTAAGTGATGCCATATGATTTATGATATGCAAATAACCATGAAAGACACATCAACAATCAATTACATTATCAAAACCGAGTAGGATTAACCTACCTTTTAGCATACTCCCAAAACTACTCGAAACCACCAAAGATAATCCGTCTCATAAGACCGTCTTATCCTACATAAATTAAATAATAACTATCACAATACATCCTAACCCTTACGTAACACCAAAACCCCTTATTATTACCCTTTAATTACTCATAATACTAATTAAAACACTAATTAATATTATCCATGAAAACCCCCAAATTCTAAGGTTTGCGACAACTTAAAAATGAAAAGAAAAGGATGAGTATCAACTTAATAGTGCAAACGAGTGAGAAAGAATCAAACTTGGTGAATAATCCTTCTAAATCTAGGCTTGGTCTTCTAGTTAGTGTTCATGGGAAGTTTCTAGAGAGTTATGGGTGTTTGAGGGAGTTTGAGGATAAGGTAGGAGTGAAATAAGGGGGGGGGGGAAATCTAAGAAAAAGAGTGTTTAAAGATGATAAGGCTCCCACACATTCACACGCGTAACAATGGACAACGATAGGGCACTCGGTCGAGTAACTGGTTCACTCGATCGAGTGAAGCTCCACTCGGTCGAGTGAACCGCCTCTCGGTCGAGTGACTCAACATCATAATGTTTCACAAAGTTAAAGGTCTCACTCGGCCCCTCACTCAGTCGAGTGAGCTCTACTCGGTTTACTCGACCGAGTATAGGTCTTATAAACTACGGGGTATTACAACCCGATATGACTCCACCCGACTTGACCCGACCCAAACCCAACCCGACTGACCCGATTGCCACCTCTAACCCTAGGTCGAGAATATTCCTAGGATAACAATACGATATACATGATATTGTGCTAACATATATAGAATATACATTCCTAATTTATTCTCTAATACATCCCCACAGTTATAGCGGGAGGATATGCGGACGCTTCGAATGAACTAGAATTAGGATGCCTTAGATGTCCTGGGAAAATAAATGTCTTGCCACATCGTTGTCGTGCCATGTTCATAGACGAAAATTTGCGTAAGAAATTGGCCACATATGTCGTGATATGCCAACAAACTTAGGTAAGAAGTATCTTAGCCAAAAAAATAAAGATCAAAGGTAGGAAATCCAATCGTATCAATAATATTCCAAAGGAAGAATGAAATCAGAATAGTATAATAGGAGTAGAAGATAAGAAGGGTTAATTTGCTGTCAACGATGAAATCACATTCAAAAGAATCAAAACCCATTGTGTTACCATCGTTGTTGCTGGACAATTGTGATCACCTAGCTAGTCATTTTAGAAGATGCATCTCATAGCGGTAAACCATATCGAGTAATGGAGTAGGAGAGGAAATCGAGTAATGGAGTAGGAGAGAAAAGAATGACATTAGAGAGGAAGAATATATATGAGAATTATCGTTGCCAAGATCTTAGATAGATAGATCAGAGATACAAAAGAAGTATAGTGCTCGCATATACTGCCGAAGAATATAAAAAATAAGGTCTAAGATAAGTGAGATATAGGAGGATGGAGGGAAATAAGAAGAAAATCCAGAATACGAGAAAGAATTACATGGCTAGAAATCACATGAAGGAGATAACATGTAGTTATCATGTGTTTATAGTCCATTGAGGTCAGGGATGGGGACAATAAGAGAGGAACAACTAGAAACATTTGGTAGCATGGTAACAAAACTAGCCATAAAGCATTGTCGATTGAGATATTCGTTCTAATGATTGCCTCGTACGGAGTTGAAGATAGAAGGTAATAATGATAAGAGTATCCTTATTGGCTGCCAGTTAAGAAAGCAGATTACCAAAAAAAGAATCAATTTGATGCTTTTGAAGAACAACAACAACATCAACAACAACAACAACAGAGCCTTAATTCCAAAATGATTTGGGGTCGGCTAACATGAATCATCCTTTAGAACCGTCCATGGGTGAACGCACACCTCAAAAATGCGAAAAAAATAGAAAAGAAAAAGTGAAAAACAAAAGGGAGTGAAACATAGTACAAAAGTTAAGGTAAACTTATAGGTTTTATAATCGAAGTGCGGATTTATTTTATAAAAACTTAAAATTTAAATCTAGAATAAAGATTAAAACGATTTTGAAAATCGAAGTAAAATTTAAGGTTCCGGAATACCTTAAATGTGAACCAAGTAAAATATATAAGAAAACTTTTAATAAAAAAGGTGTAATAAATCCGAGAAAAACAAATAAATTTTTTAAAAATTAAATAAAAACACTAAATATGTCAAATAGCATCAAATACTAAAAATCCACATGTATCATTTCCCTCCATTGTGCCCTATCCGTCACCATTCTCTCCTTTAGCCCAAGAAATCTCATATCGTGCTCAATCACTCTCAGCCATGTTTGTCTTGGTGCCCTCTACCTCTAGGAACCTTTTATGTCCCCAAGTCTCCAGCCTTCTAACTGATGCGTCCATAGGTCTCCTTCTCACATGGCCAAACCATCTTAGTCGATTTTTCATCATCTTGTCCTCTATTGGCGCCACTTTTACCTTTTCCCTAATCACCTCATTCCTTAATCGATATTTCCTTGTATGGTCGCACATCCATCTCAACATACGCATCTCCCCCACACTCATCTTTTGAAAGTGACAATGTTTCACGGCCCAACACTCGGAGCCGTAAAATAAGGCAGACCTAATTGTCGTGCGATAAAATTTTCCCTTTAATCTTTGGGGCATATCTTTATCGCTTAAAAACCCCGAAGCATTGTTCCATTTCAACCATCCCGCTTTAATTCTGTGAGCCACATCTCCGTCTAACTCCCCATCTTTTTGAATAATAGATCCTAAATATCTGAAGAAGTCTGACCCCTCAACAACATTCCCATCAAAAATAATACTCCCCACCTCTATCGATATCGACCCCGCCATGTTAGTGAACTGACACCTCAAATAATACTCGGTCTTACTCCTACTCAGCCTAAACCCACGAGTCTCCAAAGTATGCCTCCACAATTCCAACTTTCTCTCCACCCCTTCTTTCGTCTCATCAATTAATACAATATCATCAGGAAACATCATACACCAAGGGATATCGTCATGAATATTCCTTGTTAACTCATCCATAATTATAGAAAAGAGAAAAGGACTAAGTATGGAACCTTGATGCACCCCGATGGTAAAGCAAAATTCTTCCGTTCTTCCAACATTAGTGCGAACACTTGCACTAGCCCCCTCATACATGTCTTTTATGAGGTCAATATATTTTCGAGACACACTCTTTCTCGCCAAAGCCCACCAAAGTACTTCTCTCGGTACCCTATCATATGCCTTTTCCAAGTCAATAAAATTCATATGCAGGTCTTTCTTCTTGTCCCGATGGTGTTCCATCAATTGTCTCATGATAAAAATTGCATCCATAGTCGATCTCCCAGGCATAAATCCAAATTGGTTATCCGAGATGTCTAAACATTTCCTAAGCCTTTGCTCGATTATCCGCTCCCATAATTTAATCGTATGACTCATAAGTTTAATTCCCCGATAATTGGCACACTCTTGGACATCACCTTTATTCTTATACAAAGGGACAAGAGTGCTTCTCCTCAAGCTGATGGCATCTTGTTGCTCTTCCAAATATTGTTGAAGAACATGGTTACTCATTCGATTCATCTCTCCCCCAAGCACCTCCAAACTTCTATTGGTATACCATCCGGTCCCTCTGCTTTCTTCGACCCCATCTTCCTTAACGCCTTTCTAACTTCACTCTTTTGTATTCTACGCACAAATGTCCGATTAACCATGCATGACATTACTTGTACATCCCCAAAACCTTGCACATGCTTGCACATGATGTCCATTGAATAAAGTATCAAAGTAAGAACTCCATCTAGCCTTTATTTCGTTATCCTGAACCAGAACCTTGTCGTCCATATCTTTCGCACACCTAACTCTCCCAATATCCCTCGTATTTCGGTCTCTTATGTGGGCCAGTTTATAGATATCCTTCTCTCCTTCTCTCGTGTCTAACCTGGCGTACACTTTTTGGTTAACTTTTGCCCTCGCATCACACACTGCTTTTTTAGCGGCTCGTCTGGCCTCCTTGTACTTTTCAAAATTCTATAACGCATGCATTTTCCCAAAACCTTATAACATTCACTGTGGACATGGGCCACATCTCGGTCTACGGATTTAGGCCGCCTACCGGTCCGCGGTCACGGGCCACCTGCACGCCAAGCCAATCTGTGGACATGCAGTGGTCTTTTAAAAGCCATGCTCGGCGGCGTAAAAATGCTTTCGACCGGATCGCTTTAGATCGGTCGGTTTCGTCTCGGTAAAGGTCTCGAAACGATTAGAGATGTTCGGAGTCGCCACCAAGCATTTGTGGGATGCTTGGAACCCGTTCGAATCCACTTTATACCTAGGTCAACCAAGGCAAAAAGCGGTGTTTGACATAGGTACTAAAGATGAGGACTCGTCCCCCTTTTAGCATTCTATGCCTAAAATGACTCTCGTATGCCCTGGATAAGGCCATCCACTATCCAAAGGTTCTGAGTAATGGGTGAGGGTACGTATTGGGAAGCCCTTTAATCGGACACCCAATCCTGCCCGCGTTAGCGGCCTCTACTGATCGATCGTGGTTGTTTAAGTGCAAGAGTTGATAAAACGGTTAAAATGCATGAATGCACATCCAAAAGTGTTAACCTAACATGTGAGCTTTCTAAGTCGGTTTGTTAATCCAAATATCAAGCATAAGATGTCAAGTTGGATTTATATTGATTTACATGTGAAAACGGAAATTAAACATCCATTTACCAAGTTCGGGTTATGATGCTTAACACGATCCATTTATTTGAAAAGGGGTCTTGAATGACAAAGTGTAAAAACACGTAAACTTGTCAATCTGATCCGTCATGTATACGGGTTAACCGTAGTCGGGATCGTCCTAGACAAGTGCTAAAAACAAGGCATAACAGCGCCAGGCAGCCCCATAGGGGCGCGAGCCTATTGGCGATGGAAGGGGCTCTGCCCTGGTTTCGAAAGATGGAAACAGGCGGCCACTTGGGGTGCGAGCCATGAGCCGACCAAAGGGGACATCTCCTGGTTTTTGAAAAGGTTATTTAAAACCGTATTTGTGATTAAATAATTTACAAATGTTGTTTGCATGACTCGGAATAATTACTATTGTGTTAGTAATATTCGTTGTCGGACTTGCATGTTTGAAAAATATAGTTTACAAATAAAAATGTAAAATGTTTGATTTGAACTAATCATGTTAAGTTCATTTCTTTGTAATTAGTCAAGTTAATCATCGCACTCGGATTAAACCGACATGGTATAAAGAACCAAGGATGATTATGAATTATGACTAATATATTTGCAAATGTAAACAAATGAGAAAAATGGTAAATAAAAGAAAAGGGTGTTAAAATACCCATTAAAATGTGATTAACCAACAATATCATCGGGTCACTGAATAAACCGTCATGGTATAAAGAACCAAGGATGATTTTTGTAATGGCCAAAATATGTTTATCATAAAAATGAATTAAAATGGTAAATAAAAGAAAATTATTTCTTTTAAAATGTAATTAACCAATTAATATCACCGAGCCACGGATTAAACCGTCATGGTATAAGGAACCAAGGGTGATTATGATTTATGATTAAAAAGTTTGTCATAAAAATGGTTTGAAACATTCGAAATGGTAAAAACCGTAAAATAAAAGAAGTAAGAATAAAAGAAAGTGTTGAAGGAAAGACGAACTCAAACACGTTTGAGTCTGACCTGGGCACCCCATTGAGGCGCGAGCCACCTTGCACAATAAGGGGCTTCTGCCTCAGGCCAAAACTCAGTTTTGGCTCGTCTAACCTAAATTTGAATCGTGTTATGCATCGTTCGTGCTTATAGACTCATAAAAACAGTAAATACATGAAATAAAGTGAGTTGTTTACACCCTCAAACTTATGTGTATTGATATTTTGCGACGTAGACGACTTTAGAGACAAGTTTTCTCGTAGCGACTACTCACGATCAAGAAGTTTAAAAAGAGTGCCTTAAAAAAGGATTTTGTTTTGAAAATGAGTTGAAAATATGTTAATTAAAACATGTTGATTAATGAGTTGAGTTGGTCGAATGGGTCGGTCGAATGCACGGCGACGGTACCAAACAATATGTGTAAGGCTTGTGTTTACGATCGGTAGGTCGTAAACACGTATCTATTTTGTGACTTAGGAAGTCGAGTATAGAAGTTTAAGGGAGATGTGAGGGGGCGGACTCTCGCGTGAAGATTGTGTTGTGTGATGGTGGTTATTTATAGAGAAATTTAGGATGGTAGGTCAGTTGAATTTGCTTGGAGGCTAAGCAGACACCCCATTGAGGCGCGAGCCACCCCGTGACTCAATGGGGTGTACTGTCCCTTTCGCAAATTTGGATTTTGCATTTGTTCTAACCAATGTTTTGTTGGTTGTGATTTGTGGTATTTAAGGTTTGCTTAGCCATGTAAGCTTCCTCTTGGGTGATATTTGGGGTAGGTATTTTGTGTCTTTGACTCGGGTTTGACCCGTGTGAGTCGGGATTTGAATTTCGAGTCGGTTTTTGGCTCGGTGTCGGTTTAGACTCTAAATAGGGTCATTTTAATGTAAATGACATGATTAAAACATTCATGGCATTATTTTTGACATTCGAGATTTGGGTTGACTCGGGTTGACTAAGGTTTACTCGAGTTGCGGGTTTCTGAGTCGGTTTTGGGTCCGAAGACGGTTTAGACTCTAATTAGGGTCATTTTAATGGAAATGACAAGATGAAAACATTCATGGCATTATTTTTGACATTCGAGATTTGGGTTGACTCAGGTTGACTCGAGTTGCGGGTTTCTAAGTCGGTTTTGGGTCCGAAGACGGTTTTAACTCTAAATAGTGTTATTTTAACGCAAATGCAGTTAGAAAACTTTTGAAATCATTTTTCATATCCGAGTAGTGCATTAAACCGTCTCATGTATAGTCAATCCACGCACGCATGTCAAAAACACGTTATAGTCCGATCATCATCGGGTGGTTTTTGGAAGGTGCAGATACTGGGTATCTACAGAGCCCCCACTTTGACTGAGGCTTGGACAGGGCGAAAGTCAAAGTATGATCTCCGGGTCAATCAAAGATTACAACCTGAAGACCATTGCAACGTCAAGGCGACTCAAAAAGGTTTGAGCCAAGGACCTGCCGTCGGGAAGGGCGACGTCGAGGCGACTCGAGGATTCGAGTCAAGGACCTGCCGTCGGGAACATTTTAGAGTCTGTCGACTTCTGATTCGGGTCGTTTAAAGTCCATTAGACTACGTATAAAGGCTCGCCAGCCATAAGAAGGAATCATACCTGAGGCATCTTCGGGATACGTCCTCCAATCATTTGCGCGCAAAGGCTCGCCAGCCGGTGTTGAAGGTGGTGCGTTTTTAGGCTCGCCAGCCATAGGAAGGAGTCATACCTTAGGCATCTTCGGAATATGTCTTTGAGTTGTATCTCGTGTGCGTACAAAGGCTCGCCAGCTGTGATAAAGAGTCGTACCCGAGGCATCTTCGGGATATGTCCTTGAGGTGTACCTTGTTTGCGGACAAAGGCTCGCCAGCTTGTGAAAAGGAGTCGTACCTGAGGCATCTTTGGGATACGTCCTTGAGTTGTATCTTGTTTGCGGACAAAGGCTCGCCAGCTTGTGAAAAGGAGTCGTACCCGAGGCATCTTCGGGATACGTCCTTGAGTTGTATCTTGTTTGCGGACAAAGGCTCGCCAGCCATGGTGGTCGAAAGATCGACTGTGGGAAATAGCATGTGTGACATCCATTTGAAAATCGGCACTCGCTGGGGAGTTAGAAACTTCTCAGGACTCGTCGGGGATATGAGTTGCTGCTCGTTGGGAGGTAGCATAAGCCATGTAATTGATGTGGTTAAAGCCCTTGGACTTGATGGGTCGCCGTTTGTTGGGAAGAGCCCAGTACTCAGTTGGAGTGAGTTTGTCTTCTCAAGATTATCTGCATGGTTAGTGGCCACACAAATCTGCAGTCGCATAGACATGCATGTAGGCACGCAAGCATATAAGCACATAAGCATGTGAGCAATTAGCATATAAGCAACTAGCATGTAATATCTCGCGTGAGAGGAGATATGAGTTTTGAAAGTTGTGAAGCTTAAAGACGAGTCTTGTTACTCGTAGATCTGTGATTTGATAGATTGGAAACAAGTGACCGTTGGGACACTGACTCACGCAGACGTATACTGACTGACTGACAAATGGGCAGTCGTAAACGTGGTACATACTTAGTATCGACACGACACGGGGATGACTCTGAGAGACCTTGCACATGTAAGTGCAATTCCTAGCCAAGAAAGGGTGACAGCGCGTATCAAATCCCTGAGGTAGAAGGTCCGCTCGGCTGGGGAACATGAATTGATTATCTTCTCCAGACATCTTCGCCAGCATTTGCTTGTTTTGAGATCCCTTCTCGAGGTATGATGATTCAGAGAGCGGAACCAAGACCTTGTCATCGTCCGAACCGAGCACTAGGCTAAAGGCGGTTTTATTTTGGACTGTAGTTGAGACTCAAAGGATGTTTGAGGATAAAGGATGGGTGGCGTCTCGAAAGAGAAGCCCCCAGAGTGAGAAGGTGGGAATTTGACAAAACAAGGAACGGGCGACGTCTTAAGGAAGAAGCCCCCAGTAAAGAGGTATAAGGTTAATTTTTGCAGCTGGATGGGCTGCTTTTGAGGATTGATGTTGATGGTTGAGATTGAAATGGGTATGCGGTTGCGTCCTTGTTGGGGGACTGCCTACGTATTCGCGTGTTTGCGAAATCAAACCAGATCATAGTTCTGAGCTGGTTATTGAGGATTGAAATTTGGAATTGTTTTGAATGTAGTATGCGGTTGTGCTCTTGTAATAGGACTGCCTACGTATTCGCGTGTTTGCGAAATCAAACCAGATCGTAGTTGTGAGCTGTGTGTGCAATGGGTTACAAATTGAAGGTGTGAAAATTGAATGTTTGTGGGGGTGTGGTTGCGCCCTTGTAATAGGACTGCCTACGTATTCGCGTGTGTGCGAATTTGCGAAATCAAACCAGATCGTAGTTCTGAGCTGTGTGCCTAAGCGAGTTGTTAGGACCTTAAAGTGATTTTGAGGTGGATGGTTGTGTCCTTGAAGGACTGTCTACGTATTCACGTGAAGTGAAATCAAACCAGATCCTAGTTCTGAATGTGTGTGCCTAAGCGAGTTGTTAGGACCTTAATGTGATGGTTACGACGGTAAACGCCGTTTGGTGACTCGAAAAATTGATTTGAGATAATTCCTCCTTGATCATGAATCGAAGAGGTGTAATTTGTAAAAATGTTCCTTATCATGTGAGCACATTAAAAAGTGGACCCTAAGGGTAGATTGGGTATGTCCCGTTCTCGGTAGCAAAGCATTCGAGGACTCCGTATCTGGGTCAGGGTGAAAATGGCTTCGACATTATGAAATGTGGAGCTTGGTAATAATGGTTTATTTGACAGATAAAAATCTAGAGTTGAGCGTCACGACGGAAAATTCCGTTTGGTGACTCGAAGGTTGATTGGAGATAAATACCTCTTGATCATGAATCGAAGAGGTGTAACTTGTGAAAAAGTTACTTATCATTTGAGCACACTAAAAAGTGGACTCTAAGGGTAGATTAGGTATGTCCCGTTCTCGATAGCAAAGCATTCGAGGACTCTGTGGGGATTGTGGTGAAAAATGGCTTCAACATTAGGGAATGTGGAGCTTGGTAATAATGGGTTTGCTTAACAGATAAAAATATGGAGCAAGAATTTTGTGGTGTTTAGGCCGAAGAGTAACGGCTTGTAGTGTGGTGCGGAATGGGGTCTCCGGCTTGATGTGGCCTGAGCACGAAATGGTTGGTAAATAACATGGGATCAGATTTCCATGCCTGGACCTTAAAGGTTAAGGTGTGATATTACGAGCTTGAGGGGGAATCCTCAGAAGCCTAGACAGGTCTCCTTGCCACAGTCTCTAGAAGGACTTAGGGGTGAAGCAGTTTTGGTTATGATCTTGAGGAAATCCTCAGGATCCTAAATAGGTCTCCCTGTAATAGTCTCTAGAAGGACTTAGGGGTGAAACAGTTTTGGTTGAGGTTTTAGTGTTTGGTGTTTTGGACTTGTCGGTCCTGGACTTTGTGTGGTTGACTCATGGGTCTTGGGCTTTGGACTTGTTGGTCCTGGACTTTGTGTGGTTGACTCATGGGTCTTGGGCTTTGTACTTGTTGGTCCTGGACTTTGTGTGGTTGACTCATGGGTCTTGGGCTTTGGACTTGTTGGTCCTGGACTGGGTGTTCTGGACTCACTTGTCCAGGATTTTGTGTGTTGGATGCTTTCTTTGGATTTTGGCCTTTTTGAGAAAAGGGTTTCAATCTTGTTTTGTTTTGATTTTGGCATGGGTCTTGGCCTTGACGTTGGGTGAGTAGCCTTTGGCTTTGGTTTTTTTTGCTTTGAGCGAATTGATTTCGGCCTTGGTTTTTGCTTTGACCTTGACTTTGGCTTTGGGCGAATGGATATTGGCTTGGGCCTTTGATTTTAACCTTTCGTTGTGGCTTTGGATGAATGGCTGTTGGCTTGAATGGCTTTTGGGCTTGGGCTTTCGCTTTGGCTTTGGCCTTGAGTGAATGGATATTGCCTTGGGCCTTTGATTTTGGCCTTTCGCTGTGGCTTTGGATGAATGGATATTGGCTTGGGCCTTTGATTTTGGCCTTTCGCTTTGGCTTCGGATGAATGGCTATTGGCTTGGGCCTTTGATTTTGGCCTTTCGCTTTGGCTTCGGGTGAATGGGTATTGGCTTGGGCCTTTGATTTTGGCCTTTCGCTTTAGCTTCGGATGAATGGCTATTGGCTTGGGCCTTTGATTTTGGCCTTTCGCTTTGGGTATTGGTTTTTTGTCGTTTTTCGTTCGAGAAAGGTAGAGGTGCCAGTGGGGATGTACCCAGTGGTGAGAGGTTGATATTCTGTGTTTGGATATTTTTGTGAGGAATGGGCTTGCCTTCCGTCATTGATCATGTAGGGTAATATCCGTATAAAACCCTATAAAATTAGGACTATAACGCAAATTTTATATGCAATTTATTGTCATAAACGAAAAACAACAATGAAACGATAAAGATTAAGTATCAACCTCGGGTCCTTTGTAGTGCGGCGTAAAGAACAGAAATCAACAGAGATTTCCTCCTAATTGTTGCACCCAAGACCGTCTGAGACTATGCCCTTGTGCTAGAATTACTCTCTAATTGACTTGCAATATTGAGAGAGTTGTTATGTGAGTTTTTCCGATGTGAGATCTGAATTTTGAGAGGCAATGTTCTCAAAACCCTAAATTTTTAGCAAATGAGTGATTAGGTTAGAAAGGAGGAGAAGCTCTCCCTTTTGTTCTCTCACTCGGCCAACCGTGAGCCTACATGGGGAAGTGGGCTTCCACTTCCTCTTAATTTTAACTCGTGGTCCGGTTCGTAAAATGCTGAATGTATATGACGCGGTTTTATTATAAATCGTCATCGGTTATCGGTTATTAAAACATCAACTAAAAACTCGGATTAGTTGAAATATTAA
Source organism: Silene latifolia (assembly GCF_048544455.1). NCBI lineage: Eukaryota > Viridiplantae > Streptophyta > Magnoliopsida > Caryophyllales > Caryophyllaceae > Silene > Silene latifolia. Next base: position 46,220,397 of record NC_133534.1, read on the forward strand.
TACATGTCCGACAAAGACAATATTGTATAATTAATTCAATATACATTAATTAAATATAACCGTTTATATTTAATTTACGAATTAACTGTTTAATTCGCCTTAGCCAATTTTATTTAATCCGTATTAAATAAAATATCTCAACATCGCATTTTGACTAATTACTAGTCAAATAACTCGGACTAACTGCTTAGTCAATTTTCTGGCATCAACATGACTGTATTTTCATACCGTCACATCTCTCAAACGTATCCTATAGGTGTGACTTTTAGGGACCAGTTGATCACCGCCATCTGTATGACAATAACGTCAAACTTATCTAGCAAGCCAACCGTTATTGATAAACGTGGACCAACTGATTATAATACAAAAGTATACCCTTTGATCCTTTTAGAGATTTATAAGTCCTTGCACTAACTGTAAAGGACACCAGCCCCAACAAGCTCCCACTTGTCCGTACAAGTGTATGTGCAATGACGTTATCCGCACTAACTGGAGGACACAGCTCCAACAAACTCCCACTTGTCCGTACAAGTGTATGTGCAATGACGTTATCCGCACTAACTGGAGGACACAGCTCCAACAAACTCCCACTTGTCCGTACAAGTGTATGTGCGATAACCGATTCTCATATTCATTTAAAATTTCTCCCACTCAATGTAAAACAATTTGCAGATACGGATCCGCAAAGGTCGTATTTTACAATCGATCTGTATCTAGAGTGGTTTCCCCGACTAGAGAGTAACTTAACTGATAAAACGAATTCGTATTCGAGCATGGCCATGCATTTCGATTCTGACTCCTCGAGTGGCCCTGAGAAATATCGAGTACCTGATAAAGGCTGAATATTTCCTTCAACTCGAACTCCTTCCGATCTAAGCACAGCATGAAATGACCCAGAAAAAATCTACTTGGCCCCCTGTTACGGATGACCGTGAGAAAGAAACCAAAGTCACCCAAAATCTGCCTTAGTCTCAAGAGACAGTCGATAGTCAAAAGAATCGACTCTTAGGATCACCATGGAGGTCCTATCCACGACCGGGCACCGAATGTTATAAAACATTTAGGACTCCACGTCGATGTCACATTTGTGTCCTACGAGATATCCGTATAAATCACCTCTGTGATTGGTCAGTCAACCTTTTGACTTATGGCTCGTTGAACCCACCATCAACCAACGTCACAAAATAATTACCTTGAGTTATCAGCTCGCGTGGGCAATTAAGGACCAAAAAATATAATGTTTGTTCAGTTCACTTTGTGGTGTTCAAAATTGTCGTACAAAACCACATGAAAAACAAAATGTATAAATATCAAAACGATGATGTCGTATAGCGTACATAAGGGAATGAATCTAATCCATAAAAGAGTACTACAACTTAGGAACACGTTTAATTCCCATGGAATTAACGTGCCCTTCATGCTTATCTTGTCGTAATGGTTTAGTGAGAGGATCTGCTATGTTATCATCTGTAGCAATCTTTTCTATCACTACTTCCTTTTGCTCCACGTAATCTCGGATTAGATGAGCTTTCCGTTGTACATGTCTAGACTTGTTGCTAGACTTTGGCTCCTTAGCTTGGAAGATGGCACCTCTATTGTCGCAATAGATGGTGATCGGGTCATTCGAACTAGGCACTACAGATAGTCCTTGTAAGAATTGACGCATCCGTATCGCTTCCTTTGTAGCTTCAGACGCGGCATAGTACTCGGACTCGTCGTAGAATCTCTTTGTAACACTTTGTTTGGAACTCTTCCAGCTGATCTGCAGCGCCATTAAGAGTAAAAACGAATCAGATCGAGATTTTGAGTCATCTCGATCCGTTTGGAAGCTAGCATCTGCGAACCGGGTTGCGCATAGCTTTTGATCGCCTCCATAAGTCAATGCCCAATCTTTAGTCCTCCGTAGGTACTTAAGAATGTTCTTGACAGCCATCCAATGTGATTCACCTGGATGCTGTTGGAATCGACTTGTCATACTCAATGCATATGCCACGTCCGGACGTGTGCATATCATGTAGGGTAATATCCGTATAAGACCCTTTAAATTTAAGGATTATAACGTAAATTTAATATGTGAAACATGGTCATAAACGAAAAACAACAATGAAACGATAAAGATTAAGAATTAACCTTCGGTCCTAGTGCAAATTGGCAATGAGAGATCAAAGTAGATCTCCTCCTAAATGATGCACCCAAGATCGTCCGAGAAATGCCCTTGTGCTAGAATGAATCCTCTAATTGCCTTGCAATATTGAGAGGATTATTTTGTGAGTTTTCTTTAGATGAGAGATCTAGGTTTCAGAGAAAAGTAATCTCCAAAACCCTAGTTTTTTTACAAATGAAAATGCTTAGGTTAACAAAAGAGAGAGAGCCTCTCTTTTGTTCTTATGATTCGGCCAAACCGAGTCCAAGGGGAGGAAATGGGCTTTCATTTCCTCTTCATCTTAACCCGTAGTCCGACATGTAATTCGCTAAGTGTATATGACGCGGTTTCATTATAAACTGTCATCGGTTATCGGTTATTAAAGCATCAACTAATAACACGGATTAGTTGAATTATTAATACATGTCCGACAAAGACAATATTGTATAATTATATTCAATATACATTTAATTAAATATAAAACGCTTATATTCAATTTACGAATTAACTGCTTAATTCACCTTAGCCATTATTATTTAATCCGTATTAAATAAAATATCTCAACATCACATTTTGACTAATTATTAGTCAAATAACTCAGACTAACTGGTTAGTCAATTTTTGGCATCTACATGACTGTATTTTCATACCGTCACATCTCTCAAACGTATCCTATAGGTGTGACTTTTAGGGACCGTTGATCACCGCCATCAGAATGACAATAACGTCAAACTTATCTAGCAAGCCAACCGTTATTGATAAACGTGGACCAACTGATTATGATACAAAAGTATACCCTTTGATCCTTTTAGAGATTTATAAGTCCTTGCACTAACTGTAAAGGACACCAGCCCCAACAAGCTCCCACTTGTCCGTACAAGTGTATGTGCAATGACGTTATCCGCACTAACTGGAGGACACCACCTCCAACAAACTCCCACTTGTCCGTACAAGTGTATGTGCGATAACCGATTCTCATATTCATTTAAAATTTCTCCCACTCAATGTAAAACAATTTGCAGATCCGGATCCGCAAAGGTCGTATTTTACAATCGATCTGTATCAAGAGTGGTTTCCCCGACTAGAGAGTAACTTAACTGATAAAACGAATTCGTATTCGAGCATGGCCATGCATTTCGATTCTGACTCCTCGAGTGGCCCCGAGAAATATCGAGTACCTGATAAAGGCTGAATATTTCCTTCAACTCGAACTCCTTCCGATCTAAGCACAGCATGAAATGACCCAGAAACAATCTACTTGGCCCCCTGTTACGGATGACCGTGAGAAAGAAACCAAAGTCACCCAAAATCTGTCTTAGTCTCAAGAGACAGTCGATAGTCAAAAGAATCGACTCTTAGGATCACCATGGAGGTCCTATCCACGACCGGGCACCGAATGTTATAAAACATTTAGGACTCCACGTTGATGTCACTATTGTGTCCTACGAGATATCCGTATAACCCGCTTCTGTGATTGGTCAATCAACCGGTTGACTTATGGCTCGTTGAACCCACCATCAACCAACGTCACAAAATAATTGCCATGAGTTATCATCTTTCGTGGGCAATTAAGGAACGAAATTATAATGTTTGTTCAGTTCACTTTGTGGTGTTCAAAATTTGTCATACAAATCCACATGAAAAACAAAATATATAAAATATCAAAACGATGATGTCGTATAGAGTACAAAAGAGGATGAATCTAATCCATAAAAGAGTACTACAACTTAGGAACACGTTTAATTCCCATGGAATTAACATGCCCTTCATGCTTATCTTGTCGTAATGGTTTAGTGAGAGGATCTGCTATGTTATCATCTGTAGCAATCTTTTCTATCACTACTTCCTTTTGCTCCACGTAATCTCGGATTAGATGAGCTTTCCGTTTTACATGTCTAGACTTGTTGCTAGACTTTGGCTCCTTAGCTTGGAAGATGGCACCTCTATTGTCGCAATAGATGGTGATCGGGTCATTCGAACTAGGCACTACGGATAGTCCTTGTAAGAATTGACGCATCCATATCTCTTCCTTTGCAGCTTCAGACGCGGCATAGTACTCGGACTCAGTCGTAGAATCTCTTTGTAACACTTTGTTTGGAACTCTTCCGGTGATGCAGCGCCATTAAGAGTAAAAACGAATCCAGCATCGAGATTTCGAGTCATCACGATCCGTTTGGAAGCTAGCGTCTGCGTAACCGGTTGCGCATAGTTTTTGTTCGCCTCCATAAGTCAATGCCCAATCTTTAGTCCTCCGTAGGTACTTAAGAATGTTCTTGACAGCCATCCAATGTGATTCACCTGGATGCTGTTGGAATCAACTTGTCATACTCAATGCATATGCCACGTCCGGACGTGTGCATATCATGGCATACATAATTGATTCTATAGCCGAGGCATAAGGAATCCGTGTCATGCGCTCTTTCTCTTCCGGTGTCTCTGGTGACTGAGACTTGCTCAAATGCACCCCTGGAGCCATAGGAAGAAACCCCTTCTTGGAGTTAGTCATGCTGAATCTCTCTAGGACTTTGTCTATGTAAGACTCTTGACTGAGAGATAACATCCGTCGTGATCTATCTCGATAGATGCGGATGCCTAGAATTCGTTGTGCCTCTCCCAAATCTTTCATCTGGAAATGGTTTTTCAACCATACTTTCACCGAAGTTAAGAGAGGTATGTCATTCCCAATCAGGAGTATGTCATCGACATACAATATTAGGAAGACAATATTACTCCCACTCGACTTGATATAAAGACATGGTTCCTCGACCGATCGAGTAAATCCATTTTGTTTAATCACTTGGTCGAAGCGATGATTCCAACTCCGAGATGCTTGCTTAAGTCCATAAATGGAACGCTTAAGCTTGCACACTTTCTTAGGATGTTGTGGATCGATGAAACCTTCGGGTTGTACCATGTACAACTCTTCCTCCAAAAAGCCGTTTAAGAAGGCGGTTTTCACATCCATCTGCCAAATTTCATAGTCATGAAAAGCGGCAATCGCTAAGATAATCCGAATGGAACGCAGCATGACTACGGGTGCAAAAATTTCATCGTAGTGCAAGCCTGGCACTTGGGTGAAACCTTTAGCAACTAGTCGTGCTTTATAGATATCTTGTTGACCTTCCACAGAATGCTTTATCTTGTAAAGCCATTTGCATTGAAGGGGACGAACCTTAGCAGGTAAGTCAACAAGATCCCATACGTTGTTCTCATACATAGAGTCCATCTCGGATTGCATGGCCTCAAGCCATAGCTTTGAGTCGGAACTAGTCATGGCACCTTTATGGGTTGCGGGTTCACTACTCGTTAAGAGTAGAACGTCATCTATGTCATGTTCCTCGACCATACCAATGTATCTGTCTGGAGGAATAGAGACTCTTCCCGACCTCCTAGGTTCCTCAGGAATATTCACCGCAGCCGAGATTGAAAGAATTGGTTCCTCCAATGGTTGCTCGGTATTTGGTTCTGGAATCTCCGATTGGTCGAAGGTTCTATCACTCTTTGCATTCTCGAGAAATTCCTTCTCTAAGAATGTCGCACTAGCCGCAACAAAAACACGTTGTTCGGTTGGCGAATATAAGTAATGACCAAGTGTTCCTTTTGGATAACCTATAAAGTATGTCTTGACTGATCGCGGGCCGAGCTTATCCTCGTGTCTCCACTTGACATAAGCCTCGCAGCCCCAAACCCGTATAAAGGACAAGTTGGGGACCGTTCCCTTCCATAGTTCATATGGTGTCTTGTCAACAGCTTTAGACGGACTTCGGTTAAGTATTAGAGCGGCTGACAAAAGAGCATGACCCCACAATGAGTCAGGCAACACGGTGTGACTCATCATGGATCGAACCATATCAAGTAGTGTTCGATTTCTCCGTTCGGACACACCATTCAATTGAGGTGTTCCGGTGGAGTTAATCGTAGGGCAATCCCACAGTCCTTTAGGTGTTGATCAAACTCGTGAGAAAGATACTCGCCACCACGATCTGAACGTAGTGTTTTAATCTTTCTACCCAATAGGTTTTGTACCCTATTCTGGTATTCTTTGAATTTCTCAAAGGATTCACTTTTATGTTTCATTAAGTAGACATAGCCATATCTACTTAAATCATCCGTGAAAGTGATGAAATACCTATAGCCTTCTCGTGCGGTGATTGACATAGGACCACATACATCCGTGTGTATGAGTCCTAATAGGTCGCCAGCCGCGCATTCCAACACCTTTGAAGGAAATTCGAGTCATCTTACCGATGAGACATGATTCACACGTGCCAAATGATTGAAAATCAAAGGCCGAGATAGCTCCATTTTTTATGAATTTGTTTAACGCGTTTCTCATTAATGTGTCCCATACGGCAGTGCCATAGATACGTTTGATCTTTGTCACCAACCTTTAACTTTTTATTCATTACGTGTAATATTTCGGTTGTCTGATCTAAAACATAAATTCCGTTCATGGAGACTGCCTTGCCATAAATCATATCGTGTAATGAGAAAATGCAAGTATTATTCTCTATTACAAATGAAAAACCAAGTTTGTCAAGTGCGTAAACCGAAATAATGTTTTTCGAAAGATGGGTACATAATAGCGATTATATAAAGATAACTCAAATCCGCTAGGAAGCTGGATCACATATGTTCCCCTCGAGACGGCAGCCACTCGTGCTCCATTCCCGACACGCAGGTCCACCTCACCCTTTACGAGGGGTTCGATGTTTCGGAGCCCCTGCACATGATTACACAGATGAGAACCACAACCAGTATCTAGTACCCAAGTTCCGTAACTTGCGTGGTTAATCTCAATCATATGAATAAAAGTAGAAGAAGAAGACATACCAACAGGTTTAACACGACCTGCCTTTAAGTCCTCATGATAAACAGGACATGTACGCCTCCAATGCCCAGTCTTGTGGCAGTGATGGCATTCCATGTTTTCGGTTTTGCTCTTTGTCGCGCCTGATGAGTTACTTGCCTCACCAGGCCCACTCTTACCTGATCCTGACTTCTTGAACTTCGGTTTGCCTCGCTAGGTCCGCTTGAGCTTTGCCCTTACCCTTGCCCTTGTTTGTCACAACGAGAACATCTGTTTCGAGCTCCCACCGAACTTCATGTCTTTCTGTCGTACGAGAAGGGAGTGCGATTCATGGGGGCTTTTCTTCAAATCATTCATATAGTAATTCGCTCTAAAGAGCGCAAAACCATCGTGGAGTGAATGAAGCATGCGGTCAATCACGATGTTCTCGCTGATTTTACAATCAAGCGTCTCCAGTCTCTCGACATTCTCAATCATGCTGAGAATGTGTGGGCTAACCGGTTGGCCCTTCTGGAGTCTCGCATCAAAGAAGCGAGTGGTATGCTCATAGGTCACGATTCTCGGTGCTTTCGAGAATTCCTTGGTGAGCGTGGTGAAAATCTTGTTTGCACCCTGGGCTATGAAGCGTTTCTGCAAATTGGATTCCATTGCAAAAATGAGTACGTTTTTAATCGCACCCGCTTCCATGACGAAGTCGCTATACGTGGAGACCTCGTTAATTCGAGCCGTAGGACCTGGGGCTGGTGGGAGGGGCTCAGACAAATACTTGAGCTTCCCGTCTGCAGTGGCAGCATTCCGTAATGCCGCCTCCCATTCCGCGAAGTTTGATCCATCATTCTTCAGTCTAGTAGACTGATTCATCTGATTCATAAAGATCCGAAGCCAGGACTCACGGTCCAATGTGGCACTTGGCATTGGGTCATCGAGGATGCCAGCCATTAGGTTATTAGCAGTTTAAAAACGTGATCTACGCTGAAAAAGAAAGAAAAACAAAAACGAAATAAGCAACTCATCGAGGTGATTTAAGTCTATTTAAAATTCATTTTAGACTCATTGCACTTGCATAATTGATCTCCCTCAAGAATGACACAAGTGATCCCAAGACTCAATTTCCTTAAATTGATAAGCCAACTGTTTAGCTAATTCTTCCGTAAGAACTCTTGGTCGATAGATTTCCGTAAATCCTATCTATAGTCCACCATAATCACAGGATCGTACGAGTGACCATAGTGTTGAGATAAAATAAGTCAATCAGTTCCAACTTACCCGACGTAGAAGGGGTCATATTATGCCTACCGACGAAGAAGGGATTCATTGGATTTTGACCTATAAAGACCATTCTCAATTTTGGTTTGTACGAGGAAGATCCCATCAACTAAGTTTAAATTCATTTTAAGTGAACGAATAACTAGCAACTGCGTGAATGAATTAATTTAGATGATGGCTTAAATCGTGTGACATATGAATGTCATAGAAAACTAACGCGTGACCTCTACATGAGTCAGTTTTCATGCAATTATTAGGTGGTTTGGTTTTTAGGCGGAATATGATGCAATCTATCGATACGATAAAATAAATAAATGAATGCAATAAGTAAATAAAAATTCCTAGTGTGGCCTATCCTAGTAAAAAGAACATAATACAACTTTGGAATCCACCGTTGGACCCGAAAAGCTTGTCTTGATGTTCCATCTTTGTCCATGCAGCGGGAGTGAGCATCTGATCTCCTTCTTTAGTCTTCTCAAAATTACAATTAAAATTTACAAAATATAAACCTATTTACATTCTAAATAAAAACTGTAATTAAAAGAAATAAAAAGGGAGATACGAGATCTCAAAATACAACCAAGACCGTGTTCCATCATTACGGTAACACGTTCTACTAAGGCCACACTAAGTTACAACCGTTTGCAAAATTAAATAAATACGTAATTAAAAGCATTCAAAATAATCAAAAACGATAAATAAAATGCATCAACTAAATTAAATTTATTCGTGACATAATTCCGTAATTATGTTAAATTATCCAAACCACCTTTTAACAATTAAAATTATGTGACAAAACCGCTTTATCAACTTAATTTTAATTCATGATAATCCGTTACTTTAAATCGTTTCAAAGTAACTAAATTGTTCGTGGGTGAACCGTTTCACTATCAAGCGAGTGCATAAATCCGTATTATGCAATAATTGGCCGAAAAAAAATAAAACAATTTTTTTTTTTTCTTCACTGCTGGGCGTGAACAGTACCCACGAAAAAAAAAATTTTTTTTTTTTTTTAGCTAATGCCGAGAGCAAAAAAAAAGGGGGAAAACCCAAAAACAATAAAACTCTCGCAAAATCGATTTGACAAAACTCAATTGCAATGGAACATAATCCGTATTAAAGCAAAATTACAATTGACATGATCTTCACATATTGTTATAATTATCGTTTAAAATAACAATACGCAATGAACAAATCGAAAAACAAAAGATCGTCACAAGGCACAATTTCCAATGCAAAAAAAAAATTCAGCCGTGTAAAAAAAAACCAGCCGTGACAAAAATTTTTTTTTTTTTTTTTTTGTGCCGCACGAAATTTTATGCAAACAATGGATAGATCTTTAACATATTGTAATGAATATCGATTACAAAAACAATATGCAAAGATCAAATCGAAAACAAGACAAACAACAACCAATACCGTGTATACTTGACACGGTTCCCAAGACAAGAAAAACGCAGCATAAAAAAACTTGCCGAGATAAAAAAAACAGGCTGCCGCACGGTTTTCCAAGCAAAAAAAAAATCGTTTCAAATTCGTTTGATGAAAAACACATAGAAAAATTTACGTAACCTGGCTCTGATACCACTTGTAGGGTAATATCCGTATAAGACCCTTTAAATTTAAGGATTATAACGTAAATTTAATATGTGAAACATGGTCATAAACGAAAAACAACAATGAAACGATAAAGATTAAGAATTAACCTTCGGTCCTAGTGCAAATTGGCAATGAGAGATCAAAGTAGATCTCCTCCTAAATGATGCACCCAAGATCGTTCGAGAAATGCCCTTGTGCTAGAATGAATCCTCTAATTGCCTTGCAATATTGAGAGGATTATTTTGTGAGTTTTTTTTAGATGAGAGATCTAGGTTTCAGAGAAAAGTAATCTCCAAAACCCTAGTTTTTTTACAAATGAAAATGCTTAGGTTAACAAAAGAGAGAGAGCCTCTCTTTTGTTCTTATGATTCGGCCAAACCGAGTCCAAGGGGAGGAAATGGGCTTTCATTTCCTCTTCATCTTAACCCGTAGTCCGACATGTAATTCGCTAAGTGTATATGACGCGGTTTCATTATAAACTGTCATCGGTTATCGGTTATTAAAGCATCAACTAATAACAAGGATTAGTTGAATTATTAATACATGTCCGACAAAGACAATATTGTATAATTATATTCAATATACATTTAATTAAATATAAAACGCTTATATTCAATTTACGAATTAACTGCTTAATTCACCTTAGCCATTATTATTCAATCCGTATTAAATAAAATATCTCAACATCACATTTTGACTAATTATTAGTCAAATAACTCAGACTAACTGGTTAGTCAATTTTTGGCATCTACATGACTGTATTTTCATACCGTCACATCTCTCAAACGTATCCTATAGGTGTGACTTTTAGGGACCAGTTGATCACCGCCATCTGTATGACAATAACGTCAAACTTATCTAGCAAGCCAACCGTTATTGATAAACGTGGACCAACTGATTATGATACAAAAGTATACCCTTTGATCCTTTTAGAGATTTATAAGTCCTTGCACTAACTGTAAAGGACACCAGCCCCAACATATCATGGCATACATGATTGATCCTATAGCCGAGGCATAAGGAATCCGTGTCATGCGCTCTTTCTCTTCCGGTGTCTCTGGTGCCTGAGACTTGCTCAAATGCACCCCTGGAGCCATAGGAAGAAACCCCTTCTTGGAGTTAGTCATGCTGAATCTCTCTAGGACTTTGTCTATGTAAGACTCCTGACTGAGAGATAACATCCATCGTGATCTATCTCGATAGATACGGATGCCAAGAATTCTTTGTGCCTCACCCAGATCTTTCATCTGGAAATGGTTTTTCAACCATACTTTCACCGAAGTTAAGAGAGGTATGTCATTCCCAATCAGGAGTATGTCATCGACATACAATATTAGGAAGACAATCTTGCTCCCACTCGACTTGATATAAAGACATGGTTCCTCGACCGATCGAGTAAAACCATTTTCTTTAATCACTTGGTCGAAGCGATGATTCCAACTCCGAGATGCTTGCTTAAGTCCATAAATGGAACGCTTAAGCTTGCATACTTTCTTAGGATGTTCTGGATCGATGAAACCTTCGGGTTGTACCATGTACAACTCTTCCTCCAAAAAGCCGTTTAAGAAGGCGGTTTTCACATCCATCTGCCAAATTTCATAGTCATGAAAAGCGGCAATCGCTAAGATAATCCGAATGGAACGCAGCATGACTACGGGTGCAAAACTTTCATCGTAGTGCGGCACGGCACTTGGGTGAAACCTTTAGCAACTAGTCGTGCTTTATAGATATCTTGTTGACCTTCCACAGAATGCTTTATCTTGTAAAGCCATTTGCATTGAAGGGGATGAACCTTAGCAGGTAAGTCAACAAGATCCCATACGTTGTTCTCATACATAGAGTCCATCTCGGATTGCATGGCCTCAAGCCATAGCTTTGAGTCAGAACTGGTCATGGCACCTTTATAGGTTGCGGGTTCACTACTCGTTAAGAGTAGAACGTCATCTATGTCATGTTCCTCGACCATACCAATGTATCTGTCTGGAGGAATAGAGACTCTTCCCGACCTCCTAGGTTCCTCAGGAATATTTACCGCAGCCGGGATTGAAGGAATTTGTTCCTCCAATGGTTGCTCGGTATTTGGTTCTGGAATCTCCAACAGGTCGAAGGTTCTATCACTCTTTGCATTCTCGAGAAATTCCTTCTCTAAGAATGTCGCACTAGCCGCAACAAAAACACGTTGTTCGGTTGGCGAATAGAAGTAATGACCAAGTGTTCCTTTAGGATAACCTATAAAGTATGTCTTGACCGATCGCGGGCCGAGCTTATCCTCGTGTCTCCACTTGACATAAGCCTCGCAGCCCCAAACCCGTATAAAGGACAAGTTAGGGACCGTTCCCTTCCATAGTTCATATGGAGTCTTGTCAACAGATTTAGACGGACTTCGGTTGAGTATTAGAGCAAAGCGGTGTAAGAGCATAACCCCACAATGAGTCGAGGCAACACGGTGTGACTCATCATGGATCGAACCATATCAAGTAGTGTTCGATTTCTCCGTTCGGACACACCATTCAACTGAGGTGTTCCAGGTGGAGTTAACTGTAAAGCAATCCCACAGTCTTTGAGGTGTTGATCAAACTCGTGAGAAAGATACTCGCCACCACGATCTGAACGTAGTGTTATAATCTTTCTACCCAGTAGGTTATGTACCCTGTTCTGGTATTCTTTGAATTTCTCAAAGGATTCACTTTTGTGCTTCATTAAGTAGACATAGCCATATCTACTTAAATCGTCCGTGAAAGTGATGAATACCTATAGCCTTCTCGTGCGGTGATTGACATAGGTCCACACACATCCGTATGTATGAGTCCTAATAGGTCAGCAGCGCGCATTCCAACACCTTTGAAGGAAATTCGAGTCATCTTACCGATGAGACATGATTCACACGTGCCAAATGATTGAAAATCAAAGGCCGAGATAGCTCCATTCTTTATGAGCTTTTTTACGCGTTTCTCATTAATGTGTCCCATACGGCAGTGCCATAGATACGTTTGATCTTTGTCACCAACCTTTAACTTTTTATTCATTACGTGTAATATTTCGGTGGTCTGATCTAAAACATAAATTCCGTTCATGGAGACTGCCTTGCCATAAATCATATCGTGTAATGAGAAAATGCAAGTATTATTCTCTATTACAAATGAAAAACCAAGTTTGTCAAGTGCGTAAACCGAAATAATGTTTTTCGAAAGACTGGGTACATAATAGCGATTATATAAAGATAACTCAAATCCGCTAGGAAGTCTGGATCACATATGTTCCCCTCGAGACGGCAGCGACCACTCGTGCTCCATTCCCGACACGCAGTCCACCTCACCCTTTACGAGGGGTTCGATGTTTTGAGCCCCCGCACATGATTACACAGATGAGAACCACAACCAGTATCTAGTACCCAAGTTCCGTAACTTGCGTGGTTAATCTCAATCATATGAATAAAAGTAGAAGAAGAAGACATACCAACGGGTTTAACACGACCTGCCTTTAAGTCCTCATGATAAACAGGACATGTACGCCTCCAATGCCCATCTTGTGGCGGTGATGGCATTCCATGTTTTCGGTTTTGCTCTTTGTCGCGCCCGATGAGTTACTTGCCTCACCAGGCCCACTCTTACCCGATCCCGACGGAACTTCGGTTTGCCTCGCTAGGTCCGCTTGAGCTTTGCCCTTACCCTTGCCCTTGTTTGTCACAACGAGAACATCTGTTTGAGCTCCCACTGAACTTCATGTCCTTCTCGGTCTGTACGAGAAGGGAGTGCAGTTCATGGGGACTTTTCTTCAAATCATTCATATAGTAATTCGCTCTAAAGAGCGCAAATCATCGTGGAGTGAATGAAGCATGCGGTCAATAACAATGTTCTCGCTGATTTTACAACAAGCGCCTCCAGTCTCTCGACATTCTCAATCATGCTGAGATTGTGTGGGCTAACCGGTTGGCCCTTCTGGAGTCTCGCATCAAAGAAGCGAGTGGTATGCTCATAGGTCACGATTCTCGGTGCTTTCGAGAATTCCTTGGTGAGCGTGGTGAAAATCTTGTTTGCACCTTGGGCTATGAAGCGTTTCTGCAAATTGGATTCCATTGCAAAAATGAGTACGTTTTTAATCGCACCCGCTTCCATGACAAAATCGCTATACATGGCGACCTCGTTAGCTCCAGCCGTGGGGCCTGGGGCTGCCGGGATGGGCTCAGTCAGAAACTTGAGCTTTCCGTCAGCAGTGGCAGCATTCCGTAATGTCGCCTCCCATTCCGCGAAGTTTGATCCATCATTCTTCAGTCTAGTAGACTGATTCATCTGATTCATGAAGATCCGAAGCCAGGACTCACGGTCCAATGTGGCACTTGGCATTGGGTCGTTCAAATGACCAGCCATATTTGTTTTAGCAGTTTAAAAGATCGTGATCTACGCTGAAAAAGAAAAATAAACCAAAACGAAATAAGCAACTCATCGAGGTGATTTAAGTCTATTTAAAATTCATTTTAGACTCATTGCACTTGCATAATTGATCTCCCTCAAGAATGATACAAGTGATCCCAAGACTCAATTTCCGTAAATTGATAAGCCAACTGTTTAGCTAATTCTTCCGTAAGAACTCTTGGTCGATAGATTTCCGTAAATCCTATCTATAGTCCACCATGATCACATGATCGTACGAGTGACCATAGCGTTGAGATAAAATAGGTCAATCGGTTCCAACTTACCCGACGTAGAAGGGGTCATATTATGCCCACCGACGAAGAAGGGACTCATTGGAGTTTGACCTATAAAGACCATTCTCAATTTTGGTTTATACGAGGAAGATCCCATCAACTAAGTTTCAATTCATTTTAAGTGAACGAATAACTAGCAACTGCGTGAATGAATTAATTTAGATGATGGCTTAAATCGTGTGACATATGAATGTCATAGAAAACTAACGCGTGACCTCTATATGAGTCAGTTTTCATGCAATTATTAGGTGGTTTGGTTTTTAGGCGGAATATGATGCATACTATCGTTACAAGAAAATAAATAAAGTAATGCAATACGTAAATAAAAATTCCTAGTGTGGCCTATCCTAGTAAAAAGAACATAATACAACTTTGGAATCCACCGTTGGACCCGAGAAGCTTGTCTTGATGTTCCATCTTTTCCATGCAGCGGGAGTGAGCATCCGATCTCCATCTTTGGTCTTCTAAAAATTACAATTAAAATTTACAAAATATAAACCTATTTACATTCTAAATAAAACTGTAATTACAAAAAAAATAAAAATGGAGATACGAGATCTCAAAATACAACCAAGACCGTGTTCCATCATTACGGTAACACGTTCTACTAAGGCCACACTAAGTTACAACCGATTGCAAAAATAAATAAATACGTAATAAAAGCATTCAAAACATCCAAAATAACGATAAATAAAATGCATCAACTAAATTAAATTTATTCGTGACATAATTCCGTAATTATGTTTAAATTTATCCAAACCACCTCTAATAATTACAATTATGTGACAAAACCGCTTTAATCAACTTAATTTTAATCCGTGATAATCCGTTACTTTAAATCGTTTTAAAATAACTAAATGGTACGTGAGTGAACCGTTTCACTATCAAGCGAATGCACAAAATCCGTATTGTACACATTTTTGGCCGAAAAAAAAAATAAAACAAAAATTTTTTTATTTTTTTTTTTCTTTCACGTCTGGCCGTGAACAGTGCCAAATTTTTTTTTTTTTTTTTATTTTGAAGCTAAATGCCGTGAGCTCAAAAAAAAACAAAAAAACAATCGGCTCAAAAAAAAACGAGAGCCTCATCAAGACAAACAAAAACCGATTTGTTAAAACCAATTGTAAATTGAACATAATCCGTATTAAAGCAAAATTACAATTGACATGATCTTCACATATTGTTATAATTATCGTTTAAAACAACAATTCGCAAAGAACAAATCGAAAACAAAACAAAAGATCGTCTGATCTAGCATAAACGTGTGGCACGCAAATCTAGGCAAAAAAAAAACAGAAAAACAGGCCGTGAAAGGCCGCACGGTTTTCCAAAAAAAAAAATTGCCGAGACAAAAAAAATCCAGCCGTGACCAATTTTTATGCAAACAATTTATCGATTCAAATTCGTTTGATGAAAAACACATAGAAAAATTTACGTGGCCTCGCTCTGATACCACTTGTAGGGTAATATCCGTATAAAACCCTATAAAATTAGGACTATAACGCAAATTTTATATGCAATTTATTGTCATAAACGAAAAACAACAATGAAACGATAAAGATTAAGTATCAACCTCGGGTCCTTTGTAGTGCGGCGTAAAGAACAGAAATCAACAGAGATTTCCTCCTAATTGTTGCACCCAAGACCGTCTGAGACTATGCCCTTGTGCTAGAATTACTCTCTAATTGACTTGCAATATTGAGAGAGTTGTTATGTGAGTTTTTCCGATGTGAGATCTGAATTTTGAGAGGCAATGTTCTCAAAACCCTAAATTTTTAGCAAATGAGTGATTAGGTTAGAAAGGAGGAGAAGCTCTCCCTTTTGTTCTCTCACTCGGCCAACCGTGAGCCTACATGGGGAAGTGGGCTTCCACTTCCTCTTAATTTTAACTCGTGGTACGGTTCGTAAAATCTTTGAATGTATATGACGCGGTTTTATTATAAATCGTCATCGGTTATCGGTTATTAAAACATCAACTAAAAACTCGGATTAGTTGAAATATTAATACATGTCCGACAAAGACAATATTGTATAATTAATTCAATATACATTAATTAAATATAACCGTTTATATTTAATTTACGAATTAACTGTTTAATTCGCCTTAGCCAATTTTATTTAATCCGTATTAAATAAAATATCTCAACATCGCATTTTGACTAATTACTAGTCAAATAACTCGGACTAACTGCTTAGTCAATTTTCTGGCATCAACATGACTGTATTTTCATACCGTCACATCTCTCAAACGTATCCTATAGGTGTGACTTTTAGGGACCGTTGATCACCGCCATCAGAATGACAATAACGTCAAACTTATCTAGCAAGCCAACCGTTATTGATAAACGTAGACCAACTGATTATAATACAAAAGTATACCCTTTGATCCTTTTAGAGATTTATAAGTCCTTGCACTAACTGTAAAGGACACCAGCCCCAACAGATCATGAACAAGGAGATGTTCTGGTTTGTTATCTGGGTTCGTCGTAGGATCTCTTTGATAAAAGCTCGTTTGAAATTAGGTGTTGATAAAAGGTTTTTATTGCTAGACATGGAATAGGTAAAGAAAATGGACACGGAGTTTCGAGTCCTCTGCTTACTCGGTACAGAACGTCACTCGAGTGTACTCACATTGAATTGGAACATGTTGTTCATTTTAAATCAATTCTCAAATCAATTCTCGTTGTCAACGGGAAATGGTAAAGAGGAGAATATATGATAGCTGGAAATTGTGCTTTTATTTAGATAAATAAGAGGTTAGCACAGACTCGATGAATACATGTGACTCATGGGGACAAATTTGATTGTCACTTAGGAATAAAAGGACATACACTAGGATAAATATGAGAAAGCCTAAGACTCGGACTCGGACTCAGACTCAATCGTAGATACGAACTCCTAATCATCATCTTCCTCCTTGAAGGTCTCCTTCGCAGCATCTGGCAGCTTGAATTTCTGGTCTTGAGCATTGGCCCACTTGAGCACTTCACTCTCGTTGTTGGGGATTATATGAGGACAATAGTCGATGAGGCTTTTATCTCCTTGCATAAAGAGATGTTCATGAGAGTTGTTTTCATCACTTGGTTGGCATAGGGATGAAGCTATCAGTTCATGATTGTCGATCATATTTTGAATAACATGTTTCAGTTTGAAGCACGTTTCAGTATCATGACCTTTTCCTTGATGATATTGGCAATAGGAATTAGAATCCCAGAAACGGCTTTTCTTGCATTCAGACGGGTCCGGAGTGGGCCCGATTGGTTGTAGCTTCCCTTCAGTCATGAGCTTTTGAAGAGTTGCGGCATAGGTTGTGTTGAGCCTAGTGAATGTCCTTTGAGATCGTTCAACCTTGCTGTTTGACCTGAGACATTCAGGAGGATTGTCCTGACTGAGAGGTGCAATTATGATTTTGCCAGCTTCAATCATATCTTGAATGGCATGCTTGAGTTTGAAACAGGTTTCGGTGTCATGGCCCTTGCCTTGATGATATTGGCAATAGGCATTACCATCCCAGGATCGGGCTCTTTTGTGTTCGGGTTTGTCCGGAGTCGGACCAATGGGTTGGAGCATTCCTTCTGAAGCAAGTATCTCCAGAGCGGTGCCATATGTTATTCCCAGATCTGTGAATACCCTTTGATGTTTTCCAATGGTTCCCACATTGGTGTTCTTTGGGGTGTTTTTGTGAGTTTTGTTTTTGTTTTTGTCAATCCTGGGCGGAAGCAGGATTTGGTCGTTGTCAATGGGAAGTTTTTGGGATGTTGCTTGGTATTTTGACAGGATATTTGTTGAGGTGATTTCATGTTCTTTGTTGGTAGGTTCGTGGATGTAGGAACCATCGGATGACTCCTCATTTTCAACAGTTGTTGGTTGGTGAAGGGAGGGTTGGTTTTCTCCATGGTGGTCAGATTCATTTTCATTACTACCAAACCTCTTCTCCAAATTAGCTACCCGAGTGTTCAAATCATCGATAGCCACTTGCTGTTTTGAGAATATGTTGTTGATAGAGACGGAGAGCATCATTATACCGCTTTGTATGTCATCCTCATCAATTGCATGAATTTCCTCATATTTAGGAGGACTGAGGTGAGAGCAGTCTAGGGAAGATTCCTGACTATGTCCAACTGGGTTTTTTGGAGGGTTGATTTTGTTGTTTGTTGAGGGAGGTTGTGGTAATTCACCCTTTTCGATCATATCAAGGATGGCACCTTTTAGAGGGAGGCACATTTCAGTATCGTGTCCGCGACCTTGGTGATATCGGCAAAAGAGGTTTCCATTCCATCTTCGACCACGCTTGTTTGGTAGAGGGTCCGCAGTTGGACCAATCGGTTTGAGTTTTCTTTGGGAGATTAGCCTTTCTAAGGCTATGGCATAAGGCATACCCAAATCAGGGAAGGACCGATGAGGTCGTCTGGTTTTGGTTTGGTCGTTGGCCAGTAGCCAGCTCTCAAGAAGCTTAACCCTTTGCTCAATATCAGAAGAGGGAGAATTCCCGGTTATCATGTTGTCCTCAACTTGGGAGAGACGAGTGCTCAAGTTTTCCACGATAGCTAGGAGTCGAAGGACCATGTTGTTGGTTTTGGCAGAAGTCATGGCGGATGAAGGTTGATCAGCTTCTTGAGTTCCTGGTTGACGATTGATGGCACCCAAGGGATTCCTATTTGACATAACGATGGGCGTTATAACTTGTCTTGGCAAGGTATTGCACAAACAAAGGTAAGTACGACACACATGTACAAAAGGCAGTTTTGTTGTGGAGACACGACGGTGTGACTAGGTTATGAGTTCATTAAAGATCGTGAATGACCTCTTGTGTTTGAACTCTTGGTGCATGACGTTGAACTTAGACTCGAGTGTCAACTTTGACATAGTGATGCCCAGACAGACGACTCTTGACTTAGTTTCGATGTGCGTTGATGGCGTGACGCCATTGGACGAGACATGTACACATGCTTGACCTTTGACACGTAATGTAGGGGAAATGCGGGTTTAAAACCCGTCAGGTTTTGACTCTGCTAAGGCCATTGAAGATGTCTCGTCAATTAGGCGACACGGCCTGGACCAGAGGGTAGGTATTAACTTCGGCGGAGATCTGACGTTATCTAGACGACTTGACTTGAAATCGACTGAACTCTAATCGACTCGAGGCTGAATCAGAAAGGTGGATTGAAATTTTCGAAAATAGAAATTTTCAAAAAGATTCATTTGTCGTTTTATGGACGGTTTCCGAAGAGTAGGGATCTCCGAAAGTCGATCAGTTGAAGAGTTGTCTTAAGTTTGTTTTCAAAAGACGGTTTGAGTTTGAGTCGGCTCGAAAAACGATGTACTGTTTCCAGAGACGACTTTTGAAATTCCGAATTACGGATTTGAAAATTGAGAATTGAAGAATTTGTAATCGTCATCACAATGGCCATGAAAACGGTTAAATTTGTTTTCAAAGCATTTAAAATTGGGTTGAAAATTTGAAAACGGTTAAATTTGTTTTCAAAGATTGAGTTTTGATTTGAAATTTGAAAACGGTTAAATTTGTTTCCAAAGGTTTGATTTTTGAATTTGAAATTTGAAAACGGTTAGATTTATTTTCAAACATTTGAAATTGGATTTGAAATTTGAAAACGGTTAAATTTGTTTTCAAAGATTTGATTTTGAATTGAAATTTGAAAATGGTTAGATTTGTTTTCAAATATTTGAAATTTGATTGAAATCTGAAAACGGTTAAATTTGTTTTCAAATGATTTGAAGTTGGATTTGAAATTTGAAAACGGTCAGATTTGTTTTCAAAGATTTGAGTTTGAATTGAAATTTGAAAATGGTTAAATTTGTTTTCAAAGAATTTGGTTTTGAATTGGAATTTGAAAACGGTTAAATTTGTTTTCAAATGGTTTGAAATTGGATTTGAAATTTGAAAACGGTCAAATTTGTTTTCAAAGATTTGAAATTGGAAATTGTGAGGATTGAATTCGTCATTACGACGGGTTAGAAAACCGTTTTAACCTTTGAAAGACGGTATGCAAATCGAAAATTGTGAGAATTGAAATCGTCATTACGACGGCTTAGAAAAGCCAAATTTGATTTCGAAAATGAGATTTGAAATTTGGAAAGATGCACGGGTTGAAATCGTCATTATGACGGTTTGAAACACGTTTTAGTTTGAAAATTGATTTCGAATTTCGAAAATTCGAGGGTAGAATTCGTCATTACAACGGCATAAAAGGGTGCTTTGAGAATGCAACGGTCGGCGAGAGATCGAGGTTTGAAACGGCCATTATTACGACGTAAAAGGGTATTTTGAAATGGTTTGTGGAAACCGAAGTTTGAAATCGTCATTACGACGGTATAAAAAGGTGCATTTGAAATGGTTATAAAAACCGGGTTTTGAAATGGCCATTATAACGGCATGAAAAGGTGCTTTGAAACGGTTGTAAAAACCGGGTTTGAAAATCGTCATTACGACGGCCTAGAAAGGCGTGTCATTTGAAATGCAACGGTCGGCGAAAGACCGAGGTTTGAAACGGCCATTATAACGGCGCAGAAAGGTGATTTTGAAAGTTTGAAAATGACACGGAAGGACTTATGATCACAAAACACATAAGCACTCACAGTTCATTATATTATGCATAATGCTGACACAGGTTTTAGCTTAAAAGGGTGGGTTACACACCAAGCAATCAAACCCCGATTTGCGAGAGGGATACCAATCCAAACAAAATGTGTAAGGAGGGTGCCCTAACCTCGTGCTCGAAAGTGATGAAAGCTCTTTGACGAAACAGAAATGTGTAACGTCAATGGTATGCTTGACTCAATCGGGATTCGAAACGTGGGGATGAGAAAACTCACGCCGACGGGACGAGCCAATTGGTCGATAAAGGTTAGGTTATGGGCCCGGACAAGGAACCCGACTTATGACCGTAATATCAATTAATGCACTTTAACCACGACCTCGTTCGAGTTTCACCTCTAAGGATCACAAAGACACAAGTGTCCTAGTCTTCCCCAGTGAAGTCGCCAAAATATGGACATGGGCCACGTCTCGGTCTACGGATTTAGGCTGCCTACCGGTCCGCGGTCACGGGCCACCTGCACGCCAAGCAAAGCTGTGGACATGCAGCGGTCTTTTGAAAGCCACGCTCGGCAGCGTAAAAATGCTTTCAACCGGATCGCTTTAGATCGGTCGGTTTCGTCTCGGTAAAGGTCTCGAAACGATTAGAGATGTTCGGAGTCGCCACCAAGCATTTGTGGGATGCTTGGAACCCGTTCGAATCCACTTTATACCTAGGTCAACCAAGGCAAAAAGCGGTGTTTGACATAGGTACTAAAGATAAGGACTCGTCCTCCTTTTAGCATTCTATGCCTAAAATGACTCTCGTATGCCCTGGATAAGGCCATCCACTATCCAAAGGTTCTGAGTAATGGGTGAGGGTACGTATTGGGAAGCCCTTTAATCGGACACCCAATCCCGCCCGCGTTAGCGGCCTCTACTGATCGATCGTGGTTGTTTAAGTGTAAGAGTTGATAAAACGGTTAAAATGCATGAATGCACATCCAAAAGTGTTAACCTAACATGTGAGCTTTCTAAGTCGGTTTGTTAATCCAAATATCAAGCATAAGATGTCAAGTTGGATTTATATTGATTTACATGTGAAAACGGAAATTAAACATCCATTTACCAAGTTCGGGTTATGATGCTTAACACGATCCATTTATTTGAAAAGGGGTGTTGAATGACAAAGTGTAAAAACACGTAAACTTGTCAATCTGATCCGTCATGTATACGGGTTAACCGTAGTCGGGATCATCCTAGACAATTGCTAAAAACAAGGCAGAACAGCGCCAGGCAGCCCCATAGGGGCGCGAGCCTATTGGCGATGGAAGGGGCTCTGCCCTGGTTTCGAAAGATGGAAACAGGCGGCCACTTGGGGTGCGAGCCATGAGCCGACCAAAGGGGGCATCTCTTGGTTTTTGAAAAGGTTATTTAAAACCGTATTTGTGATTAAATAATTTACAAATGTTGTTTGCATGACTCGGAATAATTACTATTGTGTTAGTTTGTCATAAAAATGGTTTGAAACATTCGAAATGGTAAAAACCGTAAAATAAAAGAAGTAAGAATAAAAGAAAGTGTTGAAGGAAAGACGAACTCAAACACGTTTGAGTCTGACCTGGGCACCCCATTGAGGCGCGAGCCACCTTGCACAATAAGGGGCTTCTGCCTCAGGCCAAAACTCAGTTTTGGCTCGTCTAACCTAAATTTGAATCGTGTTATGCATCGTTCGTGTTTATAGACTCATAAAAACAGTAAATACATGAAATAAAGTGAGTTGTTTACACCCTCAAACTTACGTGTATTGATATTTTGCGACGTAGACGACTTAAGAGACAAGTTTTCTCGTAGCGACTACTCACGATCAAGAAGTTTAAAAAGAATGCCTTAAAAAAGGATTTTGTTTTGAAAATGAGTTGAAAATATGTTAATTAAAACATGTTGATTAATGAGTTAAGTTGGTCGAATGGGTCGGTCGAATGCACGGCGACGGTACCAAACAATATGTGTAAGGCTTGTGTTTACGATCGGTAGGTCGTAAACACGTGTCGATTTTGTGACTTAGGAAGTCGAGTATAGAAGTTTAAGGGAGATGTGAGGGGGCGGACTCTCGCATGAAGATTGTGTTGTGTGATGGTGGATATTTATAGAGAAATGTGGGATGGTAGGTCGGTTGAATTTGCTTGGAGGCTAAGCAGACACCCCATTGAGGCGCGAGCCACCCCGTGACTCAATGGGGTGTACTGTCCCTTTCGCAAATTTGGATTTTGCATTTGTTCTAACCAATGTTTTGTTGGTTGTGATTTGTGGTCTTTGAGGTTTGCTTAGCCGTGTAAGCTTCCTCTTGGGTGATATTTGGGGTAGGTATTTTGTGTCTTTGACTCGGGTTTGACCCGTGTGAGTCGGGATTTGAATTTCGAGTCGGTTTTTGGCTCGGTGTCGGTTTAGACTCTAAATAGGGTCATTTTAATGGAAGTGACATGATTAAAACATTCATGACATTATTTTGACATTCGAGATTTGGGTTGACTTGGGTTGACTCAGGTTAACTCGAGTTGCGGGTTTCTGAGTCGGTTTTGGGTCCGAAGACGGTTTAGACTCTAATTAGGGTCATTTTAATGGAAATGACATGATGAAAACATTCATGGCATTATTTTTGACATTCGAGATTTGGGTTGACTCGGGTTGACTCAGGCTGACTCGAGTTGCGGGTTTCTGAGTCGGTTTTGGGTCTAAAGACGGTTTTAACTCTAAATAGTGTTATTTTAATGCAAATGAAGTTACAAAACTTTTGAAATAATTTTTCATATCCGAGTAGTGCATTAAACCGTCTCATGTATAGCCAATCCACGCACGCATATCAAAAACACGTTATAGTCCGATCATCATCGGGTGGTTTTTGGAAGGTGCAGATACTGGGTATCTACATTCACGTTTTGTCTTTATTGCCTGTATCACCTCATTGTTCCACCAAGATATGTCCTTACTTGATGGTTTATTTCCTTTAGATTCCCCTAACACCTCTCTCGCCACATCATTTACCACATGCTCCAATTTATCCCACGTTGCATCTATTTCTTTCTCCTTGCAATCCAACCAAATATCGCTACTTCCGACCTTATCCAAAAATGTTTGTTGATTTTCCCCTTGTAGCTTCCACCACTTGATTCGTGCCTCACCGATTACTTTTGAAGAACACTTTTAAAAAATTAAGCTTGGAAAAAAAAACTCATTTTTGAGAAGTAAGGTCACACATGCTCTTAATTTGAAAAATAATTAAAAATACTCCCTCCTATTCTTGATAACCTTCCCTATTCATGGGTGGCACAAGATTTAAGGGTTTAATTAAAATAAGTATAAAGTATTGTTGTTGAGTGAGGTAATTGGAAAGAGGGAAGGTATTGTGGGGTATTGTTGTGGGATGAGTTGATTAAAATAAGCATCAAATATGGGTATTGTGGGGTATTGTTGTGGGGTGAGATAATTAAAATAAGCATAAAACTTCAACAAAAAAAGAAAATATGGAAGGTATTGTGAATAGACGAAAAAGAAAATAGGGAATATTATTTATAATAGGAGGGAATATTTGATATCGTTTTAAAGAGTTACATTAATTTAAATCAGGACTTTTTTTTTATATATTTTTAAACACTAAATAACTTAAACTTAAAGAAAATGAAACACTTAATACGGTAGTACACTAATACTGCTAGTTTACAAATAACAATATTTCATGTAATACGAATAACGATCGTTTACAAATAACCGTTTGTTTATTACAACACTAAATAACTTAAACCAAAAAAAAAAAAAGATCAACTACCAGACCTGCCTAGTCCGCTAGGCCATTACTCACCCGTGTCGGTTCAAGGCCAGCAAACTCTAGCTTAGCCCGCTTTTGGCCAGCCCTCACAGCCTGAATTATGGGCTCTGGCTCCCCACCCCCAACCCACCCCGATTCCAGCCCTGATCTGGCACGTGCTGAACCGGCCCCATGTCCACCTCTACTTAATCGTTTGTAACTGAGTACAACCCTAGGTAGCACGGACACTTCTCTTAATCGGTCGTCCCATGTCGGACACACGCCTAAACGTGTCTCACACTTATAAAGTCGTGTCTAACTTTCTTCATTTATTGGGCACGTGTTCGACGCGTGTCCATGGTATCTGGACATCATTTGGGGTGAATGACGTTCTCAAGAAATGAGCTGTCAAAAGAGATTGATTAGAAGATGAGTTTGACTGAGAAATGAAAATAAGTTATAGTTAAGCCAAGTTTTACCTTCGCTTATTTAAATTTAATATCAAATATTTCTACAAAATTAAAATCGAATGTTTATAACTATAAAATGTATTTGGTAATTTAAATAACTTGTCTTATGTCCTAAATTTTATTGGATGACGTGTCTGTTTTGGTGCTACCTAGTTGCGGACTTAGAAAAGAATCCGTGAGAAGAAATAGGTGAGGTGCGAGAATAGGGAGTAGATCGGAACTGGAGGTTGAGAAAAAAAGGAAGTCATTCCGGATAACGCCGTGAAGGCGTGGTTGTTATAATTGCACTGAACCGCCATACTCGCCACTCGCCGTCGCCCGGTAACCAGTCACCTAAATGCTTTTCTCTTCATGCATACGCTTTATTATAATTCTCTGTTACAATCAATTTCCAGATAATTTTTGGATTTTATTGGAATATTTAGCTTCCCAATTCATTGAATTGCTGAGTAAATTTATATCACCATTTTTGACCTGCTGTTGCTTTGTTTCTTGCTCTTTCAGGCATTCCTTGGGTATGCCATGCCGTTGATGCTTCTCCACCACAGTTTGGTGACTCCACCCATTGGAGGAGGTACCTTCCTTACCTTCACTTCTTCTTACTGCCTTTCTTCCTTCCCCTTTTATAGTTTAAGGTACCATTTTCCCGTGTTGCGTAATTGAACCCTTTTTTAACACTTTTTCGGGGACACTCTGTCAGCTATGTCTTCGGTTGTTGACCCTTTTGAAAAAATGATTTGACGAGTGCTGGTGGTGGTGGTGGTGGTAAGATGTGAGTATTGGCTATTTGGCCAGCAGAGGCAGGGGAGATGCTGGTTGTTGAAGATGGGTGGACCCTGGTTTTGCACTAACATCAGGTGTACTCGCGGTATATTTGTGAATATAGAGTTGTATGACTCACCTCTCAAGTAGGAAAAATTTATACTCATCTTCATCCTTGTTGCTTTAATGTTTGCGTATTTCATAGATTTTAGATGATCTGTTTTATATAGGGACTTCATCTATTCCACAAGCATCTTCTCTGTGTTCCGGATCATATAGAAAACAGACCAGGCTTCGGCATTATACTCCCTCCAGTATTTCTTACCTTCCTAAGTCAGATTTTGTCAACCTTAGCGGCGACTCTCATCTTCGATTTCTTGATTCGTTCAAGGTACCTTCAGTTATCTTTCTTCTTTCTTTATTCTTCCAAGGCCTCATTGTACAACAACATTACCTACCGCCTCAAAGGTTCCTATCTTAGGTGAGGTATGGGTGGGGGTCGAAGGTGTCCCATTACTAATATTTCAGTCTTGATTTGTATATAAAAAAAATGAAGACACGCCTACACCACAAGTTTTTGCCAACTCTCGACGACCTATCACTTTCTCTAAACTGCAAAATCATTCCATTCCAATAATTTATCCATTTAATAAGATACTTTCCTAATGATGGCGTTTCTCATTTCATTTGTATTAACATAGATAAAGGAATTCTGTATTTATGTTATCACAAGGATTGTGGTTGCACTATATCCTAGATGAACCTGCTATGGCATGATCTTTTTTTTTTTCCTCGTTAACTGGATCTTGCATTCGCCTTCGTGTTTAGTGTGCAACTCTTTTAGCCATTATTGCATGCATAGTACGCAGTAATCTTTTATCCATTCATTTTGGGATTCTAGAGTAAATGCAATCGTTGTGTAGGTCGGTGGCAATGACCTCAAACTTCTACTGAAGTGTGCATCCATACCACGACTTTCCACCCATTGTTCTGCTTTAGTCATTAGAAGCGATCATCCACAAAACTCAGATTTTCCTAAATATTACTCGAGAAAGGAGAAAAAACCTTTTCCAGTTCCTATAGTAGAACTGAGGCGAGCGGCCAGAGAAAGATTGAAAAAGAGCAGAGGAAAGCCATGGAGACCTGTGCCCCCGCCAAAGAATGGATTGCTCGTTAAGAAGCTTATACCACTTGCTTATGAAGTTATAAATGCAAGGATCTTGTTGATAAACAATCTCAAGAGGCTCTTGAAAGTTGTGACTGTCCAGGCGTGCAAGTAATATTTACTTTTCAAACTCTTCTATCTGAAAATTGGTTAGGGAATACTGATAGTATGGTGTTTCGATTAATAGCTTTACTTTGGTCGAATGCTGGCTATTACTGGCATTCTGATGTCTGGGAAGGTTGACAGTCTTGTAGTTAAACTCTAATTTACCTTTTTTTGTTTACTTCTCCTTCAAACTGAATTCGATAATCTTAGGCATATTCTTCATCTTTCTGAATCCTTGTAATTTCTTTTTTCATGACCTCCTATCCCCCATTTTTCATCGACTGGTCTCTCTTGTCAAAACTCAAAACCTCCAGTCTAGTTTTTAAATGCTGTTATCATTGTAGACATAAGTGTCATGATTTGTTGATAACTAAAAGTGTAGCAGTGCAAAGTGAACTTTTTGTAGTGCTTCAACTGAATTGGTCTGTTATATCTTTAAAATAAGTGAGAGCCGCCTGGAAAAAAAGTAAAAATTTATTTCTTTCCACCATTTTCTTAATGGAGTTGGATAACAAAGGTAATATGTGAATACATAGACTTGTACTTAAAGAGTCAATGATCTTTTGCAGGAGCTGCAATGAAATCCATGTTGGGCCCATTGGGCATCCATTCAGGTCATGTAGAGGCTCAGGTGCAGCAATCAGGCATGGAGTTCATGATTGGACAAGTGCTATGATCGATGACATTTTGGTGCCTGTGGACGCCTACCACCTATATGACCGTCTTAGAAAGCGCATTGCTCACGATGAAAGATTTTCAATTCCCCGTATTCCTGCTGTTGTTGAACTTTGCATTCAAGCTGGAGTTTATATTCCAGAATATCCTGCAAAACGACGCCGTAAGGCCATTATTCGTATTAATAAGAGTGAATTCATTGATGCCGATGAAAGTGATCTACCAGACCCGGAGCCAGAAACTCCTAAAATCCCGATATTATCAGAAATACCCGACTCCGAAATAGTACCCCCGTCTAGTCCTGAGGATATAATCTCACTTGCTGAAGAAACTCTCCAAGCATGGGAAAGGATGAGATCAGGAGCCAATAAATTGATGAGAATGTACCCAGTTAGGGTTTGTGGTTATTGCCCTGAAGTGCATGTAGGTGCCTCGGGAACCAAGACTCAGAACTGTGGGGCCTATAAGCACCAACAACGAAATGGACAACATGGCTGGCAAAGGGCAGTTCTTGATGATTTGATACCCCCTCGATATGTCTGGCATGTTCCTGATATTAATGGACCCCCAATGAGAAGGGAGCTTCGGAGCTTCTATGGTCAAGCACCTGCAGTAGTAGAAATGTGTGTGCAAGCTGGAGCAGAAGCGCCTGAACAATACAGATCAACCATGAGATTGGACATTGGGATTCCTGCAAGCGTCGAGGAAGCGGAAATGGTGGTGTAAGCTGAAGGTAAGGTTTTTTACTCCTGTAAGTGTCGAGGAAGCAGAAGTGGTGATCTAAGCCAAAGGTAAAGTTATCTATTACTAGATCCAATTCTATGAATTCTTATGTTTTTCTTTTTGTGGAAGAAACCAAGAAAAGTAGTACTATGGTGAGGCGTCCTTGCTTTTTAAGCTTTTATTCCAAATTACCCTCCCCTGCACATCACCTTTTCACGTAGTCATCTTTGTTGCTTGCTAAGGGCGCTACTGACACAAGTTCAAAATCTATCCAAAGCGAGATATTAGTCTTAATTGGGCAAAAATGAGATTTTGTAACAAATCAAAGAATCAGAAGGGAGTACATAAGTACGTTACAAGTGAGACTGATTCCTGAATCACAATGAATCTAGATGTTTCAGTCATTTTACACTTGAACATCATACAGAAAGTCCATTTTCCTGTATTACCAAGCGGAATACGAGTAATTAGCTGTTGGTGATTTTGATGACAAGTTATTTAAGTGTGTTCCGGGTTTCTAACCAAATTTGGTATGAGCTCGGAATCGATATAATGTAAGTTAGGGGGTGCGGAGCGCACGCTCATATAATCGGATTATCGAGTTCATGGGTTAAAGTGGATAAAGTTATGATATACTCTATAATATTTGTCATGTCTTTAAGGACTATTTGTAAGTGCAAAACGTAGTATCTTACGTCCCTTATCAGGGGTAGACCTTGGGGTCAAGTTGGAAAGTTCTTAGATGAAATAGTAAACAAATGGAAATTGCCTTGGAGTAAACACGAGCCCGACAGGGGTTTGGTCCTCGATCGGGGATGCCATATCTTGCACGCACATGTTTGTGTGTAATTTGGCGGTTGTTTACATTTGTTTGTTGGCTTTGGTATGAAAACCAATGTTCTTATCTACTAATAACAGGCTTTATATAGATATATGCTATGTATATAAAAGGGGATGTGATAATAATTCATTTGACATATGAAAATTCAGATTTGGCAAATGCAAAGCAAAATTAATAAAACTTCATTAAGTAGTTTCTTTATCTTTGCCTAGATGAAGAAGGCCTCAACCGTCTTATCCTACAAGGGATTTCGTGTAACCCAAGGCATGAAATAGGGTCGAAATACTCTTTAAGGAAAGCGTGCTCTTCGTGATTCGGTTGATATCCAAGTGTATACGATCATTATTACCGTCACCCTATACAATTTTTCCAACATTAGTAGTACTTTGACAATCTTCATGATTCTAGATAGAATTTGATCTACATAATTGTTGGCTATTGTAGGATGTTCAGTAACTTAGATGTTTTCAATTTTTCATGAAATTTAAACGTTGGAGTGAGTTTTCAATTAGAAACCCTGAAAGTCACCCTCAATCGTCAGTACGTCTTACAGTGGGACAGCTTCATCCATTCTTTTGCTTAAGTGATATATTATGGCTTTAACTTTTTAAGTAATCAAATAACTCAAAAAATGCACCAGTGATGATATTTTACATTCTTTTTCCGTTAGTTCAAAGGTCCTTTGGGTTGATGGAACTTTTTTTCTTCTGCAGACTGCTATACTGCCAATGTTGGAAAGGTTCTGGAAATTCAACAGCGAATCTTCGCCTGTATATGCATCAATGTGATATAGTCATAGCATTGTAAAGCTTGTACCTGTTTATGTTGAGATGTAACTGAAATGGACAAATCGAGGAAAAATTTCCCAATGGCATCTTATATTTTCCATGTTTGCGAAAGGGAATCAGTTCTTTAAACAGTGTTCTAAATTGGGTTCCCATATGTTATTTGCTGCAGAATATTAGGTACGAGGCAGATAAGACCAAGGCATTATGCCAATATGAATCTAAATGAAGAAAAAAGTGCAATAACATACCCAAAGGAGAACTTTAATGAACTGTTGAAGTCATAGCTGTTAGCTCCTCGTGACCACCCGAGGCTAAAACCAATCTCACTTGTGGCGAATAAGAAATAACAATCACAATGGTGAAGCTGTCATACCATTGTATCATACTCGATTGTTCAACGTGGGTTGTGGAAAATATTATGAGTGTGTTAGAATTCCTGATTAACCTTTTTAAATGTGTCCTTCTCGGTGTAAAGGGAGCCACAAATGCAATTTTGAAACTAACGGGTTTTGAACCCAGATCAGGAGTAGTGCCATTTCAATAACTTAGAGGTCTTAACTATCTAACATCCGCTTTGGATCTGACTCTCTAGTTCAGACGTACAGAAAGTTCTCCTGCACTGATAACATGAAGCAAAATAAAACCCGCGAGGATTCCAAGACTTATCAACACATTCATGACCTAATAAACATCTCAGGATGTATAACAGATAAATTAAGTAGCAGTCGGCATTAACTACGCAAATTAAGTAGCAGAAGCTTCATAGTCCAAACTCCAAATACCTAAGATTTAATTACTAACTAGCACTAGATATATTAATATCTAAGTTATTAACTCAAATTAAAATTAGTCTCAAAGCATCTAAACAGCTCATTTAGCAACTTAAGCCGTATCAGTGTTGGTCAATGTGCCGAGCCAGGTTGGTGGAAGCATCCCAGTTTGCTCATGTACCGTCTTCATAAGTGGTGGCAGCATGCTATAGACCTCAGCTATGTCCTTCATCGAGCCACCAGACCCACTTCCTCCCTCTAAACCGGCCCCACCGAGCCCTGACGACCAGACACTGATCTTAGGCTGCAAACCCTGAACAGCATTAGCATTGATCTTGGCCATCTCTTGGTACACACCAGTGTTAATCATCATATAGTCTCTTAGAGCAGCGTAGTTTCCATCAAGTGACTTAAGAAGAGTAGAAAGGTAAAATCCTTGTGCCTGAGCTAAGGCCACGATTCCCTCCGCCTCCTTCTTCTTGGCATACACTTCAGCATCAGCTTCCTGCTGACGTGCGTAGAATAGCGCTTCTGCTTCTGCCTTTGTTGCCTCAGCTTGCTGTTGCTTCTGATATAGAATTGCATCTGCTTCTTTTTGATTGTTGTAGAGATTCCTGTTGGCTTCTTGGACCTGTTAATTAATACACAAAAGTTTCAACTAATTAATGGCTTTCATATCAGAAAATGACAGGATCTCGGAATAGATTAAAAGCTGTAATTTCAATTCTAAGAGTTAGCATGATATCAGAAAATGACATGAAACTATCCCACCCACCAACTTTGGATTCTTAGAAAGAATCGCATATGCTGCCTGACAAATTCACTTCCTAAATGCAGTATCCATTTTTGTATATACTTTAGATATAAAATTATATGATCATCAATTATACTTTATTGAATTTTGGAGGGCTGCACAAATTTGGTTAAATGCCTAAATGGTCCACACTGCATTATATGATCATCAACCACTACTGAAGACTCTCTCAAAAGGGAATTTTTCTGTCTTACTTATGGAGGGAGGGTAAAGGTTTGATTTATCAGGCTAAAAACCCGGGTTACTAAATTCGCGCAACAACCAAAGAACATACGAGATTCAGACCCTTTCAAAACAAACATCAAATTTATAAAATCAGTAGAAGGTTATTAACTTCTGCAGTAAAATCATTAGAGAATATGTGAATTGAACAGGTGAAAACTAACATAATTTGTGATAATTCTCTTACCTTGATGTCATACTCGACAGTAGCCTTACTGAGAAGCTCAGCCCTGAGTTTCTCAGTCCTAGAGATAGCATTCTTCTTCTCCACCTCACTCTGCAGCTCAGCTTCTCGAATGGCCACGGCCTTGTTAGCCTCGACCTGTGCCAACTGAGCAGACTGAGCCCATCCAGCCTTTTGAGCCATCAGTGTAGCGTTGGCTTGCGCCACATCAGCTTCCTTTTGGTTCTCAAAAATCTTCACTTCAGTTTGCACTTTGATTTCTTCCTTCTTTCCTTCTCCTGCCCTTTGTGTGGCTATTATCTTAGTCTCAGCATCAATCTTTGCAGCGTTTTGGGTTGTTTGGCCTTGCCTGAGCTTTGCTCCAATCTCTCCTTTCATTTTTGCCTCCGAAACATCTATCTGTAGTTAACAGACATCACATTACACATCACATTACACATCTATCAGATGTAACTGATCAATTACTACTGCTGTTAAAATAAAGGTACAAACTTTATGAATGTATCTCTCTGAAAATCAAAGTTCCAAGACCAAAATCACAACTTTTATTATCTACTTCAGAATTTCGCAAAACAAAATTCCAGATGTCATGACAAACAGGGCTTCCTGAAATCTCCATATGTCACCAAATTTGGAGTACTAAAACTCTGAAACCATTATCAAACAATAAATCCTATAAAGATCAAAACTTTATAAAAAATTCTACAAGATCGGTTTTATACTCTAACAAATATCAACGCTACTACACAAATTGCAAAACATTTACAAAGATCAAAACTTTATTATCCAACTAGCATTATTGCTTAAACAAACTAACAAAAAGATGAAATTTTGAACGTAGAAATAAATACCTTAGCCTGATTAGCAGCCTCCATCTGAGTCTTCTGACCCAAATAAGAAAAATATTCATGACCAGGAACATCAACAAGCTGCTTAACATTAGCATTATAAATAAGCAAACCAAACTGGTTCAATTCCAACTGCACTTTATCAAATATCTCCTTCTTAAACTCCTTAGTCCCTTTAAAAATCTCCTCCATGGTCATTGAAGCGGCAAGTACACGGGTTTCACCTTCGATTATCCCCTGCACAAGATCATTGACATGGTTCGAGTTCATATCGTGAGGGGACATGAGTTTTGCATACAGCACAAGCGAATCCATGCTCTCCACTTTGGGGCCGATAGTGAAGACTGCAGGGAGCTTGAAGGGGAGTTTCTCGGCGCTCATTGCTTGAACTTCGAACGTGTAGTTTATTGGGGAGACGACCACGCGTACATAGCGTTGGCCGGGGAGGATTAAGGCTTTTTTAGAGAGTTTGATGTCGGTGACTTTCCATCCTGTTATGGCTAAGTATTCTGATGGCCCTGCTACTACATAGTATGGTATTGGAGCCATTGTTGCTGCTTTTTTCTTCTTCTTGTTATTTGTGATGTGCTTTGTTTTTTTTTTTTGGAGATTTGATTTTGTATGCGAGAAAGATTGATAGGGTTGTGTGTATATATAGAGAGGCTCTGAGTTTGAGTTTGTTCGGGTGCAGGATTCTTGTACAAGTGTACTACGTAATTTTTTAGACTTCATTTTTTAAGTTTTACCCCATCTACAATAGGTGGATAGGGTTACAATCAAATCTTTTTCAATATTAGAATTTTGATAGGTTTTGGTAAGATATTACAAGTAATAATGACAATAATCTACAATAATAATGATAATCTGAGTATATAATAAGAAAAATTCTTATTTTGCTTATATTTATTTATCTTTATATTTATAGCTTTTTAAATAGAGATAAATGCTTCTTATTGGTTAGGGAAGACACGTTGACGGTCCTCCCGGAAGACCTAAGAATTTTTCAATAAGAAAAATGCTAGTATTATTAAGGTTTATTATTATACTCCCATATTTTTGGCTAAAATGTAAACTTTCATTAATAATCATAATCAACAATTACATCTTATTTACAGTTACACTTGGTGTATAAGGTCTTTTATACACTACGAGTAATATTTTGACACATGGCAAAGATAAAGTCAATAATAGAATTTTTTTCATCTTCTATTATGAGATACTCAAAATATTTACCATTCATCTCAAATAAAATTCAAAATATAGTCTCCCCTGTTATATTATTATAGAGAGTTATAGAGAGAATGTGGATACCAGAAAGTCAATCTGTCAATCAACTTTATTCATATAAAGGAGTATATATAGTACAAGAGTACATCCATATAATATCTAAAGATATTTCGTAACACTCTCTCTTGGATGTCCATCATTGGAGAAAATGCCTCGTTAAAACCTCTACTAAAAAAAACTCTATGGGACAAAAATCTAATAAAGGAAAAAGAGTACAACAATCTCTGTAATACGCACTAGATGTTGCCTCGTTAAAAATCTTGCCTGGAAAACCCGGTGGGACAAAACCATCGCTAAGGGAAAAAGATTGCAACGCATATTTACTCCCCCTCATTAAAACATCGTTTGACATCCTTGAGACGACGTAGCCCAAGTTGATTGATCAACTTCTCAAATGTCTTGCTCAGAAGTGCCTTGGTAAAAACATCTACGAGATTTTCACTAGAGCGGATTTGTTGAACACTAATGGCACCATCTTTTTTAAGATCATGAGTAAACAAGAATTTCGGTAACATGTGCTTCGTTCTACCACCCTTGATAAATCCGGCCTTGTGTTGAGCGATGCACGCAGTATTATCTTCATGTAAAATTGTTGGTGACTTATTTCTTGGAGATAGATTGCATGATCCTTTAATATGATGAATAACTTATCTCAACCATACACATTCTCGACTAGCTTCATAAATTGCTAACAACTCGGCATGATTTAGAGAAGTGGCGACTATAGTTTGCTTCACAGAGCGCCATGAGATAGGAGTATTACACATAGCCAGTTTGCGAGCGACCCTTATGTGAGTCAGAAATATAACCTGCATCTGCAAAATCAACTAACTTTGTTTTGCATTTATTAGATAATATAAACCCATATCAGACGTACCTCGAAGATAACGGAGCAAATGTTTGACTCCATTCCAATGCCTTGAGTTGGAGAGGGGTTATATCTGTTGGAGCTTGTGTCCTCCACAAATTAGTGTGATAACATTTGTAAATCTCTTACAGGTTCACAAGGGTATACTTCGTATTTTATCAGTTGATTAACGATTACCTAATAACGGTTGGCTTGCTAGAAAGTTTGACGTTATTATCATACAGATGGCGGTGATCAACTGGTCCCTAAAGGTCACACCTATAGGATGTGTTTGAGAGATGTGGTTATAGAAATATAATCACATTGATGCCTTATATGACTAAACAGTTAGTCAATGTGTTGATGAGATAATTATTTAATGAAAATTAAATAATATTAGTTGAGAGGAATTAACTGTCAATTCGTAAATTGAATATAATAAGTTATATTTAATTAAATGTATGTAATGTTAGCTTGGACGAATTAATCTGTTAATTCGTAATTAAATGTAATCGGTTATATTTAATATCAACAAGATGAATGTGTCATAGTGGTAATAGTGAGGGTACTCAAACCAAGAGGTCATGGGTTCGATCCTCACTAGATGACAATTCACACATTTTATACATTTTTGGAAACCGAAAATAAGGAGTTTGAAGAGGAGAAGGGAGAATTTTTCTGACCTAATATTCTTTTCCCCAATTCTTGCCTCCTTTCATCGGAAGAATTTCTCATATCGTCTTGGGTGCAACTGATAGGCGAATATCAACTTTGATATTGTTCTTAGGCCGTTTTTGCTAGGACCGAAGGTTATTTCTTAATCATTTATGTTTTTGTTTATGCAATTTAATTTTATGACTAGTATTCATCACTTTATAATTCGTTATAGTCCTTAAAATTAAAGGGATGCATACAGATAAATCTCACAAGTGGTATCAGAGCCAAGGCCACGAATTTTAATTTTGATGATTTTCATAAAATTGTTTGTAAACAATAATTAGGGTTTGCGAAAAAAAAGGTAATCGGCTGGATTTTTTTTTTGAGCCGTGGAATTTTTTTTTCCGTTTCCGTTACTGTTCACGGATGAACAGTATTATTAAAAAAAAAATTCTGTTTTTTTTTCTTTCGGTTTCTCCTGAAAAACCGATTAAAGTTTTTTTTGCGGCTGTTTTTGTTTATGCCGATTTGAAAAGCATCCGAGAAAAGAAAAATTTTTTTCTCATTCTTCGTTCACGTGGTTACTGTTCACGGTGGCAGAAAAAAAAAAAAAAATTATTTTGTTATGGTTTTTGGAAAAACCGCACGAAGAAAGAAATAAAACGGGTCGTTTTTGTTGTTTTGTCTATCCAGTAGAGAAAAGTAAAAAAAAAAAAAAAAAAAAAAAATTGGTTTTCATTCGTTCACGTCTTTGGATAGATTTAAAAAAAAATTGTTTTTTTTTTTTCGGTTTTAGCTGTAAAATCGAGAAAAGTTTTTTTGGGTTGTTTCGGTTTTTACCGAGATAAATTTTAAAGAAAATTTTTTTTGGGTTTGTTGTGGGCTTGTGGCCAATTAATTATTGTGAAGCGGTTCATAATTCATGGATACCTAATCATTTTAAAGCAGTTTAAAATTTTGACGGATTAAATTCATATTACAAGTTTAATATGAATTAAGATTGAAATTAATGTGATTAATTGAGGAATTGTCACTTGATAATTTAAATAGGTGGTTTGGATAAATTAATCAACATAATTAAGGAATTGTGTCATGTATGTTTAATTTTTTTAGTTGATGCATTTTATTTTTCTTGAATGAATCGTTGAATGAATTTAATTACGTATTTTTTTGTAATCGGTTGTAATTTGTAATACTTAGTGTGGCCTTAGTCAAATTATGTTTTCGTAATGAAGGAAACATAATTTTTTATGTAATTATGAGATCTCGAATCTCCTTTATTTTTCCTTTAGTTTTGGGTTTTGAAATTAGAATGTAATAAATAGGTTTATTATGTAAATTTATTTATTGTAATTTTTCGAAGAAGACTAAAGATGGAGATTGGAGCTCACTCCCGCTACATGGATGAAGATGGAACATCGAGACAAGCTTCTCGGGTCCAAGGATGAATTCCAAACTTGTATTTAATTTTCATTTTGATAGGATAGGCCACACTAAGACTTTATTATTGCTTTTACGTTTTTCATTCCTATTGCTTTACATTCACATGATAGTTTATGCATCATATTCCGCCTAAAACCAAACCACCTACTACTAAAATGCATGAAAGTTGACTCATATAGGTTGTATGTTAGTTTTCATGGACATACAGATGTGACGGACTTATTAAGCCATCACCTTAGTTTATTCATTCTCGCATGCTAGATATTAGTTCACTTAAAATGAATTAAAATAAAGTTGATGGGATCTTCCTCTAAAACGGAAATTGAGATTAGTCTTTATAAGGGCAAACAACTATGAATCCCTTCTTCGTCGGTAGGCATAATATGACCCCTTCTACGTTGGGTAAGTAGTTTGTGTTGACTTAGTTTATCTCAACATTATAGTCCGAAGGTTTTCTCGTGATTATGATGGACTAATGATAGAATTTACAGAAATTTATCGACCAAGAATTCTAACGGTAGAATTAGCTAAAATGTTAGCTTATCAATTTACAGATAATTGAGTCTTGGGATCATTTATATAATTCTTGAGGAAGGTCAATTGTATAAATGTTTTGAGTCTTCGCGTTATGACATTAGATCATTAGACTTAAATTAAAATCGATGCACATGCTTATTATTTATTCTTCTTTTCGCAGTGTAGAACACGTTTATTTTGATAATACTGTTATAACAAAATGTCTGGAAATAACGCAATCCCAATGCCTAGTGCCACACTTGATCGCGCGTCCTGGCTTAAAATTTTTATGGACCAAATGAATCAGTTCACACGTCTGAAAAATGACGGGTCCAACTTGCGGACTGGGAGGCAGCACTACGGAATGCTGTCATTGCTTGACGGTAAGCTCAGGAACTTAACTGAACCAATACCGGTAAACTCAGGCCCCAATGCAGGAGTCAAAGAGTCACTCGCTTATAGTGACTTCGTTATGGAAGCGGGTGCGATAAAGAACGTACTCATCTTTGCAATGGAAACCAATTTGCAGAGACGCTTCATTGCCCAAGGTGCGAACAAGATTTTCACCACGCTCACTAACGAGTTCTCAAAAGCACCGAGAATCGTTACATATGAGCATACCTGTCGCTTCTTTGATGCGAAACTCCAGAAGGGCCAACCAGTTAGCCCACACATTCTTCACATGATTGAGAATGTCGAGAAGCTGGAGGCTCTTGATTGCAAAATCAGTGAGAGCATTGTCATTGACCGAATGCTTCATTCTCTTCATGATGGTTTTGCCCTTTTCAGGGCGAACTACTACATGAATGACTTGAAAAAGAGTCCTCATGAGCTACACTCCCTTCTCGTACAGACCGAGAAGGATATGAAATTGAGTGGGAGCATAAAGCAGGATGTTCTCACGATTTCCAACAAGGGTAAAAGTAAGGGCAAGGCTCATGGCGACCTAGCTGTAGGTAAGCCAAAGTTTAAAAAGTCAGGAAACGGTAAGAGTGGGCCCGGTGAGACTAGTGGCTCACAGGGCAAGGCAAAAAGCAAGGGCGGTGACATTGAGTGCCACCATTGTCACAAGACTGGACATTGGAGGAGGAACTGTCCCGTCTACCGTGAGGACATCAAAGCAGGCCGCGTCGTTCCTGTTGGTATGTCATCTTATATTCATATGATTGAGATTAACCATGCAAGTTTCGGAACTTGGGTACTTGATACTGGTTGTGGTTCTAATCTGTGTAATCATTTGCAGGGCCTAAAGAACATCATACCTCTCGAAAAGGGTGATGTGGACCTGCGAGTCGGGAATGGAGCACGAGTTTGTCATTGTCTCGAAGGGAACATATGTAATCCAACTCCCTAGTGGTTTTGAGTTATTTTTAAATAACTGTTACTATGTACCCAGTTTATCTAAGAACATTATTTCTATTTCCGTACTCGA
This sequence comes from Silene latifolia, assembly GCF_048544455.1. Taxonomy (NCBI): domain Eukaryota; kingdom Viridiplantae; phylum Streptophyta; class Magnoliopsida; order Caryophyllales; family Caryophyllaceae; genus Silene; species Silene latifolia. The sequence continues at coordinate 46,259,809 of NC_133534.1, forward strand.
TAAAGACGGTTTTGCATTTTCAATAAAGGTTAATAGCTGTATTTTCTCTTTCAATGAAACGATTTATGGCAAAGCAGTTTCCATGAATGGAATTTACATCTTAGATCAAACCACGGAAGTATTACACATGAATAATAAGAAATTAAAGGTTGGTGACAAAGATCAAACCTATCTATAGCATTGTCGAATGGGACACATAAATGAGAAACGCGTAAAGAAACTCGTCGATAATGGGACTATTCCCGCATTCGATTTTTCTACATATGGCACGTGTGAATCATGTCTCATTGGCAAAATGACTTGAATTTCCTTCAAAGGTGTTGGAATGCGCGCTAGTGACCTATTAGGGCTCATACATACTGATGTTTGTGGACCTATGTCAATTACCGCTAGAGATGGCTATAGATATTTTATCACTTTCACGGACGATTTGAGTAGATACGGATATGTCTACTTAATTAAGCATAAAAGCGAGTTCTTTGAGAAATTCAAGGAATACGAACAGGTACGTAACCAACCTGGATAGAAAGGTTAAAGCACTCCGTTCAGATCGGGGTGGCGAATATCTTTCAAATGAGTTTGATCAACACCTTAAAGACTGTGGAATCGTTCTACAGTTAACTCCACCTGGAACACCTCAATTAAATGGTGTGTCCGAATGGAGAAATCGAACCTTACTTGATATGGTTCGATCCATGATGAGTCACACGGTAGTGCCTGATTCATTATGGGGTTTTGCTCTTTTGTCAGCTGCTCTTATACTTAACCGAAGTCCGACTAAAGCTGTCGACAAGACTCCATATGAAATGTGGAAGGGAACGGTGTTGGGGCTGGTGTCCTTTACAGTTAGTGCAAGGACTTATAAATCTCTAAAAGGATCAAAGGGTATACTTTTGTATCATAATCAGTTGGTCCACGTTTATCAATAACGGTTGGCTTGCTAGATAAGTTTGACGTTATTGTCATACAGATGGCGGTGATCAACTGGTCCCTAAAAGTCACACCTATAGGATACGTTTGAGAGATGTGACGGTATGAAAATACAGTCATGTAGATGCCAAATTTGACTAACCAGTTAGTCTGAGTTATTTGACTAATAATTAGTCAAAAATGTGATGTTGAGATATTTTATTTAATACGGATTAAATAATAATGGCTAAGGCGAATTAAGCAATTAATTCGTAAAATTGAATATAAACGATTTATATTTGATTAACGTATATTGAATAAATTAATTATACAATATTGTCTTTGTCGGACATGTATTAATAATTCAACTAACCCGTATTATTAGTTGATGCTTTAATTACCGATAACCGATGACAATTTATAATTAGAAAACCCGTCGTATACGTTTTAGCAATTTGCGAACCGGACCATGAGCTAAAACTAAAAGGAAGTGGAAGCCCACTTCCCGAGTGAGCCCATGGATGGCCGGCCAAGTGAGGACAAAAGAGAGGATTTTCTCTCTTTTGTAACCTAATTTAATTTCGATAAAAATTTTAGGGTTTTGAGAGACATTTTTCCTCTCTAAACCTAGATCTCTCATCTAAAGAAAAACTCACAAAATAATCCTCTCAATATTGCAAGGCAATTAGAGGATTCATTCTAGCACAAGGGCATTTCTCAGACGATCTTGGGTGCATCATTTAGGAGGAGATCTACTTTGATCTCTCATTGCCATTTTGCACTAGGACCGAAGGTTAATTCTTAATCTTTATCGTCTCTTTGTTGTTTTCGTTTATGACAATAAATCACGTACAAAATTTGCGTTATAGTCCTAATTTTATAGGGTATTATACGGATATTACCCCACAAGTGGTATCAGAGCGAGGCCACGTAAATTTTTCTATGTGATTTATTGTCATAAACGAAAACAACAAAGAGACGATAAAGATTAAGAATTAACCTTCGGTCCTAGTGCAAAATGGCAATGAGAGATCAAAGTAGATCTCCTCCTAAATGATGCACCCAAGATCGTCTGAGAAATGCCCTTGTGCTAGAATGAATCCTCTAATTGCCTTGCAATATTGAGAGGATTATTTTGTGAGTTTTTCTTTAGATGAGAGATCTAGGTTTAGAGAGGAAAAATGTCTCTCAAAACCCTAAAATTTTTATCAAAATTAAATTAGGTTACAAAAGAGAGAAAATCCTCTCTTTTGTCCTCACTTGGCCGGCCATCCATGGGCTCACTCGGGAAGTGGGCTTCCACTTCCTTTTAGTTTTAGCTCATGGTCCGGTTCGCAAATTGCTAAAACGTATACAATGGGTTTTCTAATTATAAATTGTCATCGGTTATCGGTAATTAAAGCATCAACTAATAATACGGGTTAGTTGAATTATTAATACATGTCCGACAAAGACAATATTGTATAATTAATTTATTCAATATACGTTAATCAAATATAAATCGTTTATATTCAATTTTACGAATTAATTGCTTAATTCGCCTTAGCCATTATTATTTAATCCGTATTAAATAAAATATCTCAACATCACATTTTTGACTAATTATTAGTCAAATAACTCAGACTAACTGGTTAGTCAAATTTGGCATCTACATGACTGTATTTTCATACCGTCACATCTCTCAAACGTATCCTATAGGTGTGACTTTTAGGGACCAGTTGATCACCGCCATCTGTATGACAATAACGTCAAACTTATCTAGCAAGCCAACCGTTATTGATAAACGTGGACCAACTGATTATGATACAAAAGTATACCCTTTGATCCTTTTAGAGATTTATAAGTCCTTGCACTAACTGTAAAGGACACCAGCCCCAACAAGCTCCCACTTGTCCGTACAAGTGTATGTGCAATGACATTATCCGCACTAACTGGAGGACACAGCTCCAACAAACGGTCCCTAACTTGTCCTTTATTCGGGTTTGGGGCTGCGAGGCTTATGTCAAGTGGAGACACGAGGATAAGCTCGGCCCGCGATCGGTCAAGACATACTTTATAGGTTATCCAAAAGGAACATTTGATCATTACTTCTATTCGCCTACCGAACATCGAGTTTTTGTTACCGCTAGTGCGACGTTCTTAGAGAAAGAATTTCTCGAGAACAAGACGAGTAATAGAACCTTCGAGCTGTCGGAGATTCCAGAACCAACAACCGAGGAACAGATGGAGGAAGTTGTTCCTCCAACTGATGATATGGTTAATATTCCTGAGGAACCTAGGAGGTCGGGTAGAGTCTCTCATCCTCCGGACAGATACATTGGTATGGTCGAGGAGAATGACGTTTTACTTCTAGAGAGTAATGAACCCGCTACCTATAAAGGTGCTATGGCCTGTTCCGACTCAAAGCTATGGCTCAAAGCCATGCAATCCGAGATGGACTCCATGTATGAGAATGACGTATGGGATCTAGTTGATTTACCTAATAAGGTAAAACCTCTACAGTGCAAGTGGCTTTACAAAATAAAGCGTTCTGTAGACGCGCAACCAGATACCTATAAGGCACGACTAGTGGCAAAAGGTTTCACTCAAGTTCACGGATTGCATTATGTTGAAATTTTTGCACCTGTAGTCATGCTACGTTCCATTCGGATAATCTTAGCGATTGCCGCTTTTCATGATTATGAAATTTGGCAAATGGATGTGAAAACCGCCTTCTTAAACGGTTATTTGGAGGAAGAGTTGTACATGGTGCAACCCGAAGGTTTCATAGATCCTGAACATCCTAAGAAAGTATGCAAGCTTAAGCGCTCCATTTATGGACTTAAGCAAGCTTCTCGGAGTTGGAATCATCGTTTCGACCAGGTGATAAAAGAGTATGGTTTCACTCGATCGGTCGAAGAACCATGCTTATATATCAGGTCGAGTGGGAGCAAGATTGTATTCTTGATATTGTATGTCGATGACATACTTCTGATTAGGAATGACATTCCTCTCCTATCTTCGGTTAAAGAATGGTTGAAGAACCATTTCCAGATGAAAGATCTGGGTGAGGCACAACGCATTTTGGGAATCCGTATCTACCGAGATAGATTACGACGGACGTTATCACTTAGTCAGGAGTCTTATTTGGATAAGGTTCTTGAGAAGTTCAGCATGACCAACTCCAAGAAGGGGAACCTTCCAATGACGCCGGGATGCGGTTGAGCAAGTCTCGTCACCCACGAAGCCTAAAGGGATTGAGCGCATGAGTCGTGTTCCTTATGCATCTGCAATAGGATCGATCATGTATGCCATGATATGCACACGTCCAGACGTGGCATATGCATTGAGTATGACGAGTCGGTACCAAAAGAATCCATGTACCTACGGAGGACTAAGGATTGGGTATTGACTTATGGAGGAGATACTAAGCTATGCGCAACCGGTTACGCATATGCTAGCTTCCAAACGGATCGAGATGATTAGAAATCTTAGTCTAGATTCGTTCTTACTCTTAATGGTGCTGCGGTCAGCTGGAATAGTTCCAAACAGGAAGTTGTAGCAGATTCTACTATTGAGCCATTGAAATATGACAAGCATGGAGGGCACGTTATTTCCATGAGAATTAAACGTGTTCCTGAGTTGTAATAGTTTATTATGAATTTGATACATTATCTTTTTCATATACTATTTATAACTTCATCGTATTAATATAATATTTGTTTTTCATGTGGATTGTACTGACAACTTTGAACGCCACAAAGTGAACTGAATTACATTATATTTTGTTTGGTCCGTAATCGCCTCAAAGAGATGATAACTCTGGCTATTATATTGTGCAGTCGATTGATGGTGGGTTCAACGAGCCATAAGTCAAACGGTTGACTGATCGATCACAGATGCGAGATTATAACGATACCTCGTAGGACAAATTTTTGGTGACAACGTAATGGAGTCCTAAATATTTAAAAACATTCGGTGCCAGGTCGTGGATAGGACATCCATTGTGTTCCTAGAGTCGATTCTTTTGACTATCGACTGTCTCTTGAGATTAAGGCGGTTTTTGGGTGACTTTGGTTTCTTTCTCACGTCTGCCGTAGAATCGGAGGCTAAGTAGATTTTTTCGGGTCATTTCATACCGTGCTTACATCTGCGCAGGATTCGAGTTGAGGAAAATATCCAACCCTTATCAGGTATAGTTATTTCTCAGGGCCACTCGAGGAGTTGTAACGGAAATGCATGGCCATGCTCGAATGATGATTCGTTTATCAGTTAAGTTACTCTCTAGTCGGGGAAACCACTCTTGATGATGATCGCTTGTAAAATACGACCTTTGTGAATACGGATTTGCAAATTGTTTTACATTGAGTGGGAGAAATTTTAGGATATGAGAATCGGTTATCGCACATACACTTGTGAGGACAAGTGGGAGTTTGTTGGAGCTTGTGTCCTCCACAAATTAGTGTGATAACATTTGTAAATCTCTTACAGGTTCACAAGGGTATACTTCGTATTTTATCAGTTGATTAACGATTACCTAATAACGGTTGGCTTGCTAGAAAGTTTGACGTTATTATCATACAGATGTCGGTGATCAACTGGTCCCTAAAGGTCACACCTATAGGATGTGTTTGAGAGATGTGGTTATAGAAATATAATCACATTGATGCCTTATATGACTAAACAGTTAGTCAATGTGTTGATGAGACAATTATTTAATGAAGATTAAATAATATTAGTTGAGACGAATTAACTGTCAATTCGTAAATTGAATATAATAAGTTATATTTAATTAAATGTATGTAATGTTAGCTTGGACGAATTAATCTGTTAATTCGTAATTAAATGTAATCGGTTATATTTAATATCAACAAGATGAATGTGTCATAGTGGTAATAGTGAGGGTACTCAAACCAAGAGGTCATGGGTTCGATCCTCACTAGATGACAATTCACACATTTTATACATTTTTGGAAACCGAAAATAAGGAATTAAAACTCCTTATTATCTCGGTATATGGGCCGAAATTAGGAGATGAGAAATCTCCCTATGGACTTCTCTTTTTCGGTTATAAGAAGAGGAGAAGGGAGAATTTTTCTGACCTAATATTCTTTTTCCCAATTCTTGCCTCCTCTCATCGGAAGAACACACAAAAAAAACCTAAAATTAATCTGTTGATTTAGGGATCGATTCTAGCATAATCAAAGGGCATTTCTCATATCGTCTTGGGTGCAACTGATAGGCGAATATCAACTTTGATATTGTTCTTAGGCCGTTTTTGCTAGGACCGAAGGTTATTTCTTAATCCTTTATGTTTTTGTTTATGCAATTTAATTTTATGACTAGTATTCATCACTTTATAATTCGTTATAGTCCTAAAAAAAAAGGGATGCATACAGATAAATCCCACAATATCTTGCTAAGAGATTTGCTGAAAATGATATATCGGGTCGCGTATGACTAGCAAGATACATCAAAGCTCCAATAGCACTCAAGTATGGTACTTCAGGACCAAGGACTTTCTCATTTGCTTCACGAGGTCGAAACGGGTCGTTCTTCACATCAAGTGTTCTTACAACCATAGGAGTATTCAACGGATGTGCTTTATCCATTTTAAACTGTTTTAGCACTTTATCAATATAGGTCCCTTGATGTAACAAAATTTCATTGTCAAGATGTTCAATTTGCAGACCAAGACTGTAACACCCCAAATATCCGGCCAAGATAATTGGAGCGTTACCATCTCGGTTTCCCGAGTAGGGTTTCAAAACTTCAATCAAAGAACATTTTATTAATGTAATGTTTAATGAATTACATAAACGTAAACAAATGAATGAAAGTACAACTCATGACATCTATACCCTTCTAATCAACTAGACTCGTCTCGTGACTCATCAAGCTCGTCCCGTCTCCCACGTGCTATCCAAACAACCTGTACATAATCTGCTCCCATATGACTAAAGGATATCATATGGATCGACACAGATCACCCCGAAAGAGATAGGTGTTAATTACACAGACACACAAACGTCAGTTTCATTAATTAAATAAAGTGTGACACGACTCGAGTGTGTGAACATACAACATGAGTACATGACTATGATATGAATAAACCACCATCAACAACCACCACCACGGTACCTGGACACGCCCAGACATACCGACAACCACACTGGTACCGGGACACGCCCAAACATACCAATAACTACAAACAGGTACCGGGACATGCTCAGACGTACCGGGTCCGGAAGCCAACCGGATCCCCTGCCAGACGTTGTGTCTCAACCACACGAGTCCTTTCGTAACTCAAGCCATTAATATGCACATCCCCCTTGGAGTGAGAAGCTCCAAGAGGTGACTTAAGCGTAAGACGATCTCCCAACCATGTCCTCCGACATACAAGACAACACAGTAAATACGATATACCATATAACATGCCAATTACCGACTCACTCAATGCAATTGATAATAAATGACTCATTTAACAAATAAACACAATATTGAAACTGCATAAGATAAACCTACCTCACAGCAAATACGCATAAGCAAACCGTCACACAAGCTAGACCCGCCTCGTAAAACCGTCTCACAAAACTCATTTCCTAAAATACGATAATAATACAAATACGTATAAATATACTCATCTAATCATACAAATACGTATACAAATATGTATAAATATACTAATATACTTATACGAATATGTGTAAATATATTAATGTACTTATACAAATATGTATAAATATACTAATGTATTTATACAAATACGTATATGACTAATTAAAACTCGCCTTATACTCATATCCCAAAACCCGACTCAACCTCGACCACCACCACCACACTTCCCCACCGTGGGCCAGCACTCAGCCACGGTGGGTCCAGCCTGCCCAAGTCAACCCTAGCCGCCCACCTACGGCAGCCCTACCCCACACCCGCACTAAGTAACAACAACACCAACAACAACCCCAACAAACAACAACAACCACATATACGGCCACCACCACCACGATGGTCAACTCCCTCACCACCATCAGATCCGACCTCTCTCTTACTCACACCCGACCACAACAACAACCAATAAGCAATAGCAACAACAACAACAATAACAAACACCACCTCGACACAACTTCAACCCGACATCCCTCTTCTCTCCCCCGAAATCACCACTTCCAGCCACCATATCCACCACCCCTGACCACCATGAGACTCGTCACTCGACCCATGACAACCTCCACCCAACACCACCCCCGGTCAGACACGAAAAAGGGGGTAAAATCGCTGCCCTAGACTGGTTCACTAAAGCCCATAATACCCCTTAAGACTCTCGGTCAAACGCCCCTATGGTGGTCAACGGTGGTTGCCCGGTTAGTCACGGTGGTCACACAGCGGGTCCAAGTCGCAGGTGAGTCAACGGTAAAAAAAAATAACATAAAGGCTAGTATAAGACGGTTTACCTTATGATCTCGAGACGAGGTGACTGAATCTCCTTTTTGTCCCTTTATCTCCTCTCCCTTATCTTTTGTGGATTTTTGGTGGATTATGTTGGGATAAGGTTTGAGTGGATAATGGTAAGATTATAAGGTGAGAGTAGTATAAGGTGAGGCTATGTGTATAAATACATGTATCTTATTATTATTATTATATTATTATATTATTCCAAACTTATCAAGGTTTTCTTGGAAGATTTATAAAGACTGATGAATCCCGTCGCATAAAAAGTATCGATTCATAAAACAAGTTTAACATATGATTTTTGAGAAATTCCAATTCTTATCATCATTAATGTAACACCCCGTAAATTTGAAGACCTTTATTATATTTTAAAAGTAATATTTTAATCTACTTTAATTTAATATTAATTTATTTGAAATAAAATTTATTTGATAAAATGTAATCTTATTTTATTTTGAAGAAATGTAATTATTTTTGATAGTTTAGAAATGTTTAAAAGTGATTTAAACTATATTTAAACATTTTTCCTTTGATAAAATAGATTTCGGATAAAAGTCGTAAAATCGGGATTTTCCCATTTCTTACGGTCGTTGGGTAAACGAGTTTGGATATTGGGCATATGAGTACTTAATCTTTTAGTAAAATCGTGTTTAAGAACTTTAATATTCTCGGAAATCGCGTTCGACAAATATTTCTAATTACCGTCGAAGCAAATCCAAAACGTAAACAATTGACCCACTTCCCCTTGCCATTTGACCGGCCACCCCTCCTCCTTTTGTCCCCTCTTTCAACTTTCATTTCCTCCATTCTCAATCTATCTCCTCCTTCTCTCAAACACCAAAAATCTATCAAAATAACCTTATTAGAATCCCTAAAACCACCATAAATCCTTCATTTCTCCACCAATTTGCATAAAACTTATATATTTGGAATCCTCTCTTCAATCCTCATCTACTAGTAAGCTTTATTTTCATTTCCCCCAATTTCGTTTCGGTCTTAACTTTTTAGGGTTTCGAATTTAAGCTTAATAATTGTGTTTTTGTTGTTCTTATAGGTGAAGAATTTGAAGATGAGTTAGGTGACTCATATGTGGTTGAAGATGAAGAATAATTTTGGGTTTTAGAAGCTTTCTCAAGTTATTACTTGTCTCTTTGCTAGCTTAAGGTAACTATTCCGAGTTACTCGACGATTTAATGTCACATAGATGTTGTGTTTGTTGTTTGTTAAGTGTTTAGGTGATTGATAATGTGTTAGTTTCATTTTTCACATGACTTGTGTTGTTAAAGTTTACTAATTTGTGGTTATTTCATATACTTGAGTATTGAAACGAAATGGGTATTGTTGATTGTTGCTTGAGACGGTATTAAATTGAGCTTGAAACGGATTTTGGTAGGAAAAAGGGAAAAGGGAAAAGGGGCGGAAAAACCGCCAAAACAGCCCGTAAAAGGGGCGCGGCAGACCGGCAGGCCTGGTGGGTCCGGCCCGGACTTTGACCCGTCACTTTGGGTCGGGTCTTGGGTCTATTGTTTGATGTTTTGGGTCTTTTGTTTGGGTATTTATGTATTTTGGTATTTTTGGCATGTGGGTAATCATTATTATGCGAGAATTGAATTGAATTGGATATTTTGTAAGTTGGAATATATTTCCTTATGTTGATAGTTTTTCACATGATAGAAATTGGAAATGGCATGAGAATGATATTGTGATGAATTTTGTGATTTGGGCCAAAGTAGGCCAAGACTCTGAGCTGGGCCAGATTGACCGAACGAGTTTGGTCAAACTAGGTTTAAACCGGTCAGCCTCGATTTGACCGATGACCTATCGCGGGACTCGGGTGGAGGGTTTGTCTTTGAGGAGAGATTGGTTGTTATTGGATTTTTATGTTTATGCCTTGATATTTGTAATTATCATTTCACATGTTGGTTGTTGGATGCTTTGGATGCCTTATGCTTGAGTCTTGTTGCTTCTTTGACATTTTAGCTTGTTCTCATGGATTATGGTACTGTTGGTTAGCTGGAATTTGGATTATTATTGATATTGGAGATATTGTTGGATTGTCAGCTGAATATGCTCTTGCGTAGCCTTTCATATACTAGGGTGTGTATGATCATTTGTGTGTGCAAGTTTGGACTCTTTGCCCCTCTTATGGTTAAGTGGGTGTCCTACTTGTCTTGTGTGGTGTTGGTATCTTAGACCATCGTCATAGATAGGCCTTTATAGTCTTTGACGAGTATATGTTCACCGCTTAATAGCCTTTGTGTCTTAGCTTGGTGGGTTTATATCCAAGTTAGGATATGACTTCCTGACGTACTCTTAGAAGTATGTAGTTAGTTTAAGTACTAGCCAACCCTTTGGTGGACTCCTTAGGGGTACTCATGTGTTGTTATCATGGGTCTTGGATGCGGTAGTTTTCCGCATGTCACTAGGTCTGCGCAGGTTTAGGATTAGGGTGTTTACCTTACCTCGTGGTATAGACTCGAGTTACAGAGTGACTATTGACTGTACTAAGAACTTATGCCTGTCTCTAGATATATTGTCTTTTCTTGTTTGATGATTCTATGAATCATAGAAGGTGAGATGCAAGCCGGCTATGGTTGATAGAGTTTGGATTCCTGGATGTTATGTGATTCACATGATAGTGTAGTATGAGTCGGTCTAGTATTCACAAGCTAGGACTATGTGTTGTTATGTTGTTGTCCACATGATAAGCACGATTGTCTAGCATCTATATGCTAAGGCTATGTGTTATTCATATTCATATTCTTATGTTTACAAGTTATATTAATTATGAAATTTCGTGGCTGGGAGAACTCGGAGTTACTCCCCACTGACTGTGGCTTTCGTATTTGTATAAAATGCGATTTGGAGTGTAGGTGATGCATATATGGGGTACATGGACGAGCTAGCGAGCAAAGTAACCTTGGGACCTAGATTGGCTTTATTTTATTGTGACCCTTGAACACTTTTTATGTCATATACTTTTTAGGGACATATGTCTCCCTTTTTCATATTTGGGTTGTATAACTTTGTTTCGCGACTTTAGCGATGTTTTATTTATGAGATTTATTTTAGACCTTGCATGTTTGACACCTTCCCATTTGGATATTTTTATAACAGGTTCAGGTTTCGTTTTCGGTTTTAAAAATTACATGTTTTTACCCAAATGAACCTATTACAAACATATCCATGCAGTTTTTATCTAGAATTATCTGTTTACTTTTCCGCAATGAATGAGGGTGTCACAATTAAGACTCTTCAAATTTAATGTATGAAAAAGACCCAAAATAGCTTTGACATATAAGTTAGGATTTCGAAGCATTCTTTACAACACTAGCACATTCGCGGACTTTTCGCCGACAAGTTCATAAATAAATCATCAAAGACAAACCGTATGGAATATTCCTACAAATTTTATATGCATAAACTAGACTTGGAATAAACCCTAATCTCTTAATTAACTTTTCGGAAACGAACACTTTAAGACCACGAAATAAATTAAACAAGACAACCTACGAATCTGCCAAATTTCTGTAACTGTAACACCTCCATTTAATCAGGAGCCTTTAGCTAGACATTCCCAACTAAATAGGACTGTTACCATCTCGGTTTCTCGAGGTAGTGAATAACAAAGTACAACAATACCAAAGTACTTTAATTAAAACTTGGCGATTACATATTATTACAACTTATTCAATCTAGACATAATATAAAACTTGATAGAACTCGCAGCGGAATAAATAAAGTGTCTAAATAATCTATGTGGTCTAGACTTCTAGGTAAATTGGCCAAGTCCTCACGCATACCCATGAGCTCCCAAGTCAGCTAATCTTTAGTACCTGTCAAATCTGCTCCCCATTATGGTTCATCACAGGTGTTCATGAATACACGGTCAACCACGAGGCTGAGTAGGAAACTAAACAATGAATGAGAATAAAGCAACCTGCAATATCACTGATACACAAATAAATTCTACCACCACAATTCCGTTTACTTCACACCACGGCACACGGCCACTTCTAGACACACAGTCATACTCCACTTGTAGACACACAATCATACTCCACTTCTAGACACACAGTCATACTCCACTTCTAGACACACAATCATACTTCAGGACATACAGTCCCGCCTCAAACACACAGTCTGGATATATTGGACACACAGTCCCACCTCAGACAAACAGTCTGGTTACACACAAAACTCATCTCCCAACTCCAACAACAATCGATAATAATGACAGTCTCAGTAATATAACCAAACCAATATGATATAGAATAATGGCATAAGACAGAAAATCCAGCAAGATAATAATATCGTTATAAACAATTAAACACATCCTTCACCAATCCACCACCTCATACTGTCATACATTTAATCCATCTTTAGCAATAACAGAAATAAGACAAGATTGGGTAGTTTCCTGCCTAATAGCAAATCTTCAAGTCACACAAGCAATCAAATCGATCCTTTACAAATCCATAACCTACATAACATAATTATGTACAATTACTACATAACCAACCAACTAATCATGTACTTATCCTATGCCCATCACATCCTAATCCTTTTGACAACTTCAAAGTTAAATCTCTAATTCTACTGTTTTACAGCACAGTTCAGTCTCGCTATAAAATTCATAATTAATTCATCAAAAATCCAAACGATGCAAGACCAGTGGGGTTAGAATCCTAAGACACATATCTACAGTTCTTGTGAAATAGACTTTCTTCAAATTCCAGACTTATCAGGGTTTTCTTGAAGGATTTATAAATACTGGCGAATTCCGCCGCATAAAAAGTATTGATTCATAAAACGAGTTTAACATATGATTTTTGAGAAATTCCTTTTCCTAGAATTATCTAGACTCTTCAAAGTTATTGTATGAAAAAGACCCAACTCAATTTCAATTTATAAATTAGGTTTACAAAATAAAGTTTAGACTACTAGTGCATTCGCGGATTCTCAGTCGACATGTTCATAACGAATTTATTCTGGAAAATCTACACGGCCAATTGCTACGAAATTTTACAGGCATCAACTAAACTTGAAAATAATCTAAGTCTATTCTTTACGTTTTTGAAGATAACGCTTTTAAGACGGTCTGATAATTCGTTTAAGACAACTTACAGATTTACAAAATTGTTGTAACTTTATTCTTTAACAAAATCGTCACAACTTTAACTAATGATGATTATATTTAATCTAGACATGATTAGGTGATGAACTAAACTTAAAACATGCTTATAAGGATTAAAGATTAAAACTTTGAAAGATTAAAGATGAACTTACAAAATAAAAGATTCAATCCAATGGAAGTAGATGCAAAATTCCCAAATTGATTGCCCAATTCCCTTTTCCCTTTTTATCTCCCTTGTAATTCCCCCTCTTTATCTCTAACTTTTATGTGATGTTGTAAAAGTGAATAAGTGATTAATAGGCTAGAATGATATATATATATATATATATATATATATATATATATATATATGTTCCGGGTGTAATTTCGGAGCAGTGTTGTGACCACGTAAGCTTGTAGAATGATGTCGTTGCTTGTCTCTTCCTTTCGCTCTTTCCTGTTTAAGATGAACAAACTGAGGGCTCGGCTTGGTACCGAGCGTACTCACTCCGACGCTCAAGTCAGTAAACTTAAAGAGATAAGTTGTATATTACTTGGCAAAGATATATTATAGAGAGATAAGGGAGTTTATACCAATTATACAGTGAGTTTTGGGATAGTTTTCGGATGATATTTTCGATCCTTTTCTCAATGAGAGAAGTGGAGTATTTATAGACTTTCACCTTTTGTCACGTAGTGGCCAAGTGGCCAAGTGGCAGAGCAGGTGGAAAGACTATCTTACCCTCGGCCGAGGGACCTATGGCAGGCCGGCAGGCCTGGTTGACTCCATGCCGAGGGGACTGGATGTGAGTACGCAGATATGCCTCTCGGTCGGCTAGTTGCCGAGACCGAGACCCAAGTGACAGGCTGCGTCGGTTAGGCTGTCAATATGTTGACTTGCTGTCTTTTAGCTTTGACCTTGCTCAATGTGTTGACTCGGTCAGCGGGTGCAGAATATGCCCCATCAATTTGCCCCCAGCGTAGTCTATGCCGTGGTATAGACCTTCGATGAGTGTTGAGCGTATTCTGCGCATGTTGAACTTCTTCCTCGGTTTGGTTCTGTTCAGGCCGTACCATATCCCCCCTCCACATGGATGTGTAATGGACATCGAATGTGGAAAAGAAAATGGCGCTGGCCGAGACCAAGGTTGAGAGTGCCGTGTGCTTTTGATTGCCTCGGCGGTCTTTGCCAAGCTTGGTTGATCGGTGGCCGTTGTTGGCAAGTAGATACCAGGAAGCGTGTCAAAGAAGATTGGTTACTGTGTGTCGATTGACATTCCGTGGCTGCATGCTTGACACGTGGCCTGGTGCTGATTGGTGGACGCTTCATGGGCTTTGCTCTGATTGGTCCGCTTCATGGGCTTTGCTCTATAAATAGAGCAGTGTGCCCCTCTTTTTGACTTGCAAACTTCATTTCTTCAAAAAAAATTTCTCTCTCTAGTTTTTTCGAAGAGCTTTCTTTCTCTAACTTTCGAAGCGTTACCCGACGTAACACTTATTTCCAAGGTAAACAAACAAATTTTTTCCAACATTTTACTTGTTAATTATTTGTTGTCACCATGTCTTCTGCTGATGCTCAACCCAATACCTCTGCGCCGGGGGGCGAACCGTTGCATCCTGATGAACAGGAGCCACTGGTTGTCACCCCGATAGGGTTTGGGGGTCCCAAATCGCCTTCTCCTGAAATTGATCCGAAGTTTTTGGAGGGTTTTGATGATGATGATGATGAGGCGACCCAATCTGATTCGGAGAGGCCGCATCTCTTGTGGCACGGCGACGCCTGCTCGATCAATCCTGATCGCGTTTGGACAAACAAGTTCGCCTCTGTCTCTGGGCCCGATCTTTTTGAACACCATTACTACTTCGGCAGGGGGTATAGAATCGTTGTCCCTGAGGGTGATCAGGCAGTCTGTTGCCCTCCCGAAGGCTGTATCGGCGTGTACATCAGACACCTGGAGTATGGGCTCCGGTTTCCTCTTAATGAACACGTTGTGGCCATAATCAAGGCTATGAACGTCGTCGTGGCACAACTGCATCCGTTGGCCATCAGGACGATTATTAGCTTCGTGTGGCTTTGTCTCTTTAAGGGGGAGGCCCCAACAGTTAACCTGTTCCGCCGGCTCCACCATCTTCGGCAGACTACCCTAGGTGGCACGTGGTGGTACAGCATACAGACCGAGGCGGGTTATGTTACCGTTTCCAAGATGACCTCTTTCAAGGACTGGAAGGGGCGGTGGGTATACGTCGAGGTTCCGGAGGACTATCCGCTGCCCCGGTCCTTCCTGAGCCGCGTCAATTTGCGGTGCGAGAGTAAAGGGGAGCATGATAGATATGTCTCCCGTAGTAAACTTAAGATGGACGCCAAGAAGGTCTATCTTAATGAGGACGAAACGCGGGCAATGGGGCTGTTTGAGGCTGAGAAGGATGGCACGCCGAAGGGATGGATGCCCCCGACGCAGATCGTTCTTCAGGACGAGCCGCTTTGCCACGTCGGCCTCATACCGGCCCTCGGCCAGGGTGAGTGGGGTCGGTATGAGGCCCACCTTTGCTTTTATGCTTCTGTATTTGAGCTTTGTTTTACTTCTTTTGCTTAACTGTTGACTTTGTTTCTTGTAGATCGATTTGGCCAGGATCTCTCCGTCTCCATTTTAAACAAGTTGGGACTTGATCAGGACGGGAGAGTTATTGAGCTGCATCCTAAGGCTGCGCCACGTGATCGCAGACCGGCCCCTCACGAGCTTATGGAGCAGGCGGTGAAGGCAATGGATGTGGCGGCGACTCAGGCGGAGATTGGCGGTAACGTGCCGCGCCGGAGACCAAAGACAACGTCTACGCCGGCCACGGCGTCAACTCCAGCTCAATCTTCAATCCCTGTAGTCCAGAAGGAGCAGGTGATCGTCGTCGATGTTGAAGAGGAGGTCACCGTTGTGGAGGGTCCTCCTCCTTCAAATAAGAGAAAAGAGGCAACGCCTGTTGCTGCTTTTGCCGAGGCCGGGAAAGAAAAGGGGCCAGCCGGCCCTCTGTCCAACAAGGCCAGGACTGGTACGGATCTAACCCATGGCTCGGATTTAGCAGGTTATTTAGGCATTCCTGATGACAGGCTTTCTGACATGTCAATGAATGTTGACATGGATGCTTTGTCTGGATTTTTTGTAGATCAACCGTCGCCGGTTGTCGTTCCTACTGAACGGCAATTGGGGAAGCAGTCTGTGCAGACGGGTGATAGAAATGTCAACGCCGACTCCTCATCCCAGAAGGCTTCCTGTGTTCAGCTCAGGAAGGACGACGTAAAGTTGGCCAAAAGGCTGATGAAGTGGGCTGAAGCCGTCGGCAATCAGCTTATTGAGCAAGAAAAGGTCATGGCTCAATCTGCCCCTGTGCTCGAACGGCTTGGGCTTGAGCTAGCCGCTGCTAAGAGGGAGGCTGAGAGGACGAAGAAGGACTTCAAGGCCGCCATGAAGGACTTCCTCGCTGAGCGAAAGCTTAAGGAGGAAGCTGAGAAGCTGATCCTGGCCGAGAGGGCCAAGGTTGAGGCTGCGTTGGCTGATGCCGCCAAGCTGCGGGAGGAGAAAGACAAGCTTGAGGGCGGCTATAAGACCATGGTTGAGCATAGGGGAAGGTGGAAGGACCTGCATGGCACCGAGGCGAAGGAGCATAAGAACACAAAGGTTGTCCTTGCTCAGAGGGAGAAGGACATTGAGACGCTGAAAACCGTTATCATCCCTGACATGTGTGCCCGGTACCGGGACCAAGCTGAAGATGCTACCAGGGATGTGATTAGGGAGCTCCTTCCTGAAGGTACCTTCCCGTGGCAAGATTTTGACCGGCTTCTTGATGAGAAGGCGGCTGCTGCGGAGGCCAAGGCTGCGGATGAGGCGAAGGCGGCGAAGGCTGCTCAGGAAGCTGAGGCCAAAGCGGCCCGGGATGCCGAGGTGAAGGAGGCCAGGGAGGAAGCTGAGAGGGCAAAGGCAGGTGAAGCTGCCAAGTCGGCTTCTGGGCCGCCCATCGTTGGTGATGCTGCTACTGCTGCCGGTGGCGAGCAGAAACAGGCATAGGGAGACGGGCGGTCGTCACCAGATTCACCCGGCCCTTCAGACAGCTTCAGCTGTTCGGGGGCCAACTATTGAGCCTTTCCTCCCTGCCATCCTTTTGGCGCTTCAAGTCTTAATATCTGCAACCTTTTGTTGTACCTTTTGTTTTTGTTAAACTTTGGTAGGTTGTGTTTAGGCTATCCCTATGGGGATGGCCGTCGACTTTGTTTTGCCTCACCTGTAAACATTTTTCAATAAAGTTTGTTTATTTTGCCTCCATTCAGTTGTCTTCTTATGTTTCAACATATTGAGCGCTTTTTCGTTTTTACTTTCGGCTTGGCCGAGGCAGTTAGAAGGCGCGTCTCAATTGTACTTAAATGTTTTTCAACATGTTGGCATGTCGGTCGCTTCCTCCTCCACTCTCGGTCTTAGCCGAGGCGGTCAGATTTGCGCTTCCCAACCGCTGTTGTGAACATGTTAGCGTATCGGTCGTTGTGTCCCCGTCGCTCCCGGCTTTGGCCGAGGTAATCGAGGTTACGGCTCGACAGCGTTCGTATCTGTAGACATATTGATCGCTTCCTCTGCCACTCCCGGATTGGCCGGGGCGACTAGAATTGCGTCTCAACTGTACTTATACGTTCCTATTAGCGTATCGGTCGTTGTGTCCCCGTCACTCCCGGCTTTGGCCGAGGCAATCGAGGTTACGGCTCGACAGCGTTCGTATCTGTAGACATATTGATCGCTTCCTCTGCCAGGCCTTCGGTTGGCCGAGGCGACTAGATTTGCGTCTCAACTGTACTTATACGTTCCTAAGCAGGTTGATCGCTTTCGCGAGTATCAACTGCATTTGGCGTGACTGCCCGGCTTTGGCCGTGGCGTCTACTTTGGCGTGACTATGGAGGGGACAAGCATTTCGATGGAAATTTTGGATCATTCTTCATAAGGTATAATCACGCGCTGGGGTGTCCACAACGGTCTCGGACACCTCCGCCGCTATACAAAATATTTCCTAAGGTTGTCCGTGTTCCAGTGGCTCATTAGTGGAACACCCTCCATGTCTGTCAGCCGGTATGTCCCCGGCCTCATTTCTTCAACCACTTTGTAGGGTCCTTCCCAGTTGGCCGTCATTTTACCATGGATGTTTCCTTTGTTTGTTGCGGCCGACTTTCTCAGGACTAGATCTCCTACTCTTAAGTCCCTTTTGTGGACCCTACGGTTGTATGCTCTTCTCATCCGGTTTTGATATACTGCCAAGTTGAGCCGTGCCGTGTCTCGACTTTCTTCGACCAGGTCTAGGGAGGCTCTTAGGCCTTCCTCATTTTCGAATGGGTCAAAGGTTTGCGTTCTGAATGTCAGCACCGCTGCTTCAATTGGAAGGACGGCCTCAGACCCATAGATTAGGTGGAATAGACTGTACCCCGTTGCTTCTTTCTCCGTGGTTCTAAGGGACCACAGGACGCCGGGTAGTTCATCAGCCCACCTTCCCTTTAGATTTTCAACCTTCTTTTTCAGCCCGTTCAGGATTGTTTTATTAGTTGCTTCCGCCTGCCCGTTGCTCTGAGAGTGGCAGACGGAGGAGTATGCAAATTTGATACCGATCTCTTCCAACCAATTCATCACCATGTCGCTCCAAAACTCTCGGCCGTGGTCAAATACAATGACTTGGGGCAACCCAAATCGAGTTATAACGTTCTCCCAAATCACCTTTCTTACGGCCGCCGTGGTCTTGGCAGGTACCGTGATAGCCTCGACCCATTTGGTGAAATAGTCAACGGCGACAATCAGGTACTTCCTTCCTCCGGAGGCCGTCGGAAATGGTCCTAATAAATCCATCCCCCACTGTGCAAATGGTAGGGGACTAAGTACTGGTTGCAGGTCTCGGGAAGGTGCATGTATTACCGGAGCATGCATCTGACAATTCTTGCACTTCTTGGTTTTTGCTCTGGAATCCTCAAGCATGGTAGAGCTTTGTGGGCTAGCGTTCTTGCCCCCATGTGATGTCCACAGATGCCTTCGTGAATCTCTGTCAGTATGAGCTCCGCGTCGGCTGGGCCGACACATTTCAAGAGTGGTCTTATTACAGACCTTTTGTACAATTCTTTTTCGAACACTGAGTACCTTGCGGCGATCCTTCTTATCTTCTGCGAGAGACTGCGGTCCTCCGGCAACTCATTTGTCAGTTTGTATTTCATTATCGGAGTCATCCACGTCGTCTCGGCCTCGATGTCGCCCACCATGCCGACGGTCTCAATGATGCTTTTAGCATTCCTGATATCCACCAGCACGGTTCGACTGACATTTTTGATGCTTGAACTGGCAAGTTTTGAGAGAGCGTCGGCTCGGTTGTTCTCAGACCTGGGGATGCACTGTATTTGGAAAGATTTCAATTTTACGGTGTCGGCTTTTACCCTTTCCAGGTACCTCACCATCCCGTCGTCTCGAGCCTCATACTCTCCTCTGATTTGATTAGTCACTAAGAGTGAATCTGTCTTCAACACAATATGCTCCGCCCCGGCAGCTCTAGCTAACTCGACTCCAGTTATCACCGCCTCATATTCGGATTCGTTGTTTGAGGCCGAGAAGGTAAACTTCAAGGCGTACTCAAACTCGTCCCCGTTAGGGCTGATGATAAGGATGCCGGCTCCTGAGCTGTTTGCCGTGGAGGACCTGTCGGTATATACTTCCCACACACTGGGCTGTGATTCTTCTTGATATGTGCACTCGGCCAGGAAGTCTGCGAGCGCTTGCCCCTTTATCGAAGGCCTCGGTTTGTACTGAATGCCGAAGCTGGATAGCTCCACTGCCCATTTGATAAGTCTGCCGGATTTTTCGAATTTCTCTAAGGCTTTATCCAATGGCTGGTCGGTTAAGACCGTCACGGGATGTGCGTCGAAGTAAGGTTTCAGCTTCCTTGCGGCAACGACGACGGCGAAGGCCGCTTTTTCAATCAATGGATAATTACTTTCGGCGGCCAGTAGTGTATGGCTGATAAAGTAAATTGGGTATTGCTGCTTGTTTTCTTCCCGGACGATTACGGCACTGACCGTGGCCGAGGTAACTGCTAAATATAGATATAGCGTCTCCCCCAGCATCGGCCTGGACAGGGTCGGCAGTGTCAGAAGGTGAGCTTTTAGTTGCCTGAAAGTTGTGCTCTGTTGCTCGTGAAGGAAATGTAGATTCAAATACATTTTTAGCATACTCATATATGTCTAATTAATTTGTCATAAAATTAAAACGGATTTTATGCATGCAAACATTAATATAAAAGAAGAGAAATAATGTCCTTACATTCAATATTTCGGCTATATTGGGCACAAGAGAGATCACCTTTCTCTTCTTGTTCTTGAGCTATTCCAATGGATGAACAAGATCTAAGAATAAGATCTCTCCCCAAGCTTTATACCCAAGGCTTAACACTTAATCTAATTAATATTATAAGTACTAGTATAATATTAATGTAGTGAAAATTGAACCAAAAACTTTATAAAACCCTTATGTGTTTTCGGTTTTAGAGAGAAGAAGAGAGGATTTTATTTCTCTAGAAAATCTCTATATTTGATGATGGGATTAGAATGAGAAAAATAATACACTAGCTTTTGTATATTATTTGGTAAAATTATAGAGAAAAACAATGACAAAATTATCTTCCCCAAAACCGTGTAAGAGGGGCTTTATGGGTGAGCCAATGCATGGAGAAATTGTTCTTCACAAGGAACAATAGGCTTGCATGGCTAGGTTCCTTTTTCATCATTGTGTTTATCCACTAATTACAAACAACTTATAATTAGTTCAAACCCTTCTAATTTTCGGCCTATTCAATAATATGGATTCCATATTATTTTTGTCAATTGTCTATATGTTACATGTTACATGTCACATATATTTGTTATGTATTTTTAACATATTAAAAATCAACGTATTAATAAAAATACGTCACATACAAAAATTGACTTAGTAATTTCATAATTACTTGTGCCAAAATATTTTACCAATTTATAAATCGTATTTACAATAATTCATTCAATTTCGATTGTTTCTTTAAACAATAATTTCATCCGAGTAATGATACAATTCGATTACTTAGACCGTATCTCATTTAATCACATTTCAATTTGATACGTAAATTTTACTTCCAAAATCGTCCGTCAATTTTCAAGTAATTCAATTAACTCATAACATTATACGATTAATTAAATAATCAATTAAGTGTATTGCCCTTTAGGTATGACCTAGGGGTCAATCGATCACCACCGTCTCACGACAAGTAATGTCAAACTCTAGTCACCAATCATTACCGATATATGTTGACCAGTTTGACTGAGTAACAATATTACTTCCCAATTGTATTCTTTGAAATGAGATTTAATAATGATATTTGAATCACGTGATCGCACTATTGTTGAGGACACATTTCCCAACAATCTCCCACTTGTCCTCGACAAGTGTGCGTCACCAATTCTCTTGTCCTATTACTATCTCCCACTCAATGCAAGGTGTCTTTCAGGTCGTACTTGCAAGTGATCATATCGAGAGTGGTTTCCTCGATCTGGAGAATAACTGATTGACCGGATTTATCCACACTGGATACCCTCCGAGCGTGGCCACGCATTTCGATTCATTGCTCCTCGAGTGGCCCCGAGATATTGTTATAACCCTGACAAGGGGTGGACAATTCCTATCGCACTCATTCCCTTCGACTAGCCACAGCCATCATAACCCAAAATATGCCCATTTGACCCCATTTACGAAGGTCGTAGTAACACAAATCAAAGTTAATCTGAAACTGTGCCATCTTAGGCGAATAGTCTCTAGTCAAAAGAATCGACTCATTAGAACACTATAGTAGCTCTCGCCACGACCAGGCTATATAAATTTGCCAGAACTCTATAAGCGGTCATTAGGCCCGACAAAAAGTTCCTAACAGTCTGTCTATGTGATCGACTAGTCATCTCACATGACTGTATGGCACTTGAACTTGCCATCAATCGCCTCACACTCTAGTCACTTCGAGACGTCACCTCATATAAGTAACTATGGGCAAAACAGTGTTAATCCATGTTCACTTTAACGAGGTTCAATTGTCTCTACAACCCGTTTGGATGTAACAAAGTATAAATTAAGGATAAAAGACAAATGCGATTATGAACATGAACAAAAACAACACTTTTATTTCATTTCAAAATCTAACAAAAATTTGGTACACGTTTAAGTCCCATGGACGCAACATGCCCATCATGCTTAGCCTGCGATAAAGGCTTGGTGAGCGGATCGGCTATGTTGTCATCCGTCCCAACCTTACAAATCGCAATTTCCTTTCTTTCAATGAAATCTCTTATTACATGATACTTTCTAAGTACATGTCTAGATCTATTACTAGACTTTGGCTCCTTAGCTTGGAAGATCGTCCCACTATTATCACAATAGAGAGTGATGGGATCATCGGCGGTAGGTACTACTTTTAGACCTTCCGTGAATTGCTTGATCCACATAGCTTCCTTGGCGACCTCGATCTTTGCTATGTACTCGACCTCCGTTGTTGAATCCATGATTCTGACTTCCTTGAAGCTTCTCCACTTACGGCACCACCATTGAGCATGAAAACAAAACCAGCTTGTGATTTCATGTCATCTCTATCTGTTTGAAAACTTGAGTCCGTGTATCCTGTAACACGCAACTCGGTGTCTCCTCCAAACACAAGGATAGAGTCCTTAGTTCTTCTCAAGTACTTAAGGATGTTCTTGTGCAATCCGTGACTCTCACCTGGATTTGCTTGATATCTACTCGTCATGCTCAAGGCATACGAGACATCGAGACGTGTGCATATCATGGCATACATGATTGATCCAACAGCGGAAGCGTAAGGGATCAACTTCATGCGTTCAACATCATGGGGTTCGGAGGGACATTGAGTCCTGCTCAATATCGTTCCGGTTACCATAGGTACCAAACCCCTTTTGGATTTGTCCATGCTGAATCGTCGAAGAATCTTATCAACATAAGACTCTTGACTTAGTGCCAATATCCTCTTGGGTCTATCTCTATAGATCCAGATACCTAATATGCGTTGTGCCTCTCCTAAATCCTTCATTTGGAAGTGGTTACCTAACCACTTCTTAACGGAAGACAACATTGGAATATCATTTCCAATGAGTAGTATGTCATCGACATACAAGATTAGGAACACAACATTGCTCCCACTGAATTTCATGTATAAACATGGTTCCTCAACATTTCGAGTGAACCCATTTTCTTTTATAACATGATTGAATCGATGATTCCAACTTCTAGATGCTTGCTTAAGACCATAAATGGATCTCTTAAGCTTGCATACCTTGTTAGGATTTGTAGAATCAACAAAACCTTCGGGTTGTATCATGTACACCTCCTCTTCTAAATGCCCATTTAGAAAAGCGGTTTTGACATCCATTTGCCAAATTTCATAATCATGAAATGCGGCAATCGCTAACAAAATCCGTATGGATCTTAGCATGGCTACGGGGCGAAGGTCTCATCATAATGGAGACCTTGGACTTGGGTAAATCCTTTTGCCACTAGCCTAGCTTTGTAGACATCGTCATGTCCTTCTATGCCATTTTTGACCTTGAATATCCATTTGCATTGGAGGGGTCTTGCCCCTTTAGGCAAATCTACCAAGTCCCAAACTTGGTTTTCAAGCATAGAATCCATTTCGGACTTCATGGCTTCAAGCCATAAGGTGGAATTAGGACTAGAGATTGCGGCCTTGTAGGTGGCGGGCTCGTCACTTTCCATAAGCAACACATCGAGCGTTCCATCTTCCTCGATAAGTCCCACATATCGATCGGGATGGCGAATGACTCGGCCCGTCCTTCTTAGTGGAGGAGGTACAACCGCGTTAGACGACGAAGGAACATCTTCTTGCGTCTCTACCTCGGTTTGTGGCTCTTGAACTTCGTCAAGTTCAAAATTTCTCCCACTCTGTCTCTTAGAAATAAATTCCCGTTCTAAGAAGACAGCCTCGCAAGACACAAACACTTTGTTCTCTTGAGGTTTATAGAAATAGTAACCTCGAGAGGTCAAGGGATAGCCTACAAAGATGCATTTTTCGGATCTTGGGGCAAGCTTATTGTCGGGTTTAGCCTTGACGTAAGCATCACATCCCCAAATTTTCATATAGGATAGATTAGGAACTCTTCCTTTCCATGTCTCAAATGGAGTCTTTTCGGTGGCTTTAGTGGGACTATTATTCAAAGATAGAATTGCAGTTTGGATTGCAAATCCCCAAAACGAGTTCGGTAACTCGGTTTGACTCATCATGGATCGAACCATATCAAGTAAGGTTCGATTTCTCCTTTCGGCAACGCCATTTAGTTGTGGTGTTCCAGGTGGAGAAAGTTGTGATATGATGCCACAACCTTTCAAGTGTGAATCAAATTCAAGGCTAAGGTATTCACCACCACGATCGGATCGTAGTGCCTTAATCCTCTTGTTCAATTGGTTCTCTACTTCGTTTTGAAATTCTTTGAATTTCTCAAACGCTTCACTCTTATGTTTCATTAAATAGATATACCCATATCTACTTAAATCATTGGTGAAGGTTATGAAGTAGTCATAATTACCACGAGCGGTGATAGTCATTGGTCCACATACATCGGTGTGTATGAGTCCCAATAGCTCACTAGCTCGTGTCCATTTACCGCTAAAAGGATTACGAGTCATTTTGCCAAGTAGGCAATATTCGCATGTACCAAATGATTGATAATCAAATGGTGTAATCACATTAGTCGAAACTAATCTTTTGATGCGATT
This sequence comes from Silene latifolia, assembly GCF_048544455.1. Taxonomy (NCBI): domain Eukaryota; kingdom Viridiplantae; phylum Streptophyta; class Magnoliopsida; order Caryophyllales; family Caryophyllaceae; genus Silene; species Silene latifolia. The sequence continues at coordinate 46,285,084 of NC_133534.1, forward strand.
CTCGTTTATGTGACCTAATCGACAATGCCAAATGAACGCTTCACTTGGGTCACTTGTTTTGAGTTTCTTTGATTGAATGTTATAAATATCATTTGTCGGATTTGAGGTCTCTAAAATGTAAATGCCATTTATGGAGGAAGCTTGGCCAATAACCAAATCATTCCTAGAAATAGAGCAACGATTGTTCTTAATGACAAAACAAAAACCGTCCATGTCTAGCATGGCGATTGAAATAATGTTTTTAGAGAGCGTAGGAACATAAAAAACAATTATGCAAATACAACTCAAAACCGTTTGGCAAAGCTAGAACATAAGTTCCTTTGGATTCGGCCGCTACCCGAGCTCCATTTCCAAGTCGAAGATCCACATCTCCCTTGCTAAGCTTCTCCACATCTCTTAAACCCTGTAAATGATTACAAAGGTGAGAACCACAACCGGTATCAAGTACCCATGTCGTAGTGGAAGTATAATTTATATCAATAACATAAATTTCTTTAGGAATTGTACCTTTTGGAGTAATGAGTCCCTCCCTTATATTTCGCAAATACATAGGGCAATTCCTTAGCCAATGTCCCATGCCATAGCAATAATGGCATTCATCATTAACTTGCTTGAAGTTTTTGACTTTCTTCCCTTTCTTCTTGAACCTTTTACCCTTGGAAGCAAGGACTTGATTGCTAGAGCTCCCACTAGCTTTGGCATCCTTATCTTCCAGAGATAAAGACCCTATAGATCGTGTGAGGTAGTCTTCCTGAGACGGACTCACACGTGGTCTAGTAGTAGTGGGTGGTTTAGAAGTGGTGATGAAATTAAGGTTTCCATCCGAACCTATCCCGAAATGAAGTTCTCTAGTTGTATCGAAATTATTGTTGGAGCATACGTCGTCAAGAACATGGTGATATGACTCAATAGTAATTGGTGCGGTAGCATTTGTTGGATTCATTGTAATGCACTACAAATATGGAGGAAAGGAAATATTAACATTTGTCTTTTTAAATCATACTTGCAAATTTAACAAGATATGAACATTTATATAGTGACCTCTACCCAACTATAATAAATGATTCCAAGACCCAAATTCATATCAACTTAGGCACGGGGTAGCCGATGCAACCTTCATTAATATAACTCGGTGGATTAACCTTTTAATCGATTCTACCTTTAGAACTCTTGGTCGATAAAATTACTCTAATGTTTATCTATAGCCCAAAACACATCAACAAGGGCACGGGGTAGCCGATACATCCCTTATCAATAACTTTTGTTGAGTTCAATCCAAATTTCGAATAAATGTGTCCATTATCCAAACCCACATCAACTTGGGCACGGGGTAGCCGATACATCCCTTATCAATATGAATTCGGTGGATTAACATTCATCACCCATTTCCCCTACGTAACAAGGTTTGTACCCCGGGGTAGCCGAGTGCACTCCCTCGCGAAATAGGTTTTCATGGTTTCTACTATTTGGTAAGGCTATGTTCTCAATTGTTTGTTTTAGCGAGAGGTCATGACAATTTATTATCTATCACGTTTTAAGTGAACTAAAGCGGTGAACTACGATAATTCTAATTGACACGGTCGAAAAACTCGATAAGACAATGCATGTTTAGTTATGGCGATTTAGCGATGCATGTGGCATAAAATAAAATGCAAGCATAAAGATAAATAAATCCTAGTATGGCCTTTCCTAAAATAGAAAAACTCTTTAACTATTACAAATTCGGAAACCAACTCCATTGGTCCCTTGAACTTCGGTTTGGCACGCATCTCGAGGTAACACCGTCTTTATGTATCGCCTTCTTGAAGAAATCCGTCTTTAGGAACTCCGGAATGAATAAAATTACATAATAAATTACATAATTTCCTATTATACATTTGTAACTAAAATAAAATAAATCTATTAAATTACAAAACGGTGATACGAGATCACAATAAAAATTACAACCGAATCGATATTCCCATACATTTCGGGAAATACCAATTAAAATCTAAGGCCATACTAAGTAAAATTACATAATTCAAAATTACATAAATTAAAATTATGACAATCATAAAGAAAATGCAGCATTATATTATGTAAGAACATGCTCAATTTTATGCTAAATCGCCTTTTAATTAGCCAATATCGTATATTACTCGGTTTTTACGGATTTGCGTGATTTCAACATTTTATAATCACAAAAAATACATAAACTCATATTTATGCATAAGTTAATTACCCTAACCTCTTAGGACTCAAAATATAGTCTCCACTAGTAATTTGACCATAATTAACTTTTATTTACAAAAATTGTTCATAAATGGACCAAAATTACAAAAATAAGCTATTAAACTTCAAATAAATCCAAAAATTTCAAATAAATTCAAAATTTGAAATTTAAATTCATGAACATTCTGGAAAAATTCCATGACACTCATAATGTTCAAAATCTTAGGTTAAAAATTTGAAATTTTTAGAAAAACAATGTTGCGGTTTATCGATATTTAATAAAATAATCATAAAAACATGGAAAAATTATTTTCATTAACTTTTCAATTTTAGATCTGAAAAATATAATAAAATGCAACATTAGACGTTTTTCCTTAGTCATAGGTTATGTTTTATTAATTTTCAACTAATAATGTCACTATTTATGCCATTTTTCTTCAAAAATTCATAAATCATGCTAAAAGACTTCTTTATAGCCAATTATTTTACACACATCTTGTAAAATTGCATGTGACAACATATTAATTTTCTATGACCAGATTCTAAATTTAACTCATATTAACCTATTTTTCTCTTAAATCCGAATTTAATAGTGAAAAATTCATTTTTCGAGCATAACTAGTCCAAAAATTATGAAAATTTACAGGTTATCTCAAAATAATATATGTAACAACATATCCAAAAACCAAGTGAAAATTCGAAGTATAGCTAATTTTCGACCAAAAATGACATTTTTACTCATAAAATCACATTTAAATGTCATTATTATTAAATATGAACAATAAAAATCCGAAAAATTAACCAAAATATCCTAAAACACTTTAGGACCAGAAATAGTAACATGCATGTAATTATTTCGTGATATTTCATAATAACACAAATTTTACAAGTTTTATTTTGTTATTCATATAACTCGGAAAAACTTTTAACCAATTTGCATGCAAACAACCGTGGCTCTTGATACCGATTGAAGGAAATGTAGATTCAAATACATTTTTAGCATACTCATATATGTCTAATTAATTTGTCATAAAATTAAAACGGATTTTATGCATGCAAACATTAATATAAAAGAAGAGAAATAATGTCCTTACATTCAATATTTCGGCTATATTGGGCACAAGAGAGATCACCTTTCTCTTCTTGTTCTTGAGCTATTCCAATGGATGAACAAGATCTAAGAATAAGATCTCTCCCCAAGCTTTATACCCAAGGCTTAACACTTAATCTAATTAATATTATAAGTACTAGTATAATATTAATGTAGTGAAAATTGAACCAAAAACTTTATAAAACCCTTATGTGTTTTCGGTTTTAGAGAGAAGAAGAGAGGATTTTATTTCTCTAGAAAATCTCTATATTTGATGATGGGATTAGAATGAGAAAAATAATACACTAGCTTTTGTATATTATTTGGTAAAATTATAGAGAAAAACAATGACAAAATTATCTTCCCCAAAACCGTGTAAGAGGGGCTTTATGGGTGAGCCAATGCATGGAGAAATTGTTCTTCACAAGGAACAATAGGCTTGCATGGCTAGGTTCCTTTTTCATCATTGTGTTTATCCACTAATTACAAACAACTTATAATTAGTTCAAACCCTTCTAATTTTCGGCCTATTCAATAATATGGATTCCATATTATTTTTGTCAATTGTCTATATGTTACATGTTACATGTCACATATATTTGTTATGTATTTTTAACATATTAAAAATCAACGTATTAATAAAAATACGTCACATACAAAAATTGACTTAGTAATTTCATAATTACTTGTGCCAAAATATTTTACCAATTTATAAATCGTATTTACAATAATTCATTCAATTTCGATTGTTTCTTTAAACAATAATTTCATCCGAGTAATGATACAATTCGATTACTTAGACCGTATCTCATTTAATCACATTTCAATTTGATACGTAAATTTTACTTCCAAAATCGTCCGTCAATTTTCAAGTAATTCAATTAACTCGCAACGTTATACGATTAATTAAATAATCAATTAAGTGTATTGCCCTTTAGGTATGACCTAGGGGTCAATCGATCACCACCGTCTCACGACAGTAATGTCAAACTCTAGTCAGCCAATCATTACCGATATATGTTGACCAGTTGACAGTAACAATATTACTTCCCAATTGTATTCTTTGAAATGAGATTTAATAATGATATTTGAATCACGTGATCGCACTATTGTTGAGGACACATTTCCCAACAGCTCGCCCCAGCTAAAGTTTTTATTCCCCTTCAGCACTGTAAAGAACGGTGTGCTCTTGTCGGCCGACCGAGAGGTGAAGCGGGCAAGAGCCGCCATTCTCCCGGTCAGCGTCATAACCTCTTTTCGATTCCTCGGCTCCGGTAGGTCCAGTATTGCTTGGACTTTATCCGGATTGGCATCAATTCCCCTGGCACTGACAAGTACGCCGAGGAACTTGCCGGCCCGGACACCGAAGTTGCACTTCTTTGGGTTGAGCTTCATTCTATATTTCCTTAGTGAACAAAATGTCTTGCTGAAATCGGCCAAGTGCTCGCTGTCAGACTTGCTTTTTACAATAGCATCGTCGACGTAAGCCTCGATGTTTCGCCCTTTTTGATTTTGGAACACTTTGTCCACCAGCCTAGTGTAAGTCGCGCCAGCGTTTTTCAAACCGAACGGCATCATTTTATACATGTATGTGCCGTGTATGGTGATGAATGCGCACTTAGGCACGTCTTCCTCGGCCATGAATACATGTATGTGCCGTGTATGGTGATGGTACCCTGAGAAGGCGTCTAGCAGGCTCAGCATAGTGTAGCATGCTGTTACGTCAATTAAACTATATATTCGAGGCAAGGGATAGCAATCTTTAGGGAACGCTTTATTAAGATTGGTAAAATCAACACACATCCTCCACGCCCCTGATGACTTCCTCACCATTACAACATTTGCTAGCCACTTAGGGTAAGTACAAGGCATGATAAAGCCCGCTTCTAATAGTTTGTCTACTTCGGCTTTGATGGCCTCATCCTTCTCGGCCGAGGAGTTCCTCATCTTCTGCTTGACAGGGCGGAGCGGTGGAGAGTACGTTCAGCTTGTGAACGATCACCTCCCGGCTCACGCCTGGCATCTCGGCTGCTGAGTATGCGAAGACATCTTTGTTCTTCCTCAGCAGGTCTAGGAGATCGGCTCGAATTTTGGCTCGTGTCGGCACCGATAGTTACGGTGCGCTCCGGGTCAATTTCCACTTCCTCGGCGGGCTCCTCGACCATGCCGACATTGGTATTCATCGGGTCGCCCTCCTTTGTAAGGATGGGCTCTTCCCTTTCTCGACTTCTTCGCCACTTTGAGGGATTGCATGTTGCACCCTCTGGCAGATACTTGGATGTTGACGATTTCGTCTCTTTCGTCCTTTGAGACGAGCTTTTGTGCTTCCCCCCGGTCCGAGACATACATTAATGTCAGGGCCCGGATGGACATCACAGCATCGGCCTCGCTCAAAGTGACTCGGCATATGAGAGCATTGTAGGCAGACGAACCATCGATCACTACGAACTCAGATAGAACATTTTTAGCCGCATCGACTTGGCCGAACATCACCGGATCCCGATTGACCCTGGGGTACCAGTAGGCCCGAGAGAAGCTGTACAGCGGGTTAGTGCAGGGGCTCAGGTCTTCAATCTTCAGACCGAGATTGAGAAAGCACTCCCTGAACATGATGTTCGTGTAGGCGCCTGTGTCAATTAGGCACCTCTTGACCAAGTGGTTGGCTATGTCCAGGTGGACTACCAGCGGGTCGCTGTGCGGGGCAACGACTCCTTCGTAGTCCTTCTTTCCGATGGTTATATCGGGGACGGTGGAAGCGGGGATCGCTGTGGTGGGCACAAAGTTGATGGCTTGATAAAGCTCATTTAGGTGCCGTTTGTGCCCATTAGCTGACCCACCGTTCTCGTTTCCTCCGATGACAACCTGGATCACTCCCATCCTCTGGAATACTGATTTTCTATTCGCCCCGTCGGAGCTTGTTTCTGGGCCTCCAGCTACATACTTGCTGAGGGCCCCCTTTCGGATCAGCTCCTCGATGGCGTTCCTCAGATGCCGACAGTTGTCGGTCTTATGGCCGGTTTGGCCGTGGTAGTCGCAAAACTGGCTAGTGTCACCGTCCCCCCTCGCCTTGGGGGGCCTGGCCCACTTCTGCCTTTCATTCTTGCTTAGGGCAAAGACCTCGGCCGGTGATTTGACCAGGGGGGTGAGACCGTTGTACCGCTTCTGGGTGTATGGTCCCGAACTCCCCCCGGCGCCCGCCGAGTTCTGTTTCCTATTAAATCTTTCAGGCCGAGACCTATTCATGTCACGGCGTCCTTCATCTACGTTGTCCCGGCGGCTCCTCCTCTCTGGGTGCCGGCTTATTTTGTGGCCTACCCAGGTCTTGTGATAGTCCTCCACCTTTACGGCTCGGTCGGCCATCTTTCTGGCGGAGTCTAGGTTGAGGTCCTCGCACTTGATGAGCTCATTTTTGAACTCGCCTTTCGGCAGGCCTTTCATCAGTGCGAAGGCCGCCAGTTCGGTGTTCAGCTCACGAATCTGCTGAACCTTAGCGTCGAACCTCTTCACATAGCTTCGGAGGGACTCGTCCTCCCCCTGTCGGATAGTTAGGAGATCCGAGGTTTCCACGGCCCTTCTCTTGTTGCAGGCGTACTGGGCTATGAAGTTGTCTCTCAGGTCGGCATAGCAGTATACCGAGCCATTAGGTAGCCCCTTGTACCAACTCTGAGCCATGCCGTGGAGGGTTGTTGGGAAGACTCGGCACCACACCTCATCGGGTTGCTCCCATACCGACATGTACGACTCGAAAGCCTCGGCATGGTCGGTTGGGTCGCTATCCCCTTTGTATGGTAAGGGCGGCAGCTTCAGTTTAGTCGGCACCGGGACTTCGAGGACATAGGCACTGAGGGGCTGTCTGACCACGTGTCGAATGACACGCGGCGATCGGCTCCTCGCAACCTTAGTCCGGCTTCTCTCCCCGTAGCGGGAAGGGCTTCTTGTCGTCCGACTTTGGAGAGTCGGACTTCTTTCTTCATTTCTTCGGGGGTGGCCTCGTTGGTGCCGCGGCGACGCTGTCCTCCCGCGAGTGGGGGAAGGACTTTGGTCTGCCACTGGCACCACGGGCTCCGCCGGCGTCCTTGCATGCCCAGCTCCTTGTATTACTCCGGTCAAGTTGTTCGGAGTCACTTTATGGGCCCTGGTCACCTGTGGAAGCGCTGCCGTCACCGTCGTCGTGACAGGGGTGACCGGCGTACCACCCATCAGGTCCAGGAATAGCTTCAATTTGGCCGCATCGACCACATGTCCCATGATAGTGACTTGGCCGGTCGGCAGCGGTGTTTCTGGCTCTCTTGGCATCCCGTACTTCACCGGCTCAGTGACTCGGCCGGTGGGGGACTGCCCGATCTCAGAATTAGGGAACGCGTCATCCTGGTAGAATTCAGTTTCTACACTCACAAGTTCTGGCTGTTTTGACATCTTCTTAGCTCTTTGAATGGTTTTTTTGGTTGTTTTTTTTTTGTAAGGTAGGTGACTAGCTTTTAGTATCTAGTTCCCCACAGACGGCGCCAATTGTTCCGGGTGTAATTTCGGAGCAGTGTTGTGACCACGTAAGCTTGTAGAATGATGTCGTTGCTTGTCTCTTCCTTTCGCTCTTTCCTGTTTAAGATGAACAAACTGAGGGCTCGGCTTGGTACCGAGCGTACTCACTCCGACGCTCAAGTCAGTAAACTTAAAGAGATAAGTTGTATATTACTTGGCAAAGATATATTGTAGAGAGATAAGGGAGTTTATACCAATTATACAGTGAGTTTTGGGATAGTTTTCGGATGATATTTTCGATCCTTTTCTCAATGAGAGAAGTGGAGTATTTATAGACTTTCACCTTTTGTCACGTAGTGGCCAAATGGCCAAGTGGCAGAGCAGGTGGAAAGACTATCTTACCCTCGGCCGAGGGACCTATGGCAGGCCGGCAGGCCTGGTTGACTCCATGCCGAGGGGACTGGATGTGAGTACGCGGATATGCCTCTCGGTCGGCTAGTTGCCGAGACCGAGACCCAAGTGACAAGCCGACAGGCTGCGTCGGTTAGGCTGTCAATATGTTGACTTGCTGTCTTTTAGCTTTGACCTTGCTCAATGTGTTGACTCGGTCAGCGGGTGCAGAATATGCCCCATCAATATATATATATATATATATATATATATATATATATATATATATATATATATATATATATATATATATATATATATAGTATTGGGATCAACTAAGTCCACCTTCTACATGTGAGTCCATAAGTCTCATTGTGAGCCTTTGGATCATGAAGATGGAGGGTTGAGATTAAACACCCAAAATGATCATTAATAAGCTAATTTTTCACTATCTCTCTACCTACACTAATTATGAACTAACTCATCCTAATTAACTACTAAATTAACATATATACTTTTTCAAACAATCATTTCTCTCTCATCTCACACAACTCACTTTATCTCTCAAAAACCTCTCCTCTTTCAAAAACCTAAAAAAATCAAAACCTAAAAAATCAAAAAATTATTCCCCTCTCATCCTCACCAACCCACCCCCACCGGACACCACCCACCCCCACGACCACCACTACCCACCCCCGCACCTCCTCTCCCACCACCACAAACCACCACCACGACCTCCAACCGACCAGATCTGAGCTGTGATGGTACCACCACTGCCGCCCTTCTCACCTCCTCCAAAACCGCCACCTACAACCACCACACCAACAATGCCAAAATAAAAATTTCAAATCTCCCTCCCTCACTCACCACCAACCCGCCACCATCATTACCACGGCCACCACCACCAACGCCATCAGCCGCCATCTTCTTCGCTTCCCCTTTTTTTCCATCTTTGTCTCGTCACTACCGCCACGCCACTTGCGGCCGTCACCTCTGCTATCAGATCTCGACTCGGCCACCACTTCTCCTCTCAGATCTGGAGCTATTAGTGTCATGGTGGTCGTGTGGTGGTCGTGCAGTTGGTGGGTGTTTGTAGTGCTTGATTTTTTAAACAAAATTTTAAAACTGGGTTTGTTTGTAGTGGGTATTTTTGGCTTTGTTTTACAGGAAACAAAGAAGGTGGAGTGTGGTGGGGACGTGGTTGGGTAATGGGTACTACTATTTTTTTTGTTTTAATTGTACTACTATTACTAACATCTACTCCGTATGTTTTCTTAAAAAGTGTCAGATTTGTTTTTTTTAAATTTTATTTCTTTTGTGTGATGGTGGAGATTTATCTCCTAGGAAATGGACATTTTTAAACCGAGATTTTTAGAAATTTTAGATCTTTTTTTTTCCGTGTTTCGTTTTTTTTTTCAGTTTTTTTTTCTTTTTCCTAAGCTTTAGTTCTCATTATTGCTTTCGTTTTGTTTTTCAATTTTAGATCTGTTGGTGTTAGTAAAAGTCGGTGGTTTTTCCGTGTTTTGTTTTGTTTTTCAGTTTTTTTTTACTTTTTTCTTTTAATGTTACATTTTTCTCTATTATTAAAGTTATACCTTTATCTATTAAAATTACACTTTTTTCTGTTAAAATTACACTTTTTTCCGTTAAAATTACACCTTTTTCTGTTAAAATTACACTTTTCTCCATTAAAATTGAACTTTTTCCTGTTAAAATTACACTTTTTGTTGTTGTTAGAATTACACTTTTTTCTGTTAAAATTACACTTTTCTCCATTAAAATTATACTTTTTTCTGCTAGAATAACTCTTTTTTCGGCTAAAATTACACTTTTTGTTGTTGTTAGAATTACACTTTTTTTGTTAAAATTACACTTTTCTCCATTAAAATTACACATTTTTCTGTTAAAATTACACTTTTTTCCATTAAAATTGAACTTTTTTCTGTTAAAATTACACTTTTTGTTGTTGTTAGAATTACACTTTTTTCTGTTAAAATTACACTTTTCTCCATTAAAATTACACTTTTTTCTGTTAAAATTATACTTTTTTCTGCTAGAATAACTCTTTTTTCGGCTAAAATTACACTTTTTCTGCTAGAATTACACTTACTTCTATTGGACTAATGTTACACTCTCAATGGACTTGGTCATATTCTCATATTCTCATTGGACTAATGTTACACTCTCAATGGACTAAAATTACATTTTCAGTGGACTAAAATTACACTTTCCTGGACTAAAATAACACTCTCATTGGACTGAAATTACATTTGCCTTGACTAAAATAATACTTTCCTGGACTAAAATAACACTCTCATTGGACTGAAATTACACTTTCCTTGACTAAAATAACACTTTTTGTCGTTAAAATAACACTCGTAAAATGCTAAAATTACAATAAGTTGTGATAAAATTACAAAAATTTAAAATATTATTCGTCAAAATCAGTCAAAAAAGACTGAAGTTAAACTCGTAAGACGCAAAATTTTCGTAAACATTCCTTAAAATTACAAATTTCAAAATAATATCCGTCAAAACCGCTTCGTAGATTAAAGCTACACTTTTTGCTGTTAGAATTACACTCGTAAAATCCTAAAATGTCGAAAACTTGTCTAAAAAAACGAAAAAAACTGAAACTGGAAAAGTGTTAACAAAATTTTCATAAACTTTGAAGTATAAGATAAATGGTGGTGTTAATTGTGTATGATAATGAATTAGTAAATATATTATTAAAACTAGAGAGAGAAGTGAATTAATTAGTGTTAAGTGTGTTTCTTACTTTCAATCTCAAGCATCCACCAAGCATGATCTAAGGGATATGGGAGGGACTTATGGACTCAAAAGATATGAAGGACTTATAAGAACTTTACTCTCTCTCTCTCTCTCTCTCTCTCTCTCTCTCTATATATATATATATATATATATAGAGAGAGAGAGAGAGAGAGAGAGAAGGGTTCTAGTAAGGCCCTCATATCATATGAGTCCTTAAGTCCTTATAAGGGCCTTTGGATGGAAGGGATGGAGGGATGAGATTACATCTCATTCAAGGGTCACAAATGAACCTCCCTAATCTTCCTCCCTAATTCTGTACAACTCCACCTAATTTTGTACAACTCTTCCACCATTCTAATCTCCCAACTCACTTCCTCATTCACTCATCCTCTCTCATTTCTCACATTCACTCTTTCTCTCTCATTTTCTTCCCACCCTCTCTAAACAAAAACAAAAAACAAACTGAAACCAAAAAAAAAAACAAACTGAAAAAAAAAAAACAAAACAAAAAATCAGCCCACCGCCAGCCCACGACGCCACCCACCACCGTCACCATGACACGACCGTCACCAACTAACAACGACACCCACCACTCAACCCACCACCAGCACGCACACCACCAGCCACCACTCACCCCATCGTCACACCTCCTCTTTCACCCCACATCTCATCTCCTTCACCACCACATTTCAGATCTGCCGTCCCAACCAACGCGACAACGACGACGACAACAATCACACGATAACGACGACGACAACAATCACACGACAACGACGACGACAACAATCACGAGACAACAATCACCACTGCCGCCTACCTCCTCCGCATCACCGCCTTCCTCTGCCAGATCTACACCACCCCGACACACAACCACCATCCTCCTGCCGCCTTACCGAACCGGCGATAACCACCCCCTCGCCGCCTGAGTATTTGACAGTTGGTTTTGGTATTTGACAGTTGAATACTCAGATACCCCACTCACAAAAACCGTATCTGAGTATTTGAAAGTTTGGTTTTTGTATTTGACAGTTGTTTTGGTTTTTTTGTTTTTTTTCTTATTTCCTTGTGTTTGCCAGATCTGATTTTTCTTTACCTCTAATAGTTTTTTTGGTTTAGATATTTTTTTATTATTTTAGATTTGGTATTAATTTTCTTCATATCTATTGGTGATTTTTTGTTAAATTTTAATGACATTTTTTGTTATATATATAATTTGTTGATTTAATTGGGCTATACGACCAAAGTTATACAATTTACAACTAAAGTAATACAATTTACGACTAAAGTTACACAATTTACGACTAAAGTTATACTATTTATAATTTTTTGTTATTTGGTTTTTTCTTTGCTTTACGATTTTTTTTGTTATTATGGATTAATGTAGTATTGTTTAGTTTGTTTCTTCTTCTCATTTGTTTTTATTTTTCAGATTTAAAATTTAAACTTATATGTGCAACTTCAGTGGTCATTGTGTACAACTTCAATGCCCTTATGTGCAACTTCAGTGATCATTGTTATTTGGTTTTTTTTGGACTAAAGTTATACATCTTGTCTATTAAAGTTATACACTGCGTGCATTAAAGTTATACGCACGATATATAAATTTGTCAAATTTAAATATTTAAATGTTTAGATCTGACGTTTTTTATTTCAATTATTGTTATTGTATTGTATTTCATTGTTATTTGGTTTTTTTAGTTATTTGGTTTTTTTCTTAGACGGGTTTTTTTTGTTAGATTGGCGGGTTTTTTTATTTTAGATCTAGTATTGGCGAGATTTGGTTTTTATTTTTTCAGTTTTGTTGGTTTTTTTATTTTTGGACTAAAGTTATACAATTTTTGGACTAAAGTTATACAATTTTGGACTAAAGTTATACATTTGGACAAAAGTTATAAGTTTGTTGGATTAAAGTTGGATTTTGGACTAAAGTTACACGCTTTTGGACTAAAGATATACATATGAAGGACTAAAGTTATACAAATAAGGACTAGAGTTATACAAAAATTGACTAAAGTTATACAAATATGGACAAAAGTTATACAAAAATGGACTAAAGTTATACAAATATGGACTAAAGTTATACAAAAATGGACTAAAGTTATACAAATATGGACTAAAGTTATACAAATATGGACTAAAGTCATACAAAATAACTTATATAAATTCCAATTAATTCATCGGAAATGGACTAAAGTTATACAAAAATGGACTAAAGTTATACAAAAATGGGCTAAAGTTATACAAATAAAGACTAAAGTTATACAAAAATTGACTAAAGATATACAAAAATTGACTAAAGTTATACAAAAATGGACTAAAGTTATACCAATATGAACTAAAGTTATACAAATAAAGACTAAAGTTATACAAATATGGACTAAAGTTATACAAATAAGGACTAAAGTTATACAAAAATGGACTAAAGTTATACAAATATGGACTAAATATGTATAACTTTAGTCCTTATTTGTATAACTTTAGTCCATTTTTGTATAACTTTAGTCCTTATTTGTATAACTTTAGTCCATATTTGTATAACTTTAGTCGTTTTTTGTATAACTTTAATTCATTTTTGTATAACTTTAGGCTTTATTTGTATAACTTTAGTTCATATTGGTATAACTTTAGTCCATTTTTGAATAACTTTGGTCCAGTTTTGTATAACTTTACTTCATATTTGTATAACTTTAGTCCATTTTTGTATAACTTTAGGCTTTATTTGTATAACTTTAGTTCATATTGGTATAACTTTAGTCCATTTTTGTATAACTTTGGTCCAGTTTTGTATAACTTTACTCCATATTTGTATAACTTTAGTCCATATTTGTATAACTTTTGTCGTTTTTTGTATAACTTTAGTTCATTTTTGTATAACTTTAGGCTTTATTTGTATAACTTTAGTTCATATTGGTATAACTTTAGTCCATTTTTGAATAACTTTGGTTCAGTTTTGTATAACTTTACTCCATATTTGTATAACTTTAGTCCATTTTTGTATAACTTTAGACTTTATTTGTATAACTTTAGTTCATATTGGTATAACTTTAGTCCATTTTTGTATAACTTTGGTCCAGTTTTGTATAACTTTACTCCATATTTGTATAACTTTAGTCCATTTTTGTATAACTTTAGTCCTTATTTGTATAACTTTAGTCCATATTTGTATAACTTTAGTCAATTTTTGTATAACTTTAGTCCTTATTTGTATAACTTTAGTCAATATTTTAGTAGATCTTAGTTGAAAAAAAGTACATCACCAAAAAAAACGATATTTAAAACCCGAAATTTTTATTTAAAAAACGTATAATAAGAATAGATTTGAAAAGAATAAATAACAACAAAAACTAACAAAAATTAAGAAATAGAATAAACCGACCCCAAACAACTAATTTAACACAAAATCTGGAAAAAAGAAAAAAAAAAAAAAAAGTGACGAAAAAAACCGAGACGCAAAATCTGGAAAAAAAAACGAGTTTATATAATTACCGACGGCGGTGGTGGAGGTGGCGGTGGATGTGGGTGGTGTCGGGTGGGATAGTGGTGGGTGGTGGTGAATGAGGAAGAGAGAAATGAATGATTTATTTGGTTTTTTGATTTATTTGGATTTTTTGATTTATTTGGATTTTTTGGGTTTTTGATATGTTTGGATTTTTTATTTTTTGGATTTTCTATTTATTTGGATTTGTTGGGTTTTTTTATTTATTTGGATTTTTTGGGTTTTTTTATTTATTTGGATTTTTTGGGTTTTTTTTATTTATTTGGATTTTTCGGGTTTTTTATTTATTTGGATTTTTTGGGTTTTTTTTTATTGATGTTTTGAGAGAAGAGAAGAGTGAAATGTGTGAGATGAGAGAGAAATGGGTGGGTAGAAAACAAATATATAGTAAATTAGTGGTTAATTAGGGTGGATTAGTAAAGTGTGTTAATTAGCTTGTATAATGACTTTAGGTGGGTTCATCTCATCCCTCCATCTCCCTCCATCCAATGGCTCACAATAGGACTTATGGACTCAATACATATACATGGCCTTACATGATCTCTTCTATATATATATATATATATATATATATATATATATATATATATATATATATATATAGAGAGAGAGAGAGAGAGAGAGAGAGGAGTTCTAATGAGTCCTCCTCTCAAATTGAGTCCATAAGTCCCTCTAAGGGCCATTGGATGGCCTCAATGGATGGTTGAGATGAATTTGATTAAAGACCATTAAAAAGAAAAGGAAAAAAATGTGGATGGTTGGATTGAGATGGGTGGTTGAGATTGAAAATTACCAAAAAAAATTACCACTAATCAAATTTCTATACACTAATTAATTTTTCTTTCTCTCTCTAGCCCCTAATTAATCAGTTTTGAGTTTTAGATTTCAGAAGTGTAAATGTAATGTTGTATGAGTTTTACAAGTGTAAATGTGACGAAAATTTTGAATTTATATAATTTTAACACTTTACAAGTGTAAATGTGATGTTTTACTGGTGTAAATGTAACATTTTAAGAGTGTAAAATTTATTTTTTGTGAAGGAAATTTTGAATTTATATAATTTTAACGCTTTACAAGTGTAAATGTGAAGTTTTACGAGTGTAAATGTAACATTTTTAGAGTGTAAAATTTATTTTTTGTGACGGAAATTTTGAATTTATATAATTTTAACACTTTACAAGTGTAAATGTGAAGTTTTACGAGTGTAAATGTAACATTTTTAGAGTGTAAATTTGAATTTTTGTGACGGAAATTTTGAATTTATATAATTTTAACATTTTACAAGTGTAAATGTGATGTTTTACGAGTGTAAATGTAACATTTTAAGAGTGTAAATTTGACTTTTTGTGACGGAAATTTTGAATTTATATAATTTTAACATTTTACAAGTGTAAATGTGATGTTTTACGAGTGTAAATGTAACATTTTAAGAGTGTAAATTTGATTTTTTGTGACGGAAATTTTGAATTTATATAATTTTAACATTTTACAAGTGTAAATGTGATGTTTTACGAGTGTAAATGTAACATTTTAAGAGTGTAAATTTGATTTTTTGTGACGGAAATTTTGAATTTATATAATTTTAACATTTTACAAGTGTAAGTTTGATGTTTTAAGAGTGTAAATGTTACATTTTAAGAGTGTAAATTTAATTTTTTAGTCAATTTGAAGGTTTTAGAGTGTAACTTTAGTCCTTTGAGTGTGAATTTGGTCCTTTATAAGTGTAACTTTGTCCTTTACGAGTAAAACTTTAGTCCGAAAACCAAAAAACGCCACCATCATCGTCCTCTCCCACCAACTCATATCCACAAAAAATATGAGTGCAAATTTATATAATTTTAACGAGTGTAAATGTAAAGAAATACAAGTGTAAATGTAAAGAAATACGAGTGTAAATGTTAAGATATATGACTGTAAATGTTAAAAAATATGAGTGTAAATTTAAAGAAATACGAGTGTAAATGTGAGGAGATACAAGTGTAAATTTAAGAGAAATACGAGTGTAAATGTGAGGAGATACAAGTGTAAATTTAAATAAAAACGAGTGTAAATGTGAGGAAATACAAGTGTAAATGTAAAAAAATATGAGTGTAAATGTAAAGAAATATGAGTGTAAATGTAAAGAAATGTGAGTGTAAATGTAAAGAAATCTGAGTGTAAATCTGAAAAATGTGAGTGTAAATGTAAAGAAATATGAGTGTAAATGTATAGAAATACGAGTGTAAATGTAAAGAAATACAAGTGTAAATGTAAAGAAATATAAGTGTAAATGTAAAGAAATATAAGTGTAAATGTAAAGAAATACGAGTGTAAATGTAAAGAAATATGAGTATATTAAATATATTTATTAGATCTAACAATAAAAATCATGATAATACGATTTTAAATATATAGACGATATTCGAAATCATCAAAAAAAAAAAAAAAATTAAAAACAAACAAGATCAGGACACATTCACGTGAATGTTGAACCCCACCCACCAACCACTTCTCATTTCCAAAAATAAAGAAAATGATAAAAAAAAAAAAAAAAAAAAAAAACACTACACATTCACGTGAATGTTGAACCCCACCCACCAAACACTTTCTCATTTCCAAAAATAAAGAAAATGATAAAAAAAAAAATAGAAACAAACACTACACATTCCCACGTGAATGTTGAACCAAAACCACCAACTACTTCTTATTTCAAAATCACAGAGAAAAAAAAAAGAGGAAAAGAGGAGGAGCGGCAGTGGTGAACGTGAGTGGTGAGTGGAGGAGCGGCAGTGGTGGCCTGAGATCCGGTTTAATGGAGGAAGAGAGGCAAATCTGGTGGTGGTGTTGTGGTCGTCGGGAGAAGGTGTCGTGAGTTGTGGGTCGTGGGGTTGTCGTGGTGGTTGTCGGTCGCGGGGTTATCGTGGTGGTTGTCGTGGATCTGGAAAGAGGGGGGCTGCAGTTTTTTTTTGGGTGGTGGTGGTGGCGGCGGCGGGTCGAGTTTAGAAATATGAGGTGACGGTTGTTGTGGTAATGTGGGGTGTTGTTGTGGGCTAAGATGGTGTCGGGTCGAGGTGTTGTTGTGGGCGGTTGTTGGAGAGGAAGAAGGCGGTGGCTAGTGAGGTGGTGGCGGTCGTAGAGTTGGTTTGGGGTGGAGCAATGTCGCCGGAGTGGTAGTGGGGCTGTGTGGTGGGCGTGGGTAGATGGCGGTGGAGGTGGTCGTGGGGTCGGGTAGGTGAGGAAGAGGGGGAAAATTTTTTTGAATGATTTGGTTTTTGAATTTTGTTGGATTTTTGAGAGGATTTGAGATTTTTTTGGTTTTTAGAGAGATGAGGGGGAGGATAATTGTGAGATGAGAGAGAAGTGGGTGGAAAAAGAAGGGTTTTATAGTGAAATTAGGATTTGATTAGTGAAGGTAGTGAGGGAAAGTGATTAATTAGGATTGATCCCCTAATTTTAGCACTAATCCCTCCCTTTTCCCTTCCAATCTCAACCCCTCATCTCATCTTTTCAATGGCCCTAAAGAGGACTTAGGGACTCAATGAAATTGGGTGGACTTACTTGATCTCCTCTCTCTCTCTCTCTCTCTCTCTCTCTCTCTCTCTCTCTCTATATATATATATATATATATATATATATATATATATATATATATATATATATATATATATATATATATATAGAGGAAGGATCAAGTGAGTCCACCAAATTCCATTGAGTCCATAAGTCCTCTTAAGAGCCATTGAAAAGATGAGATGAGAGGTGGAGATTGAAGACAAAAAGCAAGGGATTAGTGCTAAAATTAGGAGATCAATGCTAATTAAATACTTTCCCTCACTACCTTCACTAATCAACCACTAATTTTACTATATATCATTTATTTTTCACTCACTTCTCTCTCATCTCATACAATTATCATTCCTCTCTTCTCTCTAAAATCCAAAAAAATCAAAAAAACCCAATCCTCTCAAAAATCCAACAAAAATCAAAAACCAAATAATTCAAAAAAACAATTCCCCCTCTTCCTCACCTACCCGACCCCACCGCCACCCACCCACGGCCACCAACCCCACCGACACCACCACCCAGCCAACAACCGCCACCTACTCCGCTGCACCACCACAACCCGACAACAACCACGCCTTCCCCTCGCCACCTTACTTCCTCGCACTAAGCCTAATAACCGCAGCCCCACCACCACGTCAACCACCCCGACACTCTGCTTCTGCCTCACTCTCCAGTCTCCACCCCTTCACCATACAAACTACATCAAACAAACAAAAACAACCAAAAGCCATATTTACAACCACGACCACCACCAACAACCACCACCACAACCTCCTTTCTCTTTTTTCTTCTTTCTTCAGATCTGAAATTACAATAACCACCCACAACAATCACCATAAACGAGATCTACAACCAACCACCATCGCCCTACACCAACGACGTCAGGCCACCACTAAGCCACCACCCTTTCTGTTTTTTTTTTTTTTTCAGATCTGCAACAACAATGGCGTGTGGTGGTTTCCTCTACCAGATATGCAACACCAATGGCGTCCTTTTGTCGGGCTTCTGTGTTCTTTGTTTTGTTTTTGTTTGTGTGTCGTTTGTTTTGGGTCTTTCAATGTCTTTCAATTTCAATTATTTGTGTGTTTGTGTCGTCTGTTTTGGTGTATTTCAAATTCTTTTTTTTTTTTTTTTTTTTTAATTTAGTAAATCAGTTTTGCTTCTTCATGTGTTTGTCACGTTTTTTTTTTTAGCTTAGATCTTTTTTTTTTTAAAAGGATGGGGTGGTTGTTAATTTTTTTTTTTTTGGTAGAATGTAAGCATTCTCATTAAGCTCAAAAGAAGTATTACAAACTATCAAGAGAAGATTAAGTACATTAAATAAGGCCAACTAGAGTAAGCCATTCCCTATCTCTTATAGTTACAGTACTCAAGTCTAACAGATGCACTTTGCTCTTAATCATTTTCTGAATTTCATAAACCAAAGTCATCGGTCTCAATGACTTTCCTTCAAGCCTAGCCAAATTACGCTATTTCGCCATATATATGGTAGTAAAGCGACATTACTGGCAGACCAGGCGGTACTCTTCTCGACTGGCCCCCACTTCTGCGTCCTATCCAGATGATTGCATTTCCCCCAGGGGTAGGGAAGCACAACCACGAACAAATCTCATGTAGGACTAATCTGCTGTATCTGCAATGCATAAGGAGATGACTAACAGTCTCTGTGTCTATATCACAAATACAGCATCTATCATCAGAGCATATTCCAATCCGACATAGCTTATCCTTCACATTCAAAGCATTCCTGAATACTAGCCAACACAGGAAACTATGCTTAGGGAGAGCTTTAGGATTCCATATCAATTTAGCCCACCCCACTTTCTGCTCCATATGTCTGACCCAATTGTAGCCAGAACATACACTATATCCTCTTTGATCAGCAAGCCACACACCATTATGGTAACCCCTTTAAAAGACTCCTTTACTCGCAAATAGCCTTCCAATTCCCACTCATGTGAGCTTTAGGAAGATAACTATCCCAAGACTGACCCTTCATATAAATTTGGTGAATCCACTTGACCCATAGACTATCCAAACTTCTTTGAAAATCCACCAAACCAATTTCCCCCCAAGTGGCAATGTTCCATCAAGACTATACCCGATACCAAGACCACCTTGATTTTGGAGTGCACACCTGTTCCCAACTAACCAGAGGAACTCTCATATAGACACTAGTGCCATCCCAAAGATAATTGCGACATAGAGCATCAATCTTCCTTATAACACCTTTGGGGATGAGGAAAATATTAGCCCAATAGGAAAAGAGAGAAGTAAGCACTGACTGTACAATTATCAGCCTGCCTGCATAAGATATTTTCCTAGCACCAAAGGTTCTAATCTTCTCAATGATTTTCTCAATCAAAGTCTGGCATTCTTTCTTACCCAACCTGCCAGCAGTAACAGGTACCCCTAAATATTTAAAAGGGACCTTTCCTTCAACACAACCAGAGAGATTAATTAGGTGTTCCTTCATAGGACTAGGGACACCACTAAAGTAAATATTAGACTTGTGCTTGTTCATGTGAAGACCTGAGGCTGCAGAAAAAGTAGCAAAGGACCTTAGCAACACCAAGACAGACTGATTATCACCCCTAGAGAAGAGCAAGAGATCATCTGCAAACATGAGGTGATGTAGTCTCAACTTTCCACACAAAGAATGAAATTTAAAATCCAGAACCTCAGTAGTGAAATGGAGGATTCTAGACAAATATTCCATGGCAATAGTGAAGAGGAGGGGTGAAAGAGGGTCCCCTTGCCTCAGACCTGTTTTGCCTGGAAACATGCCAAATGGCTCCCCATTTAGTACCAAAGAGTAGGATGCAGTAGACACGCATTCCATAATCAAATGAGTGAACTGAGGAGGAAAATGCAGGGCAAGTAACATCTGATGAAGAAACTCCCAGTTCACAGAGTCATACGCCTTTTTAAGGTCCACTTTCAGCATGCATCTAGGGGTGACAGAGTGTCTGTTATAAAGCCTGATAAGATCTTGACAGACCAAAATATTCTCTATGATATTCCTCCCCTTAATAAACCCCCCTTGATTAGGACTAATTATATGGGGTAGCACTCTGGACAACCTGGAACAAAGTAACTTGGAAATGATCTTGTACACAACATTGCAGCAAGATATGGGCCTGAATTGGGTGACATCCTCAGGTAAGTCTACTTTTGGAATGAGACTAACCAAGGTGTGGTTAACCTGTTTAAGCAGCTTGCCATGTTGGAAAAAATTCTTAACTACACTGCAAAGCTCATCCCCAACCACACTCCATGCATCTTTAAAGAAAGCACTGGTAAAACCATCCGGTCCAGGAGCTTTAGTAGCAGGGATTTGCCACACAGTAGCTTTAATCTCAGCATTAGTCACTGGTTCAAGCAGCAGATGGTGATGCTCCTCAGTACATAAAGGACCTCTCCTCACAACCTGGGCATTAATTGGAGTAAGAGTCTCATGCTTCCCCAGCAGGTTCTGATAGAAGGATAAGAAAGCCTGCTGAATTTGTAAGGGATCAGTATGGCACACCCCCTGGTCATCTAGGATCCTGAACACCTTGTTCTTTTCATGTCTTCCTTTCATATAACTGTGAAAAATTCTAGAATTATTATCTCCTTCTTTAAGCCAGTTAGCCTTGGATTTTTGCAAGAGGAAGCTGTCAGAAGCCTTCTGTAATTCCACAAAATCCTTTGCAGCTGCAATCTCAATCTCAATTAAATCACTGTTTTGAGGATCAGCTCTCAATTGATTTTGGATATCTTCCAGGTGTTGCCAAGCTCTCATAGCATTATTCTCCACATCATCAAAAAGTTCTTTGTTAAGCATTCTCAACGGTTGCTTCAACATCTTGAGTTTTTTCACAAATTGATACATGGGAGTGCCATAAACCCGAACATCCCAGGCCTGTTGAACACAAGGAATGAACTGATCTACTTCACTCCACATGTTGAAGTATTTAAAACACCTTTTTTTCTGTCTGTCATTACTAGTTTGCTGAATAATACAAGGTGTATGATCATAATACCCCTCCACATGGAAAAAGGCATAATAATCAGGACGTTGCACTAGCCAGGCATGATTGACTAGAGCCCTATCCAGACGACTATACACTCTGGAATGTGCATCCTGCTTATTATTCCAGGTGAAATAAGACCCAGTAGCAGCTATATCAACCACATTGCAGTGATCCAAACACGTCTGAAAATCATTCATTTCCTCCTCAGTGGACATTCCACCTAATCTTTCACAAGGCCTGAGTACAGTGTTAAAGTCCCCACAAATGAGCCAGGGACCATGGATATGATTATTAAACTCACACAATCTTCCCCATAAACTCTTTCTCTCCTGAACTCCATTAAATGCATAAACCATAGTAAGATGAAACACAGTCTTAGTACTTAATTCCTGGACTAAAACATGAATATATTGTGCCCCATACTCAAGAAACTGAATCTGATACAAGCTAGGTTTCCAAAGTAGCCAAACTCTACCACCAGTGTGCCATTGAGAATTAGTAGAGACACACCACCCATCACAAATACTTTGTCTAATTTTATTTAGAGATGAAGGTTTCACCTTCGTCTCAAGGAGGCCAAATAATCCAATATTATGCTGATGCAAAAACCATTTGATATGCTTCTGTTTGGATGGATTATTTAACCCCCTTACGTTCCAAAAGCCAATCATTGGGACATCCCCCCACCAGGGGGGGTAACTGCCTTAGTGGTGCCTATGCCAACCTTTGGAGTTGCATTATTTAAAGCTTCCAAGAAGGTGTGATTACCAAATTTGTTCAGTGTACTCCCCTGATCAATCAGCTCCTGCCTGCTTAACCTGATCACAGCCCTAGCAGGAGTGGCAATTTTAGAGGTACCATTGCTATTCCAAGTCGTCTGGTCTCTGTTTGGTCGAGCCAGTGGAGTCTGGCTAGCACCACTACTAGATGGGATACTAGTAGGCTTGGGTGTAAACACCCTAGGAGTAGGTTTAGGAGAAGGGGCCTTCCTGGTTTCCTTGACCTGTGCTACCACCTTAGGTTTCCACACCTGAGCTACCCTCTGCCGAGGTTGTTGCTTTTTCTTCCTCATACAGGCCTTATCAACATGCCCTATACCACCACAAGCCTGGCAGAGAATAGGATGCCATTCATACTCAACTTTAATGGTAACAACCTGAGATTCCTCATCAAGAAACTTTACTTCAGGTATTGCAGGTGCACCAAAGGGAACATCAACTAATACCCTAGCAGAACCCAGTCGAGTCCTAGCCTCTGTAAAATCATCACACCTCACATATCCACCCACTAGTCCAGAAATCCTAGGGATACACTGGCCCCAAAATTTCAAAGGTAGGTTGATAAGTTTTATCCAGACTGGGACCACAGAAACCTTCGTTTTCTCCAAAGAGTCCTGGGGAGTCCAAGGTCGAACAATGATAGGGGTGTTGTTAAACAAGTGATGACCCTGCTTTATAACCACCTCCAAATCCTTTTTCTTCCTGAACCTAACCAGGAAAACTCCCGAGGGTAAAAAGGAGATTCTATCGATTCCCTCCCATAATCCAAGAATAAACTTCTCGACAACCTCCCAAGGAGGATTCATACCCAGCAGAAAACAAACAGCAGAATTCTCCCAGAAATCAAGTTCCTTCTTAATATCAGTTTCTGAGAATTGCAACATACCTTCAGGAATTTCCGCTATTGTCTCCAATCGCTGTTTGCCTTTCCCCTTGTTCTGAACAGTCCATGTCTCAGTTTCCTCATCAGCAGTAAGATCATCCAAATCAAGAGGTTCAATCTCCACCGGATTAGAAACCAATTTGATGACCGATGTTGAACCAACAACAGAAAAATCCAGAGCAGAAAAACGATTTTTATTAGAATTTTTGTGATTTTTTGATGTAGCAGACGATGATTTTTGCGCCGTCATTGCTGAATTTTAGGTTTCTTAAATTCCAAGCTACTTTTTCTGATTTTTTGGGTTTGTTAATTTGTTATTGATGTCGGGTTATTACTTTTTTTAGATCTTATTTTATATTTTTATATTGCAAATATCGTTTTGTATATTTTTTCAGATCTCGTCTTTATTAGATGTTTTTTTTTCAATCTCTCTTTATTAGATCTAGTGTGGTTGATGTTGTTTTATCATGATTTTTATTCTAGATCTAATAAATATATTTATTATACTCATATTTTTTTACATTTACACTCATATTTCTTTATATTTACATTCATATGTCTTTACAATTACACTCGTATTTCTTTACATTTATACATAATTTTTACATTTACACTTGTATTTCCTCACATTTACACTCGTTTTTATTTAAATTTACACTTGTATCTCCTCACATTTACACTCGTATTTCTCTTAAATTTACACTTGTATCTCCTCACATTTACACTCGTATTTCTTTAAATTTACACTCATATTTCTTAACATTTACAGTCATATTTCTTAACATTTACACTCGTATTTCTTTACATTTACACTTTTATTTCTTTACATTTACACTCGTTAAAATTATATAAATTTGCACTCATATTTTTTGTAGATATGAGTTGGTGGGGAAAGGACGATGATGGTGGCGTTTTTTGGTAGTCGGACTAAGGTTTTACTCGTAAAGGACAAAGTTGATGGTGGCGTTTTTTGGTAGTCGGACTAAAGTTTTACTCGTAAAGGACAAAGTTACACTTATAAAGGACCAAATTCACACTCAAAGGACAAAATTTACACTCTAAAACCTTCAAATTGACTAAAAAATTAAATTTACACTCTTAAAATGTTACATTTACACTCGTAAAACTTCACATTTACACTTGTAAAATGTTAAAATTATGTAAATTCAAAATTTCCGTCACAAAAAATCAAATTTACACTCTTAAAATATTACATTTACACTCGTAAAACTTCACATTTACACTTGTAAAATGTTAAAATTATATAAATTCAAAATTTCCGTCACAAAAAATCAAATTTACACTCTTTAAAATGTTACATTTACACTCGTAAAACATCACATTTACACTTGTAAAATGTTAAAATTATATAAATTCAAAATTTCCGTCACAAAAATCAAATTTACACTCTTAAAATGTTACATTTACACTCGTAAAACTTCACATTTACACTTGTAAAATGTTAAAATTATATAAATTCAAAATTTCCGTCACAAAAATCAAATTTACACTCTTAAAATGTTACATTTACACTCGTAAAACCTCACATTTACACTTGTAAAATGTTAAAATTATATAAATTCAAAATTTCCGTCACAAAAAAACAAATTTACACTCTTAAAATGTTACATTTACACTCGTAAAACTTCACATTTACACTTGTAAAATGTTAAAATTATATAAATTCAAAATTTCCGTCACAAAAAATAAATTTTACACTCTTAAAATGTTACATTTACACTCGTAAAACCTCACATTTACACTTGTAAACTGTTAAAATTATATAAATTCAAAATTTCCGTCACAAAAAATCAAATTTACACTTTTAAAATGTTACATTTACACTCGTAAAACCTCACATTTACACTTGTAAAATGTTAAAATTATATTTCCGTCACATTTACACTTGTAAAACTCATACAACATTACATTTACACTTCTGAAATCTAAAACTCAAAACTGATTAATTAGGGGCTAGAGAGAGAAAGAAAAATTAATTAGTG
This sequence comes from Silene latifolia, assembly GCF_048544455.1. NCBI lineage: Eukaryota > Viridiplantae > Streptophyta > Magnoliopsida > Caryophyllales > Caryophyllaceae > Silene > Silene latifolia. The sequence continues at coordinate 46,310,746 of NC_133534.1, forward strand.
TGTAGAAATTTGATTAGTGGTAATTTTTTTTGGTAATTTGCAATCTCAACCATTCATCTCAATCCAACCATCCACATTTTTTTCCTTTTCTTTTTAATGGTCTTTAATCAAATTCATCTCAACCTTCCATTTAGTCCATCCAATGGCCCTTAGAGGGACTTAGAGCATCCGCAAAGGTGAGGCTCCCCATATTTTCTCTTTCCTTTTCTTATTCGTCCACCTCATTTTCCACTGACTTTTCCATTTACCCTCCCCATTTCATAACTACATCTATGCAACAATGAGGTTCCCCAATTCACACACAAAAATTTGGGAACCTCCCCAAAAGTAACACAAATTGCCTTACTTTTCTTTTGGGGACCTTCCCTAAAAACAGTGGAGCCCCAAATGTTGGGGAGGTTGGTGCAACAATGAGGAGCCCCATATGAGGAAAGAGAGTGTATATGGGGAGCTTGATTTCCACCTTTGCGGATGCTCTTATGGACTCAATGGTAGAGGAGGACTCATTAGATCTTACCTATATATATATATATATATATATATATATATATATATATATATATATATATATATATAGAGAGAGAGAGAGAGAGAAGGGTTCTTATAAGGTCCTTACATCCATTGAGTCCCTAAGTCCTTATAAGGGCCTTTGGATGGAAGGGATGGAGGGATGAGATTACATCTCAATGGAGGGCTACAATTCTCCCTCCCTAATCTTCTTCCCTAATTGTGTATAACTCTAACTAATTGTGTACAACTCTTCCACCATTCTAATCTCCCAACTCACTTCTTCATTCACTCATCCTCTCTCATTTCTCACATTCACTCTTTCTCTCTCATTTTCTCCCACCCTCTCTAAAAAAAAAAAAAAAAAACCCAAATGAAACTAAAAAAAAAAAAACAAAAAAAAAAAAAAAAAAAACCAAAACCAACCAAAGAACAACACCAACAACGACCCGACAACCCGACCGCCACCCTCCTCTCTAACCCGAAACCACCCCACACCTACCCCACCCCAGATACCACCATTCACAACCCGGCTGACTCCCTCCATTCACGCCGCCACACGACCCCGAACAACCCGCAACACCCCGCAACACCCCCCCCAACACCCGACCAATGGTGACGACGACGCCAAGAACAACCAAACCGTCCCCACCACCACCACGACGCCAACAACAAACACCGCGCCAACAACAAACACCGCCGATACCTCCTTCTCCTCCTTTCAATTTTTTTTCTTTTTTCTTCCCAGATCTTTGTGTTCCGTGTTTGGGGTCGCCTGGCTAGTCGGCGGTTTTTTTTTTTTTTTTTCTCCATCCCCGCTCTTACTTTCTCCCTTTCTCCTTTGTCCTTTCTCCCTCCCTGCTTTCCCTTTCTCTTTTTTTGTATTTGTGATTGTTTTTGTTTTTTTCGTTTGGTATTTGAAACTTTGGTTTTTGTATTTGACGGTTCGTTTTTGTTTTTTTTGTTTTTTTTTTTTTTCTTATTTCCTTGTGTTTGCCAGTGATTTCATTGTTCTTTGTTTTTTGTTTTATTTGTATTTTTGTTTTTTGTTTTATTTACGGTTTTTGTTAGATTTACGGGTTTTTTGTTAGATTTATGCATATAATTTGTTATTCTCATGAGTTTTTATTATTATTATTGTTATTTGGTTTTCGTTTTGTTATTGTTATTATTGTTATTTGGTTTTTGTTATTATTGTTATTTGGTTTTTATTATTTTGTTATTGTTATTATTGTTATTTTTGGTTTTTATTGCTTAAATTTCAGATTTGTGGTTTTTGGTGTTGTTCTTTGTCCTTTGTTTTGTTTTTGTTCTTTGTTTTTATTTTTTATTTTTTTTATTTGGTTGTTATTGTTATTTGATTTTTTGGACTAAAGTTATACATCTTGTCTATTAAAGTTATACACTATGTGCATTAGAGTTATACACACGATATTTAAATTTGGTTTTGTTATTTGGTTTTTTTTTTTATTGTTATTTGGTTTATTTCAGATTTCGGGTTGGGTTGGGTTGTTGGTTTTTTTTTTTTTTTTTTTTTTTTTTTGTTATTTACTTATTATGTTGTTATTTATTTAGATCTAGTTTTTAGATTTTTAGATTTGTTTTAGATTTTTCATATTATTTTTTTTGTTTTTTTGTTGTTATTTTTTTTTTTGACTAGAGTTATACATCAAAGACCTAGAGTTATACATTGTATGTCTAGAGTTATACAGATTGTGACTAGAGTTTTACATCTTTTGACTAGAATTATAAATATTGTGACTAGAGTTATACATTAAATGCCTAGAGTTATACATTATATGCCTAGAGTTATACATCATATGCATAGAGTTATACATTATATGACTAAAGTTATACAATTTTGGACTAAAGTTTTACAAATATGGACTAAAGTTATACATATGAAGGACTAGAGTTATACAAAAATGGACTAAAGTTATACAACTATGGACTAAAGTTATACAAAAATATGGACTCAAATATAATATGGACTAAAGTCATATTATTTTTTTTGTTTTTTTGTTGTTATTTTTTTTTGACTAGAGTTATACATCAAATGCCTAGAGTTATACATTGTATGTCTAGAGTTATACAGATTGTGACTAGAGTTTTACATCTTTTGACTAGAATTATAAATATTGTGACTAGAGTTATACATTAAATGCCTAGAGTTATACATTATATGCCTAGAGTTATACATCATATGCATAGAGTTATACATTATATGACTAAAGTTATACAATTTTGGACTAAAGTTTTACAAATATGGACTAAAGTTATACATATGAAGGACTAGAGTTATACAAAAATGGACTAAAGTTATACAATTATGGACTAAAGTTATACAAAAATATGGACTCAAATATATAATGGACCTTAGATTTTTAGATTTGTTTTAGATTTTTCATATTATTTTTTTTGTTGTTATTTTTTTTTTGACTAGAGTTATACATCAAATGCCTAGAGTTATACAGATTGTGACTAGAGTTTTACATCTTTTGACTAGAATTATAAATATTGTGACTAGAGTTATACATTAAATGCCTAGAGTTATACATTATATGCCTAGAGTTATACATCATATGCATAGAGTTATACATTATATGACTAAAGTTATACAATTTTGGACTAAAGTTTTACAAATATGGACTAAAGTTATACATATGAAGGACTAGAGTTATACAAAAATGGACTAAAGTTATACAATTATGGACTAAAGTTATACAACTATGGACTAAAGTTATACAAAAATATACCAAAGTTGTACAAAAATGAACTAAAGTTATACAAACATGAACCAAAGTTATACAAAAATATACCAAAGTTATACAAAAAAAGACTAAAGTTATACAAAAAATGGACTAAAGTTATACAAAAATTGGACTAAAGTTATACAAAAATGAACCAAAGTTATACAAAAATGAACCAAAGTTATACAAAAATTGACCAAAGTTATAAAAAAAATGGACTAAAGTTAGTCAAAAATGAACCAAAGTTTTACAAAAATGAACCAAAGTTATACAAAAATAGACCAAAGTTATACAAAAATAGACTAAAGTTATACAAAAAATGGACTAAAGTTATACAAAAAATTGGACTAAAGTTATACAAAAATGAACCAAAGTTATACAAAAATGAGTTAATGGAAATTTTTGTATAACTTTGGTTCATTTTTGTATAACTTTGGTTCATTTTTGTATAACTTTAGTCCAATTTTTGTATAACTTTAGTCCATTTTTTGTATAACTTTAGTCTTTTTTTGTATAACTTTGGTATATTTTTGTATAACTTTAGTCCATAGTTGTATAACTTTAGTCCATAATTGTATAACTTTAGTCCATTTTTGTATAACTCTAGTCCTTCATATGTATAACTTTAGTCCATATTTGTAAAACTTTAGTCCAAAATTGTATAACTTTAGTCATATAATGTATAACTCTATGCATATGATGTATAACTCTAGGCATATAATGTATAACTCTAGGCATTTAATGTATAACTCTAGTCACAATATTTATAATTCTAGTCAAAAGATGTAAAACTCTAGTCACAATCAGATAACTCTAGGCATATAATGTATAACTCTAGACATACAATGTATAACTCTAGTCACAATCTGTATAACTCTTAGATGAAAAAAAGTATCTCACAAAAAAAAACGAGATTTAAAACACGAAATCGAAAAAAAAAAAAAAAAAAAAAAAAAAAAAAAAAAGTGACGAAATAAACCGAGACGCAAAATCTGGAAAAAAAAAAAAAAAAAAAAAAAAAACGAGTTTATATAATTACGGCGGTGGTGGAGGTGGCGGTGGATGTGGGCGGTGGGTGGTGTCGGTTGGGATAGTGGTGGGTGGTGGTGAATGAGGAAGAGAGAAATGAATGATTTATTTGGTTTTTTGATTTATTTGGATTTTTTGATTTATTTGGATTTTTTGGGTTTTTTTATTTATTTGGATTTTTTGGGTTTTTTTTATTTATTTGGATTTTTTGGGTTTTTTATTTATTTGGATTTTTTGGGTTTTTTTTTTAGAGAAGAGAAGAGTGAAATGTGTGAGATGAGAGAGAAATAGGTGGGTAGAAAACAAATATATAGTAAATTAGTGGTTAATTAGGGTGGATTAGTAAAGTGTGTTAATTTGCTTGTATAATGACTTTTGGTGGGTTCATCTCATCCCTCCATCTCCCTCCATCCAATGGCTCACAAAAGACCTTATGGACTCAAATATATAATGGACCTTAGTTGATCCTTCCTCTATATATATATATATATATATATATATATATATATATATATATATATATATATATATATATAGTGGTAAGGTAGTATTATTTTAGAAAAGTTTCTCTCTTTATTATTATTATATTATTATTACAACTACTACAACTATTATTACTTATTACTAATATTACTACCACCATTATTATTAATATTATTATTATTACACAAATATAATTACTATTAGAGTTATTGTAATTGTTATTATTGTTATTATTATTATAATTTCCGAGTCAAACTCCCTTATCACATGTAAGTCAACCCCTCGGTCCTTAAGCCTATTACTAAGGATGAGATCAAAGCTACTATGTTTTCTATTCCTGCTGCTAAATCCCCTGGGCCTGATGGGTTTACAAGCCAATTCTATAAGGATTCCTGGGATATCATTGGTAATGATGTTGTAGGAGCTATTAAGGATTTCCTTATTAATGGTCAAATGCTTAAACAAATCAATACTACTACTTTAACCCTCATTCCTAAAGTTAAACATCCTACCTCTGTCCTTGAATATAGACTCATTGCTTGTTGCAATACCTTCTATAAATGCATTGCTAAGATTCTTTGTGCTAGACTAAGTGAGGTGATGCCTACTATTATTAATAGGAGTCAGGGTGGCTTCATAAAGGGAAGGAATATTGTGGAGAATGTGCTCATTTGTCAGGATCTTATTCGTTTGTATAACAGGAAAATTGCTTCCCCTAGATGCATCATCAAAATTGATCTGAGGAAAGCTTATGACACTGTTGAGTGGGATTTTCTACACCAAATGCTCAAGGCTTTGAATTTCCCTCCTCAATTCATTCATCTCATCATGGTTTGTGTGTCTACTCCCTCTTATACTCTTAATGTCAATGGGAATTCTTTTGGCTTCTTCCAGGGCAAGAGAGGCTTAAGACAAGGTGACCCTTTATCACCTCTGCTCTTTGCCCTTTGCATGGAGTACTTGTCTAGAATTCTCTCTGTGGTAGCCCAACAGTCTTCTTTCAGATTTCATCCTATGTGTGGCAGTCTGAAGCTCAATCATCTTTTATTTGCGGATGACCTGCTCTTGTTTTGCAAAGGTACTTCTGCTTCCATCATGTGGCTTCTTAGGGGGTTCTCTACCTTCTCCTCTGCTTCTGGTCTTTGTTTGAATCGTGATAAGAAACATTTATTTTAATGGAGTCAAGAGTGAGCTTATTGCTGAGATTGTTGCTATTTCTGGTTTCAAAATTGGTACTCTACCTTTTAAGTACCTAGGTATTCCAATCTCATCTAAGAAGATCTCTAAATTTGATGCTCACATTCTCATTGAAAAGATTGTCAGCAGGATCAGGTCCTTAGGAGCTAGACAACTATCTTATGCTGGTAGAATGGTGCTTGTTAAGTCAGTTTTGTCCACTATGCATTCCTATTGGGCTTCAATTTTTCTTATCCCTTCTGGTGTCATGAACAAAGTAGAAGCTATTTGTAGGAATTTCCTTTGGGGAGGAAAAGATGCTTACCTCAGAGCACCTAATGTAGCTTGGGCAAAGTGTTGTACTCCAAAAGAGGAAGGGGGATTGGGTCTTATGAATGCTAAGATTTGGAATAAAGCTGTCCTTGGAAAATATACCAGTTGGTTAGCTACTAAGAAGGATCACCTTTGGGTTAAATGGGTGAATCATGTTTATATGAAAGGGAGTGCTTGGACTGACTATACTGCTCCTTTAGACTGCAGCTGGACTTGGAAGAAAATAGTGCAGGTTAAGGATATTTTTAAGACTGGTTACCATGATAACACTTGGATTCACAATGTTTCTGGCTACTCCATTGCTTCTGGTTACAACTGGTTAAGAACTTCTTCCCCCAAGGTCCCTTGGCGGTTTATTTGTTGGAACCCACTCAACATTCCTAAAACTGCTTTTATCTATTGGGCAACCCTCCATAAGAAACTTCTTACTCGTGATAGATTGGTCCAAATGGGTATCTGCAGTGATGTCAACTGTTGTTTGTGTGATACTGCCCCTGAATCTCATGACCATTTATTCCATGATTGTGTCTTTACCAGAAGATGTATGAGTCTGCTGCAGCTGAAACTTCAATTCCCAGTCCCTACAGACGACATTATCAGGTGGTTCTCTGCTGGTAGATGTAAGAGTGTGCTGCAGAAGTTACTTGCAGGTGCTTTTTATGTTGGTATCATTCATGCAATATGGATGGCTAGGAATCGTGCTAGGCTACACCTTTCTGTTATTCAACCTAAAGTTCTAGTGCATCAAGTTTGGAAGGAGGTGTTAGAAAGATGGAAGAAAAGGAATAGATCTCCCTTGAGACTAGGGGTGTTCATTCGATGGTCCGGACCAAAGACCGGACCGCGCAATTTGGTCCGGACCGGACCGGACCATACTTTATTTGGTCCGGTCCATGGTCCACCTATTTACATAAGTTTGGTCTTCGGTCCGGTCCTGGACCAAACCGAACGGACCGCGGACCGGACCGTGGACCAAACTTTTATAAGGAATATCTTTGAAATTGTATGATATACAAATATTTCTACTAATCTCATAATATTACTTTGTAATATATTACTTTGACATATTCTACTACTCGAACAAAAAAAATCTAGGTTATTAATATAAATTAAAGTAATCGTCGAAATAATAAGGTAACAAAAAATATATTATTTGGTCCATATGGTCCGGTCCGGTCCGGTCCATACATTTTTATGGTCCGGACCGGACCGGACCATTATAACTATGGTCCGGTCCGCGGTCCACCATTTTACCCTTGTTTGGTTTTCGGTCCATAAAGTTTGGTCCGGTCCGGTCCGGTCCCGGACCAATGAACACCTCTACTTGAGACCATTAGAAACACAATGGCTGAATCGTGTAACTATGTAATGTTTTTTGAATTTCCTTAGTTTGTGAGTTGAGCTTGTATTCTGAACATTGTATACCTATTTTTTTGATTAATATATACTTACCCTTCACCAAAAAAAAAAACCCCCTCGGTCACTATTACCCGACTCATCTATTATTTTATTATCAATTATCGTCTTATTTACAATTATTAATACAAATGCCTTTTAATTAGTTATTTGAATTACATAATTTATTCTTATAAATCATTATTAAATTACGGGGTATTACAGTAACTTTCTTTCTTTAATCTAATCATATTTAACCTAATCTTTATTTAATTAAGAACAACTTATACCATAATCCTACTATAATTTAAGTCTTTAAGATGAACAATTGAATCTTAGAAAGATTAAAGGCAACTTACAAAATAAAAGATCGAATCCAATTGAAGCAGATGCAAAATCTCCAAATTGATTGTCGTCCAATTCCCTTTTCCTTTTTTTTCCCATTCTTATTCTCCCTCTCCCCCTCTAACTTATGTGTGATTGTAAAAGTGAAAAGTGATTTATGAATAGGTCTAACCTTGTATTTATAGTAGTAAAGGTAGGTAAAATTAGGAAATTATTAGGAAACTTACCTAATTATAATATGTGTATTATTATTTTATTATTATTATTAAATAATTATTGTATACTACATATCAAATAAATTATTCTATACTACATATAGGGTCTACACGCCCCGACACGAGTCCCATCATATGCCATCCCGACTCATCTACCATTTATTATTTATTTCCGTCTCACAACATAATTCTCTAATTAATTATAATTCATAAAATATACTTTAAAACACATTTTAACATTTCTACCGTCTGACTAACCACTAACCAAGCCCTAAAATATGGGGTATTACAAGACTAAACATGTGTTAGTAAAACGATCTGGTCATAACGAGAGTTCGTTAGGACCCGATCTATGGTTGACATTAAGGCCGAGAGGTGGTTTTCTTTAAGCCTAAACAATTAACGATTGTATTAACTCCTATGATTAACTTGAGCATTTACATAATTTGCATGTATGACCCGACCTCCCTAAACTATTTCTTTATCATTATTGTTTCTTCCATTATCCAACCAATCAATCATATGGTAACTGACTTTGATAGAATTCACTGCCTAACAACTTGTTTAGCAACTCCCGTCTCTTTAGTGTTCGACCCCTATTACTACATTCATTTAAGGGTATTTATCTTTGGTTAGGTACACGACAATCCTATCGAATTTTGGCGTCGTTGCCGGGGAGCACGATTTTGTTTGCTAATTAGTTGTTGAATTTTATCTTATTTTATTTTGTCTCAGGGAACACTTGTTCCTTGGGATCTTCTCACAGTTTCCTTGTAGTTTTAGTGCCTATTTTGTAGGTAATAAAGTTTAGCCTTTCATAATGAATTACGAATTCGTCCCACAACTCCAAGATGAGCTTTTTTATGACTATCTTGACCGGTTCTACTACTTTTGCGATGGTCTCATATCCCTTGGGCATGTCCTTGATGGGGATTACTTAGGTCATTTCGTGCTTGCGATGGATTTTGAGACCCGTGGATTGGCTCTAAAGTTTAGTAATGGGAGTGTCTAGTACATGGTTGGGCCGAAACTTTGGAATTTCTTAGATTTCATGGCTACCGAATGTCGAGATTTAGCACGACAATTCGATGTGTGGCGTATCCAAGAGGAGCTCAAAGTGCTTCAAGCTCGTTTGGAACAACCTTCTCAAAATGAAGCGGGCCAATGTGAGCTCATTACCTCTCCTTATGCTCTCCCAACCTCCCAATGTGAGTTTTCTCCCCCTAACCAATATTTTTATGATCGGGATTTTACTTTGGATCGATGGCAAGGGTAAGATCGAATCGGTAGAATCGGATCGTAAAATCGTAAGATTCTACAAACTCACTGTATTTAGTTTTTTATTTGGTATAAACATATAATTGAAGATCAAAACACTTATTTATTAATATTTATCAATAAAATATTGATAATGAATGAATTTAATATTGTTGTATGAACATATTTTTACAACTTACACGAAATTAGGGTTTTACAATATCAGTTTATAAAAATATATATTAATATTTTTACTATGGAATCGGATCGTAGGATCGTAGAAACGTAGAATCGTATTATGATCCTACCTTTAGAAATTTTCAAATTAATAGGATCGTAAGATTCTATAATCATATAGAATCGTAGGATCTAGGATCGGTGAAGTATTTTTGGATCGTAAAATCGCAAAATCGTTGAATCGAATAAGGATTCTGACAACAATGCCCCTAACAATTTTGAATTATTGGATGACGATGACGATAGTCCGACTTTCTTGATTGAAGTGCCCCCTATTGTCATTACAATTAACCATTTCGTGGAGGAGGTAGTTGAAACACGTGACATGAATGAGGTTGAGCCCGATTACCATGAAAAGGATGAGGTTTTACCCGAGACCTTAGACTTCTTTGAAAATCCTTCCGTGGAGGATATAGTTAACCCAATTGAGGTAGATGGAGGACTTAGCGATTTTAATTTAAAGGATAAGTGGGATGAACCCCCCATTTTTTATGAATCCTACCACGTTGAGTTTTCATACCACCAATTTGAGACCAATCATGATTATAATTTGTGCACTAATGATTTATTTTATGGTTTTAAGCATGATGCTCCATCTCTTGCTGACGAGTAGAGTTCGGTGGTCCTATTTAAAATCTCTCATGGGCATTTTGATAAGATTAATCCTTTCTTGCCTTTACTCTTTCATGCTTATATCTTATCAATTGCTTACATATGCTTGTGTATTGCTCATGCGCAGGAATATGATGAACTTCTAAGGGCGTTGACATGCTTTTTAAGGGACGATGAATATTCATTTAGGAAAATTTGTTTTACTTCTGCTTTTTGAGACAATTTACAGTTTTTGGACAATTGCAATTTCAATTTGGTTTTGATGTAATAGTTAGGACAATAAGAAATTTAGCTTGCTTTCGTATGTAGTAGCTTGTCTTTCGCAGGTACTTTGCTACTTGGATTGGAATTTACCCCGTTTTCAAGCTAGCTTGGGGGAGCTTCTACGCGGTTGTATGCTTTCTTTCCTTTCTTTATTTCCGCATTTGTCGTCTCATCTTACCTTGTTGGGTGTCCTTCTTTGTTTTACACATTGGGGACAATGTGTTGTTTTAGGTTGGGGGAGGGATTTAGTGAGTCTAGTAAAATTTGAAAATTGAAAAAATTTCATAAGAAGTGTTTGTTGTGTTCACCTTTTTGTCTTATGCATAAATTCATCTTTCCTTGCATTTTCCTTATCTTAAGCTAATGAATCGCACATTTTGTGGGTTTGCTTAATTACATGGGGATGTATTGACATAGTGGGTGAGGGATGGATTTTGAACAAATAGACTTGATCTTGACATTGGTAAGCTACATATATGGTATGATAGAGCCTCCAAAAAGGCTCGTGCATCTTTACCCGGTCTCATTTAGGTATGTGTAGTTTCTCTTCTTGGTGTGCGTTACATCAAAACGCACAAGTATGACATTGATTATTTATTCTTAGACATGCTACGATAGTTTGCACATGAAGCCTTGTTGTTATAATTTCTCACATGCATAACCTATTATTGAGCCCTTTCTCATTATATGCTACCCATATTTGTTTCTAGCTACATTCCAAATTGCCTACCTTGTTGAGCTAGTAACCATCTTGGTGAGTTTATGGTGCTTTTGTGAGGTTGATGATGTTGACGAGATCACTAATTCCCGTTGTGTTGTGAAAGAAAAGTGAGAAAGGAAGAAGGAAAAAATTGAATTGAAAAAGTGAAGCAAAGAAAGAAAGATGAAAAGAAAAGAAATAAAAAAGAAAATTTTGATAAAAAAGAAAAAGAAAAAGAGATGAGATTGATCTTCCATAGTTTCTGAAGAAATTGAGTTGGGAAATTCATTTTGTGTTGTAAAAGTTTTAATTTGGGCCATATGCTACTTTGGTTCAATGGGTTATATTGCTATAAGATCGGTATTGGGTTATTTAAGCACTCTTTACTCGTTTGGATGGTTGATTAGCTCGACCTTTAACTCCACATATCCAAACTCGTTTGTCCACTTTTTACCCATGACCCATAGCCTCTTTTATCTCTTCTCTTGGCTTCTATTTGTGCATTATTGTTAACATTGTCTTGTTGATTGGGAATGTTTACCATACTAGATTGCGGGCGCATTCTCTTGAGTCGTAGATAGGAGAGTGTCACATTCACATATAATTGCCTTATTCATAATATGAGTGTGACTGTTTTCCCGTGAGGAGTCCGATGTCAATAAGATCATGCAAGAGTTGAAATGTCTATGTGAAGTTCTTTGTGCCACGTCGTCATATAAATCTCATCCATGTTATTGCATTTTTCCTATGCCCATGTTGTTATGGGATTTGATTCATTGTGCTCTAAAGTTACTTGACGGGAATAACATTTGGATGAGATGATTGTTGCTCGTACCCTTGTCCTTATCATACATTGTATTGTGTGCTTGCTTGAGGACAAGCAAGGGTTTAGCTTGGGGGAGTTTGATAAGTCTATTTTATACTCCCTCCAATTCGCTATAATGTTCCCTCTTTCCCGAAACGGATTATTCAAGTAATGTTCCCCTTTCCTTTTTTGGTAACTTTTACTCTTATTTTATTCATCCCTCTCTCCTATTACCAAACCCCACACAACTCTTTTACTCTTATTTTATTACTTTCCTTAATGTTTTGGCCCCACAACTCCTTATTTAACTCCTAATAATTCATCTCTCTCCTATCAACAAACCCCACATTTGTCCTTTATTCATTTTTCTTAAGTATTGTGCCCATCTCAAAGGGGATCATTATGATGAATTGGAGGGAGTATATATTTTAACCCCCTATTTTAGCTTTATTTTACATGTCATTTGCACTATGTTAGTGATTTAATGAGCTAATTCCGTGCTCTAGTTGTGTTTGCTTGTTTTCATTATGTTTTGTAGGAAATTGAGCTTTTAGTAGCTTTTTCCTGTCAAATTAGCATTCACCCAAGTTCACGAGGTTAATGAGAGCAAGTCTTGATCATGCAAAGGAGTTCCGAGAAGTATAAGGGCACTTTGGGAAGAAATTGGAAAACCCGAGTAAGAGGAAACCAATCTTAGTTGGTGGATATGTAAAGAAATGAATTCCAAATTAAAGCCCATGATAAGAGCTTGCATTGGATACCAAATGATGCCTAAGATACCTTAGACGGACGCATAAAGACATAAGCATCGGATTCCGCATCAACATTAAGTGCAAAGTTAAGACGGATTTAAGAGGAAAATGGAAAAAGCCACGGCACCGATCGGGGTTCACTTAATCCACCATATTTCCGTTACTCCCTCCACTCCTATATAAATGATGTTGATTCGGGACTTAAAACACACTTCATATACACTTCTTACACCTCTTTCCACACATTTTCATATATGTTTTAGTCCTAGTTTTAGAATAGAATGTAGGTTAGATTTTCTTTATGTTATTTACATTTTCTTTAGCATTTCAATATTGTATTACAATTTCTATTCAAGCATTTGTTCTTCAATTCCAAGTTTCATTTCCAATTGTTAAGGTAATTCTATTTTTTGTATTGTTCTTTTATCTCCCTTGTAATTTCCATTATCAATTAATTATCATGTTTACTTTATCATTCATCATTAGTTTAGTTTACATTATGCAAGAGTAGTTTACTTTGTCTAGGGAATAAGGGAAGTCATGCACAAGTAGTTCTTGCAATTGTTGAACTAGGATGTTATAATATCGTTTCATTGTTCCTTTTACATGTTTGCATTGTATTGTTAGTCTTTGATAAATAATCACTATCTTAGATTAAATTTGTTAATTCACTTTTATTATTCGAGAGGCACGAAATTGAATTAGACTAAACATATGTTAGTAGAACGACCTAGTCATAACGAGAGTTCGCTAGGACCCGATCTATGGTTGACATTAAGGCCGAGAGGTAGTTGTCTTTAAGCCTATACAATTAACGTTGTATCAACTCTTATGATTAACTTGAGCATCTACATAGTATAAAAGCCAAGTTTTTTCTTGGCTTTTGATTGGCTACTGAATTTATACATGTGGATCCCCCCATGTTTCATATTCTATTTAGTTACTCCCTCCTCAACCTAATTCCTATTCCAATCTTCATTCCTATTGTGGTAACTTATATTAAAATATAAGTTTATAAGTTAAAATATTACAATTTATATAAAATGTTGCAATTTACATACATTCAACGGGTCTAATATGTCAAATATCTTTAATATAATTCTAATAAAATACGGTTGAATATTATCTGATATTCAAATCTAATATTTATCAAATATTCGAACTCTAAATATGGACTATTTATATTGTCACGGTATTGAACTCTTAATCACGCTCAATTATATGTTCATGTATCTAATGATAGTGCATGTTATTACGATCTGTGCATTTTTTGCACGGGTATAAAACTAGTTTACATAATTTGCATGTGTGACCCGACCTCCCTAGATTATTTCTTTATCGTTATTGTTTTCTTCCATTATCCAACCAATCAATCAACTCCATAACAACTTATTTAGCAACTCACGTCTCCTTGTGTTCGACCCCTATTACTACATTCATTTGTGTCTAGAGTATTTATCTTTGATTAGGTACACAACAATCCTATCAAATAAGTAATGCAATACATTATAGTTGCAACTTATTTGTGACACCCTTAAAATTTAGCGTTATCTAATTACTTAAATGCGTAAATTCTACGGAAAAACTGGTAGGATACGTTTGTAAATGGTTCAACTAGATAAAACCTGCAATTTCAAAAAAATTTCTAACTAAACCATTCACAACCAATCCAACTCAAGAAGTCCAACATTCCCAGAAGCGGGTGCCAAAACCCTGCAGAAGCTGATGAACTACTTTACATGCCATAGCTAAATAGAAAGTAGAATGATACAAACCCAAAATAGAAAAAGGGAGACATATGTCCCTTCAAATTATATACAAAACCAAAAGTTAAAAGGTTATATACATAACCAAAAGATAAAAGGTTTCTACAAAAGAAAGTCAAACTAGGTCCAAGGTTCCTTGCTCACTAGCTTGTCTGTGACCCCAACAAAGCATCAACAACCTGTCAATCGCATTTTATACAAACACGAAAGCCACAATTCAGTGGGGAGTAACTTCGAGTCCTCCCAGCCACGAATCGTCATAATTAATGTAACATGTAGTAAAACATGTAAACTATATGATAACTCATCTAATTTCCAAGCATTATGACATATGAATTCTAAATGGACTAATTTACACTATCATGTGAAAAATTTAACAAATTGTAATCCAAACTCTATCAACCATAGCCGGCTTGCATCTCACCTTCTATGATTCATAGAATCATCAAACAAGAAAGGGCAATATATCAAAGACAGGCATAAGTTCTTAGTCCCGTCAATAGTCACTTTGTAACTCGAGTCTATACCACGAGGTAGGGAAGGTAATCGAACCGGTATCTTGGCTCAGCGGTTAATATTAATAAAACATGGCCAAGAGACAACACAACCCTAGCCTAAAATCTGCGCAGACCTAGACATGCGGATACACACCACCGCACCCAAGACCGACAACTTTTTTTTAAAACAAAGTGAAGTGAGTACCCTAAGGACACCACCGAAGGGTTGGCTAGTACTTAAGCTGACCACTTACTATCAAAATAAGTAACTGAGGTCATGCCCCAACTTGGATAAACATCCACTAGTCAGGAACACAAAGGCTATCAAGCAGTGAACATATACTCGTCAAAGACTATAAAGACCTATCTATGATGAAGGCCCAAGTACTCACCTAGGATCTAGTCCCAGCTTGAATACTTTAGCCCACACCACACACGACTCACCACACAAGTCAATTAAGACACCCACTTAACCATAAGAGGGCAAAAAGTCCCACTTACCAACATGAATTCTAACATTCTATCATGTGAAAAGCTATATAATTGTCTATTCAGCATACAAATCCAACAGTGTCCTCAATAAGAATTCAATACTAACTTCCAATTCTAGCAATTTTAACAATATTAAAGGCTTTAGGGGAATCTAGGGCCATTACTACAAAATAAGAAGCTATTTAAATTCAACTAACTAAATAAGAAGCTATTTAAATTCAACTAACTACACATGTGAAATAGAGATATAATAAATGGCCTAAAACAAGAAAAAGGCCGATTATCTAATTCATTCAACGAATTTTTACCGCAACCCTGACCTGCAACGCAGTGCACGGGTCAAATTGCGGTGACGACCAATCACTCAATTAATCGACATCGCATCGTTAAAGGGACTAAGGCTCGATTTTTCGCAAGACAATCAACAAAACATTACAATTATCCCTATACAATTTATTCTGAGCCTATTATTTACAAATTCATTTTGTAAACTATCCTAACATGTGATAACTATTAATATAAGCCTAGTTTTACCATTAACATAATTTTTATTACTTATATGATTCAATTCCTAAAGTGTACTCATACTAACTATGTCATTAATAAACCTTAAATGACAAATTTTGCATGGAAAACCGCGAAACAAGCAACGGACCGACCTGGGCCAACCGTGGGCTAGCCGTTGGCGCCACGGCCCGCCGGCCGCCTGCCCGTCCCCCTACACCACCATATTTTTCCATTTTTATTTAGTAAAAGACCGTCTGAACATTAATTAATCGTTCTCAATTCAACTTTGTTAATTTAAACTAACAAAAGGCATAATTTAAGCATAGTTTAAGCATGCATGCAACAAATTTATCTGGTGAAAACTACTATTCAAACAAAAATCACCAAACATACAAAAACAACAAAGATTGTGACGATAATTCGTCGAGTAACTCGAAATATGTTACCTTAAGCTAGAAAAAGAGCAATTAGCACCTCAAAACCGAAACCCTAACTAGCAACTATCCGCTTTCTTCGATAATATACGAGTCCCCAAACTCGTCCTCCAAATCTTCACCTAATTAAACAATAAAAACACAAAGATAAGTACATAAAACCGAATTTCCGAAAATTGGTCTTAAAACAACTTCAAGAAAACTGAAATTAAACTATACCAAGTTGTAGATCGCGACGAGAGGATTCCGAAAAGGTAAATTATGCGAAAAACCGATAAGAAATAAGTGAGTTGTGACGATTTTTGGCTTGAAATTTTAAGGTTTATGTTAATGGTGTTTTGGAAAGCTAAGGAAGAAGAAAGAAAGAGAAAAAAAAAAACAGAAAATGGAAGGGGAAGGGGAGCCGTGTACGGGAGAAGGA
Organism: Silene latifolia; assembly: GCF_048544455.1. Taxonomy (NCBI): domain Eukaryota; kingdom Viridiplantae; phylum Streptophyta; class Magnoliopsida; order Caryophyllales; family Caryophyllaceae; genus Silene; species Silene latifolia. The sequence goes on from NC_133534.1 coordinate 46,327,723, forward strand.
AAGGAGGAAAGGAGGTGCGGGATTTTTAGTCGGGATTTTTACGAGTCGGTTTTGACTCGTTTCAATAATAATTAAATCCGTAAGTCAAACGCAAATTCCGTCAAGACCAAAGTTCTTAAACACGAGATTACAATAAAATTGAGTATTCATACGACCCATTTCCAATTTCGTTTACCCAACATTCAAAAGAATTGTCATTTTCCCCCCGATACGCCCTTATTTCAAAATAAAAAGTTTTACACGGTTTAAACTATTTTTAAACATTCCAAAACTATCAAAATAAATACTTTTCTTCAAAATATAATAAAATTATATTTCTTTGAATTATTTTTACTTTAATTACTTTAAATATCAAATTTTATTTGATTAATAAATTATTTTCAAAATATATTAACGGTCCGAAATTACGGGGCGTTTCATTATTTTAGTATCTGGGTGCAACACACGGGCATGAAAACTAGTACTCATTATTCCAAAGAAAAGTTTACCACTGTAATTTTCATTTTTCCATTCAATATTGATTTTTTGGTCTTAACTTTTTCCTAAAGTGAAATAAAGATTCTGCCACATGTTTTATTGTTATTGGTAGTGTAACCGTATCACTTTCCGTAATTCGCTACTTTTCGGATTAGTAAGTAACACAAGTAAAACTATCCCACGCAATAATTAGTGAGAAATCTTTAATCTTAGGCTCCGTTTGGCACGACACTTCAGTTAGCTTATTTGACTAAAGTAGCTTATTTGACCAAAATTTCAACTACCTGATTTTTTTCCAAGTGTTTGGTAAGTAGCTTATTTGGTCAAATAAAGACTGAAATGAAACGCTACCTCCGGAAAGATTTGAGAAATCGTGACGAAAGGACTTATTTTCCATTTTTTACCCCTTTATTCTATAAAATTAAATAATTTTCATGTTCTTTTACGTCATTTTACCAAAATCATCTACCTTTTCAGGTAGTTTGCCAAACACATTTTTATATAATCAGTTACCTTATCAGCTCCTAATTTTCAGCTACCTTATCAATTACGTTTTCAGGTTTCACTCACCTTTTCAGTTTTCAGTTACCTTTTCAGGTTTCAACTACCTTTTCAGGTAGTTTTGCCAAACAGAGCCTTAATTGAAGTAATAAAAGTCATTAAATTAATAAAATATAATAATATCGTTGACAGTCCTAAATACTTTTTTTGCAGAATCACTAATCTAAGTTTCTCTCTCCATTTTCAGTCTGTGCGGTTCTTCTTTCTCTCTCTTCCCCAACCTCAGATCTGAAGAAATGGAAATTTAATGACAATCTTGAGCTAAAGGTATCAACTTTTAACCTTTTGAATGTTTTATTTTATGATTTAGATCTATTCATGCAACATCTTAAATCTTAAATTGGTATCTATTCTTTCATGGCGATTTTGAGCATTTACACAAATAATCACTGTTGATTGTTGTTTATATCAACATAATCTCCTACCATTTCATTCATATCGTCTTCGAATCGGTTGCCCACCAATTAGTTCTTGATCAAGTGAATAATTGATGAATCGAGTTTGAAGCTGTGCATTTTAATGGAATGTATCTTATTATTTCCTTATTCTTTCTTTGAAATTTTTGGTTGTTGTTGCTAAGATACAAGATAGCTTTGCTTGGATTGGGACTTGGGGAGTGATTAATCATTAATGTTGTGGAATAGAGGCTATAAATGAGTTGAGTTGGGGTGGTGGAAGACGAAGCCGTCTAATTAGGGTGTTCAATGTCTTTTCAGAAAAAGCGCTTCAAATTTTGTTAATCCCGTACTTAAGAAATTAAAATTTCTCGAGTTTATTACAAAATCTGGTTTTCTTATAATTTGGAGACTCAACTTGCCATCTAGGATAGTTCCTCTCAGACATGTTAGAGATAATTTTTACCGTCTCATCATTTCTTTCACTTATCTATCACCAACATTGTAACAATTTGCCTTAATTCAAGCACGCTCTAAGAAGCGATACTTTATCATCCCATCATTGATTTTATGCTTCATCTTCAGTAGTACCATTCCTACTTTCCTCCTGCAAGGGGTGCAAAGATCAATGTTGAGTTTTCAATCATCTCGAGGTTTGATTGGTTTTTACCAATGCAGCGAGTGTAGGGTATTAATCTACATTTTGTGGTGATAGATAAAATTCCGACATATTGCTTTCTGTCTTGTAGTTAAATGATGATACGGGAGTGAAGTCAGTGAACAATCTGTGTAAACAAACTCCCAACGAGGTCCTTCCTAAGTTGTACTCTTCCCGTGGACAAAAGAAGGAAGATTTTTTAGCTGGTCATACTGTGTAAATCACTTGATTGCATAAATACAGTCCTCTTACGTTTTTCTCTCCTTCTTCTGGTCTTTGTTCGTAAACAAATTTGGGGGGTCATTGTACTGAATGGAAGATGGAGTTTATAGACAACATGCCATCGATGGATCTAATGAGGTCAGAGAAGATGACATTAGTTCAGTTGATCATTCCGGTGGAGTCTGCTCATCGAGCCATCTCTTATCTTGGCGAACTTGGCCTTCTCCAGTTCAGAGAGGTATGCATTTTCTAGTCAGTTGCTTAAATATTTCTAGAACAGTTTATTAAATGTTGGTTTTCAGTTGGCTGAACTTTTATTTCACTTCTTGTCTGAGAACAATATTATTTTCTGGGATCTAGACTTCCGTTGAGTTGTTGTTAGGTCAACTAATTTGCCAATTATTATTTTATGTCGATGTTCTATCAGTGAATTGACCTCTTAAAGGACATGTATGAGGAGGCTAGTGCAAGTGTTCGCACTAATGTTGGGAGAACGGAAGAATTTCCTATTACCATCGGGGTGCATCAAGGTTCCGCACTTAGTCCTTTTCTCTTTGCTATAGTTATGGATGAGTTGACAAGGGATATTCAGGACGACATCCCTTGGTGTATGATGTTTGCTGATGATATTGTGTTGATTGATGAGATAAAAGATGGGGTGGAGAGAAAGTTGGAATTGTGGAGGCAGACTTTAGAGACTCGTGGGTTCAGCCGAGGGGAGTAAGACCGAGTATTTGAGGTGTCAGTTCACTAAGGTGGCGGGGTTGAGATCGACAGAGGCGGGGAGTATTATTTTCGATGGGAATGTTGTTGAGGGTTCGGATTTCTTCAGATATCTAGGATCTATTATTCAAAAAGATGGGGAGTTAGACGGAGATGTGGCTCACAGAATTAAAGCGGGATGACTGAAATGGAAGAGTGCTTCAGGGTTTCTATGCGATAAAGATATGCCCCAAAGATTAAAGGGAAAATTTTATCGCACGGCAATTAGGCCTTCCCTACTTTACGGCTCCGAGTGTTGGGCCGTGAAGCATTGTCACATTCAAAAGATGAGTGTGGCGGAGATGCGCATGTTGAGGTGGATGTGCGGACATACAAGGAAAGATCGGTTAAGGAATGAGGTGATTAGGGAAAAGGTAAAGGTGGCGCCAATAGAGGACAAGATGATGGAAAACCGACTAAGATGGTTTGGCCATGTGAGAAGGAGACCTATGGACGCACCAGTTAGGAGGCTGGAGACTTGGAGAATAGAAAAGGTCCCTAGAGGCAGAGGAAGACCGAGACAGACATGGTTGAGAGTGATAGAGCACGATATGAGAGCTTTGGGGCCTGAGGAGAGTATGGTGACGGAGAGGGCACAATGAAGGGAAAGGATACATGTGGGATTTTAGTATTTGATGTTTTTTTTGACAGATTTAGTGTTTTTTTATTTAATTTAAAGAAATTAATTTATTTATTTTTCTCCCCTTTATTACACTTTTTCACCAACCACTTTCTTATAGATTTTACCTTGTTCATTCCGGATCCTTAACTCTATTTCGGTTTTTAAAAATCGTTTTAATCTTTTCTCTCGATTTAAATTTTAAGTTTTTTATAAATGAAAGACGGAATTCGATTTTAAAACCCCTAAGTTCAACTTGACTTTCCATTACATTTTCGTTCTTCCTTTTTGTTTTTCATCTTCCCTTTTTATTCGCATTTTGAGGCGTGCGTTCACCCATAGACGGTTCGAAAAGATGATTCATGTCAGCCGACCCCAAATCAGTTTGGGATTAAGGCTCTGATGTTGTTGTTGTTGTTGTTGTTGTTGTTCTATCAGTGAATTTGCGGGAGCCATTGAGGCACTGGGGTAATGTTGTTGTTGTTGTTGTTGTTGTTGTTCTATCAGTGAATTAGTAAATAAGGCATCAGCGGCTTCCAAATTAATGCATTATCCGGTGGAAAGTAGACTTGGGAAGTCATAATCTATGTTGGGATTTAAAGAGGGAAGGTAGAAGGTCGATAATAAGACCAATGATGGTTGTTAGACAGTAACATATCCGATTTACCAACTATTCACACAAAATTAATTTTCACTGAAGGTAGTGTTTACATTTTAGGGTATGTTCTCAAGTAATACTGTACTTCAATAGTTCCATTGGTGGGGCTAAACAAGTTGCCTCAGCCATTTGAGTTTCGACTTGCTTTCCATCTTCAGTTGAGTCAAAGACCGCGTTGGTTGACTTTCAACTATAATGGAATGTAATAAAGCAACATGACTCCTTATAAGTTTAAGGCTACGCACATGTTTCGTAGTAGAAGTCCTTCGCCATAGGCAAGAGCCACTTTTGATGCATTGGGGTACTCTTTACGCCAGCTAAGTATGTAACACCAGGGTAGAATGTCCGAATTCAGGAAGTGACCATCACAGGAAATGTTTGAGAATAGAACACTTATATGTTAAAGGGGTCAATATAGGTAGAACACAGGAATGTAGAGACTGCGCAAATAGGTTAGACAAGTCTAGGCTAGGGAAAAAATAATGGCTGCATAGACCAAGGTGAAGAAGGTTTGCACAGAAAAACTCAATAGATGTGGCAACCATATCACTATTGTAGGTGCCTGGAAGCATACTCACAGCGTAAGGTCTTTTCACCTACTGGTGGAAAAAGCATAGCTCCTTTGGTGCAAATTTTCTATTTCTGTTACTTTGTTCAGAACTATGATAACCATAGCTCTTAATATATCTTTTTCTTTTTCATTTTCTTTTTGAGTTCATGTTTTAGTTGTGACTTTATTTTTCCTGGTGCAGTTAAATGCTGATAAGAGTCCCTTTCAGAGAACATTTGTGAATCAGGTACTCTTTTGCATTCCTCCCGTTCTTAGACATGTAAATAGGTTAGAACTGATTTATATCGGGGATGTAAGGCTCGGCAATCCCAACTGGTATTTAAAATTCAATCCTTTTGCCTTCCCAGAGCTAAGAAATCTTTGACTGCTCTAGAATAGTAGTTATGGAAACTTCCCAACCCAGTGACCTAGAGTAGCTGACTCAGCAAGAAGGCGAGTCTTGTGTAGTGTAAGAAACAGTGAATAATGGTCTCTGTATGGTGCACACATACAAATTTCAGTAGACTTCAAGTCACATAAAGTGACACCTAAGAAGCACATGTATTGATTGATTGGATATTCCTTTTAGCTAAGCCCAGATGCTGTTAAGAAGTGTTAATAAAAAAGCAAGTCTAAGAAGATACATGGGGAGTGTGCTGTTGTTTATAAATTCTAATTAAACTTGCCTTTTGGGGGTAAGATTTAGTTGGTATTGGAATGTAAATTGTAGTTTTATATTCCTTTTTGGCGTAGTTTAATGTGCCATGAGTTTGAGCTTGTTTTTCTTGGTAAATGGAGCTTAACATGCATGTATGCTATGCTCTTTTCACAGAGGTTTTTATCTTGTTAAATGTCTTAACGTAGACATGAACAATAAGTCATGGTTGCCCTGCTGCTCTATCTGCAGGTGAAACGATGTGCGGAGATGTCTAGAAAACTGAGGTTTGTCAAAGACCAAATAAGTAAAGCTGGGGTGGCGATTCCTCCTAATCCTGGGATGCAACCAGATATAGAGTTGGAAGAGTTAGAGGTAATTTATTGCTACTTATTAATGATACACAATTCTGTTTCGATTAATCTCCCTAGCTTTAGCTTACCTTTCCTCACTTCGACTATCAGCATGAATCTGTTAGAAGATGATAACGAGATGAAAAAATGTTTCATCTAAGTGCTTGTAGATTTTCAACCGCCATATTTCTGCCCTCATTGTTCTAGGTTCGACTTGCTGAGCATGAACATGAGCTAATGGAAATGAACTCGAACAGTGAGAGATTATTGCAGACATATAATGAGCTTTTGGAGTTTAAGATGGTTCTGCAGAAGGTATTCATACACCATCCTTGTTTCTTTGATACTTATTGGTTGTGTGACATCATTTCATTGTTTTTAAAAAGACGGTTTTACTATTTTTGAAACTTTGTGATAAAATTTCTTTCATTCTACTCGTCAAGAGTTCAAATATTGCTGTTTGAAGCTGTTTCTCTGTTGGAGTTAAGTGCTAAATTATCTGTTACGTGATTTTTTCTTTAAAGCTTGAATTATTCATGAGAACTAGGGCGCATAATTTTCCAGCTCTACTTTTGTATTCCGCCGTGTTGTATATTTAATTTTTGTGTTGTTAGAACATTTGTACGACATGATTTTCTGTTCATATCTCTCGTTTCACCATTTTCTTGTAACATTGACCAAACAGGCTGGTGCCTTTCTTATACCTGGCAAGAGTTCTGCAGTTGCAGAAGACACTGAACTAGATGAAAATATTCACTCCAATGACGAATATGTTGATACATCATCTTTATTGGAACAGGTAATTGTCTGAGCAACCTTTTCTTTCTTTCTTTTACTGTCAAAGTAGTTACATGGGCAGAACCATATGAAGAGAAGTACGACCTATTGTAAACAGTGCCTTCATCTTAACCACTAAGCTTAGACCTCTTTGGTATTGTCTGAGCAACCTTAAAATTGTCTTTATGAAGCTATAAGTCATGCCTTCTGAATGGTATCCATTTTGCAGGAAATACGTGGAACACCTGTACAATCTGGTGTCCGGTGTATTTGTGGTATTATTTGTAAATCTAAAGTTCTAAGATTTGAAAGAATGCTGTTTCGTGCCACGAGGGGGAACTTGCTCTTCAACCAGTCACCAGCTGATGTGCATATAGAAGATCCTATCTCATCTGAAATGGTTTGTTGATAGATTTAGCTCCTTTAGTTTTTGTCGATCAATTTCCTTTAGTCGTCTCTCTCTTGCTGTTAATTTTAGCTAAATGATTGGTTAATTTTGTTGGTGCTTTTCTTTATCTATGATATTATTTTGCAAAAATGTGGATCTTTTGACAACAATTGTGTGCTAGTCCAACGCATTTGGTGTAGGCTATTGGGTTAGTCACCTATAAATTGCTAACTCCTTCTTTCACTGAAGTCCATTCATGACCTCAAGAACATTAGTTTAGATAATGGATTAATAATAAACAGAATGCCTATTGAATCCTCCGAGCCCCCCCCCCCTCTCTGAAAAACGAGATGGATATTATGACACGTCTTTATGATTTTTTTCCTTTAGACTGTGGAGCGGTCCCCCCATTCCGCCATTCATTTGGATTCGCTACATTTTCACAATAGACAGTAAAAAGGCAAAAACCCTTCTCTTAAGTCTATGGGCTCCTCTTTCCGTCCATTTGCTTAACTATAGCCTCCATTCACTTGACTAATATACATTTCCCACTTGTCCTTTTCTTAAACGTTGCGTAATTTGGGTATGTAGTGAATATAAATGAATGGAGTCTAATCAATTTGCATATATAATTGTTCTTCTTTTGCAGGTTGAGAAGACAGTTTTTGTTGTATTTTTCTCAGGAGAGCAGGCAAGAACGAAAATTCTGAAAATCTGTGAAGCATTTGGTGCTAACTGCTATCCCGTCCCTGAGGAGATAACCAAACAAAGGCAAATTACCAAAGAAGTGAGTCTTTTGTGCATGTTTCCTTATCATGTTCGGCTCTTTGTTGCTTTGCTTCTTATGTCTTGTGGGTTTTGGTGCACAAATTTTCTGCTTCCGATTTTTTCTTTCTGCAACACATCAGTCCTTTTTAGGCAAAAATGTAAACGTTACTTACACCTTGTTGATAAATTGTACTTGGCAGCTGAGACTCTGAGAGAGACAGTTCTATAGAAAGCAAACAAACAAATGAGAACTCTTGGCAGTGTGTGGCCTTAATGACAGAAGTCATAATCCCCCGGGACGAATACTGTGCTGAAGGGGTAGCTGAATGCACAAATATATATCATTCCCTGTTAGTGAGGGCCTCAGAGCTAGGGGAAACCCATCAAGTTTCTTGCTGGCAGAAAATAAAATGCACAATAATACTTTTCAGGAATCATGTAGGTTCTGAGAATAAATCAGATCATAATTTTACACATTTATAAATGTTACCAGTTTAATAGCATAGTTGAAGATGAAATTTTATACTGTATATCATTGCCTGGTAGTGTGGTGTGGTGGATTGGTGGTTCATGGGTGTGGGGTTGGTGAGGAAGGAGGAAAGTGGGAAGAACCTGATCGTGGTATTTTGGCCTATACCCACGGTACAGCAGCTCTCTAGGAGAATTTTCGTATTTTTAAGGATTATTTAGGTTGACATTAACTGTTCTGTTTACATTCTCTTCAAGGAGATGTTTTTAGGCTGTTTGAGAGGACAAAGGCTTTCAGGGAGGAAACTTTTCATTTAGTGTTACAGGGGTAACTGGCAAGTCTGTTCACATGTTGACCTCTACAGAGGCTATCGAGTATTGGCAATGGAGTACCTTTTTTTTTGTACTGTTTCCTGTGACATTTGAATTTTTAAAAAAGCGGGGTCCTTTCAATGATGCTACTGTTTTTATGACATATATCCCCGTTTCTCGTAAATTGTCCTTCATTCTCCTTGCTGGAAAACTGTAAGCCGGATTGTCCTTTGAGGTTGTAAATTATTTATTGCCATTAATTTTTCTCTGAGAAGATTCTGTTCCAGTGTCGTTAATTTACCCGACCATTGTAGCATGCTGCCTGAACATGTCTAACCAGTCTTATCTTTCGTTACGGAAACAAAACCTCAAAGGATAATAAAGGATTTTATGGCTGCAGGTTTCATCACGGTTAGCTGATTTGGAAGCCACTTTGGATGCTGGTATGCGTCACCGCAACAAAGCCCTCTCTGATATGGGGTTCCACCTAACTAGGTGGATGAATTTGGTAATGCATCTGGACAATTTGAACGAATTGTATGTGTTAGAACTTATTTATCTCAATCTCAACGCTTCAAAGCCTTCTTTGGATTAATATTCAAAAGACCTGTTCTAGCTTCGTTTGTATTGTTTTATTTCTTGCTGCAATTAGAATTATATTTTACATTGAGTTTAACCCTAAAAAATAACTGGCTCTGAATACATCTATATGTTATGAGACACCTGATAATTTTAGCTATCTGAGCTCTAAATTTAGTGTCAAACTTACATAGGTAAGAAGGGAAAAGGCTGTATATGATACCTTGAACATGCTGAACTTTGATGTCACAAAGAAATGCCTTGTTGGGGAAGGTTGGTGTCCATTATCTGCAAAAACTCAGGTAATGGTGTCCCCTATGTCTCTAACTTCCGATTCATTGTCCGGAGATGTTTGTCATCTTGATCTTAAAGCAGCTCTGAATCTCTCATCTCCTGATAAAGACTTATTATGTTTGAATTCACAGATTCAGGAAGCTCTACAGCGTGCAACATTTCACAGTAATTCACAAGTTGGTATAATATTCCATGCAATGGATGCTGTGGAATCACCTCCTACATATTTTAAAACCAATCGTTTCACAAATGCGTTCCAAGAAATTGTTGATGCTTATGGGTGAGTGCATATTAGTCCTTTTATGTAACATTAACCAGATTAAGCATTACAACTACAGTCGCAAGAGTTTGGTGTTGAATCCTTTTACTTCTCACTTTACCACCTCCACCTGGAAAAAAGGGACTTAGGAGGAGGAAGAAAGGTGGGAGGCTTGGAGGATTTCAAGGATTATGTGTTAGACAAGTATTTTATTGTAATTCTCGTTTGTGGAAGTGAGCTAGTAAGATGCTATTTGAGTGGGATTTTATAATTTAAAGGTTGAAGACATTATTTGATACTCCATATAGACACACGATGTGTTTTTGGTGGGTTCTGGTGTGTTGGTTTCTTGCGAATTTTCTCTAGTTAATGCATCATTGTTAGACTTTACTTGGGGCCTGGTAGTGCTCTAAGCTTTGCCACAGGTAGAAGTAGATGGAGCTTTCACGGGGTTGGTGATATCTTTGCTTCAAAGAACTTGTAATTTCCTGTAATGTTTTAACAAATAGGACTCCTTGTCCTCTTAATATGATATTATTTTACGTACAATGTGGATTATTCTGTGGTCGCTCATCATTAGATTAATATGTGATACCTGTAGACTGCTTGTTCCGTGCTTTTTTCGCTTTAGTTAATGCCCTAAATCAACTTGTTTCACAGGGTCGCTAGTTATCAAGAAGCTAATCCTGCCGTTTATACCGTGGTCACTTTTCCATTCTTGTTTGCCGTCATGTTCGGGGATTGGGGCCATGGAATATGCCTACTATTTTTAGCATTATTCCTCATTGCTCGAGAAAGCAAGTATAGTTCTCAGGTATTAGCAAAAATCTCTTGGCATTTGGTTGGCTCATTTTGTTTCTCTGTTACTCCCTCCAGAAGTTTTTAGGAGTTAATACATTGTTTGGACATCTCTGTCTTTTCCCCCAATGAAAACATTCTGCTTTTTGCATCATATTAGAGTACTTTCTATTCTATGATAGTCTATGGAATATAATAATATTTTCCTATCTTTGTTGGGCTTCATACATCAAGAAAGTTGTGTATGGAATTACCTTCACATTTTTGTATGAGTTTGTATGACTCGGGGAGAATTTTCATTATAGGTCATACGGAAACATGTTGTGTTATAACAAAGAGGTAATACTGTTAACATTTGAGCTTCCTTACCTCGCTATAAGCAATGCCTCGAGCCTTTGAGACGTTGTTCTTGATGTTATTTATTTTCTTAATGGACCCCTCCCTTGGAAGAGAAAAGAATAAGAAGGGTAATTTGTCAAACCCCAGTTCAACTCGATTTCACTCCCACAATAAGAAAACTCTTCCACGTCCCCTCCATCTCAAATACTGGTCCCACCTATTGTATATTTACATAAAATATAATTGAAAAATAAAAATTTTCATGTATTTTCACTTACTATGACCCAATTTAAATAGACAGCTAGCTCTTGTTTGCCCTTCCACAAGAGTGCACCTCCAAATTTTTGGCTAGGGGGAACATAGAAAGTAAAAGAGTATACCTTACTGTGACGCAAACACATTAAATTTTGCTCTCCAATATTGGGGACCACCTTGGAAAAGACTTGGAGATCACCTTCAAGCGCTCCTGTTGTACATGCTCTTAAGTTTTGCGTGAATTGTGCCACTCTTAAGTGAGATCTTGGTAACCGGGCAAAAGTACCACATCCCCCTTTTTATAGATGCGGATTTGTGTTGACTAGATCACAGCTTAATATTCAGTCATTTTGTCCAAAATCTAAGTCTAGCCCAAGGCTTATTGTTTGTAACTTATGTTGTAGTCTTAGAGAGTTGATATCTCATTCTTTTTATTCAGAAAGGCTTTTCATGTCAGAAGGCATTAGAGTTGATATCCCATGTTTTTTGTTTCATCTTGGTGTCATACTTCAGAATATTATGGCATTCATTTTTTTTCTTTACATTTTTCTAACCAGCAACTTCTTTTACAGAAACTGGGAAGTTTCATGGAAATGCTATTTGGTGGGCGCTACGTGGTTCTTCTGATGTCACTTTTCTCAATTTATTGTGGGCTTCTCTACAATGAGTTCTTCTCTGTCCCGTTTCATATATTTGGTCCGTCGGCATACAAATGTAGTGATGCAACATGCAGGTGTGTAATCTTTACGTTAAATATGTATTTGACCTTTTAAGCTAGCGATCCCATATATAGAGATTATAAAAACTATGTATGGCGTTCTTAAAGCAAAGTTAAGGATACTTTTCAGTCTTGGAAAAATTCGTATTCAGTCTTTGAAAGATTCTGTTGTAATCCAATCTCATATTAAATTTGTAGATATTTGGCTTACAAGAATTCCCGATTATAGTGACACGAAAATAAGTTGCTATCTGAAATTAAATTGCTTACCATAGAGCTCAGTAGTTCCGCTCTTGTTTTCTTAACATACATATATTTTGTCAGTGATTCTCAGACAGCTGGTCTAGTTAAATTTCGGGATCCGTACCCATTTGGTGTAGATCCCAGCTGGCGTGGAAGTCGTACAGAGCTGCCATTTCTCAACTCTCTGAAGATGAAGATGTCAATAGTGTTGGGCGTGGCACATATGAACTTGGGAATCATTTTAAGTTACTTTAATGGGCGGTTCTTTAACAATTCACTGGATATAAGGTGCCGTTTTCAGCTCGATCATTTTTTTGCCTTTTGGCTTTCTGCATGATTAACCGGAACTAGGAACTTAAAAAATTATATTTTGTTCCTGCAATTAGGTATCAGTTTGTGCCTCAGATGATTTTCCTCAACAGCCTTTTTGGCTATCTTTCAATCCTCATTATTATCAAGTGGTGCTCTGGATCTAAAGCAGATTTGTATCATGTTATGATATATATGTTTTTGAGTCCCTTTGACGAGCTTGGAGAAAACCAGCTATTCTGGGGGCAGAGACCATTGCAGGCAATTCACTTGACTCACCAGTATGGATTTGTTTTATCGTATTGCTCACATTCCATTTTATATTAATATTTGTATCCTTCAGATATTGCTTTTGGTAGTAGCCATCGTTGCAGTTCCTTGGATGCTCTTCCCAAAGCCATTTATTTTGAAGAAGCTTCATTCCGAGGTACAATAAATAGACGTTTATCTGATAGTCAGTTTTGTAGCTTTAGTTATAGGGTATATTGAATATAAGGACACCAAGGGGTGACGCCCACGGCCCATGTATAAAAAGATACCATGGGGTGTTATCCATATGCCAAAGAAGAGCAGGAGAGGATTAATCTCTTATGCTATCACGAGTAATCTTGTCTAAAAGAGAGGAAAAGACAAGTTTTGGTGAGAGTGGAGCACTTGACTACAACTATAATAAACACAAAAAATGAAATTGAAGTTGTTGACCTGTAGAAGCAATGTGATTAAAAATATGCTGATTCCTTTCGTTCTAAGTAAGCCGCCGTTAAAGAAGGGAACCGTCTTCTTGAGTTCGGAATACAACTCCTTTTCATCCTTCTCTTCCACGCAAAAAAGAACGTCCTTAGTCTTTCGACTTCCCGACGTTGAACTCCATACATGCTGAAAAGAGATTCGGATTAGTGCTACATTGACATCATCCAAGAGGAAAACATCAATAGATGATCGTTGGATCCTTCATCATCACCACACGATTTACACTGAGTAGCCAAATTATAACTTTCACCCTTACATATTTCTTTTGTTGAAAATTTTCCTTTTGGCAACAGGCCAAGCAAAGAAACAAGTTTTTGTTGGAGCTGTCATTTCTACCTTATACTTTTGTGTTCTTTGATTTCGCCTTCTGTTCACAAAAATGAATGACTTAAGGTTTCTATGTGCCATTTTAATGTGAATGCCCATCCTGCCCAATAGCTGGTATATTGGCATAAAATGCTATGCGGCATGACTTGTGAATTTTACTTTCTAAGCTATGCATGACCTGTGTTTTGGATTCAAGTTTTGCCAGCAGAGTTCATGGCGTCTGCTGTTGCAATTCCTGTCTCCCAAGGTGTACATTTTTTAGTCAGATAATTTGTGATGAATATTAGGTAGTCTTTTCTTTCAAGCTTCTATAATCGATTTTGTTTTTTTATACTGGCTAGTCTTTCTTTCAAGCTCTTATAGGGAGTGAAAACCACTTATTTATCTGCAAAATAAAAATGAATTCTTAGCACAATGTTACATTTCTTGCTGCAAGTGATTCGTTTTTCTCGATTGTGGCCTGATTGTCTGCTTACCTCGTCTTACTGAAATGGCTCGAGTGATCATCTGTTGTATACTTGTATCAAAATTTTGCCTTGCTTGATGTTTTTGCATCATCCTTTCTTTGACCAGAGATTCCAAGGTCGTACATATGGGATGCTCCGTAACTCTGAAATGGATCTTGATTCGGAACCTGGCTCTGCTCGTCAGCATCAGGAGGATTTCAATTTCAGCGAGATATTTGTGCATCAGTTAATTCACTCCATAGAGTTTGTTCTGGGCGCGGTTTCAAACACTGCTTCATATCTACGGCTTTGGGCTTTAAGGTATACTTTTTTTGCGAACAGATTCTGTTCATTGCTGTTAAGTTCTTTGAACCGTACTCTTTAGTATTTACCCTTGATCTTCTCCTATTATGACAGCTTGGCTCACTCAGAACTCTCAACTGTTTTCTATGAAAAGCTCCTGATTTTATCCTGGGGGTAAGTTCTATAAACCAATTCGTGCAAGATTAGACTTGGTAAAGATGGCCTAATGTGATAGAATAAACCCAGAATGACCCAAAACCCAGTACTGACCCAATCCTATCAATAACCACCCGATCTTAAATGATGCAATCTATAACCGGTCAATCTGAGTTGACCTGTGATCGATAAAACATCTCCAAAACTTGCCGTAAACTCGAAATGACTCTATCCAATCAACCTGGTTCCAGTGTATAATGATTCCCGAAGTGACCCAACTTGTTTCCAATCCAAATGACCAGTTTTGCAGCTCTATCAGTAGGCCATCCCTAATTTAAACCATGTTGCTCTGGCATCTGGATATGCAGTAATGGTTACAAGTTTATACCTGTTATGTGCAGGTATGACAATCTTCTTATTCGATTGGTCGGCCTGACGTTCTTTATCTTTGCAACCGCTTTTATACTACTTTCCATGGAGAGTCTTAGCGCATTTTTGCATGCATTGAGGCTACACTGGGTGGAATTTCAGAACAAGTTCTATCACGGCGAAGGCTACAAATTCAGACCTTTCTCCTTTGCACTGTTAACTGAAGAAGACGACTAGACAAGTATTTTTTTCCTTTTTTTTCTTTTTTTCTGTAAATTTTAATTCTTTCAGAGATCAGTATAGAAGAGAAAAAAACCCTCCCAATTTCAAACCCGAAGAAGCCGGATTAACAGCAACAATTTTTGGCTGGCAGAGGATAGCATGTTTTGGACGCGTTTTTGCTGCATAGTTTCTCATGGGAAATCTTACTTTATACTTCGTTAGTGTTGATATATCCAGAAATCTTCATCTTTAGCATCTCAGGGACCCAAAAATATTGTAAAAGGTTTTGGGGATTATTTTCGAAGAAA
The DNA here is from genome assembly GCF_048544455.1 of Silene latifolia. Lineage (NCBI taxonomy): Eukaryota > Viridiplantae > Streptophyta > Magnoliopsida > Caryophyllales > Caryophyllaceae > Silene > Silene latifolia. The sequence goes on from NC_133534.1 coordinate 46,343,021, forward strand.
AATCTGAATACCATCATATAGTCTCATTATCTGCCTTTTGTATGTTTTACATCAATAATTTATAGTAGCTCTTTGGATGAAAGGTTATTTTGCAATGCTTAAGATTTGGCTGTAACTGAAGTAATTAAGTGATAGATGTATAACATCGACAGCAATTTATACCACAAATTCCGCGGATTGTCCTGTTAAGTTATTTTGGCGAAGAGCCAAAGGATTGATAAGAAGCTGTACCCGAAAAATAATAATTAGCCACAACAATAGTTATTCCTAGCAGCTAGTCTTGCTATAGACGGATATATCCGTCTATAGCTAAAGACGGGTCAAATAGCTTGAAACTGATGACATTTTTGGTCCCCACCACCCCACTTGTTGCTTGTCCTATTAGGAATGTGGTATTGTATTTGACCCGTCTTTAATTATAGACGGATATGTGCCGTCTATAATGAGATTTTGTGTATTCCTAGCTATTTTAAAATCTGCCATTGGGGCATATAATTCTATGAATATGTTATTCTTCAAAGCTCGATCCCTTCGAGTACTCCTTCGATTCATATTTACATACACCTTGATGAATCTTAACTATTCCTTGCAGTAATACTAGAAAAAATACGAGTCATTTGGAATCTTGTTTGATTCGCCTTTATGAATACAATAAGAATACAAACTTTTATATTTCCTTATAATGTAATACGGAGTATTAAAGAATTTCGATACAAATAGTGTATTGGTAAGTGTGTAAAACAGAAATGATGTATTTGAATTTGAATAGAGGGAGTATTTACTTCCCAAGAAAGAAGATATTTTTGTTTTGGTTCATTTCTTCTTCTACAAAAATAGACACCAAACTTAAAAAGCAAAAATTTTCTAAATTTCGAGTTTGTTACACTTCCGTTCAAATGATTCGAATCACAGGATGAAGCCCTAGTTTTTGGTGCCTTGACATTACATACAAGTAGTCTCCCTTGTAACGGACATTTCCATCGCAAGCTTGCGGCAGATCAAGTACTACCCATGTGGGTAGATAAGGCAAAACACAGAGGCACTCTGCTTGTGTCTTATCTACTCATATGGGTAGTATTTGTCTTGTCGCAAGTTCCCGTCACAAATTCTCAATTTGTGCATTACATATGACATTGTTTTGGAACCCTCCAATGAGAAGAATGTGAGATTGTATGATTTGTATAAAAGTAATGCTTCCAATCCTCAAGTGTAGTATTTAAGTCTTGTATTTTTCTATCCAAACCCACACAACAATTAGCATGCATAGTACAAACCTTGCTAAAATCTCTACTTGGTGAACAAAATCCACCAAAAACCTCTGTACTTATGAATCTCACTTTTAATCCAACTTTTGGAATAACTCCATCTTTGATCTTGTTGAATACATCTTGTTCATGTAAACCAGGATATAATTTCCTTGATGATACCCATATTTTGTAAAACTCGATACTCCGGTTATTTGACCTCACGAAAATGAAACCATTATTAGGATGATTTTTTAAATCCGATTCTTTTCCGTTGAATTGGTCGCACGATGTTTGGAGGTCCGAATCAATTGTAAAGTATGGAAATGGATCTCGAAACCACATTACATCAGCGTCCTGCAAAATTACGCTCTCATGTTAAATCACGACATGAAAAAACCATCTCAACCAAAAATATCAACTTAAACTTACCGTAAATATGAAATTGTAACCCAATTCCAAAACATTTTGCAAGAAGGCAAGTCTCTTCCATAGCAAGTCCAAATAATTGGGTGTCATGAAGTTGGCTGGACCAGCCAATTCAGATGACCGATTAGTCTGGAGGAAGTAGCAATGTGATACTAACGAGGCAATTTGGCATCGGGCGTACGCCTTGTCGTCGAGTGCAATGACCAACAGATGATTGAGAAGCCATGTTGTATTATTTCCGATTCTAAAACTCTCGAGGAAGAGATCTAATACGGAGTTTGGAGCTGCCCATGCCTCATTCAAAGTTGTCAATATTACGGTCCTGTCCTTGGTCGCGGCAAACTTCAAAACCTTATTCAACTCGTTGTATTTGACGTCGAGCTTCATCTACAAATGCATCCACAATTCAAGGAGGCTCATCTCATAAATTCACAATCTAGTCATTCACAAATCACAAAGCTAGTCTTTGGAGGTAATTTCAACTTGTGTATAATAACGTGATCAGAATTATTCGAGCGTATTTTGATATTTATATTACTCATACTACATTTAATTTTTTGGCAGCTGTAAAGGACAATACTACATACCCATCGCGCTTCTAGCCAGCCGATGAGCAACATTATTTAAAGAACGAGGAATAGAACAAAAAAAAAACATGGCCCATGCTCACATTTGTCATATTTTGATTGTTAAATTTTTTTGCCATGTTATCTAAAATGAAAGCAAGTAAAAATGAAAGAAATATAGTAAAAAAAGAGTGAGCATATATAGACAACATAGTGAGAAGCTAACCAATTGAGAGGCACTAGAGCAATTAGCACAAGCATGATAGAAGGGCAATATAGGAAGAAGGTGCCCAAAATTATGGAGTAAACCATACAAAATAACTACAAATGCCAAGAATAACATCACAACCTTTAGGATCCTTGTAAATCCCAAATTCATCATTCTTTGTTCAATTCCACAAAAGCATCTCACTCTTTAGAACCCAAGTTTCAATCAAAAAGGTTTTATTTTCTAAAAAATACATAATATTTTATTAAATTAAAATAAATGTCTTGCATATATCTCTTTTGGGTTCAGAATACATTAAATTAAATGTAAAGATAAAGGGCAGATCTTATTTTGTAAAAGCAAACAAATATACATTAATAAGACTGATTTTGATTTTATTCTAAAATAGGTTGATTTCTGAGTTATTTTGAATAATGCTATTTAGGAAGTAAATGAAAATATGAAATTACAAAATAGAGTCCGACATAACCTTATTGGCCAAAAAAAGGTTCATATACTACGTAACTAGTTTGAATACCCGTGCGTTGCAACGGGGTAATAACATACTCAGAATTACACCATCTTTTTTGCACTTAGTTCGACATCCAACCAGATCTCGAATACCGAATACAGACAATTGCTACTCATTATATCTAATAGTTATATTTAAATTTAATAATATGATCAAGTACTCTCCATTAATATTTGTACGTTGTTTTTCTTCAAAAAAAAATTAAAATAATTGAGATACGGAAATTTCCCGTAGTACCCCCTTAGTTTTGTTAGATTTTCCATGTTACCCCTACTTTTAAAAATCTGCCCATGGTACCCTTGAGGTTCCATTTTTTTGCCCATGGTACCCTCTAATGTAAAAGTTGTTAAATGGACGTTAAGTTTGATGGTGTGGCAATAAAATAACAATTAAAAAATAGTACCCCTTTATTGTTTTATTGGTACGGATATCTCTCTTTTAAATGCAAATTTAATTAACTATATCATTATAATATTAGAAATTTTTCATGGTAACCTTGAACTTTGATAGATTACACATGCTACCATTGACGTTTGTTTTCTATTTTTTTTTATCATAATTAAAATATGTGCAAATGATAAGAACCTATACTCTAATGATAGAATATTTTTTAACACAATTCTAATTATATTATTTAAACATTGTATATTTACGGATTTACCACACCTGCATTATTTTTCAATATGGGACATATAAATTCTATAGGTAGAAAATATAATGATATAAACTTTTAAGAGCTCTCCAAGACAATACTTAAGCGACTCAAAAGATTTTGGGTTGATGTCTAAGTTCCAAGAATGCTCATAGAATCACCCACCTTATGCTATATTTTGATGTGGGAAAATTCTATTTTTTATATGTAGTATATTTATCACACCTATATTATTTTTCAATGTGGGAGATATAACATACTATGAAATACACCATCTTTAATATGTGCAAATTATATGAAATATATATATACTCTAATGATAGCATTTCTTACCATGAATCTAATAATATTATTTTCATAATTTTTTTACCGACATTATTTTGTCAAGTGAAATTTAAAAGTTTTTATATGAAAATTAGAAACATCACTTGAATATAAAATAAGAAATACATAGTATATATTATAATAACTAAAAGATTTTCCAAACATTAACTTAGGTTAGAAATCATTATTGTAGAAGCTTGATAATATAAACTCTTTTAAGAGTTATCTCTGACAATACTTAAGAGAATCAAAAGATTTTGGGTTATGACTTCTATTTATAATCATAAGATCACCATGCCTTACGGTAATCTTCCGATGTGGGACAATTTTAATATTTATACATAGTATATTCACCACACTTACGTTACTTTTCAATGTAGGACAAATAACATACTAACTACTAAGTACACCATTTTTTTTTGTACCTACTTTGAGATCAACCCGATTTAATAATGAGAAAATACAATACAATATACACTCTAATGATAGCTTTTTTTTTTGTCACAATCTAATTATATAATTTTCATACGATATTTTTTTCAAATGAAATATAAAGTTTTTATATCAAAATAATAAACATTACTTTAATATAATATAGAAAATGTATATATATGGGACATTTCTATTATTTATACATAATATATTCACAATACCTACATTATTTTTCAATGTGAGACATATAACATACTAAAAAGTCTATATCTTTTATATCAAAAAATTTTTGGATTAATACCTAAGTTTCAAAAATGCCTCCTATTTATATTTATAGAATCACCCTACCGTATACTATTATTTCAATGTGAGGTACATAATTTAATTATTTAGACGTAGTATGTTCATAATGCCTACATTATTTTTCAATGTGAAAGATATAACATACCAAGAAATACATGTCTCTTCTTAAAAAACCACTATTGTATACATATTATTTTTCTTTGAAGGTAAAAACCACTTAGTCTCGATCATTAGATATGGATCTCTACATCGTACATATAACGACTCATTAAAGCTCTATTACTGCATTCAGAAGACAACCATTAGTAAAATATTTAGTTTTGTATTGTGTCAAGAGACTACCATTAGTAAAACCTTTTATTTTTTGATTTCTTGTTCAACCTTTAGTTATTTTTTGATTTTCTTGTTCATATTCTTAACTCTTTCCCGAGTAATCCCCAACGATTTCCACTTTATTTTTATATCATATCGTAGATAACGATAGAAAATCTTAAGAGCTCTTTAAAACAATATTTATGAGACTCAAAAAATTTTGGTGGATACATAAGTTCCAAATATGCATCCTATATATAATCATAGGATCACATCACCTTATACTAATCTTTCGATGTGGGACAATTCTACTATTGATATGTAGTATATTCACCACACCTACTTATTTTCCAATGTGGGACAAAACATACTAAAAATTATACAATTTTACGTATTAAGAAGTACACCATCTTTAATACGTGCAAATTATATGAAATTTATACTCTAATGATAGCATTGTTTAACACAAAGCTAATTATATTATTTTCATAATTTTTTTAACGATATTTTTTTGCCAAATGAAATGTAAAAGTTTGATATAAAAATTGGAAATATCACTTGAATATAATTTAGGAAATATACATATTATAATAATTAAAAAACGTAATTTATTTTCGCAATACAATTTTTACTCATTATAGTACATTTTGCACCAAACTTTCCATTCCTCTACCCTTGATTAAAAATCTCATCAAACCTAATTTTCTCCAACTTCTCTCTACCTTCTCTTATTGTTGAAACCTTAACTCTCTTAAATCTCCTTGAAATCCTTCAATTATGAACGATTATTCGAATTAAGACCGGGTATTTAGTTCTTTAATCCCATATTAATAATTTAATTGTCTCTTTCTTACAATTTTATTCCTTTTTAATTAGGGTTTGTGCCTAAATTAATTAAGGAATAATTAGTATGATATTGTGGGTTTGTTGGTGGTGGTGTTTTATGGCCAGGTGTTGCCGTTGTGGTTCGACGGTGGTCCTCCGGTGACGTGAGGGCTGATGTTGGCACGGTGGTAATGATGTTTGTCGTACGACAATAATGGAGTAGAGGTACGGTAGTAGGTGCGGGAGGGAGGGACAGTTCGACGAAATCGGTGGTGTTAGTTGGCCTGGGTTTTCAACGATGCTCCATTGTAGTACATACTGCGTAGCAGTAGTGTTGTTGGTCAGTGCGTAGTACACTAGTACATGGCTGAATTTGATATTTATTCGATGTACTGTATGCAGATGGCTTTGATTTTTCCATTTTTTACCCAATGTCTTTTTTGAATGTAATGCTTACAATGTTTATGAATACATTAGATAGTGTTTGTAATGTTAATCTATGAACAAATTTCATAATTTATCGAAGCAATACATAGTTATTTGTGGTTTATCAAATTATTAATGTAGTACAAGATTAGAGAGGGGAAATGGAAGAGGAAATGAGAGGGGTATAATCGTCAACAGTGTACTACGATGAGTAAAATGTGTACTGCGAAAATCAACACCCTTAAAAAATTTTCCACTTTATTTTTTACATAAAAAATTATACTTTCCTAAATTGATTTAAGATGATGTGGACGCTCTCAGATCGCTCGAAAAAACTCTCTTTTATATATATATACTAGATTTAATGCCCGTGCGATGCACGGGCCACTTGGTTGGATCTTTTGTAATGATCTTGATTATACTCTAAATGTTACTCCCTCCGATACATAAGAATTTTCCCATTTAATTAAAATACTCCTCATAAATCTTAAAAATTGGGGCAATTCCAACGAATCGAAGGTAGTATTGAGATCATTTGAAATAATCATATTTATACTTAAATTGAAAGAAGCGAACATTCATATATGTTTATTTCATGACTATATATGCCCAAAAATAGGAAAAAGGTTATCATTCATCTTTATGTATAATAAATTATGGGTGGTGATTTTCGCAGTACGCGTTTTACTCATCTCAGTACGCGGTTGACAATTATACCCCTCTCAGTTCTCCTGTCATTTTCCCTCTCTAATCTCTCTCTAATATATTCTCTAATTTCAAACATTCATTCCCCCAATTTCACAAATAATTATGTATTGTGTTGATAACCCAAACGATTATATATTGTGTTGATAAATAATGTAATTCGTTCATAAATTAATTCAAGCTTTGTGCGTACTACATTCACAGAAAAACATTTGAGTAAAAAGAACAGACAAATCAAAGACATTGCAATACATTACATTGAGAAAAAGAAATGCAACAATTTACTATGTTAACCAAGAACACTACATACAGACCTACAATACATTGAAATAAAGGAGATGCAATAATGTTCAGTCCTACGTTCTATGGACTACGCAGGCCAAGTGAACTAACACCACAACTATGGTCAAACTTCCCCTCCGTTGTGCCTTAACACTGCTCCTCCGTTTACCAACGTAAAACAAACACCATAAACCACCACCCTCCATCGCCACCGTTACTACCGTCTCCGATGGACCACCATCAAACGTCACCGTCCACGCCATATGCTGAACCCTAATTAAATTTTGGGTATCTATCTGAATCCGACGAGTCAATTAAATTATTAATATCGGATTTAATGATTTAAATACCTGTTAAGCATTCGACGTTCATAATTGAAGTTTTGAAGAATTTAAGGAGATTGAAAAGGTTGAGGTTTTAACATAGAACTAGTTTTGGGACCCGTGGGAATCACGGTTTTTTTTAAGTCTTCCGTGTTTGTTTGTTTGTTTTTGACGAGTAGTATTTTTTTTTTTTTTGCTATGGTTTATCAGAAAGCTAGCTTTGTTACTGTATTTTTATATGGTTACGATAGGAGACACATTTTTTTTTAATTATTTTTCGTTTATTGGAGATGGTTTAATGTATATATGAATATGTTATGATACGGTTTTTTAGTAGTTGTATTGGTGGGCTAATACCGGTACGGTGTTTACGATTTCTTGTCGGTTTTTGTCTCTTAATTTTTTGAAATTGAGAAATTAACGTGTTTTTTTTAAACTAATCAATTCATTATTAGCACCAATCACAACCGAAATTGAAACTGCTACAAGTATTAGATTAAATGCATGAGAGATCAGGCTACAAGCTCACCTACAACCTTCCTATAAGTATGGAATTGGCCCGAAAGAGACCGCCTTTATTAGTAGGTATTGGCTCCAAGGTTGGTCAGAGGAACAGACGCTACAACAGTTCCCAATTTCTATTACACCTGCAATGACATTAGATGATCTTCCGTCAGCACTCATGATAATCAGATGCACTAAGCTGCATAAGTTTATTACCAAGAAATATGCTTCACCAGCACCCTATCCTTTACCAACTATTACCTCATTTCAGATTTTCAATACGTACTAATTTAGCATGCTGACAAGGGCATGTGAAGTGCAAAAATCAGTTAATTCAACCAAAGGGGGAGTCTCAGAAGTTTGTCAGATTTTTTTTCTTATAAAACTGGATTTGCGGAATAAAATTGTCCAACTCAAATGTGCTGGTAATTCATCTTTCGTAAAAGCAAATGAATTACTATCATCACATCAATTCGTTCGAAAAATTAAGAGGTTTCGCAGCTAGTGCTATAACAATGCAATCAAGAAAAAATGATTAGATCAATCACATCTAATTAAAGTTGGATAAATAACTGAAAGTTCGCAAATTGATCAATCGAAAACCCTTAAGATCATGTAATTAGAAAAATGAAGAATCTAAAGTAGATCGAAAGAAGGGAAGATAGAGAATTTACCGATGATGAGGAGTTGAATAGTTTGCGACTTTAATTTAGCACAAAATTACAATAACCAAATTATATAATAAGCAGTTTACATGTCTATATCATAAACGAAACAAAGCAAGGCAGAGTACTAAGCCGCTACAAGTTTGAAAGAGGAATCCCACACGTTTGAAGCTAAAACAACGACTATAGAACTGAAAATATGTACAAACATGAAAGTAGCAGTACCTTATTTTTTTTTCCCGGAATCCATATCGAACGAAATTCGAAATTATTGGATATTCAATTGTCGAGGTGATTGTCCTGGAATTTGTGGCACATCAACAAATTAAAGCGAATTACAATAAAGCAGTGAAAGCAAAGAGTAGGCAACATGAAAGGCGTTCGTGAAATTGTATACAAAGATCAAACAGGCTACAAGTCGGGTGTTGCAAAGGGTGGATAAACATACCTGTGGCATATAATATGAACAAATTCTCAATTTCTAAGAATAGAAACCCGTTCCCCTGTAAAAATCCAATAACAACAGAGGGATATACACAGTTATTCACAAACACAGTTACTAATTCAACCGAAAATGGTTATGACCTTGTCGATTTCGATATAATAGAGTTGCTTCTTGATTTTGAGTTCAATACGGAGATGACTATCAATCAATTTGAATATAGAAGAGATGAAAGATTGGGGAATAATGTTGTAATTTGATGGTGAATAATGGTGATTACGGTTTCGGCCAAACGTATACGAAAGAGGGCGAAGATTAAAGGTCGATTTTTGTATTGTTTTATGAAATCTAATAACTGAAAATCTGATGAATTTGGCAACCGAGCTATTATAATTAGTATGCACTCAATACGGGCTTTCAATTTGATTAAACGGTTGAACTGAGGAGGAAGATGAAGGAACATAGCTAGATTGTTTGGCTATCTTTGTTAAGGCGGTTGATTTTTTTACTGGCTTTTCTTAAGAGGTAGGAAACATAGAGTAATAGTTGACGTGGACAACACGTGGGAAGTCGTGCTCCAGCTGGCTTTTTCCAGTCCTACGTGGATTTGTACGCGTGGCGTTTATTAGCCATTTTAGAGGAGGCTTTTAATTATATTTATAGATGAAAATTAGGATATAATAGTAATATAGGAAACTTTTTGTTATTAATTATTGATTAATTTCAACAATTTATTCGAGGGAAGAGGAACGATTTTGTGAAATAAAATGGAGATAAAAAAAATTATGATAACTACAAATTATAATGATGGTGAGAGAAAACCAAAAAACCATCCTATTAAATAAAAGAAATTAAAGGTTAAATAAATAAGTAGATTAATAACCAGATTTATGAGAGAAAAATAAAGAGTTTGTATTAATTTATTTTTTGTGTTTGCAATTAATATTTTTTTTATTTTTTTTATACTTATAAACATGTGACAGTTTTAAAGATAACTTTTTAATACATAATCTAGACTTTTATAATATTGTATAAATAAATAATCAAGTAATCAATATAGATGAATTAGTATTTACCAATAAAAAATCGCATGTGGAAAAAAAATTAAATGTTTTAAGCAGCCTTTTAACTATATTGTATAGAAACAAATTTTTTTTTTTGTTTTCAACTTCATTTATTCTTCTTCGTTCTTAATTTCATGTATTCGGTTTTTTTTTATTTCGAATACATATAATACTACTCCATATGAAATATCTTGAAATTATTAACTTATAGTTAATGCGTATTTTTTTATTGTACTTTTTTTTTAGTTAATTAAGTTTAAAGCTAATGGAATATGGATGGATTTTTAAAGGAAACTAGTTTTGTAACCCGTGAAATTCACGGGATCTTTTGTTCTTTACTATGATATTTTTAGTGAATCAAATCATAACATTTTACAATATGGTTTCATGTTTTAAGACTTCTATAAAATCAAGACAAATTAGTTTTTTTGGTGTAAAATCAGAAACTAAAGTGTTATATAGTAAATACTTTTATCAAAACCATGCCATTATTTGACGTTCTTTTATGAGGGTTTTAAATGGTAAGTGGTGTTACTCAAATCCTTTTACGTGATTTGTGATAGGTTAAATATGCGCAAATGGAAGCTGATTAAAATCAATTAATAATACAAGTATTCACATAATCGAAAACTGAAGTAACTCAATGGAAGCTGATTAAAATCAATTAATAATACAGGTACTCGCATAATCACATTACATGAAACCATAATATTATCAAACAAAGATTGTCAAACATGCAACACCCTCACTAATTAGATTTTAAAATTTTATCAAAAAATCCGAAATTAATATAAAACACACGATTAGAATTGTTGTGACAAAAACTAACATTTCACAGCACCCATAATATTGTAGCTAGTACTATAATAAATTGCGGAACTAAGAATTTGAAAGGAGCAACTCGTAATAATTGGATCATTAAGTCCCTATACTTCATCCATTAAACAATATTAAGCAAAAATGTGCTTCGACATTTCTCCAAATTTTTCACCTTCGGGATTCAACCGTATACTTCAAAATAGGTAAACTAAGCATTCCACTCAATCATGTTTTCTATCAAAAGCCATTTTGAATAGGCATGTGTCTCATGTGTATAATTAAAGAAAATGAAAATTAAATTTAACGTGTACAAAAGAATAATGTATATGTAAATAAACTTTTTAGATTTCTCTCATCTTTATAGTTATTAATAATTGATAATTAATTCACCCCACTAATTTAACATCTAACTCTTTAATTTCTTAAATGATAATTTTTGGGCTTTTCACTCCATTATTTATGCTACTATTATCCATGTCAATAAGATTGAGATCCTCGCAAATTCAATTTCATTCTATGAGTGTTATTTTTCTAAGGAAAAATGATGATTAAAAAAAAAACACATATCAAAATAAAGCATACATTTGAAAGTTTTGAAATACTAATTTTTTTTATGAACCTAAAAACAATTAGTCATTTACATTCATGTTGTCAATCTTATAGTTAGTTTATAATATAGTATTGAGTCGAATGAATAGAGTATTTGTTTAAGTAATTCTAATATTTCTCTTCTTAGTCTTGTTTCTTCAATAAACCATCCCTACATAAAAAAAAATCACTTAGTCATTAATTTTTGTTATTAATTTAAGTTTCTCTTAAATAATGGAAGAAAGATGACATTGAGTCTAAAGATGTAAGTATATTTACCTTTGAATAGCACAACACCACAAATCTCAATATCCCTAAATAAGAAATAAACAACAAATATGCGAGGTTTAAAAATGTGATGTACTTCATAACCAATGGAAAATAAAATAAATAAATGAATTCTTAATTTAAAACCTTAATACATTTACCTTGGTGCTGATACAATGATAAAAAAAAAAAGTTAGTGACATATACAATTCTTTTCGCGATAGTGGTACAAAAATATTTACTTAAATGTTGTCTCACAAATGTTGTCTTCCGTCAAAAACTTATAGTCAATCTTGTAGTTAGTTTATAATATAGTATTGAGTGGAATGAAGGGAGTAGTTGTTTAAGCAATTCTAATATTTTCTTTCTCCATATAGTATTTTTCTCCAATGAACCATCTCTAGGGAAAAAAAGGACAAAATCCACCGAGTAATTAATAAGAAATAAAATGGTGAAATTTGATTTACGTGATATTAATCTTATCGTTATTAATTTAAATTTTTCTTTAGATAATAATACAAAAAGGGCATTGAGTCATAAAGATGTAAGTATATTTATTTACCTTCGAATAGCACAATACCACAAATCTTGATAGTTCCTACATAAGAAAGTTTTAAAAAGTGATGAGCAACCAATTGAACTTAAAAACAAATAAATGAATTATTAATTTAAAACCTTAATACATTTACCAAACCTTAATAGATTTACCTACCACAAATCTTGATAGTTCCTACATAAGAAAGTTTTAAAAAGTGATGAGCATTTCATAACCAATGGAACTTAAAAATAAATTATTAATTTAAAACCTTAATACATTTACCTTACCTTAATACTCTTACCTTGATGTTGATATAATGATAAGATTTAAAAAAAGACTATTTACATATACAACTACGATTTTTTTGGCGATGAGGGCAGAAAAATATTGGCGTGAAATTTGGCTCACAAATGTTGTCTTACATCGAACATTTATATCCAATTGAGGATGCATGTTATGACTTTTGGGTGTCTTTTTATTATTATCATCAAATTTAATATATATATATATATAATAATTATGTAGTAAGGTTTTAGGACTTTTGAGCATTCTTTTTCATTATTAGCAAATTTAATATAAACATAAATATGGAGCAAGGAGAAATGAAATGTTAAAGGTTTGCTTTAATTTTAATTTTATTTTTTATTTTTTTGTTGACAAAAGCCACCTTGTTTAATGTTAAATATGTTATTATTTACTCTTAATATTTACAAACTATTTATTTTTTTAATAAACGGAGTAAATTAGAATTATGTGATATTTATTTGTTGCTTAAAATATTCTAACAATAAACGTCGAAATTTAAAATTTAATATGAATTTTGATTTTAATTGTTGTTTAATTTATCTACAAACTTAAAAGTCCAAAGTTTAATATTTGTTATGCTATTTGCATTTAATATTTTTTTTTTCTTTTTTACTTTTAAAATTAGAAATAATGATGTAAACTTTAGTGTAAATTTTAATTATAAATTATGAAATTTTGATGTAAATTTGAAAGGGATATATAAATTTTGGAAAAAAAATATATTTAAATTAATGTCATATAATAATAAGTTGATGATTTATATCACATTAACTCGCCATGTCATACGAAAATTTGCCATGTCATGTGTAGTAAGTGACGTGGCTTTTTGGTAGTGTAAGGTGGCATTTACTACGTGGCATTTTAAGTTCCCCTTTTAATAGTATTGTATAGATAAGTGAATTAAATTAATGCAATATAATAATAAATTGATAATCCATGTCATATTAGTTTGTCAAGTCACATTGTTATTGTGTACGTGGCTTTTTTTCATCCCATGTGGCATTGTCTACGTGGCTTTTTTAGGCTACCCTTTTAATAATGTTTTATAGATGATAGTAAAGAGAAGGTAGGGAAAATTAGGTTTGATGTGTTTCTTAGTTAAGGGTAGCAAATGGAAAATTTGGTGTAAAAAGTACTATAATGAGTAAAAATCGTACTGCGAAAATAAACTACGTAAATTATTATGTGTCTTTTATACTTACTTTAGGTTTTCATAGACTTTTAAAAGTATCATCTTGCTTTGTCGCAAGCATATTTGATAAGAATAATTATTACATGAGACGATCTTATTTTATTAAAAAAAAAAAGAACTCATTTTCTTAACAATAAATAAATTGTTATAAAAAACGTCAACTTAAACTCTTCAAGTTTGCATTGCTGCAGGAGGAACACATTGAGACAAAATAAACAAACGTTAAAAAAGCTAAATATCAAAGAATGTACAATAGGAGTAAGTTCAATACTACGCGGTCTGTATGATTATGATTTGCAACTTAATGATATGACTGATATAGTTAAGCTAGTGATCTGATTCGTTTGCATTATTTTCTATCACACCATCTTTACATGCTCATAAGGTTTTTACATTTAAACAAATTCATGAATTTAGGTATTTTTGATGTAAGCTATGACTGTTTTTGTTTGAGATCGACTCTTTGTTACGTCTACAAACTGTACCTCACAATTCACAACTATAATGTCCATTGTTCGGCTCATTGTGAAATCTCTGTATTATCTAATTTATAGATCTAATCCACCATATGAGTTGTATGATCACTTGCATACGTAAAAAAATGATCTTCTCCATAAATTAACAACTATGTTATACACTCAACTTAATATTGTACCTGAAATTTTAAACCAAATTACACTATTAGTATTGGCGAAGAAAATAAACGATATAATATAGCATAAAATATAATATGAAAACACATTATTAGCGTAACAATAACTAACACTAATATATTGTACATCATACGGGAGAACAAAATAAGAAACGAAGCATAGGAATTGAGCACCTCTATATTCTTCACCTGAACTTCTTTTTATAGTTGGCACTAACAATCCTTTACAAAATCAAATACAACTAAGGATATATATGTACGCAAGATATATAGCTAGACTCAAATACTTAATATCTTAAAAGTTTATCTTAAAGTTATTTAGCATTATTTATCAATTTAAGTGTTTTGCGAATGTTGGAGACCCTAGAATCAGTGGTGGAGCGAGGGAGGGGCTAGCAGGGGCGCTCGTCCCTGCTGGTGTTGGAAAATTTCGAAATTTTTAGTTAAAATTTTTGAATTTTTTCGAGACCTCTTTATAATATTACCCTTTTGCTTCCGCTGAAAATTTTCGCCCGCACTGGCTTAAAATCCTGGCTCCGCTACTGCCTAGAATCGCTCGAAAAAAGCTTCCTTTAATAATATAGATAGATAGATATATAGATTTTTGGTAGCTAATCGGGAAAAAAAATGTTGTATGTTCATACTTCATAGTAGGAAGTAGAGGGGCTTTTTGCTTCTCGATTCTTATACGCCGAATCAATAAGAGATTAAATCCTCATTATCTCGTATTGCTTGTATTGAAAACACCTAATTAAGACCAAAAATATATTGGTATTAATAATTTTGATTAAATACTCACGCTCCGTTTGGTAAATGGCATATTGACCAAATTTCAGCATATTGGAGATGTTTAACATGTTTGATTTACGGATATGCTATTTAGAGCTTTGGTTAATGACATATTGAAATAGCATAATGGGGTCCAATATGCTATTTTGCAATATGCCGGATTAGTAAGAAGAAAAATTGTCTTCATTACCCCTTAAAAAATATTAACCTTTCTTTTATATATTTAATCAATATTTATCTATCTTGATATCTCAAATGCTACTAGAGGTAGCATTTCATTTCAGGTACCTTATTTGACCAAATAAGCTACTTACCAAACACTTGCAAAAAAAAAATCAGGTAGCTGAAATTTTGGTCAAATAAGCTACCTGCAGTGTCGTCCCAAAGTTTATAGCTACGGAATTTGCGACGAAATCTAATTTCAAAATACCATTTTTCTTTTGCGATGGAATTTTAAAGTAATAGTTTTTTTTTTACCATATACATTTCTACTCCATATCAAATTCATTTTTTACAAACACGCTTGCAAATAGACCCCTTATAATCCCTCTTTATATCAAGTTCTTTCTTATACATCAAATGAAAGAACACTTATAAACATATGAAATAAGTGTAATTCTTCCGATGCGGGACGAAAAAAAAACTAAGGTCCGTTGCAAGAAACAAAATCCATCCGTCACAATTCCATCGCAAAAATATAATTCGTTGCAAATTCCGTCACAAAAATAAAGCCCCTCGCCAAATTCCGTCACAAAATTAAAGTTCATCGCAAATCCATCGCAAACTCCGTCGCACGAAATAAATTCTATCGCAAATTCCGTCGCAATGTTTCGGCGCCAAACACCTGCCAAACTACTTTGCCGCAAGTTCTATCGCAAATACAAGTTCCGTCGCAAATTCCATCACAAATGTTATTTTTGCGACAGGTTTTTGTTATGTTATTTTTGCGACAGTTTTTTATTTCCATCGCATAATGCTCTTGCAAGGAGCCTTTTATTTTGTAGTGCTGCTGATAGTACATCGGATGTATAATTTACTTACTACTTCTTTTGTTATATGTTGATCTTCACAAATTCTTGGTTATCAATTATGAATAGTTATTGTTTGGGCCAAATTCTGCATATTGGCCTAATGGGAGAGTAGGTCCACCTAGACTTATTTAATGAATTGGGCCAAGAAGTCTAGTAACCACAAAGGGCCCGCGAGTAAAAGAAGCCAGGGATTTAGGGAGATCAGGGAGAATAGAGTCCAAGGTAGCGGATTAAGGAAAAAAGCCTAGTAAGACCCGGAAATAAGGTTCCTTGCCGTGCAAGGATTTGGACTCGATTAGGATTTTCACCCTATAAATAGACAAGAATACAGAGAAGGAAGATTATTCAAGAATCAGCATACAAACACAATACATTGTGCTAACTACATTATCGCGCCATCTCTCTTGTACTCATTGACATATTAAAAGCTAGTGCAATCCTTGGAAGGGCACTGTCCCTTCCCGCGGTCGTTTCCCACATTGGGTTTTCCGCGTCACCAAATCTCTTGTGTCATTCTATACTTACATCTTTAATTTCCGTATTTAGCATTCATATAGACAACGCAATTAACATATAGCGAATAAGACCGCATTGACCTTACCTAACCTAATTCGGTAGAAAAATACCAAAACAATTTGGCGCCCACCGTGGGACATTGTGGTCGTCATCGTTAGTTACTTAGATACATAATGGACAAACAAACATCATCAGCCGGGTCAGGGAGCAGTCAGCCGCCGATACCACCAAATCTATCCAGAATCCAGCATCAACGACTCAAACTCAAGCACCCGGGCACACTCCAAGAGCCACACCTGTGGCAAAAACAACCTTGCCTCCCAGGACTCCTGCTATGGCGGCACACTCCAAATCAGACAAGGGATCTGGAAGCTCAAATCTCACTCCACCACCAAGTCCAACACAAACCTTGCTTAGTGACATGGAAAATCTGCAGAAGGTAATGGAAAGCATGCGGGAAGATCAAAGGAAGGCAGAAGCTAAGGCGAAAAGGAGGAATAAGGAACTCTGGGCGCTGATCGACGTCCTGAGACAGCAGTCCAGCACACCAGCTAGCACGAAGGGTGAGGACCAGGCCCCAATAGTGGATCTCACCCAGGGAGCGTCAGGCAGCAGGAGTCGACCTCGGCAGATTCCAGCCGAGCTAGTAATGAGATTAGATCTGACAGCAGTACCAACGGGAGAAAGGATAGTCCCACATGGACTCGAATACCTAACACCAGATAGCTGGCAGCCTGCCAGCCGTACGGAAGTACAACCAGGTAACATCCCAGTTAGTAACCTCGTAATAACTAACCAAATACCAGGTGCAGGATCCGCAGGTAAGCTGGCACCAGGGAACTCTCGTGACATCAGTCCCATTAAGTAGCACACCGCATCAGAATCCTTTGGAGTTTGGGCCTGAGAACAGCATCCAGAATCAGCAGACAACAGACAGACGCAACCCAGACTCAGGAAGCTTAACCAACAAGCAGTATCTGGAGCTAAGGGAGATGCTGAGCAGGGTCCCAGGAATGCCACATCCACTCGAGAAGGCAGCACCCGACAGTTATGCTGACTCGCCATTCGTGGATGCAATATCTATTGTTGCCATGCCAAAGGGATTCACAAATCCAAACATGACTCTCTTCGATGGCACAACAGACCCCTTTGATCACGTGAGCCAGTATAAACAAAAAATGATGATAGTGATAGCCGTTGGGCACGTAAAAGAAGCCTGTATATGCAAGGGGTTCGGGTCTACACTGTCGGGACCAGCGCTCCGATGGCTCGTAAGTCTGCCTAACAGATCAATATCCACGTTTGCCGACCTGGTGAACGCATTTACTCAGCAATTTGCAAGCAGCCGGAAGCCACAAAAGCACGCTGACGACTTATACCGGATTGTTCAAGGCGCAAATGAGACCATTGGGAAATTCAACACCAGATTCAATAACGAAAAGGTGGCAGTATGGGAGTGTGACGTATCAACAGCAGTGGAAGCCTTCATAAGGGGTTTACACCATGAGTCGGACCTATATAAGCAGCTGACTATGCACCCTTGCCATAGCTTTGAAGCGGTACAAGAAAAGGCAGCAGCTGCGATCAGGCTGGAAGAAGATACCCTAGCTAGAGTCAGCATACCAAGTACGCTAAGCGTATCCAGCACGTCGGCCATGGAGAAGTCAAGTAGAAAACAGTCCACCGGAAAGAAGGAGGAGAGATATAGGCCATATGGTAGGGGAGTCAATAGAATTGACAACAGAGAAGAGGATCATCAACTCCCTACGCTGGCAGAATATGGATTCACAACTGGCGTCGGAGGAATCCTAAATGCACTCAGGGAGATGGGAGACGGGTTAAGGTGGCCTAGGCCACCAGTAGAAGGACAGTTATGGCGAAAAGACAGTAAGAAAAAATGTGAGTTCCATCGTGACATTGGACATAACACGGAAGACTGCTACACGCTACGCAGGGAGATCAGGCGCCTGTACGAGCAGGGGGAGCTGAGCCACCTATTACCACGTGGGGGCAAGCAGTAGGATAAGGTGGGCTCCGCAAAGCCCGCAGCACCGCATACATTTACTAAGATAATAAACTTGATAACAGGCGGCTCAAACTTAAGCGGATTGACATATTCGGCAGCCAAGAGGCATGCTACCGAAACTAAGGGAGACAGACCAGAGACCTTCTGCATAGTTTCCCACAGCGACATGCCTGCTGTCGCCTTCGACGAAGAAGATATACATGACAGCCAAGAACATCATGATGCACTTATCGTAATACTGTCAATGGCCAATTGCACGGTTAGAAAGGTCCTGGTAGATACTGGTAGCTTGGTCAACCTAATCATGCTGAAAACTATAGAAAACATGGGGTTCAGCGAGAAAGACTTGCAGAAGAAGACCATCCCGCTGGTGGGGTTCAGTGGAGAAACAGCTAACTCGTTGGGAGAGATCGTGATTCCAACCTATGCAGGAGGAATCAACAAACAAGTGATGTACTTGGTTATAGATGGACCATCTACATACAATTTTATTCTTGGAAGACCATGGTTGTATCTGATGAAGACGGTCCCCTCAACGTATAATCAATGTGTGAAGTTCCCCATGCCATGGGGTGTAGAGACAATACGAGGAAACCAGGAGGAAGCCAGAGGCTGCTACAAGAAGGCATTGAAGTGTACAACCAACCTTCCAGCATAGCAATCACAGAAGCAGCACGTCCAGCACGAATACGTCGAGCCCCCAGCTGAGGAGCTAGATCAAATCAACCTGGATAAGCTGCACCCAGAAAGAACTGTGCTAATAGGGGCAGGATGCACGAAATATCTCAGGCAGCACCTAATCAATTTTTTGCAAGCCAATATGGATTGTTTCGCGTGGTCCCATGATGACATGATAGGAATAGATCCATCTATTATAACACACAAACTCAGCGTAGATCGAGGATGCAAGCCCATCCAGCAAAAAAGACGAAGAAAATTCGCAGCTGAAAGGAATAAGGTGATCAACTAGGAGGTGGATAGCCTGCTAGCAGCAAACAAGATAAGAGAGGTAAAATATCCGGAATGGCTATCAAATGTGGTAGTAGTGCCCAAGAAGAACGGAAAATGGAGAGTGTGTGTGGACTTCACCGATCTCAACAAGGCGTGTCCAAAAGACCCCTTCCCACTGCCACATATTGACGCAATGGTGGATGCGATAGCTGGACATGAAATGTTAACATTCTTGGATGCCTGGAGTGGTTACAACCAAATCAAAATGGATGCAGCAGATCAGGAGAAGACATCATTCATGTCTGAGAGGGGGATATACTGCTACAACGTCATGCCCTTCGGCCTGAAAAATGCGGGATCTACGTATCAGAGACTGGTCAACCGGATGTTCAAGGAACAGATAGGAAGAACCATGGAGGTGTACATTGGCGATATGGTAGTAAAACCAGAGAAGGCCAAGGATCACATGCAACATCTAGCATGAACCTTCAGCACACTTAGAGAATACAAAATGAAGCTGAACCCTTCCAAGTGTACCTTTGGAGTTTCGTCCGTAAAATTCTTGGGCTACATCGTAACTCAAAGAGGAATAGAAGCCATCACGGAGCAAATTAAGGCAGTATTACAGCTAGAATCACCAGAAAAGCCAAAGGATATGCAACGGCTAGCTGGCAAAGTGGCAGCCTTGAGCAGGTTCATCTCGAGGTCCTCAGACAAATACAGGCTATTTTACGACATATTGAGGAAAAGCCAAAAATTCGAGTGGACCATAGATCATGAGCAAGCATTCAGAGAACTGAAACACTACCTCGGCACCCCGTCGTTACTATCGAAGCCAGAACAGGGAGAACCACTGTTTCTTTATCTAGCTGTCACAGAGGTAGAAGTAAGCGCGGTCCTAGTCAGAGAGCAGGACAAGGAGCAAAATCCAGTCTACTATGTAAGCAAGTCTCCGCTGCCAGCAGAGATCAGATACACATCTCTTGAAAAATTGGTACTGTGGACAGCGGGCCGCCCACGGGGGCGCTTGGTGAAGGTCGAAAAAACAAGCGTTTGCATTTTGTAAGGAGTCGCCACCAATTTTTATGGGAAATTGGAACCGTTCGAATACCTCGTGTCATGTCAAGACACAAAGTAATGACATGAACACTAAGCAATCGTTACCCTTAGCATTCTATGTCTAGAATGACTCTCGTGGATGCCAATGAACACGGGTGCTCACGGAGATCTGGAGTAAGGGGTGAGGGTACGTATTAGGAAGCTCTTTTGATCGAACACCTAATCCCGCCCGCCTCGATAGCGGCCTCTACTAATGATTAGGGAAGTTATTCATACTCGATATATCGTCGGCTATATGCATGCAATGCAACATCCATTGATTAATCCTAGCATATGAGAATTAGGCTAAGTCGGTTAATGATTAGTTAATCATACAATTGGGTCGAAGTTGGATTTAATATTGATTACATGTGAAAACATACAAGGAATAAAAGAAATACAATAATTATGAATTACAATAATGAAAATTACTATAATTACATTGGGATAGGCGATTTATGTCGAAAATACCTTTAAAACGGATGATTTGAGAAAAAGGAATTAAAAGAATAAAAGAATAAAATTAATGAAGTAAACGAACAGAAGTTAGTGATATTACGGATATTAGTTAATTAATACGTAAACTAAACAAACTAGGTCAAGGCAGAAACGGAGTTCAGGGACAGAAATCATCCTCGAACAAGCGCAAGAGATCGCGCCCTTTGGAAGAGAAGAGGCGCGGCGATTCTTTGCGTCATTCCAAGGGTGAGTTCTGGCTGTGAAGCCGGAACTGCAAATCGTTAATGTTAATTGTTAATTTTATGGATCGATTAAATTATTTACTCAGATGAAAGTGATTTAATGTATTACTTACATATGAAGGGGTCATAAAAAACAGTAAAACATGAATGAGACGGAATTAAACGGATTAATTACATGATTAAACGAATGATATTAATGAATGAGTCCTCTGTTGAAATAATTAACTAGCCTTAAACATGATGAATTAATGACGATTTATATGACGAATATGCGAAAAATATATCAAAGACGAATTCCAGAAACTCAATATGAACAAATTGAATCTCTAAAATCCGGAATTGAATTAAGTGACGAAAACCCGCAAATATGAGATTATTTGGGATTTAAGTCGGAATTAATGAATTAAACACGTGAATGAATGATGAATTATAAATATACATGTGATTATTAAACTATCATGTGAACGAAGAATTAATCAAACAAAAATAAATAAAAGCAAAATGGAATTTACAGAGGACGAAGAAGAAGAAAAGAAGCAGGAACTGCGGCAGCCTCACGAAGAGGCGCAGCAGGAACTGCGCTCCTTCGAAGAGGCGCAGCAGTTGCTGCGTCTTTTCTCGACGTCTGTCTACTGGAGATCCGCGAAAACAGAGTTTTAAAGCACGGTTTTAGAAATCGATTTTAATGGTGTTTTCGACATAAATCTTACAATGGTGATACGATAAATAAAATACAATAAATAAAAAAGAGGAATTATACACCCTCAGACTTACATGTTGACGGAACGAGATGAACTAAGATATCGACTAGTGAATGCTCGACGCGAATGCAAAGAGAGTGCCCTCGTAAGAGGAAAACGATTGATTAATTAGATTGATTATTGGTGTAGTTGGTCAAATTGGTCGGTCATGCAACGGAGAGGCTGGTACCCGGAAAGATCCGAGCTTACGTGGTCGGAAGTCTAAGCACGTAGGCGCCAATTAGTAAGAACAAAGTCTAGAATGCAAAGGGAGAAGAGAAGGGCGGACACTCGCGTGAGAAATATGAGGAGCGAAAGCTCCTATTTATACTAATCACGTGAAGGAATAGGGTTTCGGAGACTCTTTGGAAGTGAATATCGGAAAGATATGAAAAAGATACGTAAATCATGCAAAGAAGGGCTGGGAAGAGGCGCGCAGCGATCATCTGCGTCTCTTGGAAGAGGCGCGGCGCCTGTCTTGCGTCTATTCCTGGAGGTTTCCTCCTGCTGAAGAAAGATTTCCGCGTTTGAGTTATGGTAGGACGGAAATAATTCGATTATCTTATGAATATTACGGGATATTATTTGCCAAAAGATAAAATTTATAAAATATGGAATAGAAATATCCGGAACATTCCAGAACATTCCGACTCGGGATTTAACAGTTATCAGAAAGTGGAGACGGTTTTTGACCCGGACTCGAATGTACTCTAATTTACTGCCAAAACGACCGTATCAGGACGTAGATGACAACTAAGAGGTTGACATTAATATTTGAGCAAACACTTGACGATAATCTTACGAACTGTCACAAATCGTTCCGCGAATCAAACATGCGGCCCAATCATCACCGGGTGGTTTGCGGGAGGTGCAGAAATGAGGTATCTACAGGTACTAGCACTTGTAATTGCGTCTTACAAACTGCGCCCTTACTTTGAGTCCCACACCATATATGTTGTGACCAATTACCCATTAAAATTTATAATGAGAAAGCCTGAGCTGTCAGGCAGAATGTCAAAATGGTCCGTACACCTTAGTGGGTATGACATCAGGTATGATCCAAGAACGGCGATAAAGTCGCAGGCACTGGCATATTTCATGTCAGATTTCAGCCCAGCTATCCAAAACCTGGCTGACAAAGAAATCCTAACCCTCAAAGGAAACAAGGAGGAAGAAGTCTGGCAGATGTACATTGATGGAGGCTCCAACCAAAAGGGGGTAGGTGTAGGACTGATCTTGCGATCTCCAAATGAATATCTAATAGCACAAGCAGTGCGTTGTGAATTTAAGGTGACCAACAATGAAACAGAGTATGAAGCCTTAATACTAGGAAATGCTGCTAGCTCTGGAGTTAGGAGTCAGAAACCTGTAGGTATTCAACGACTCCTTACTTATAGTTAACCATATGAATGATGAGTATGTAGCCACAGATTCAAAGATAATAGCCTACCTAAAAGTGGCAAAGGAGCTTAAACATAAATTCAGAGATTGCAAGCTCAAGCGGGTCCCCGAGAGACCGAGAATGTGGAGGCGATGCCCTAGCAACCCTGGGGGCAACCTTCAAACCAACGGAGCTGGCTAACATCCCCATCGCATATGTATTGAAGTCGTCAATCCAAAAATTAGAAGAAGCAGATAAAGGATAATTGGAAGATCAGCAGGATGGGGCGGCAGTACTATCAAACACAGTTGGCCAGACAGCTGACCAGTCAGACGACTAGTCAATTGATCGAGCGAGATGACTCGGGACCGGTGAACGCCATACCTAAATTGGTTGAGACACGATAAGTCGCGGATGACAAGAAGGAGGTAAGGGGTTTCAAAATGAAAGCCTCCAGATTCACGCTAATTGACAATGTGCTTTTTAGAAAGTCACGCGGCAGGACCCTACTTACGGTGCCCGAATAAACAAGAAGCACAGACCGTATTGCATGCCCTCCACAGTGGTGAATGTAGAAACCATGCAGGGGGCGGGGAGGTCATCAAACAAAGCCCTCAGACAAGGCTACTTCTGGCCCACAATGAGGACAGACTCGGCAGAATATCCCCGAAAATGTGACGCCTGTCAGCGATCAGCGCCAATGATCCACCAACCAGCAGAATCCTTGCATCCTATCATTTCTTCCTAGCCATTCATGACATGGGGAATGGACATCGTGGGACCTCTGCCTAGAGCCCCAGGGAACAAATTATGGATGCTAGCAATGACAGACTATTTTTCAAAATGGATAGATGCAGAAGCATTCACGGAGATAATAGATAAACAAGTCATCTCTTTTATCAAACGTAATATCATCTACAGGTTTGGTATCCCGTCAGAAATTATATGTGACAATAGATCACAATTCATCTCAAATGACGTGGAAGGATACTGTGCCATATGGAACATCTCTCTGAAAAAGTCAGCACCAAGGACTCCAAAGTCTAACGGTCAAGCTGAATCTAGCAATAAAATCATCATGGATAACTTAAGAAGGAGATTGCAGGAGTTAGGAGGAAAGTGGGCAGATGAGTTGCCACTAGTGCTATGGTTAGATAGTACTACGCCAAAGACAACGACAGGTCAAACACCCTTCAGCCTGCTGTTTGGCGCGAAAGCAGTAATTCCATCAGAAGTTCTAGTTCCAACCCACATGTATGGATGTATGACAGGGGAACTAAACAATACAGAGATGATCAGGAGCCTGGATACGATAGATGAGCTGCGAGCAAGTGCAAAGATACGTCCTGGTCGCCTACAAACATCGATCGCCAAAAGCTACAACAAAAACGTAAAAATCAGGCTCCTGGAGGTAGGAGACCTGGTTCTCCGCAAAGTGTTCCAAAACATCAAGAATCGCAAGGCAGGCAAATTCGCCTATAAATGGGAAGGACCATACCAGGTTGAAGGCGTTGTTGGCCATGTGGCGTACAGATTGTTGACCATGGATGGTCAAATCATACACAAACCATGGAACATACTTCACCTGAAGAGGTATCACATTTGATAACAAGTAGCATTTAGTGTATAGAGTTTTGTATTCAAGAAAGCCAAAAAAAAGAACGGTCGTAGTCATACTACCAATTTTGTTCCATTTCCTTTGTTTTTATTACGTTTCTTTAAACTTTAAAACTACTATTAGAGTTTGTGTGGTCTTTAGCTTCGTGTGACCACAATTGCTCGGCACCCCATGAGATAGCGTCGGGTACTTCACATCGCTCCGGTGGATTTTTCTATTTTTAGGCCTCTTTGAAAATACTACTCTGCACTCAAACATCTATGGTACATTGAAAGTGTTGCTAGCAGAACTGTCAACTGCAAACGCGGGGTGACATGGCACATGGCACTCCAACAAGCCTAACCTAATTCTCTAATAGGAGCACTCTCACTAGGCGGCTTGTGGAACATACGAAAGGGAGCCTGGCTGACAACTTAAAGCTCACCCAGCTACCCTAGATACCATCCCTAAACGTAGCTCTCAATACCGAGTACTCGACGCAATCGGGGCCCCAAAGATGCATGCACAAACATATGGAGCGCGGGGATCTCTGAGCTACCAGAATCCTGCAACATTCCATTGGTCCTAGAATGACGATAAAATTGCCTAAGGTATGCCCCTGTTGGCTTAAAACGTGGTGAACACACCTTGAGTCATGAACAAGGTTAAGTAGTCAGAATGCGGCATATGTCTAAATCAGTCATTGGACTGACACGATAGCTAGCTAAGTCTAAATCAGCCTTTTCAGGCTGACACGACTGGTCTAAATCAGCCTCAAACGTTGACACGACCACTTCCACCCAGAATGTGGCATATGCCTAAATCAGTCATTGGACTGACACGACAGCTAGCTGAGTCTAAATCAGCCTTCTCAGGCTAACACGACTGGTCTAAATCAACCTCCTAGGTTGACACGACCACTACCAGCTGAAATCAGCCATTAGGCTAACACAACAGCTCCCTGAGCTAAATACATAAAATCAACTAGCCACGACATAAGTAAAGCTTGCCAAAACTGGGCAAGGTTCATTTCAAAATACGGCCAAGCATGCCACTAAGGCTGGCATGGCCCAGAGTTTAGATAAACGCCACCACGGCGGAAAACAAAAAACAAAATGTCTAAAATTTCTTACAAATCTGCGTCGCACAAGGCAGACTACCAGTCAAGGAAAGTTTAAAAATAAAAACTTTTAACTAGAGGCTAGGTCAATGACCTCCCTCTCCGACACCTCTCCCGCATTTTCTTGCCGACCCTCTATTTCAGTTACAGGACCAGGTTGCACGCTCTCAGTACCAGCAGCCTCTTGAGTTTCCTCAGCAATAGCACCCTCCAGGAAGGAACCGGCTTCCTCAACGGCAGTCTGCTCCATCAGCGCAGGGGAGTTCACCTCGCCAACCTCAGGCATCAGCACGCTCAAATCAGGTTGAATAGGTTAGACAGTCTCTAGCTGCCTTTCTTCCTCCTAAATGGATTACAAGGTAGGAGCCTCAGGAAGTGCAGCATGCATCCCACTGATCTTATCCCGCTAGGTAGCATAAGCAATGATATTGGTGGCAAGGGAGATCATTTCGCCAATCTTCTCATCAGAACGCTTGAGGGCTTCAGAGAAAGTATTGCACACCTCTTGAGTGCACGACAGCTGGTCCACCTCCTCCTTCAACTTCTTCTTGGCTCTACTTAGTTCAGCCTTCAGCTCTGCCACGCGCTCCCTTAAATCAAGACGCTGCTGCGCCAAGTCCGCTACAGTCCTAGTAAGCTCCTGATTCCTAGCATTTGTAGCCCGGCTAGTGGTCTGGACCACATTGATCATCTTCCGGTTGTAGAGGGCTGATTGAAAAGCCTGTTGGAAAAGAGGAGGAATTAGCAAATTCAGCAAGAAAAGATTTAAAAATGGGAAAGACGACAGAAGAAGAGCGTGTACCATAAATACGTTGTGCACGCCATTTTCAGCCATCTCCTTAGGGGAGAACTCAGTAAAAGCCTCCACCAGTGAAGGAAAGAAGATTTGGTCTATCTCTGGCCAATATGGCACCCAATCTATATTCCCAAAACCATCAGGAAAGTGGGCTATGATACCACCACTGGCAGCGGCGGCAGGGCTTGCTGAAGGAGTAGGAGGATGACGGGACAGGGGGATGACCTCCAAAGGCTCTGGACGAAAAGTACTGGAACGGGTAAGAGGAGACTGAAAGGAAGCAGCAGGGCCACTCCTCTTGGATGCAGAGGGCGTGTCAGGGCTCTCAGCAGCTCTATTTCTCTTAGCACTCTGAAGAATGGCCTCCAGGGGATCAACTTTGGCACCTGCGATCAGCAAGACGTTAGGTGTCGAAGGTGTCAAATAAAATAGTTAGTGTGCTAGATAAAAGACGACATACCAGAGGACATGCTGTGAGATGATTGTTGAGGGTTGGAAGAGGAGGCAGGCGAGAAACCAGGGAGCAGATCAGGAAACTTTTTGTTAGGAAGAGAGATGCAAAACAGTTTGTTGCAGGCAGACGCTGGGTCACCCAGACGAGTCAGGTTGCGGAGGCCTGCATAGAAGTAAAAAGTTAGTCGTTGAGCATTGGAAAGACAAGAAAAGGCGCCAGGAGAGCTACTTACACGAGGTTATAATCCAGTCCTCAAAAATATAATCGGCGGGTGCCTAAATGGAGACCTTCCTTAGATAGAAGAATTCCTCGAACCATTTTTCGTCCCTCGACTTCGACACATGCCTGAAAGGAGTCTCGCCATGGTCGCGGAAGAAAAATTGGCCCCTCCCCAGAGACCGAATCTCATACATGTGGGCCAGCTCACCAAGACTAATGTTGCTGCTCGTATTATGACTGGCCGACAAGGAATAGAGAAGAACCCTCCAAACATTGGTAGCGATTTGGGCCAGCAAAGCCGTTGGTTCGAAGGAAATCTTGCATAAGCTTGGGGAAGGGGAAGCGAAGACCGTATATAAAGGGGTAAAGGTAAAGGTAAACCCATCCCGCACGGATTGCATCCACCTTTTGGCCAGGCTCCGGGATGGCAATATCCACCCCGTCACAGAGCCCCAACATTTCTTTGATTATAGGGATGTTAGCGGTAGTCAAGGAAGAGTCGCAATCGTGGGGATGAACGAAGAGATTGCGAGACGAAAAGGTGGGGTCTGGGTTTAGGTTGGCCGGGGTAGAGGTTGAGGCGGTGTGGCGAGTTTTGCCCATGATTAAAAAGGGAAAGAAGGCAAGATTAGAGAGAGAAGGGAGTACCTGACGAAGTAAAGCCCCGGTGGAAATGTCGGAAAGACGACGTGTGAGAAGGAGGAAGAAGAAGGGTTTAGGGGAGAGTGAGAGTTTTAAAATTTTGGAGTTAATGAGATGAGTGGGTGAAGTGGTTAGGGATTATAAAGGGAGAGGGAGAGATAGGGTCCGGGAAACGAGGGGGAAAAGTAGGGGCAATGATGAGTGTTTGGAAGTTGTGCAGAGGACGGCGCGGGTTTTAAAAATTCGTAATTCCTTATTCGACATGTCAAGGCGTGTCTCACAAGGAATTAAGGGCAAACTGTTTGGGCAAAAATTCTGCATATTGGCCTAATGGGAAAGTAGGTCCACCTAGACTTATTTAATGAATTGGGCCAAGAAGTCTAGTAATCACAAAGGGCCCGCGAGTAAAAGAAGCTAGGAAGATCCCAGGGAGATTTTAGGGAGATCAGGGAGAATAAAGTCCAAGGTAGCGGATTAAGGAAAGAAGCCTAGTAAGACCCGGAAATAAGGTTCCTTACCGTGCAAGGATTTGGACTCGATTAGGGTTTTCACCCTATAAATAGCCAAGAATACGGAGAAGGAAGATTATTCAAGAATCAGCATACAAACACAATTCATTGTGCTAGCTACATTATCGCGCCATCTCTCTTGTACTCATTGACATATTAAAAGCTAGTTCAATCCTTGGAAGGGTACTGTCCTTTCCCGCGGTCGTTTCCGCGTCACCAAATCTCTTGTGTCATTCTATACTTACATCTTTAATTTCCGTATTTAGCATTCATATAGACAACGCAATTAACATATAACGGATATGACCGCATTGACCTTAACCTATTTCGGTAGAAAAATACCAAAACAGTTATAACTATTTTTTTTACTTTAGCTTCTAATTATTATACTCTTGTTTAGAGTTTTGTCAGATTGTTTTGGTTTATGGTTATTTATTATTTTGTTAGACTGTCTACTTTATTATTATTATTATATAGTTATTTACAATTTGCCAAATTAGTACTTGTTTTGACCGGATTTTACGCAGCCTGGAATCCGGCCAGGCATTATAGGATATTCCGGCCAGGGTAGATTATGGTGAGGTTAACTAGTATCATCCTATTATGATGGTATTGTGGTTGTACCTTTGCAGGGTTGATTATAAAGTAAAAAGAGATAAATTAAAAGTAAAGAATAATAAAAAGAGACATGACACAATGATTTATACGGGCACCAAGCCAGAAGAGTATTTCACTATATATTTTGCGTAATCTAAGAACAATGATGTAATTGCTAAATAATTGTAGTATTTGCTTAAGGTAGAGTAGATGAGAGTGGGATGAGATATGTCTTTGTTGCTTCGTATTTATAGTAAAATAGGTAGAAGGAGTAGTTGCTTGTAAGTAGGAAGTAACTCCACTTTTCTAGGGTTGTTTCCTTGATTGTAGTTGACTTGTTCTTCTCTTGACCGTTCCTTGCTAATTGTTGCTGCCTCCTTCTTAGTTTTGCTAGGGTTTAAGATGTTTACTTCATATAGTAAAAGATGTGGACTTAGTCTTCCACCAAAATAGGAACAACTTGAAGACTAGTCTTTTTGACATGTGCTCAATTGCTTAGCATCCAATGCTTGGTAAATATCTTCTCCATATTGTATGTTGGTCGTCCACTTTATCCCTGCATACCTTTCCTGGCATGTACCAATGCCTGTCAAAGCTAAACCGCTTTGTACGCATGCGACTATATCTCTGTACCACGACAATGCCTATTATCTTTGTACCTTGACAATGCCTCTGTTGTCTTGTCCGACTTATAATAACGCCCGACCCGAGTTGTACCCCGATCAGTATTTTTCAGTATGATGCCCCTGTCCTTTGATATGGTCTTCTAGCCTGTCTCCTTGCCTGGACCGCTATGTTGAACTTGCTCGAACGGTATTGCTAAGGCTGAATTCTAGCCTGACGGTAGTGTAAAATATCAGGCTCAACAATTGCCCCTTATCTCCTTATTTATTTGTGGTTCAAGCCAATAATGAGGAGATAACTTCATTCCAATCATAGACAAAGCTTGATCATGCGATTGTACATATTTCGACTTAATGTTTCTTCACGTGTCTTTGGGTCGGGCCATATATGAAAAAATATCCGCTTTCTTACGTGTCTAAGGATTCTTTCTAACCGCATACGAGTTGGTAGGGCTTGTTTTTGCCCCACTTATATGATAGATAAAATTAGAGTAAAGTGCAGATCGACAATGTTAGTAACTTGATCAAGTGTATTTACCAAGTGTGTATGAATTAATATCCCTGCAATATTTTTTGTACTAGCATTTAGATAGTCGTAAACAAAATTAGATTAGTCATGCGCTTTGTGTGTCCGCACGTGAATGATAGCTCCGATAGGTGGAAAATATAAAAACAGGAGAGTGAAATATGAAATATAGGAAAGATTAAACCTGGTGGCAATAATCAAGCAATCGATCATGACATATTTTTTTGTAAGTATAAGACAACCTTTGAACAATATGTTATGTAGGATGCCCCAATCTTCGATGAAGATAGATTATGTTATAACTTTTCGGACACCTTTTAAGTGAAGGCATTAGTTTGGAACATTCCCGGGATCGTAAGTGATGGAGGTTGATGTCCTTCATGAGAAAAGAAGAATTATGGCGCTCGGTCAAAGCGAGAAACAATTTCGATTTGGTGATAGTATTTGATCTTGTTTTGTTTGTTTTTCGATAGTTGTACTTTTGAAAGGATATTTTCCTGTCTGGAGGGCTTATGATCCTCAGCCTGACTGGAGGGCTTTGATTATGCCTGTCTGGAGGGTTTTGTACGAGTTGTCATGATCTTTCACCTTCGTCCCCGTATAAAAGGATTTTTGCCTGGCTGGAGGGCTTATTATCCTTAGCCTGACTTGAGGGTTTTGATTATGCCTGTCTGGAGGTCTCGTGAATATAACTTTTTGTCTGGATCTGGCCATTTTGGATGTGTCTTGGATCTCGCCGATTATTATTCGCCTGGATCGGGCGACTTTTTTGCACCGGATTTGGCGATTCTTTGTGTCTTCGATCCGCCGATCATTCGTCTGGATCGGGCCAGCTTTTTTGCACTGGATTTGGCCAGCTTTTTTTTTGTACTGGATCTGGCCAGTTATTCGTCTGGATCGGGCCAGCTTTTTTGCACTGGATCTGGCCAGTTCTTTGTGTCATGGGTGGGGTTATTGCCTGTCTGGAGGGCTTATATCCCTTGCACATCGGAGGGCTTATGACCCATTTATGACATACAATCCAGGAAAAGTTTTCCCAGGTTTGTATATTAAATTGAGCTCAATATTATGTGTACTGGATCTGGCCAGTTATTCGTTTGGATCGGGCGACTTTTTGCAATCGAAAGTTGGATATCGATTGATATCGTGGGGTGGCCCCAATCTTTAAAATTTGTTTTAAGTAAAGTACAGTATGTAAAAACAAATATTGAAGATTCTACTCGGTAAAGGGAAATACGAGAATATTGACAAGTACTTGGGCACATAATGGAAGAAATCATATAAGGCATTTATTCATATAATGGCAAATATCATGCATTTAGTTTCATATCAGGTCAGACAGGAAATGGTAAGATGAAGATTATACCTGGACTAGGAGATATATTTTATATGTGAAATAGTTTTAAGTGTGCAATGTTCCAAGCTCTTGGGATTATTTCGCCGTCCAGGGTTTGTAGTCTATAAGCTCCCTGGCCAACTATTGAGTCAATCAGGTAGGGACCTTCCCAGGTTGGGGCCAATTTGCCAGCATTCTTCTCTTTTGTGTTTTGAAAAACTTTTCTGAGAACAAGGTCTTCTACCCTGAATACTCTAGCTTTGACAGTCTTGTTGTAGCTTTTTGCAACTCTTTCTTTGATATCTTTCGCCATTCTAATCTTTGGCTGCGTCTCTTAGCTCTTTCGTCAAGTCCAGGTTGTCCTCCATTAGAGGTATATTGCTCGTTTATTGTATTCAGGCTGCATCTGGCTGATGGAATGTCGACCTCTGCTGGGATTACTGCTTCACATCCATAGACCAAGGAATAGGGATGTGGATGTTTTAGGCGTGGTTCGGTCAGCCCAAAGGACCAAGGGAAGTTCTGCAGCCTATCTTCCTTTCTTTCTTTCTAGCTTCTTCTTTAGGCAACTGATTATTACTTTGTTGCTAGATTCTGCTTAGCATTTTGTTTTTGGATAGCCTGACATCCTGCTGATAGGGAAAAAAAGAGACAAGTAATCGTGTTAGATTATTGGAGCATGTTTGTGTCAAGCTTCACATTTTGTGTTGTAGTCCAGGCAATTGGCCCTCAGTGTTAGCCAATAATAGTTAGCCTAGAGCACTTTGATGGCAAGGCTTCTTCCTCTTTGTGGTTGACACAACATCCATCATGTCCGTCTCCGGAGATCTTGGTTAGTTTTGTGTGGTTCAAGACATCTCAAGTATGGTTCACCACCGAGCCTTGCTATGAGAGTTTTGTATCGAGCAACATATTGACAATTTTGAATAAAAAGCTTACAACATGTGCTATTATGTCCCCTTGTGGCGATTTTAGTACTAAACCTAATCATGTCCCCTGCATGTTGGTTGCCCCATATGTAAACATGGTTCATCCACGACCAGGAGGTCTAGGTGTCTAATTGGTTTAAAGTTTGATTCTAGGTTAGGACTGAAATCAGCCACAAAGTTTGCTAGGGCATGAGATTTGATTATTATCATGGGTTAAAGGTGATATCATATGTGCTTAATGGATGAGACTACTTGGTCATCTTCTTGCCGACAAAGTGCGGGCTTCCTCACGACAGGTTTAATGGGGAGGTTAGTTCGACTATAATAGGGCGACATTCATAGTAGGGACGAAGTTTAGTACATGAAATAATTATATCTAAAACATATTTGTCAAGAAAGTCATACCTCATGTCCGCATCTAGTAGACTTTTACTTATCGAATTGGCCGGGTGTTCTTGATCATTATCTTTCCCGACCAGGACTCTACTGACGGTTGTTTCAGTCACAAGAATGTGTAAACTGATAGTGGTTGCCTTTTGCCTGGCCAGGCCAGTAACAGAGGAGTAGAAAGATAGTTTATGATGTCATCTCATGAATAGGAGTCCACACGAATAATTGTGTTTTCCTTTCAGGGAGGTTATAGAAAGCTTTGTATGTTTCCGAGGGCCTCGATAAGAATTTGTCCAGGGCTGACTTTGGTGATTGGAGCTCCAGTTTGTTTTAATCTGTTCAGGACAGGCTTCTATGCCTCTTTTGGTTTCTTTGTAACTTATAAACTTATCACATGGCACACAATGTTTTGTATTTGATAGGACTGAAATTATATCATATCTTCCAAAATAGTCACAAGTAGTTTCTCAATGATTCACATAAATTATTCAATTACAACCATGTTGACTAGCTGGTCAGGATAGATTGTGTCTTTAATTGTCCAGGCATTATCAACCATTGAAGGTAACAATTCTATTGGTTCAAAGTTTTTAGTTTTATGCTACACAAGTTTGAAACATAATAAGGAAAAGTTAATGAGTAATAATGTGAGAATTCATTAAGGTAGTGTGATGATAGATCTAAGCATATCGGGATCGATTGGTCGGCCAGGCCAATTTATCTTTCCAAAACAGTCAGGCCAGGGTGATTTTCTCTTCAAAACAGTCAGGCAGGGTGATTTTTCTGTCCGAAAACAATCAGGTCAGGCTAATTTTTCCTTCCAAAAACAGTCAGGTCAGGCTGATTTCAAAAACAGTCAGGTCAGGCTGATTTTCTCTCCAAAAACAGTCAGGTCAGGCTGATTTCAAAAACAGTCAGGTCAGGCTTGACTAACACTAGTGTATCAGGACTGACTAAGAATATTATATGTAAGATGATTATTATTATTTATTTTTTTTTTTAAAAAAAAATATTTGATCCATAGTTGTTTTTGTATTTGTACTGCGATGACATATATATTTAAATTTTATTGAAAGGATAAGGACTTATCTGTGCAGGAATACTTGAACACCCTTACTAGGCCAGGATGAAAATCTTATCCTGACCAGGCTTTGTGCAGTTTGGAAATATTGGTAGGGGCATTCTAGCCAGGCTAGAGATGACGACCAGGCATCACCAAGAGAGGGAATGAATGACAGGCATATCATGATAGATTAATAGCCTTGCATAATAATTCCTGGTAGAAATTTCTCCCCGGCGTGAAATTCTTATAAGACTCGGACATCCGCACCGACATCTTTGTTGGGTGACTTTTAAGCCTGTTTTTGGTCAGGGCTAAGTTGTCCAAATTGGACTTGTATTTTGATGTTCAAGGCTTTAAATTTCCTAAGAACATAAAATTATTAGAATTAACAAAATCTAAAATTTAAATGTAGAAGTAAGATCAAAGTACCAAAATTTTAAGATATATTGTTTAGAGTTTGCGAAACTTGTATTGGATATGAGAAAGACTTATCTTTGAATTTCTTTAGAAAGAAATTTTCACTTGAACTCCGCATTCTCCTAAGCAATGTTATACTTGTTGTTATTGGAAGGGCTTCTAGCTTGTCTTGACAATATTTCTCTTGGATTCAACGTTTGTAGTGTAGAGATGGAAATTTTTGTATCGATCTTTCTTAAAGCTCTCAAAACTTGTTGTGGAGAAGAAAAGATATTGCGAATAATTTGTAGGAATGATAAACTAGTTGCCCCACGGTGGGCGCCAATTGTTTTGACCGGATTTTACGCAGCCTGGAATCCGGCCAGGCATTATAGGATATTCCGGCCAGGGTAGATTATGGTGAGGTTAACTAGTATCATCCTATTATGATGGTATTGTGGTTGTACCTTTGCAGGGTTGATTATAAAGTAAAAAGAGATAAATTAAAAGTAAAGAATAATAAAAAGAGACATGACACAATGATTTATACGGGCACCAAGCCAGAAGAGTATTTCACTATATATTTTGCGTAATCTAAGAACAATGATGTAATTGCTAAATAATTGTAGTATTTGCTTAAGGTAGAGTAGATGAGAGTGGGATGAGATATGTCTTTGTTGCTTCGTATTTATAGTAAAATAGGTAGAAGGAGTAGTTGCTTGTAAGTAGGAAGTAACTCCACTTTTCTAGGGTTGTTTCCTTGATTGTAGTTGACTTGTTCTTCTCTTGACCGTTCCTTGCTAATTGTTGCTGCCTCCTTCTTAGTTTTGCTAGGGTTTAAGATGTTTACTTCATATAGTAAAAGATGTGGACTTAGTCTTCCACCAAAATAGGAACAACTTGAAGACTAGTCTTTTTGACATGTGCTCAATTGCTTAGCATCCAATGCTTGGTAAATATCTTCTCCATATTGTATGTTGGTCGTCCACTTTATCCCTGCATACCTTTCCTGGCTGTACCAATGTCCGTCAAAGCTAAACCGCTTTGTACGCATGCTCGACTATATCTTTGTACTCGACAATGCCTATTGTCTTGCTTTGTACCTTGACAATGCCCGTTGTTATCTTGTCTTTGACTTATAATAACGCCTGACCTGAGTTGTACCCTGATCAGTATTTTCAGTATGATGCCCTGTCCGCCTGATATGGTCTTCTAGCCTGTCTCCTTGCCTGGACCGCTATGTTGAACTTGCCTGAACGGTATTGCTAAGGCTGAATTCTAGCCTGACGGTAGTGTAAAATATCAGGCTCAACAGTACTAGTTTTTTTCACATTAAATTATTTTTTATCTGTTGTTAAACTTTTTAATTTGAAACACGTTAATGTTTTGAGTGACAAGAGTTTCTATGTCCTTTTGGAGTTATTGAGATTAAAGATATGTTTCTGGAGGATATAACGTTCTTACAAATCGTACACATTCGGCAAAGAAGGTACTTGAAGGTATGGGTATGGAGTAGGAGAGAATCATGCTTCTCTTAATGATTGCTTCTAATTGTCTAATTTGTAAAGAAGCGCCAAATATTAGTGAAGAAGGATTTGTTCTAGTGAAAGTTTTGTGGTACTTCTCTATTATTCCATGATTTAAATGACTCTTTGCGAATAATAATAATGATGAATTGTTGACATGACATAAAAATGAAATTGGAAACACACAGATGGAAAATTCAATCTAACAAAAGTTTTATGTAATACGATGCAAAAGTAGCACAACGGAACAAGGGATTGCTGACGGAAAGTAAGGGCCATGTTAGAAAAGGAACAAGTGCAACAAGTAGCACAACGGAACAAGGGAAAAGTGGACGACTTGGTCAGCATGAGGAAGATGAGTGTTTTGGTAATTTTTACCGAATTAGGTTGTATGAGGTCAATGCGATCTTACTCGTTGTATGTAGGATGTATATTTGTGTTTAACGTAAAGTAAAGGGATTAAGTATGTAAATAAAGGTAGTCACGTGAGATTTGCTGACGCGGAAAACCCAATGTCGGAACAACCGCGAGAAGGGACGGCACCATTCTAAGTATAGCACTAGCTTGTTAATGATAGAACGAGTACAATGGAGACGATATGTAAATTTAGCTAGCACAATATGCTGCGTGTATGCGTGAGATCTTGAATGCCTTTTCTTGGTTGTTCTTTTGGCTATTTATAGGGTAAGAACCCTAGATATGCTCTTCCTCGTTTATGGTAAGAAAACATGGGGTTCAGCGAGAAAGACTTGCAGAAGAAGACCATCCCGCTGGTGGAGTTCAGTGGAGAAACAGCTAACTCGTTGGGAGAGATCGTGATTCCAACCTATGCAGGAGGAATCAACAAACAAGTGATGTACTTGGTTATAGATGGACCATCTACATACAATTTTATTCTTGGAAGACCATGGTTGTATCTGATGAAGACGGTCCCCTCAACGTATAATCAATGTGTGAAGTTCCCCATGCCATGGGGTGTAGAGACAATACGAGGAAACCAGGAGGAAGCCAGAGGCTGCTACAAGAAGGCATTGAAGTGTACAGCCAACCTTCCAGCATAGCAATCAAAGAAGCAGCACGTCCAGCACGAATACGTCGAGCCCCCAGCTGAGGAGCTAGATCAAATCAACCTGGATAAGCTGCACCCAGAAAGAACTGTGCTAATAGGGGCAGGATGCACGAAATATCTCAGGCAGCACCTAATCAATTTTTTGCAAGCCAATATGGATTGTTTCGCGTGGTCCCATGATGACATGATAGGAATAGATCCATCTATTATAACACACAAA
Organism: Silene latifolia; assembly: GCF_048544455.1. Taxonomy (NCBI): domain Eukaryota; kingdom Viridiplantae; phylum Streptophyta; class Magnoliopsida; order Caryophyllales; family Caryophyllaceae; genus Silene; species Silene latifolia. The sequence continues at coordinate 46,380,866 of NC_133534.1, forward strand.
CTCAGCGTAGATCGAGGATGCAAGCCCATCCAGCAAAAAAGACGAAGAAAATTCGCAGCTGAAAGGAATAAGGTGATCAACTAGGAGGTGGATAGCCTGCTAGCAGCAAACAAGATAAGAGAGGTAAAATATCCGGAATGGCTATCAAATGTGGTAGTAGTGCCCAAGAAGAACGGAAAATGGAGAGTGTGTGTGGACTTCACCGATCTCAACAAGGCGTGTCCAAAAGACCCCTTCCCACTGCCACATATTGACGCAATGGTGGATGCGATAGCTGGACATGAAATGTTAACATTCTTGGATGCCTGGAGTGGTTACAACCAAATCAAAATGGATGCAGCAGATCAGGAGAAGACATCATTCATGTCTGAGAGGGGGATATACTGCTACAACGTCATGCCCTTCGGCCTGAAAAATGCGGGATCTACGTATCAGAGACTGGTCAACCGGATGTTCAAGGAACAGATAGGAAGAACCATGGAGGTGTACATTGGCGATATGGTAGTAAAACCAGAGAAGGCCAAGGATCACATGCAACATCTAGCATGAACCTTCAGCACACTTAGAGAATACAAAATGAAGCTGAACCCTTCCAAGTGTACCTTTGGAGTTTCGTCCGTAAAATTCTTGGGCTACATCGTAACTCAAAGAGGAATAGAAGCCATCACGGAGCAAATTAAGGCAGTATTACAGCTAGAATCACCAGAAAAGCCAAAGGATATGCAACGGCTAGCTGGCAAAGTGGCAGCCTTGAGCAGGTTCATCTCGAGGTCCTCAGACAAATACAGGCTATTTTACGACATATTGAGGAAAAGCCAAAAATTCGAGTGGACCATAGATCATGAGCAAGCATTCAGAGAACTTAAACACTACCTCGGCACCCCGTCGTTACTATCGAAGCCAGAACAGGGAGAACCACTGTTTCTTTATCTAGCTGTCACAGAGGTAGAAGTAAGCGCGGTCCTAGTCAGAGAGCAGGACAAGGAGCAAAATCCAGTCTACTATGTAAGCAAGTCTCCGCTGCCAGCAGAGATCAGATACACATCTCTTGAAAAATTGGTACTGTGGACAGCGGGCCGCCCACGGGGGCGCTTGGTGAAGGTCGAAAAAACAAGCGTTTGCATTTTGTAAGGAGTCGCCACCAATTTTTATGGGAAATTGGAACCGTTCGAATACCTCGTGTCATGTCAAGACACAAAGTAATGACATGAACACTAAGCAATCGTTACCCTTAGCATTCTATGTCTAGAATGACTCTCGTGGATGCCAATGAACACGGGTGCTCACGGAGATCTGGAGTAAGGGGTGAGGGTACGTATTAGGAAGCTCTTTTGATCGAACACCTAATCCCGCCCGCCTCGATAGCGGCCTCTACTAATGATTAGGGAAGTTATTCATACTCGATATATCGTCGGCTATATGCATGCAATGCAACATCCATTGATTAATCCTAGCATATGAGAATTAGGCTAAGTCGGTTAACAGTTAGTTAATCATACAATTGGGTCGAAGTTGGATTTAATATTGATTACATGTGAAAACATACAAGGAATAAAAGAAATACAATAATTATGAATTACAATAATGAAAATTACTATAATTACATTGGGATAGGCGATTTATGTCGAAAATACCTTTAAAACGGATGATTTGAGAAAAAGGAATTAAAAGAATAAAAGAATAAAATTAATGAAGTAAACGAACAGAAGTTAGTGATATTACGGATATTAGTTAATTAATACGTAAACTAAACAAACTAGGTCAAGGCAGAAACGGAGTTCAGGGACAGAAATCATCCTGGAACAAAGCAAGAGATCGCGCCCTTTGGAAGAAGAGGCGGCGATTCTTTGCGTATTCATTCCAAGGGTGAGTTCCATTCGTTGTGAAGCCGAAGCGCAAATCGTTAATGTTAATTGTTAATTTTATGGATCGATTAAATTATTTACTCAGATGAAAGTGATTTAATGTATTACTTACATATGAAGGGGTCATAAAAAACAGTAAAACATGAATGAGACGGAATTAAACGGATTAATTACATGATTAAACGAATGATATTAATGAATGAGTCCTCTGTTGAAATAATTAACTAGCCTTAAACATGATGAATTAATGACGATTTATATGACGAATATGCGAAAAATATATCAAAGACGAATTCCAGAAACTCAATATGAACAAATTGAATCTCTAAAATCCGGAATTGAATTAAGTGACGAAAACCCGCAAATATGAGATTATTTGGGATTTAAGTCGGAATTAATGAATTAAACACGTGAATGAATGATGAATTATAAATATACATGTGATTATTAAACTATCATGTGAACGAAGAATTAATCAAACAAAAATAAATAAAAGCAAAATGGAATTTACAGAGATTTAAGAAGAAGAAAAAGAAGCGAGAATCGGCGGCCCTCACGAAGAGGCGCAGCAGAATCGCGCTCCTTCAAGAGGCGCAGCGATTCTTGCGTCTTTTCTCGACGTCATCTCATCGGAGATCCGCGAAAACGAGTTTTAAAGCACGGTTTTAGAAATCGATTTTAATGGTGTTTTCGACATAAATCTTACAATGGTGATACGATAAATAAAATACAATAAATAAAAAGAGGAATTGTACACCCTCAGACTTACATGTTGACGGAACGAGATGAACTAAGATATCGACTAGTGAATGCTCGACGCGAATGCAAAGAGAGTGCCCTCGTAAGAGGAAAACGATTGATTAATTAGATTGATTATTGGTGTAGTTGGTCAAATTGGTCGGTCATGCAACGGAGAGGCTGGTACCCGGAAAGATCCGAGCTTACGTGGTCGGAAGTCTAAGCACGTAGGCGCCAATTAGTAAGAACAAAGTCTAGAATGCAAAGGGAGAAGAGAAGGGCGGACACTCGCGTGAGAAATATGAGGAGCGAAAGCTCCTATTTATACTAATCACGTGAAGGAATAGGGTTTCGGAGACTCTTTGGAAGTGAATATCGGAAAGATATGAAAAAGATACGTAAATCATGCAAAGAAGGGCCTGGGAAGAGGCGCAGCAGTCACTGCGTCTCTTGGAAGAGGCGCAGCGCCTTTCTTGCGTCTATTCCCCGGGGAGGTTTCCTCCTTTGAAGAAAGATTTCGCGTTTGAGTTATGGTAGGACGGAAATAATTCGATTATCTTATGAATATTACGGGATATTATTTGCCAAAAGATAAAATTTATAAAATATGGAATAGAAATATCCGGAACATTCCAGAACATTCCGACTCGGGATTTAATGATTATCGAGAAAGTGGAGACGGTTTTTGACCCGGACTCGAATGTACTCTAATTATCGCCAAAACGACCGTATCGGGACGTAGATGACAACTAAGAGGTTGACATTAATATTTGAGCAAACACTTGACGATAATCTTACGAACTGTCACAAATCGTTCCGCGAATCAAACATGCGGCCCAATCATCACCGGGTGGTTTGCGGGAGGTGCAGAAATGAGGTATCTACAGGTACTAGCACTTGTAATTGCGTCTTACAAACTGCGCCCTTACTTTGAGTCCCACACCATATATGTTGTGACCAATTACCCATTAAAATTTATAATGAGAAAGCCTGAGCTGTCAGGCAGAATGTCAAAATGGTCCGTACACCTTAGTGGGTATGACATCAGGTATGATCCAAGAACGGCGATAAAGTCGCAGGCACTGGCATATTTCATGTCAGATTTCAGCCCAGCTATCCAAAACCTGGCTGACAAAGAAATCCTAACCCTCAAAGGAAACAAGGAGGAAGAAGTCTGGCAGATGTACATTGATGGAGGCTCCAACCAAAAGGGGGTAGGTGTAGGACTGATCTTGCGATCTCCAAATGAATATCTAATAGCACAAGCAGTGCGTTGTGAATTTAAGGTGACCAACAATGAAACAGAGTATGAAGCCTTAATACTAGGAAATGCTGCTAGCTCTGGAGTTAGGAGTCAGAAACCTGCAGGTATTCAACGACTCCTTACTTATAGTTAACCATATGAATGATGAGTATGTAGCCACAGATTCAAAGATAATAGCCTACCTAAAAGTGGCAAAGGAGCTTAAACATAAATTCAGAGATTGCAAGCTCAAGCAGGTCCCCAGAGACCAGAATGTGGAGGCTGATGCCCTAGCAACCCTGGGGGCAACCTTCAAACCAACGGAGCTGGCTAACATCCCCATCGCATATGTATTGAAGTCGTCAATCCAAAAATTAGAAGAAGCAGATAAAGGATAATTGGAAGATCAGCAGGATGGGGCGGCAGTACTATCAAACACAGTTGGCCAGACAGCTGACCAGTCAGACGACTAGTCAATTGATCAGGCAGATGACTGGGACTGGTGAACGCCATACCTAAATTGGTTGAGACACGATAAGCTGCCAGATGACAAGAAGGAGGTAAGGGGTTTCAAAATGAAAGCCTCCAGATTCACGCTAATTGACAATGTGCTTTTTAGAAAGTCACTGGCAGGACCCTACTTACGGTGCCTGAATAAACAAGAAGCACAGACCGTATTGCATGCCCTCCACAGTGGTGAATGTAGAAACCATGCAGGGGGCAGGAGGCTGTCAAACAAAGCCCTCAGACAAGGCTACTTCTGGCCCACAATGAGGACAGACTCGGCAGAATATCCCCGAAAATGTGACGCCTGTCAGCGATCAGCGCCAATGATCCACCAACCAGCAGAATCCTTGCATCCTATCATTTCTTCCTAGCCATTCATGACACGGGGAATGGACATCGTGGGACCTCTGCCTAGAGCCCCAGGGAACAAATTATGGATGCTAGCAATGACAGACTATTTTTCAAAATGGATAGATGCAGAAGCATTCACGGAGATAATAGATAAACAAGTCATCTCTTTTATCAAACGTAATATCATCTACAGGTTTGGTATCCCGTCAGAAATTATATGTGACAATGGATCACAATTCATCTCAAATGACGTGGAAGGATACTGTGCCATATGGAACATCTCTCTGAAAAAGTCAGCACCAAGGACTCCAAAGTCTAACGGTCAAGCTGAATCTAGCAATAAAATCATCATGGATAACTTAAGAAGGAGATTGCAGGAGTTAGGAGGAAAGTGGGCAGATGAGTTGCCACTAGTGCTATGGTTAGATAGTACTACGCCAAAGACAACGACAGGTCAAACACCCTTCAGCCTGCTGTTTGGCGCGAAAGCAGTAATTCCATCAGAAGTTCTAGTTCCAACCCACATGTATGGATGTATGACAGGGGAACTAAACAATACAAAGATGATCAGGAGCCTGGATACGATAGATGAGCTGCGAGCAAGTGCAAAGATACGTCTGGCTGCCTACAAACAGTCAGTCGCCAAAAGCTACAACAAAAACGTAAAAATCAGGCTCCTGGAGGTAGGAGACCTGGTTCTCCGCAAAGTGTTCCAAAACATCAAGAATCGCAAGGCAGGCAAATTCGCCTATAAATGGGAAGGACCATACCAGGTTGAAGGCGTTGTTGGCCATGTGGCGTACAGATTGTTGACCATGGATGGTCAAATCATACACAAACCATGGAACATACTTCACCTGAAGAGGTATCACATTTGATAACAAGTAGCATTTAGTGTATAGAGTTTTGTATTCAAGAAAGCAAAAAAAAAGAACGGTCGTAGTCATACTACCAATTTTGTTCCATTTCCTTTGTTTTTATTACGTTTCTTTAAACTTTAAAACTACTATTAGAGCTGTGTGGTCTTTAGCTTCGTGTGACCACAATTGCTCTGGCACCCCATGAGATAGCGTCAGGTACTTCACATCGCTCTGGTGGATTTTTCTATTTTTAGGCCTCTTTGAAAATACTACTCTGCACTCAAACATCTATGGTACATTGAAAGTGTTGCTAGCAGAACTGTCAACTGCAAACGCGGGGTGACATGGCACATGGCACTCCAACAAGCCTAACCTAATTCTCTAATAGGAGCACTCTCACAAGGCGGCTTGTGGAACATACGAAAGGGAGCCTGGCTGACAACTTAAAGCTCACCCAGCTACCCTAGATACCATCCCTAAACGTAGCTCTCAATACCGAGTACTCGACGCAATCGGGGCCCCAGCATGCATGCACAAACATATGGAGCGCAGGGATCTCTGAGCTACCAGAATCCTGCAACATTCCATTGGTCCTAGAATGACGATAAAATTGCCTAAGGTATGCCCCTGTTGGCTTAAAACGTGGTGAACACACCTTGAGTCATGAACAAGGTTAAGTAGTCAGAATGCGGCATATGTCTAAATCAGTCATTGGACTGACACGATAGCTAGCTAAGTCTAAATCAGCCTTTTCAGGCTGACACGACTGGTCTAAATCAGCCTCAAACGTTGACACGACCACTTCCACCCAGAATGTGGCATATGCCTAAATCAGTCATTGGACTGACACGACAGCTAGCTGAGTCTAAATCAGCCTTCTCAGGCTAACACGACTGGTCTAAATCAACCTCCTAGGTTGACACGACTACTACCAGCTGAAATCAGCCATTAGGCTAACACAACAGCTCCCTGAGCTAAATACATAAAATCAACTAGCCACGACATAAGTAAAGCTTGCCAAAACTGGGCAAGGTTCATTTCAAAATACGGCCAAGCATGCCACTAAGGCTGGCATGGCCCAGAGTTTAGATAAACGCCACCACGGCGGAAAACAAAAAACAAAATGTCTAAAATTTCTTACAAATCTGCGTCGCACAAGGCAGACTACCAGTCAAGGAAAGTTTAAAAATAAAAACTTTTAACTAGAGGCTAGGTCAATGACCTCCCTCTCCGACACCTCTCCCGCATTTTCTTGCCGACCCTCTATTTCAGTTACAGGACCAGGTTGCACGCTCTCAGTACCAGCAGCCTCTTGAGTTTCCTCAGCAATAGCACCCTCCAGGAAGGAACCGGCTTCCTCAACGGCAGTCTGCTCCATCAGCGCAGGGGAGTTCACCTCGCCAACCTCAGGCATCAACACGCTCAAATCAGGTTGAATAGGTTAGACAGTCTCTAGCTGCCTTTCTTCCTCCTAAATGGATTACAAGGTAGGAGCCTCAGGAAGTGCAGCATGCATCCCACTGATCTTATCCCGCTAGGTAGCATAAGCAATGATATTGGTGGCAAGGGAGATCATTTCGCCAATCTTCTCATCAGAACGCTTGAGGGCTTCAGAGAAAGTATTGCACACCTCTTGAGTGCACGACAGCTGGTCCACCTCCTCCTTCAACTTCTTCTTGGCTCTACTTAGTTCAGCCTTCGGCTCTGCCACGCGCTCCCTTAAATCAAGACGCTGCTGCGCCAAGTCCGCTACAGTCCTAGTAAGCTCCTGATTCCTAGCATTTGTAGCCCGGCTAGTGGTCTGGACCACATTGATCATCTTCCGGTTGTAGAGGGCTGATTGAAAAGCCTGTTGGAAAAGAGGAGGAATTAGCAAATTCAGCAAGAAAAGATTTAAAAATGGGAAAGACGACAGAAGAAGAGCGTGTACCATAAATACGTTGTGCACGCCATTTTCAGCCATCTCCTTAGGGGAGAACTCAGTAAAAGCCTCCACCAGTGAAGGAAAGAAGATTTGGTCTATCTCTGGCCAATATGGCACCCAATCTATATTCCCAAAACCATCAGGAAAGTGGGCTATGATACCACCACTGGCAGCGGCGGCAGGGCTTGCTGAAGGAGTAGGAGGATGACGGGACAGGGGGATGACCTCCAAAGGCTCTGGACGAAAAGTACTGGAACGGGTAAGAGGAGACTGAAAGGAAGCAGCAGGGCCACTCCTCTTGGATGCAGAGGGCGTGTCAGGGCTCTCAGCAGCTCTATTTCTCTTAGCACTCTGAAGAATGGCCTCCAGGGGATCAACTTTGGCACCTGCGATCAGCAAGACGTTAGGTGTCGAAGGTGTCAAATAAAATAGTTAGTGTGCTAGATAAAAGACGACATACCAGAGGACATGCTGTGAGATGATTGTTGAGGGTTGGAAGAGGAGGCAGGCGAGAAACCAGGGAGCAGATCAGGAAACTTTTTGTTAGGAAGAGAGATGCAAAACAGTTTGTTGCAGGCAGACGCTGGGTCACCCAGACGAGTCAGGTTGCGAAGGCCTGCATAGAAGTAAAAAGTTAGTCGTTGAGCATTGGAAAGACAAGAAAAGGCGCCAGGAGAGCTACTTACACGAGGTTATAATCCAGTCCTCAAAAATATAATCGGCGGGTGCCTAAATGGAGACCTTCCTTAGATAGAAGAATTCCTCGAACCATTTTTCGTCCCTCGACTTCGACACATGCCTGAAAGGAGTCTCGCCATGGTCGCGGAAGAAAAATTGGCCCCCCCCAGACCGAATCTCATACATGTGGGCCACTCACCAAGACTAATGTTTCGTCGTATTATGACTGGCCGACAAGGAATAGAGAAGAACCCTCCAAACATTGGTAGCGATTTGGGCCAGCAAAGCCGTTGGTTCGAAGGAAATCTTGCATAAGCTTGGGGAAGGGGAAGCGAAGACCGTATATAAAGGGGTAAAGGTAAAGGTAAACCCATCCCGCACGGATTGCATCCACCTTTTGGCCAGGCTCCGGGATGGCAATATCCACCCCGTCACAGAGCCCCAACATTTCTTTGATTATAGGGATGTTAGCGGTAGTCAAGGAAGAGTCGCAATCGTGGGGATGAACGAAGAGATTGCGAGACGAAAAGGTGGGGTCCGGGGTTTAGGTTGGCCGGGGTAGAGGTTGAGGCGGTGTGGCGAGTTTTGCCCATGATTAAAAAGGGAAAGAAGGCAAGATTAGAGAGAGAAGGGAGTACCTGACGAAGTAAAGCCCCGGTGGAAATGTCGGAAAGACGACGTGTGAGAAGGAGGAAGAAGAAGGGTTTAGGGGAGAGTGAGAGTTTTAAAATTTTGGAGTTAATGAGATGAGTGGGTGAAGTGGTTAGGGATTATAAAGGGAGAGGGAGAGATAGGGTCCGGGAAACGAGGGGGAAAAGTAGGGGCAATGATGAGTGTTTGGAAGTTGTGCAGAGGACGGCGCGGGTTTTAAAAATTCGTAATTCCTTATTCGACATGTCAAGGCGTGTCTCACAAGGAATTAAGGGCAAACTGTTTGGGCAAAAATTCTGCATATTGGCCTAATGGGAAAGTAGGTCCACCTAGACTTATTTAATGAATTGAGCCAAGAAGTCTAGTAATCACAAAGGGCCCGCGAGTAAAAGAAGCTAGGAAGATCCCAGGGAGATTTTAGGGAGATCAGGGAGAATAAAGTCCAAGGTAGCGGATTAAGGAAAGAAGCCTAGTAAGACCCGGAAATAAGGTTCCTTACCGTGCAAGGATTTGGACTCGATTAGGGTTTTCACCCTATAAATAGCCAAGAATACGGAGAAGGAAGATTATTCAAGAATCAGCATACAAACACAATTCATTGTGCTAGCTACATTATCGCGCCATCTCTCTTGTACTCATTGACATATTAAAAGCTAGTTCAATCCTTGGAAGGGTACTGTCCTTTCCCGCGGTCGTTTCCGCGTCACCAAATCTCTTGTGTCATTCTATACTTACATCTTTAATTTCCGTATTTAGCATTCATATAGACAACGCAATTAACATATAACGAATATGACCGCATTGACCTTAACCTATTTCGGTAGAAAAATACCAAAACAGTTATAACTATTTTTTTTACTTTAGCTTCTAATTATTATACTCTTGTTTAGAGTTTTGTCAGATTGTTTTGGTTTATGGTTATTTATTATTTTGTTAGACTGTCTACTTTATTATTATTATTATATAGTTATTTACAATTTGCCAAATTAGTACTAGTTTTTTTCACATTAAATTATTTTTTATCTGTTGTTAAACTTTTTAATTTGAAACACGTTAATGTTTTGAGTGACAAGAGTTTCTATGTCCTTTTGGAGTTATTGAGATTAAAGATATGTTTCTGGAGGATATAACGTTCTTACAAATCGTACACATTCGGCAAAGAAGGTACTTGAAGGTATGGGTATGGAGTAGGAGAGAATCATGCTTCTCTTAATGATTGCTTCTAATTGTCTAATTTGTAAAGAAGCGCCAAATATTAGTGAAGAAGGATTTGTTCTAGTGAAAGTTTTGTGGTACTTCTCTATTATTCCATGATTTAAATGACTCTTTGCGAATAATAATAATGATGAATTGTTGACATGACATAAAAATGAAATTGGAAACACACAGATGGAAAATTCAATCTAACAAAAGTTTTATGTAATACGATGCAAAAGTAGCACAACGGAACAAGGGATTGCTGACGGAAAGTAAGGGCCATGTTAGAAAAGGAACAAGTGCAACAAGTAGCACAACGGAACAAGGGAAAAGTGGACGACTTGGTCAGCATGAGGAAGATGAGTGTTTTGGTAATTTTTACCGAATTAGGTTGTATGAGGTCAATGCGATCTTACTCGTTGTATGTAGGATGTATATTTGTGTTTAACGTAAAGTAAAGGGATTAAGTATGTAAATAAAGGTAGTCACGTGAGATTTGCTGACGCGGAAAACCCAATGTCGGAACAACCGCGAGAAGGGACGACACCATTCTAAGTATAGCACTAGCTTGTTAATGATAGAACGAGTACAATGGAGACGATATGTAAATTTAGCTAGCACAATATGCTGCGTGTATGCGTGAGATCTTGAATGCCTTTTCTTGGTTGTTCTTTTGGCTATTTATAGGGTAAGAACCCTAGATATGCTCTTCCTCGTTTATGGTAAGGAATATTACTCCTACTGTAACTCTTTCCATAATGGGTAATCTCCCTCCATTCTCCTTGATCTCCCTGAATTCTTCCTAAGATCTCCCCGAAGGCTTTCCAAAACACGGGACTCCTCCATCAGCGGGCTTCTCCTCTATCGCTTGCTTTCTTGGCTCAACTCCTTAGGCGGATTCCTCTTGCCTTTGGGCTTCCTGTGATTGACCTACCCTCGCGGCCCAATTCTTCAGATGGGCCCATCTCTCGCTAGGCTAAAGTGCAAAGCTAGCTGCATTCCTAGTATCAAGGCTAGCTGCATGTGCTTTGTCACTGGATATTTGCAGGTTCCTGACTCCCAACTCCAGAGCTAGCTGCATTCCTAGTATCAAGGCTTCATATTCTGTTTCATTGTTAGTTGCCTTGAATTCACATCTCACTGCTTGTGCTATCAGATCTCCCTGCGGTGACCGCAAGATTAGTCCTACACCTGCCCCTCTTTGGTTGAAGGCTCCATCGATGTGCATCTGCCAGACTTCTGCCTCCTTGGTCCTTTTGAGGGTTAAGATCTCTTCGTCTGCCAGATTTTGGATAGCTGAGCTGAAGTCTGACACAAAGTCTGCCAGTGCCTGCGACTTTATTATTGTTCTTGGATCATACCTGATGTCGTATTCACTAAGATGTACGAACCACTTTGACATTCTGTCTGACAGCTCATGCTTCCACATTACAGATTTCAATGGGTAATTGGTTACAACATGTATGGTGTGGGACTCAAAGTAGGGGCGCAGTTTGTAAGATGCAACTACCAGTGCTAGTAGTGACTTTTCGAGAGATGTGTACCTGGTCTCTTCTGGTAGCAGAGACTTGCTTACGTAGTAGATTGGCTTTTGCTCCTTATCTTGCTCCCTGACTAGAACTGCGCTTACTGCTACCTCTGTGACAGCTAGATATAGGTACAATGGTTCTCCTTGCTCCGGTTTTGATACTAGTGGCGGGGTGCTGAGGTAGTGCTTCAGCTCCCTGAATGCCTTCTCGTGTTCTGCAGTCCACTCAAACTTCTGGCTCTTTCTTAATATATCGTAGAATAGCCTGCACTTGTTTGAGGATCTTGAGATGAATCTGCTCAAAGCTGCTACCTTACCAGCTAGCCTCTGTACATCCTTTGGTTTTTCTGGTGACTCCAGCTGTAATACGGCTTTAATCTGCTCGATGCTGGCTTTTATCCCCTCTGGGTTACGATGTAACCCAAGAACTTTCCGGAGGAAACTCCAAAGGTGCATTTGGACGGGTTTAGCTTCATTTTATACTATGAGGGTATTGAATGTTTCTGCCAGATGCTGCATGTGATTCGTAGCTTTCTCTGATTTTACCACCATATCATCAATATACTTCCATGGTTCTTCCTATTTGTTCTTTGAACATACGGTTGACCAACCTTTGATATGTGGACCCTGCGTTTTTCAGGCCGAATGGCATGACATTGTAACAATATATTCCTCTTTCAGACATGAATGCCGTCTTTTCTTGGTCTGCAGGATCCATCTTGATTTGATTGTACCCACTCCATGCATCTAGGAATGTTAACTTTTCATGTCCAGCTGTCACGTCCACCATTGCGTTAATGTGTGGTAGCGGGAAAGGGTCCTTGGGACATGCTTTGTTGAGGTCAGTGAAGTCCACACATACTCTCCATTTTCCATTCTTCTTAGGTACCACTACTACGTTTGACAGCCACTCCGGGTATTTCACTTCTCTTATTTTGTTTGCTGCCAGCAGGCTGTCCACCTCCTGGTTGATCACCTTGCTTCTCTCACCTGCGAACTTTCTCCGTCTCTGCTTGATGGGCTTGCATTTCGAGTCCACACTGAGTTTTTGTGTTATGATGGACGGATCTATCCCTATCATGTCATCATGCGACCATGCGAAACAATCCATGTTAGCCTGCTGGAATTTGATTAGATGCTGCCTTAGGCTTCCTGTGCATCCAGCTCCAATTATCACGGTCCTCTCTGGGTGCAGCTTGTCCAGGTTGATCTGATCTAGCTCCTCAGCCGGAGGCTCAATGTATCCGTCTTGGACGTGCTGCTTCTGTAATTGCTATGCTGAGGGGCTGGGAGTGCACTTTAGCGCTTTCTTGTAGCAACCTCTAACTTTCTCCTGGTCTCCTCGTATTGTTTGCACTCCCCATGGTGTCGGGAATTTTATGCATTGATGGCATGTTGAGGGAACTGCTTTCATCAGGTGCAACCATGGCCTTCCAAGAATAACATTGTAGGTAGAGGGTCCATCTATGACCAGGTACCTCACCTGTTTGTTGACTCCTCCCACGTAGGTTGGAATTACCTCTCCACTGAACCCTACCAGCGGGATGGTCTTCTTCTGCAAATCCTTCTCGCTGAACCCCATGTTTTCTACGGTTTTCAGCATGATCAAGTTGACCGAGCTACCAATATCCACCAGGACCTTTCTGACTGTGCAGTTGGCCATTGACAGAGTTATGATGAGTGCGTCATGATGCTCTTGCTCGTCACGTACGTCTCCTTCGTCAAAAGCAACCGCAGGTAGATCACTATGGGAAATTCTGTAAGAGGTTTCTGGCCTATCTCCTTTAGTCTCAGTAGCACGCCTCTTGGCTACTGAATATGTTAATCCATTTATATCTGAGCCGCCTGTTATCACGTTTATTATCTTGGTGCACTTAGGTGGAGTTGTAGGTATTGTGGAGCCTACCTTATCCTGCTGCTTGCCCCCACGTGGTAATAGGTGGCTCAGTTCTCCCTGCTCATACAGGCACCCAATATCCTGCGTAGTGTGTAGCAATCTTCCGTGTTATGCCCAATGTCGCGGTGGAATTCACACTTTTTCTTGCTGTCTTTTCGCCATGCTTGTTCTTCTACTGGTGGTCTGGGTCACCGCACTCCGTCTCCCATCTCTCTGAGTGCTTTCAGGATTCCTCCGATGCCTGTTTTGAATCCATATTCTGCTAGTTTGGGGAGTTCCTGATTTTCTTCTCTGTTATCGACCCTGTTAAATCCCCTTTCATATGGCATGTATCTCTCATCCTTCTTGCTGGTGGATTGCTTCCTACTTGACTTTTCCATGGCCGATGTGCTGGATATGTTTGGTGTACTTGGTATGCTGGCTTTGGCTAGGGTATCTTCTTCTAATCTGATCGCAGCCGCTGCTTTTTCTTGCACTCCTTCAAAATTATGACAAGGGTGCATAGTTAGCTGCTTGTACAGGTCAGACTCATGGTGTAGTCCCCTCCTGAAGGCTTCCACTGCTGTCGACACGTCATACTCCCGTACTGCCACCTTCTCATTGTTGAATCTAGTGTTGTATTCTCCAATGGTCTCACCAGCTCCCTGAACAATTCTGTACGTACAAGTCTCCTGCGTGTTTCTACGGCTTCTGTGGCAAATTGCTGAGTGAATGCGTTTACCAGGTCGGCAAACGTGGATATTGACCTGTTAGGCAAGCTTACGAACCATCGGAGTGCTGGTCCTGAGAGTGTGGATCCAAACCCCTTGCACATGCAGGCTTCTTTTACTTGTCCTACAGCCGTCACTGTCATCATTTTCTGCTTGTATTGGATCATGTTGTCAAAGGGATCTATCGTGCCATCAAAGAGAGGCATGTTTGGATTGGTGAACCCCTTTGGCATGGCAACAATGGATATGGCATCCACGAATGGTGAATCGGCATAACTGTCGGGTTCCGCCTTCTCGAGTGGAGGCGGCAATCCTGGGACCCTACTCAACATCTCCCTTAGCTCCAGGTACTGCTGGTTGGTCAGGCTTCCGGAGTCCTGGATTCATCTGTCTGTTACCTACTGACGTGGAGTGCTGCTTACAGGTCCGCGCTCTTGAAGGTTCTGAAGCGGGGTGGTAGCTAATGGGGTTGAAGTCACGAGCGTTCCTTGATGCCAGCTTACCTGCGGGCTACCTGCGGATCCTACACCAGGTGTTTGGTTAGTTACCACGAAATTATCAACTGTGAGGTTACCTGGTTTTACTTCCACGCGACCGGTTGGCTGCCAGCTGTCTGGTGTGAGGTATCCTAACCCTTGTGGGGTTATCTTTTTTTCTGTCGAAACTGCTGTTAGATCTAATATAGTTACCAACTCAGCTGGTATCTGTCGAAGTTGACTCCTACTGCTTGATGCCCCCTGGGTAAGATCTATTACCGGGGCCCGACCTTCCTTCCCTGTGCCTGCTGGTGTGCTGGACTGCTGCTTCAGTAAGTCTATCTGCACCCAGAGTTCCCTATCCCTCCTTTTTGCTTCGGCTTCTGCCTTTCTCTGGTTTTCTCACATATCTTCCACGACCTTTTGTAGGTTCTCCATGCCACTAAGCAGGTTTTGCGTTGGACTGGGTGGTGGAGTAAAGCATGAGCTTGCTGTGCCCCTGTCTGATGTAGGTTGGGCTACTACAGCAGGAGTTTTAGGAGGTAGAGTGACTTTTGTCACGGATGTACAACACCAGATTTAACAATGAGAAAGTGGCGGTACGGGAATGTGACGTGTCAACAGCAGTGGAAGCCTTCAGAAGGGGCCTACACCATGAGTCTGACCTGTATAAGCAGTTGACTATGCACCCTTGTCATAACTTTGAAGCGGTGCAAGAGAAAGCAGCAGCTGCGATCAGATTGGAAGAAGATATCCTAGCCAGAGCCAGCATACCAAGTACGCCAAGCGTATCCAGCACATCAGCCATGGAGAAATCAGGTAGAAAGCAACCCACTAGCAAGAAGGATGAAAGATATAAGCCATATGGTAGGGGAGTCAACAGAGTCAACAATAGAGAAGAAAATTTGCAACTTCCCACACTGGCAGAATATGGATTCACAACTAGCATCGAAGGAATCCTGAAAGCACTCAGAGAGATGGGAGACGGGGTAAGATGGCCCAGGCTACCAGTAGAAGGACAGGCATGGCGAAAGGACAGTAGAAAAAAATGTGAGTTCCATCGTGATATCGGGCATAACACGAAGGATTGCTATACACTACGCAGGGAGATCAGACGCCTGTATGAACATGGAGAACTGAGCCACCTATTACCACGTGGGGCAAGCAGCAGGATAAGGTAGGCTCCGAAAAGCCTGCATCTCCACCTACATGCACCAAGATAATAAACGTGATAACAGGCGGCTCAGACTTAAGCGGATTGACATATTCAACAGCCAAAAGGCGTGCTACTGAAACTAAAGGGGATAGACCAGAAACTTCCTGCAGAATTTCTCACAATGACCTACCTGCTGTTACTTTCGACGAAGGGGATGTACATGACGGACAGGAGCATCATGATGCAGTAATCATAACTCTGTCAATGGCCAACTGCACAGTTAGAAAGGTCCTGGTGGATACTGGTAGCTCGATCAATTTGATCATGCTCAGAACCATAGAAAACATAGGGTTCAGCGAGAAGGATTTGCAGAAGAAGACAACTAACTCATTGGGAGAATCAATGATCCCAACTTATGTAGGAGGAGTCCACAAAAAGGTAAGGTACCTGGTCATAGACGGACCATCTACCTACAACGTCATTCTAGGAAGACCATGGTTGCATCTGATGAAAGCAGTTCCCTCAACATACCATCAATGCATAAAGTTTCCCACACCATGGGGAGTAGAGACAATACGAGGAGACCAGGAGGAAGCTAGTGGCTGCTACAAGAAGGCATTAAAGCGCACTACCAACCCTCCAGCATAGCAATTACAGAAACAGCATATCCAGTACGAATACATTGAGCCTCTAGCCGAGGAACTAGATCAGATCAACCTGGATAGGCTACAGCCAGAGAGGACCGTGCTAATTGGGGCCGGGTGCACAAGAGATCTTAGGCAACACTTAATCAAATTCTTACAGTCTAACATGGATTGTTTCACATGATCCCACGACGACATGATAGGAATAGATCCGTCCATCATAACACACAAACTCAACGTGGACCCAGGATGCAAGCCCATGCAACAGAGACGGAGAAAGTTCGTAGCTGAAGGGAATAAGGTGATCAACCAGGAGGTAGACAGCCTGCTAGCAGCAAATAAGATAAGAGAGGTGAAGTACCCAGACTGGTTGTCAAACATGGTGGTAGTACCCAAGAAGAACGGGAAGTGGAGAATATGCGTGGACTTCACCGACCTCAACAAAGGATGTCCTAAGGACCCCTTCCCGCTACCACACATTGACGCAATGGTGGATGCGACAAATGGACATGAAATGTTGACATTCCTAAATGCTTGGAGTGGTTACAATCAAATCAAGATGGATCCAGCAGATCAAGAGAAGACAACATTCATGGCTGAAAGAGGAATATACTGCTACAATGTCATGCTCTTCGACCTGAAAAACGCAGGGTCCACATATCAAAGGCTGGTCAACCGTATGTTTAAAGAACAAATAGGAAGAACCATGGAGGTATATATTGACGATATGGTGGTGAAGTAAGAGAAAGCTACGGATCACATGCAACATCTGGCAGAAACATTCAGCACCCTCAGGGAGTACAAAATGAAGCTAAACCCGTCCAAATGCACCTTTGGAGTTTCCTCAGGCACCTACAGATATCCAGTGACTCTTTACTAATAGTTAACCATGTGAATGATGAATTCAAAGCCAGGGACTCAAACATGATCGCTTACTTAAACGTGGCAAAAGAGCTGAAACATAAATTCAAAGAGTGCAAGCTTAAGCAGATCTCCAGAGACCAAAACTCTCTAACATCCCCATCGCGCACATGTTGGAACCTTCTATTCAAAAATTAGAAGAGGCGGACAGAGGAGAACTGGAAGATCAGCAAGATAGGGCAGCAGTTCAATCAACTATAAATGGCCAAGCGACTATCCAGCCATATACTCAGCTAGATGGCAAGACAGCTGCTCAGCCAAATAATCAGCCGGACAACTGCCCAGCCAGATAAGCGTCCAGATGGCCAGACAGCTGCCCAGCCAGCTGACCAGGCAGATGATTGGGACTGGCGGACACCATACCTAGACTGGTTGCGACACAGCAAGCTGCCAGATGATAAGAAGGAGATAAGAGGATTCAAAATGAAAGCCTCCAGATTCATACTAATTGACGATGTGCTTTTCAGAAAGTCGCTGGCAGGACCCTACTTACGATGCCTAGATAAGCAAGAAGCACAGACTGTGTTGCATGCCCTCTAAAGTGGCGAATATGGAAACCATGCAGGGGGCAGGAGGCTATCAAACAAAACCCTCAGACAAGGCTACTTCTTGCCCACAATGAGGGCAGACTCGGCAGAATATGCCCGCAAGTGTGACGCCTGCCAGCGCTCAGCGCCAATGATCCATCAGCCAACAGAGCCCCTACATTCCATCATTTCTCCCTGGCCATTCATGACGTGGGGAATGGATATAGTGGGTCCTCTACCTAGAGCCACAGGAAACAGAATTTGGATGCTAGCAATGACAGACTATTTCTCCACGTGGATAGAAGCAGATGCATTCACAGAGGTGAAAGACAAACAAGTTATTTCTTTTATTAAACGTAACATCATCTACAGGTTTGGTATCCCGTCAGAAATTATATGTGACAATAGATCACAATTCATCTCAAACGACGCGGAAGGATACTGTATCAGATGGAACATCTCTCTGAAAAAGTCAGTACCCAGGACTCCAAAGTCCAATGGGCAAGCTGAATCAAGCAATAAAATCATCATGGATAACTTAATAAGGAGGTTAGAGGAGTTTGGAGGAAAGTGGGCAGATGAATTGCCACTAGGGCTATGGTCAGACAGAACGACACCAAAGACGACGACAGGCTAGACACCCTTCAGCCTGGTGTTTGGCGCAAAAGGAGTAATTCCATCAGAGGTTCTAGTTCCTACTCACAGGTATGGATGTATGACAGGAGAACAGAACAGTGCAGAGATGATCAGGAGCCTGGACACGATAGACGAGCTGCGAGCAAGCGCAAAAATACGTCTGGCTGCCTACAAGCAGTCAGTCGCCAGAAGTTACAACAAGAACGTAAAACTCAGGCTCCTGGAGGTAGGAGACCTGGTTCTCCGTGAAGTGTTCTAAAACACAAATAATCGTAAGGTAGGCAAATTCTCCTACAAATGGGAAGGACCATACCAGGTAGAAGGCGTTGTTGGCCATGGGGCGTACAGATTAATGACCATGGATGGTCAAATCATACACAAACCATGGAACATACTTCATCTGAAGAGATATCACTTTTGATAATAAATATAATTTAGTGTACACAGTAGTGTATTAAGATAGCCAAAAAAAAAAAAACGGTTGTAGGCATACTACCAATTTTGTGTCGCTTTCTTTTCTTTTGTTTCTTTAAACTTTGAAAACTACTATTGGAGTTGTGTGGTCTGTAAGCTTCCTGGGACCACAATTGCTCTGGCATCCCATGAGACGGCATCAGGTACTTCACATCACACTGGTAGAGGTTCCTATTTTCAGGCTTCTCTAAATGCATCATTCTGAACTCTAATATCTATGGTGCATTGAAAGTGTTTCTAGCAGGAATGTCAACTGCAAACGCGGGGTGACAAGGCACATGACACTCCAACATGCCTAACCTAAATTTCTCCATTAGGATCACTCTCACCAGGCGGCATGTGGAACCACCCCCTGGACGTAGCTCCCAATCAACGTAATCAATCAGGGCCCCAACATGCATGGACACACATATGGAGCGCAGGGATCTCTGAGATACCAGAATCCTGCAGCGTCCCATTGGTCCTAGAATGACGATAAACTTGCCTAAGGTACGCCCCTGTTGGGTTTAAACATGATGAACACATCTTGCGTCATGAACAAGGTTAAGTAGTCATAATGCGGCATACGCCTAAATCAGTCAGTAGACTGACACGGCAGCTAGCTGAGTCTAAATTAGCCTCTTCAGGCTAACACGACTAGCCTAAATCAGCCAGCAGGCTGACACGGCAGCTCCCTAAGCTAAGTATATAAGTAAGGAACAAAACACGCAAGTTATGACATGAACAAACTTGCCAAAACAAAGCAAGGGGCATTTCAAAATTCGGCCAAAAAGCGGCCCCAAGTTAAGTTAGCCGTCACCACGACGGACAAACACAAGATAAAATGTTTAAAAATTTTACAAGTCTGCACCACACAAGGTCAGACTGCCTTTCAGGAAGCGAAATATAAAATTTTAACTGGAGGCCAGATCAATGACCTCCCTTTCTAGCACCTCCTCTGCCTCCTCCTGCTAACTTCCAATTTCAGGTACATGACCAGCTTGCATGCCCTCCGCAACAGCAGCCTCCTGGAAAGAGCCAGGATCCCCAGCAGCTGTCTGCTCCGCCAGGGCAGGAGAATTCACTTCGCCAACCTCAGGCATCAGCACGCTCAAGTCCGGCTGAACGGGGTACAGGGTCTCCAGCTGCCTTTCTTCCTCCTCAATAGATTGCAGGGTTGGAGGCTCGTCAAGTGCAGCACACATCCCACTGATCTTTCCCCGCCAGGTAGCATAAGCAATAATATTGGTGGCCAGGTAAATCAGTTCACTGATCTTCTCGTCAGAACGCTTGAGAGAATCAGAGAAGGTACTCCACACTACTGGGTGCGCGCCAGCTGGCCAGCTCCCTCTTTTAACTTCTTCTTGGCGCCAGCGAGCTCAGCTTTCAGCTCCACCACACGTCCCCTCAGGTCAGAACGCTGCTGCTCCAACTCGGCAATGGTCCCAGTCAGCTCCTGGTTCCTGGCACTAGTAGCCCTCCTGGAAGTCTAAACTACGTTGACCATCTTCCTATTATAGAGGGCTGACTGGAAGGCCTGAGAGCAGAAAGGGAAAAGTTAGCAAAACTGGCATAAGTAATTCAGAACAGGTGGCAAAAGGAGAGTACTAACCATAAAGGCGTTATGCACATCATTCTCAGCCATCTCCTCTGGGGAAAATTGATACGGTTATGTACCAAAAATAAATACCTAAATATAACTAATAGAAGCTAGTGATAAGTAGGGTCGATCTCCACAGGGAGGCAAGGTATCTATCTGTAAGTTCGTCTATCTAAGTCACAAGTGGGGGCTTTTAAGTTTGGTTTTCTAAACTACTAAGGATTAAAGGGGAAGAGAAATAAAGTAAGAGCAGTAAAGCAGGAAAGTAGTAGATATGTGATAAGATAAAAGAGGTATGTTAGGATTTCGGTTCACCGGGTAGTTCATCGACTCAGTTGTAAATAGCCTAGACAATCTACTGTGAGAAGGGTAAGGGAAAGGTCCTTCCGATCCGCTATCCACCCTAGATTTCCACTAACTTAACTTCCGTTCTCATTAGGGTAGTCTACTGTTCAAAGCAGGCCTGTTTATTCCAATCTTCCGATCCAGGAACAAAGTTAACCAAATTAATGTTATTTAGAAGCGTGCACTCAACTAAATATGTTACAGTTATATTTCTATGGTGATAGATTCTCACAAGTAAAGCATCTAGTCTATTTACTACATCGTCTCATCGCTACTACGGATCCCCTAATCCTAACATAGGGAGATTAGCTACTCATGTTTTTAAGGCAATCAAGAATAACAACAATAAGCATACTAATTAGAGACATAATGAAGGAATAATAAATAAGCATAAACTAAAGAAGAACAAGAATAACAATAAGAGAACAAGAAATAAAAACAAGCAAAGTATTAAGATTAAGATTAAGAGAAAGGAAAGATTACAATTCAAATGAATTCGGCGTAAAGAACAATCCACCGTAATTAAGAGCAAAAGTTCCGAAGTGATTAAGAGAAGTTCAGAGATTAAAAAGTTTGTAAAGCGTAGCTAAGAGATGTTTTATAACCTAATGATGACTCCCTTATATAGGGGAGCGAAAATTAACATAATTAAACCTATCACGGATTACTAAAACCCGTGTAACACAGCAAACTACTCGATCGAGTACTTTCAGACTACTCGATTGAGGTCTTCTCCAGCCAAACTGTTCGATCAAACAGAAAGTCCTCTCGACCGAACTCTTCCAATAAAGCTAATTTCGATCGAGTATAAATAAGTACTCGATCGACCTCTAACATCTGCCAAAGTACTCGATCGACTTCTAGAACCTCTCGATCGAGCGTTTTCCACTGAGAACAGCCTTCAACTCGTCATGTCAGCTTCATATGACCTTCCTTCACGCATACCAAGGTACGACTATTGCTCTAACAACTCCGTTTTCTTACAATGCATGCTAAATAGGACGAATAAGGGACGATTCCGCTACTTACAGGTCCATTTCTGCAATTAACACAAAACAAACCAAAATAGCCAATTCGGGGCATTTTGCAATACAAAGCTGTACAAATGGCGTAGAAATGCGTGCAATAAGAGGCTAAAAAGTCTATATAAATTGCACGTATCAAGAATTCTGAGAAAGCTTCCACCAAGGAGGGGAAGAGGATCTGGTCGATCTCCGGCCAATAAGGCACCTTATCTATGTTCCCAAAGCCCTCGGGGAAGTGGGCAATGATGCCACCACTAGCATCAGCAGCAAGACTAGCAGGTGGAGTAGGAGGATGGCGGGACAACGGGCTGACCTCCAAAGACTTAAGACGAGCGGTGCTGGAACGGGTAGGAGGAGACTGGAAGGAAGCAGCAGGGGCACTCCTCTTAGAGGAAGAAGCTACATCAGGGCTCGCAGCAGCCCTCTTTATTTTAGCACTTTGGAAGATAGCTTCCAAAAGGTCAACTTTTGAGCCTGCAAGCAGCCAGATCTCAGGCACCAAAAATACCAGGTAGATAGCAAGATTTCGTACAAGTAGAGATAGCACGAATGACAGCGCAAAGTAACATACCAGAAGACATGCTGTGGGCTGATTGCTGTGGATTGGAAGAAGAGGCAGGTGAGAAGCCGGGTAGCAGATCAGGAAACTTCCTGTCAGACAGGGAGATGCATAACAGCTTGTTGCGAGCAGATGTTGGGTCACCTAGACGAGTCAGGTGACAAGGGCCTGCACGAAAGCAAAAAGTAAGCCAGTAAGCATTAAGAGGAGTAAATCAGGCGTCGGGAGAGCTACTTACTTAAGGTAATAACCCAGTCCTCAAAGATGTAGTCAGCAAGCGGCTGGATGGAGGCCTTCCTCACATAGAAGAAGTCCTCAAACCACTTCTCATCCCTGGATTTCGACACGTGCTTGAAGGGGGTCTCACCAGAGCCCCGGAAAGAAAATTGGCCTCTTCCCAGAGACCGGATCTCGTACATATGGGTCAGCTCGCCCAAGGAGATGGAGCTGCTTGTATTCTGACTAGCAGACAAGGAGTAGAGTGTTGGGGTTGGTGTCCTTAACAGTTAGTGCAAGGACTTGTAAACCTCTAAAAGGATCAAAGGGCATACTTTGGTATTATTATCAGTTGATCCACGTTTATCAATAACGGTTGGCTTGCTAGATAAGTTTGACGTTATTGTCATACAGATGGCGGTGATCAACTGGTCCCTAAAAGTCACACCTATAGGATACGTTCGAGAGATGTGACGGTATGAAAATACTGTCATGTAGATGCCAAATATTGACTAACCAGTTAGTCCGAGTTATTTGACTAAGTAATTAGTCAAATATGTGATGTTGAGATATTATATTTAATACGGATTAAATATCATGGGCTAAGGCGAATTAACCAGTTAATTCGTAAAATTAAATATACGTGATTTATATTTAATTAAATGTATATTAAAATAATTATACAATGCTGTTTTGTCGGACACGTATTAATAATTCAGCTAACCCGCATTATTAGCTGATGCCTTAATTTCCGATAACCGATAACAGTTTATAATACAAACCCGTCATATACATTTTAGTATTTAACGAACCGGACCTCGAGTTAAAACCAAGAGGAAGTGGAAGCCCACTTCCCCTTGTGGGTCACGGTTTTGGCCGAATAGGAGAACAAAAGGAGACCTCCTCCTTCTGTTAAACCTAATCATCATTTGAGAAAGAATTAGGGTTTCAGAGATTAATTTTTCTCTCTGAAACTGAGATCTCTCATCTCGACAAAACTCACAACAGTTCTCCCTATATTGCAAGGCAATCGGAGAACACTGTTCTAGCACAAGGGCATATCTCGGACCAAGTCTTGGGTGCAACGATTAGGAGGGAATCTGCTTAGATTTCTGATCTTTACGCCGCAATTAAAAGGACCCGAGGTTGATTTCTATACACTTATCGTTTCTATTGTTTTACTGTTTTATGACTATAAATTGCATGTAAATTTTACGTTATAGTCCTGCAATTTAAGGGGTAGTATACGGATATTAACCCACAAGTGGTATCAGAGCGAGGCCACGTAAATTTTTCATGTGTTTTTCATAAAACGATCTTGAAACGATTTTGTTTTGGCTAAAAATTTGTCTCGGCAGCCTATTTTTCACTCGGCAGAAATTTTTTTTTAAATTTGCTGCGTTTTTTATGGTTGCTTTGGGAACCGTGTCTTGTTTACACGGTTGCTCTCGATGTTTTTTGTGCATGAAAACCCGTGCCCAGTATACACGGCAGAATTTGTTTGAAACCGTGTCATGTATTACACGGCAATTTCATCTTTTTCGTTTTGTTTTGTTGAAACCGTGTCATGTATTACACGGTTTTATCATCTTTCTCGATTTGGTTTTATGCATGTTGTTGTTTTATACAGAGATTATAACAATATGTCATGTTTTATCAATTATCAATTTTGTTTTGATGCGTTTTGATCAAAATTTTAATTGATTTTATCTCGAAAATCAGTTTTCACGAGGGTTTGGGTTTTTTCAGAAATTTTTGTACTTGATCGAATAAAGTTTCAATCGATCGAGTGTTTTTTCTGCTTGTTTTTGTTCGATCGAGTCCCTGATGTACTCGATCGACCCTGTGTCAAAAACCTTTTCTCGATCGAGTCCCTGTTGTACTCGATCGACCCCTTTCTAAACCTGCCGCTCGATCGAGTTGTCCTCGTACTCGATCGAGTAGTGTTCTTGATATAGGTACTCGATCGACCACCAGTTTAGTCGATCGAGCACCTCCTGATTAGCATTCCTCTCGATCAACTTGCGATTCGATCGATCGAGCTCCACATCCCTCGATCGAGCACTTATGTCCCTGGATCGAGGGATTTAAATCTTTATGACTTTGAAAATTGGTTTCTTTTGATTTAAATTTTCCTTTGGCTTTAATATGTACTTTATCCGGATATAGTACACTCGCTTAATAGTGAATCGGTTCACTCACGTACCATATAGTTGTTTTAAAGTGTCTTTAAAATGACGGATTATAATAGATTAAAATTAAATGATAGAAGCGGTTTTATCACACGAATTTTAATCATTAAAAGGTGGTTTGGATAAATTTAACATAATTACGGAATTATGTCACGAATAAATTTGTTTTTAGTTGATGCATCTTTATTTATCGTTAATGTTGAATGCCGTGAATGCCTTTTAATTACGTATTTAATTTTACAAGCGATTGTAACTTAGTGTGGCCTTAGTAGAACGTGTTACCGTAATGATGGAACACGGTCTTGGTTGTATTTTGAGATCTTGTATCTCCGTTTTGGATTTTTCACTTGTAATTACAGTTTTTATTAGAATGTAAATAGGTTTATATTTGTAATTTTAATTGTAATTTTTGAGAAGACCAAAGATGGAGACCGGATGCTCACTCCCGCTACTTGGATCAAGATGGAACATCAAGACAAGCTTTTCGGATCCAACGGTGGATTCCAAAGTTGTATTATGTTCTTTTACTAGGATAGGCCACACTAGGACATTTTTATTTACGTTTTTGCATTCATTTATTTATTTTTCGCAACGATAATATGCATCATATTCCGCCTAAAAACCAAACCACCTAATTATTGCATGAAAACTGACACATATAGAGGTCACGAGTTAGTTTTCATTGACATTCTCATGTCACACGTATTTAAAGCCATCATCCAAATAAATTCATTCACGACAGACGCTAGTTATTCGTTCACTTAAAAATGAATTATAATTTAGTTGATGGGATCTTCCTCGTATAAACAAAAATTGAGAACGGTCTTTATAGGTCAAACTCCAATGAGTCCCTTCTTCGTCGGTAGGCATACTATGACCCCTTCTACGTCGGGTAAGTTGGAACCGATTGACCTATTTTATCTCAACACTATGGTCACTCAAATGCGATCCTGTGATCATGGTGGACTATAGATAGGATTTGTAAATCTATCGACCAAGAGTTCTTAGGAAGAATTAGCTAAACAGTTGGCTTATCAATTTCATTGAAATTGAGTCTTGGGATCACTTGTATCATTCTTGAGGGAGATCAATTATGCAAGTGCGAGAGTCTACATGTTTAAAATGAATTTTAAAATAGACTTAAATCACCTCGATGAGTTGCTTATTTCGTCTTGTTTTTCTTTCTTTTTCAGTGTAGATCACGTTTTAAATCGCTAAACATCAAATGGTGGTTCAAGTGATAACCCAATGCCAAGTGCCACATTGGACCGTGAGTCCGGGCTTAGGATCTTCATGAATCGGATGAATCGGTCTACTCGATCGAAGAATGATGGATCCAACCGCGGATCGGGAGGCAAAGATTACGGAATCTGCCGCGCGACGGAAAGCTCAAATATCTACTTGAGCCCATGCCGCCACACCCAGTTCCCACGGCGGGAGCTAACGAGATCGCTACTTATAACGATTTCGTCATGGAAGCGGGTGCGATTAAAAACGTGCTCATTTTTGCAATGGAACCCAATTTGCATAAACGCTTCATAGCCCAAGGTGCAAACAAGATTTTCACCACGCTCACTAAGGAATTCTCGAAAGCACCGAGAATCGTGACCTATGAGCATACCACTCGCTTCTTTGATGCGAGACTCGAGAAGGGCCAACCGGTTAGCCCACACATTCTCAGCATGATTGAGAATGTCGAGAAAGCGGAGACCTTTAAGCGTAACATCAGCGAGAATATTGTTATCGACCGTATTCTTCATTCACTCCACGATGGTTATTCGCAATTCAGAGCGAATTACTATATGAATGATTTGAAGAAAACTCCCCATGAATGGCACTCCCTCCTCGTACGCACCGAGAAGGACATGAAGTGCGGTGGGAGTTCGAAACAGGATGTCCTCGTTGTGTCAAACAAAGGGAAAGGTAAGGGCAAAGCTCCGGCAAACCTAACGATGAGGTAAGGCGAAGTTCAAGAAGTCGGGTTCGGGGAAGAGTGGTCTGGTGAGTCGAGTAACTCATCGGCATGACAAAGAGCAAGAGTGATAACATGGAATGCCATCATTGCCACAAGAATGGGCATTGGAGACGCACATGTCCTGTTTATCATGAGGACTTAAAGGCGGTCGTGTTAAACTTTGTTGGTATGTCTTCTCTCTCTTCTACTTTTATTCATATGATTGAGATTAACCACGCAAGTTACGGAACTTGGGTACTTGATAATGGTTGTGGTTCTCATCTGTGTAATCATGTGCGGGGGCTCCGAAACATCGAACCCCTCGTAAAGGGTGAGGTGGACTGCGTGTTGGGAATGGAGCAAGAGTAATTGCCATCTCCAAAGGGACATATGTGATCCGACTTCCTAGCGGATTTGAGTTATCATTATATGATTGCTATTATGTACCCAGTCTTTCTAAAAACATTATTTTTGTTTCTGCGCTTGATAAACTTGGTTTTTCATTTGTAATAGAAAATAATGCTTGCATTTTCTCATTACACGATATGATTTACTAGCAAGGCGTTTCCATGAATGGAATTTATGTTTTAGATCGACCAATGAAATATTACACGTAATGAATAAAAAGTTAAAGGTTGGTGACAAAAATCAAACGTATCTATGGGTAATCGCCGTATGGGACATTAATGAGAAACGCGTAAAACGGCTCATCAAACATGGAGCTATCTCGGCCTTTGATTTTCAATCATTTGGCACGTGTGAATCATGTCTCATCGGTAAGATGACTCGGATTTCCTTCAAAGGTGTTGGAATGCGCGCTGGTGACCTATTAGGGCTCATACACACGGATGTATGTGGTCCTATGTCAATCACCGCACGAGAAGGCTATAGGTATTTCATCACTTTCACGGACGATTTGAGTAGATATGGCTATGTCTATTTAATGAAGCACAAAAGTGAATCCTTTGAGAAATTCAAGGAATACCAAAATAGGGTGCAGAACCTATTAGGTAGAAAGATTAAAACACTGCGTTCGGATCGTGGTGGCGAGTATCTTTCTCACGAGTTTGATCAACACACTGAAGGATTTGTGGGATTGCCCTACGGTTAACTCCACTGGAACACCTCGGTTGAACGGTGTGTCCGAACGGAGAAATCGAACACTACTTGATATGGTTCGATCCATGATGAGTCACACGGTTTTACTTGATTCATTGTGGGGTTATGCTCTTTATGGCCGCTCTAATACTTAATCAAGTCCGTCTAAAGCTGTTGACAAGACTCCATATGAACTATGGAAGGAACGGTCCCTAACTTGTCCTTTATACGGGTTTGGGGCTGCGAGGCTTATGTCAAGTGGAGACACGAAGATAAGCTCGGCCCGCGATCGGTCAAGACATACTTTATAGGTTATCCTAAAGGAACACGTGGTCATTACTTCTATTCGCCAACCGAACAACGCGTTTTTGTTGCGGCTAGTGCGACATTCTTAGAGAAGGAATTTCTCGAGAATGCAAAGAGTGATAGAACCTTCGACTTGTCGGAGATTCCAGAACCAAACACCGAGCAACCATTGGAGGAACCAATTCCTTCAATCCCATTGCGGTGAATATTCTGAGGAACCTAGGAGGTCGGGAAGAGTCTCTATTCCTCGGGACAGATACATTGGTATGGTCGAGGAACATGACATAGATGACGTTCTACTCTTAACGAGTAGTGAACCCGCAACCTATAAAGGTGCCATGACCAGATTCGACTCAAAGCTATGGCTTGAGGCCATGCAATCCGAGATGGACTCCATGTATGAGAACAACGTGTGGGATCTTGTTGACTTACCGGCTAAGGTTCGTCCCCTTCAATGCAAATGGCTTTACAAGATAAAGCATTTCGTGGAAGGTCAACAAGATATCTATAAAGCACGACTAGTTGCAAAAGGTTTCACCCAAGTGCCAGGTTTGCACTACGATGAGATTTTTGCACCCGTAGTTATCTTTGCGTTCCATTCGGATTATCTTAGCGATCGCCGCTTTTCATGACTATGAAATTTGGCAAATGGATGTGAAAACCGCCTTCTTAAACGGCTTTTTGGAGGAAGAGTTGTACATGGTACAACCCGAAGGTTTCATCGATCCAACACATCCTAAGAAAGTGTGCAAGCTTAAGCGTTCCATTTATGGACTTAAGCAAGCATCAAGGAGTTGGAATCATCGCTTCGACCAAGTGATAAAAGAAAATGGATTTACTCGATCGGTCGAGGAACCATGTCTATATATCAAGTCGAGTGGGAGCAAGATTGTCTTCCTAATATTGTATGTTGACGACATACTCGTGATTGGGAATGACATACCTCTCTTAACTTCGGTGAAAGTATGGTTGAAAAACCATTTCCGGATGAAAGATCTGGGAGAGGCACAAAGAATTCTAGGCATCCGTATCTATCGAGATAGATCACGACGGATGTTATCTCTCGATCGGGAGTCTTACATAGACAAAGTCCTAGAGAGATTCAAAGCATGACTAACTCCAAGAAGGGGTTCCTTCCCATGTCCCAGGGGTGCATTTGAGCAAGTCTCGGGCACCAGAGACACCGGAAGAGAAAGAGCGCATGACACGGATTCCTTATGCTTCGGCAATAGGATCAATCATGTATGCCATGATATGCACACGTCCGGACGTGGCATATGCATTGAGTATGACAAGTCGATTCCAACGACAACCAGGTGAACCACATTGGTTGGTCATCAAGAACATTCTTAAGTACCTACGGAGGACTAAAGATTGGGCATTGACTTATGGAGGCTCTCAAAAGCTATGCGCAACCGATTCTGCAGATGCTAGCTTCCAAACGGATCGAGATGACTCGAAATCTCGATCCGGATTCGTTTTTACTCTTAATGGCGCTGATCGGTGGAAGAGTTCGAAACAAACCATTCTGATTCAGATTCTACGACCGAGTCCGAGTACTATGCCGCGTGCGAAGCAACAAAGGAAGCGATATGGATGCGTCAATTCTTACATGGACTATCCGTAGTGCCTAGTTCGAATGACCCGATCACCATCTATTGCGACAATAGTGGTGCCATCTTCCAAGCTAAGGAGCCAAAGTCTAGCAACAAGTCTAGACATGTACAACGGAAAGCTCATCTAATCCGGGATTACGTGGAGCAAAAGGAAGTAGTGATAGAAAAGATTGCTACGGATGATAACATAGCAGATCCTCTCACTAAAGCATTACGACAAGATAAGCATGAAGGGCACGTAAATTCCATGGGAATCAAACGTGTTCTTGAGTTGTAGTACTCTTTTATGGATCGATTCATTCTCCTTTGTACTCTATACGACATCATCGTTTTGATATTTTATATATATATTTTGTTTTTCATGTGGAATTGTACGACAATTTTGAACACCACAAAGTGAATTGAACAAACATTATATCTTGTTAGTCCTTAATTGCCCACATGAGCCGATAACTCGCAATTATTCTCGTGACGTTGGTTGATGGTGGGTTCAACGAGCCATAAGTCAACAGTTGGTGACCAATCACGAGGCGATTTATACGAGATATTTCGTAGGACACAATTGTGACATCGACGTGGAGTCCTAAATGTTTTATAACATTCGTTGTCTTGGTCGTGGATAGGACTTCCATGGTGATCCTAAGAGTCGATTCTTTGACTATCGATTGTCTCTTGAGACTACGGCAGATTTTGGGTGACTTTGGTTTCTTTCTCACGGTCATCCGTAACAGGGGGCCAAGTAGATTTTTCTCGGGTCATTTCATCTTTGTGCTTAGATCGGAAGGAGTCGAGTTGAAGGAAATATTCAGCCTTTATCGGGTACTCGATATTTCTCAGGGCCACTCGAGGAGTCAGAATCGAAATGCATGGCCATGCTCGAATACGGATTCGTTTTATCAGTTAAGTTACTCTCTAGTCTGGGAAACCACTCTAGATACAGATCGATTGTAAAATACGACCTTTGTGGATCCGGATCAGCAAATTGTTTTACATTGAGTGGGAGAAATTTTAAATGAATATGAGAATCGGTTATCGCACCTACACTTGTTCGGACAAGTGGGAGTTTGTTGGAGCTTGTGTCCTCCGGTTAGTGCGGATAACGTCATTGCACATACACTTGTACGGACAAGTGGGAGCTTGTTGGGGTTGGTGTCCTTAACAATTAGTGCAAGGACTTATAAACCTCTAAAAGGATCAAAGGGCATACTTTGGTATTATTATCAGTTGATCCACGTTTATCAATAACGGTTGGCTTGCTAGATAAGTTTGACGTTATTGTCATACGGATGGCGGTGATCAACTGGTCCCTAAAAGTCACACCTATAGGATACGTTCGAGAGATGTGACGGTATGAAAATCCTGTCATGTAGATGCAAATATTGACTAACCGGTTAGTCGAGTTATTTGACTAAGTAATTAGTCAAATATGTGATGTTGAGATATTATATTTAATACGGATTAAATATCATGGGCTAAGGCGAATTAACAGATTAATTCGTAAAATTAAATATACGTGATTTATAGTTAATTAAATGTATATTAAAATAATTATACAATCTTTGTTTTGTCGGACACGTATTAATAATTGACTAACCCGCATTATTAGTCGATGCCTTAATTTCCGATAACCGATAATGATTTATAATACAAACCCGTCATATACATTTTAGTATTTAACTAACCAGGACCTCGAGTTAAAACCAAGAGGAAGTGGAAGCCCACTTCCCCTTGTGGGTCACGGTTTTGGCCGAATAGGAGAACAAAAGGAGACCTCCTCCTTCTGTTAAACCTAATCATCATTTGAGAAAGAATTAGGGTTTCAGAGATTAATTTTCTCTCAAACCGAGATCTCTCATCTCGACAAAACTCACAACAGATTCTCCCTATATTGCAAGGCAATCGGAGAACACTTGTTCTAGCACAAGGGCATATCTCGGACCAAGTCTTGGGTGCAACGATTAGGAGGGAATCTGCTTAGATTTCTGATCTTTACGCCGCAATTAAAAGGACCCGAGGTTGATTTCTATACACTTATCGTTTCTATTGTTTTACTGTTTTATGACTATAAATTGCATGTAAATTTTACGTTATAGTCCTGCAATTTAAGGGGTAGTATACGGATATTAACCCACATAGAGGAGAACCCTCCAAATATTGGCAGAGATTTGTGCCATAGCGAAGTTATTGGTGCGGAGGAAGTGTTGCATGAGTTTTGGGAAAGGGAAGCAAAGACCGTATCTAAACGGATAAAGATAAAAGCAGACCCATCCTGGCCAGATAGCGTCCGCCTTTTGGCCCGGCTCCGGGATAGCAATATCAACCCCGTCGCCAAGATCAAGCAATCCCTTAATCAAAGGAATATCGGCGGTAGTCAGAGAGGAGTTACAGTCATGGGGGTGGACAAAGAGATTACGGGAAGGAAAGGTGGGATCCGGGTTTTGGTCGGCCGGGGCAGAGGTCGAGGTGGTGTGACGAGTTTTACCCATGGTCGGAGGAAAGAAAAAGGAAAGGATCGAAGAGAGATTGCAAGAAGGAAGTACTTGGTGAAGAACGGCGGCAAGAGAGACAAAATCCGGCGGGAGGGCAGAAGGAAGAAGAAGGGTTTTGAGAAGGTGAAAGATTTAAATTTTGGAGTTCATGGAGTAAGCCGCGGGGGGGGGGGGTTGAAATTATAAAGGAGGAGAGAGAGAAGGAAGCGCGAGAAATGAGCAGAAGAGGGAGGGGTAATGATGAGTGCTTGGGAAGTTGTGTGAAAGACGGCGCGAGATTTTAAAAAATCCGTAATTCCTTATTCGACGCCTCGAGACATATCTCACAAAGAATTAGGGGCAAACTGTTTGGGCCAAAATCCGCTTATTGGCCTAATATGGAATCGGCCCAAGTGAATCCATCTAATGAGTTGGGCCAAGAAGCATACAACAATGGGAAAACCCGCTGATAAAGGAAGCCCATGTGTTGAAGAGTCGCTGGGGAGATTTCAGGGAGATTAGGGAGAATGGAGGAGGAAGATCCGTTTATGGAAAGAGTTGTGATAGGACTAATATTCCTTACCATAAACGGGGTAGGAGATATCTAGGGTTCTTACCCTATAAATAGCTAAGGAGACAAGGAAAGAAGACTCATTCAAGAATTACCATACAAACGCAATACATTGTACTAGCTAGATTCACATTCCGTCTCCTTTGTACTCATCCTAATATTAACAATTAGTGCAATCTTTGGAAGGGTACCGTCCCTTCCCGTGGTCGTTTCCCACATTGGGTTTTCCGCGTCACCAAATCTCAAGTGTCAACCTTTATTTACGTACTTAATTCCTTTACTTCGCATTAAATACGAACATCCATTCAACATACAACGAGTAAGACCGCATTAACCTCGTTTAACCTAATTCGGTAAAAATTACCAAAACAATAATTAATATAGATATCATCAAGAATAACTATTTACCTACTCTTTTACATTCTCCTTTCACAACCGATTAAAATACTATATATTTTGCTTCATACAAGTTCCTTTTGACCCCACAAAATATATACTAGTTTAATCGATTGTGTGAGGAGAAAGGGAGAAGGTTGAAAGGAGATGCTAGATAAACACCCTCACATAACCACATTATATTCACATATGACATGCTTTTGGGGCCCTCCAATGTGAAGGCTGAGACCCCGTTTGATTTGAATGAAAGTAAATTTTCCAATCCTCAAGGGTGGTCTTGAGATCAGCTATTTTTCTATCAAGTCCTACACAACAATTAGCGTGCATTGTACAAACTTTATTCATATCTCTACTAGGGTTACAGTATCCTCCAAAGTAATCTGTGCTCATGAACCTTATTTTTAACCCGATTCGTTTAACAAACGGACCATTCTTAATTCTATTGAAAACTTCTTGTTCGTGTGAACCGGGATAATCATGTCTTGAAGATACCCAAAAATCGTAGAATGCAATTGTGCGAGTATTAGACCATACGAATAGGAACCCGTTGTTAGGGGTGTTTCTTTTGTCCAATTCTCGTCCATTGAAATAATCACTTGATGTTTGAAAATCTGAAGAAGGAACAAAATGTCGAAATGGACTTCGAAACCACATTACATCTGTGTCCTGCAATTGAAAACAACATAATCGTATCACAAGATCGTATCCAACGATAATTTTTAAGATGTCTAGAAAGAGAATATGTATATATACATACCGTGAAAACAAAATTGTAACCCAAACTCAAAACAGTATGCAAGAAGGCGAGTCTTTGCCACATCATATCCATATAAATAGGGGTCATAAACACAGCTTCATGAGCCATTTGAGAGGACTGCTTACTCTTGAGAAGATAGCAATGAGACACGGTAGCCTTGCACCGTTCATATGCGTCATCGTCGACGGCTACAACCACCAAGTGATCGATAAGCTTGGCTGTGTTATTCCCTAGATTAAAGCTCTCTAGAAAGAGATCATATATAGAATTTGGTGCTGCCCATGCTTCATTCAGTGAAGTAATTATTACAGTATTTTCTTTTGTTGCGGCCGCCTTTAAAACCTTCCTTAGCTCATCGTACTACAAATTAAAAAAAAAAAAAAAACGTATTACGTGATAAATGAGTTAACTATCGTTTGGGTTGAGCAAAAATATATGATACGGTTTTAATATACATATATACGAAATAGTATACGGTTAACCTAGTTTGTTAAGGTAGCTAGGATTAAAGTTGAGATCGTTTAGACTCAGTTTGGTTCACTTGTTCCATTTTGACAGTAGCAGTTAATTGTTTACTTTTCTATTTTAGAATAGTTTTGATGGTACTTAACCCTGCACTGTTGGAAGATAATTCGTAACAATGAAAACAGACAGAAACTTGAACAGGAAAAAAAGACTTATCGAAACGGAATTGCAGCGCCGTGGTATGGAGGCCACTGACTTGAAAACTATATCGGCACGACCGTGGTGGTAATCGTCTCTCGCCGGTAGTTCCCCAAGGTTAACACTGCGACACCCGTACACAACCACTCGTGTATGAGAGCCTTGGAACTAACAGTACCGAACCCAGAAATAAAACTCAGAAGCAGAATATTATCATATAGAGAGATGTAGAAGAAATTGTGTGAATCTGTGTGTATCAAGTGATGAGAGAACAGCTCTATTTATAGTCGAAAATAGAGCTGTTACAGGCAAACGGAAGGATCAAAAACGGAGGAAATAAAGGAGACAATAATTCTCCTTAATGACAGTCAAACGGGATTAATGGAGAATAAATCTCCTTAATCACAGAGATTTTGTTTGACTAAGATCCGTTACTGGACTCCAAATACACACACAAGCCAAGCCCAAAAAGAAAGATAAAAGGGGGCCTTTGGCCCGCACCGCAGGTGCTCTACCCAAACCCGAGCCCGAGCCCGAGCTCGAGCCGGGCCGGGCCGGCGCGCGCGCGCGTGTGTGTGTTTGGACCCAAACCCACAGGCCCAACAATCACCACAAAAGCCTCCTTGGTCCAATCTCTTACCCAACATTGGACCAAAGGCAATATAAACACACAACATACAACTCTCCCCACCGATGTGGGAGAGTGTATGTACCAAAAAACCAAAAAGAACTTTGGCTTTACTTGGCATCACACCAACAATCCCCCACTGATGATAAGGAAAAGCTAAAGAGAAATTCTAGGTAAGGAAGGACTGGATACTTAAACGTTCAATGTCTTTCGACTTGAATTGACGTATTAGTGAAATAAGGCAACAACTTACTTTCAACAAGAGAATATCTTTCGATTTGAATTCCTTGTCGGTCTTCGGTCATTGATTCCCCCACAACACATATCATACCTTCAAAGACTGTTTTGTTCCGCGATTTCAAGTGCAACGCTTTTAAAGCCATGCGTTTACCCTGGTTTAGGTGAGTGCTCTAGTGAGAATTTTTTATATTCTTACATAGATGGTGGCTGAACCATCACACCCCCAAAGGTAGCTCAAGTGCTTCTCAGTAGCACTTCTCATAAGAGCTATTAAGGACAATGTCCAACCTCATATAAAAACACAATCCATCAAGTGCGTCTCAAAAGCACCACCAAATTGGCTATGGATATCAAATGCCATAGGAATGAGCTACAGAGTCCATCAAGTATCACATTCAAACTTGATTTATGGACTTAAGCCCCATTCCCCTCGACATGTCAAGGACTACTCTCCTTGTTAACCCCTTAGTAAGGGGATCGGCAAGATTACGTTCGGACTTCACATAGTCCAAAGCAATTACTCCATTTTTCAGAAGTTGTTTTACCACACCGTGCCTGATTCGAATATGTCGTCTCTTACCATTATAGACATTATTCTTAGCAACACTAATAGCTGCTTTACTATCACGAGTAAGGAGGCGGTGCAACTGTCCTCCCCACATGGGCACGTCTGCTAGTAAGTTCCTCAACCAATCGCTTCTTGACCGCCAACTCAAGAGCAATGAACTCGATTCTATGGTAGAGCTAGCTATACAAGTCC
The DNA here is from genome assembly GCF_048544455.1 of Silene latifolia. Classification (NCBI taxonomy): domain Eukaryota; kingdom Viridiplantae; phylum Streptophyta; class Magnoliopsida; order Caryophyllales; family Caryophyllaceae; genus Silene; species Silene latifolia. The sequence goes on from NC_133534.1 coordinate 46,417,222, forward strand.
TTTTTGGACTTCCACGATATAGCTCCTCCACCTAAGGTGAACACATAACCACTAGTGGAATGAATTTCATCGATGCACACTGCAACCCAATTTGCATCACAATATCCTTCTAACACAACAGGAAATTTACCATAATGCAAACACAAATCAACCTGTTCCTTTCGGGTATTTAAGTAAACGACGAAGTGCATTCCAATGCTCTAAGATCTTTGGGGTTATGTGTATATCGACTCGATCTACTAACAAAGATAAGCAATGTCCGGTCGAGTACGGTTCATGAGGAACATCACACTTCCTATAATTCTAGCATATTCTTCTTGTGAGACACTATCACCCAAGTTCTTACACAAAGATATACTAGCATCATAAGGAGTTCTAGCAGGTGTAACATCAAAACTGTTAAACTTCTTCAACACTTTTTCAACATAATGTGATTGACTAAGGGATATACCACTTGGGGTTTTCACAACTCTAACTCCAAGGATAACATCAGCTTCTCCTAAGTCTTTCATCTCAAACCGTGATGACAAAAATTGTTTGGTTTTATTTACAACAGATAAATTATTACCAAGAATTAACATGTCATCAACATATAAGCATATAATCACACAATCTGATCCAAACATTTTAGAATAGACACACGAATCAGAATTGTTAGTTATATAGCCATCGTCGATCAAAGTGTTGTGAAATTTCTCATACCATTGTTTAGGTGCTTGTTTAAGACCATATAGTGATTTTCTCGGTTTACACCTTACTCTCTTGACCCTTTACCACAAACCCCTCAGGTTGCAACATATAGATCTCTTCATTTAGGTCACCATTCAAAAAGCGGTTTTACATCCATCCGATGTACTACAAGGTCATGAATAGCGCCCAAAGCAACAAGAGTTCTAATGGTGGAAATTTTAGTCACAGGTGAGTAGGTATCAAAATAGTCAATATCTTTCTTTTGTGTAAACCCCCTCACCACAAGTCTGGCCTTGAACCTTTCTATTGTTCCATCAGGTCTCATTTTCTTTTTAAAGATCCATTTGCTACTAATGGGTTTACTACCTTTAGGCAAATCAGTTAACTCCCAAGTCTGATTAGAAACAATAGAATCTAGTTCATTTTTAATAGCTTCTTTCCAAAAAACAACATCTATAGATCTCATAGCCTCATCATATGTTTTTGGATCATCTTTTGTTAAAAAAGCAGAAACAAGCTCATCAAAAGCACAAATATCACCTGCGATTCCAGATAGGTGAAGTCTGATAGCATCAGTTCTGATGAAATCACTCCCGTAGCTCATTTCAATTCTGGGCCTTTTACTCCTTCTTGGTTCAACTGCATGATCCACAGAAGTACTAGTACTCGCATGCATAGAATCGTCGGTAGGGTTAACAGCAGAGAGAAACAACGAGGGGCATCGGGTAGTGATCTTGTTTCCTTCTTCAAAGGAAATACCGCTCAAAAAAACTCAAAGCATCTCTAGCCTCGAGATATAGACTGTCACTTAAAGACATGAACCTATAAGCGAACTGTTTTGAGCATAACCAATGAAAACGCAGTCATAAGTCTTAGGTCCAATGGTTGGCCTCCTAAAGCTAGGTAAGCCTACTTTAGCCAAACACCCCCACACTTTAAGGTAACTTAAGTTAGGAGTATAACCTTTCCACATCTCATAGGGCGTCTTGTCTAGTTTCTTATGAGGTACCCTGTTAAGAATATGATGACAAATGAAAGCACCGCTTCCCCCACATATCATCGAAAGGCGAACTTAAAAGCATAGCATTCATCATTTCTTTCAAAGTTCTATTTTTACGTTCAGCTACTCCATTCGATTGAGGTAAGTATGGTGGGCTCTTTTCATGTATTAAACCATTTTTCTCACAAAAATCTACTAAATAACCGGAGCCATACTCTCCTCCTCGATCGGACCTGACTCTTTTAATCTTCCTATCAAGCTGATTTTCTACCTCAGTTTTCAACTTTATAAACATGTCCTCAGCTTCACTTTTATTTCTAAGAAAATATACTTTGGTATATCTAGAAAAATCATCAATAAAAGTGACATAATAATGTTTACCACCTCTGCTCATGGTGTTTTTGAAGTCAGCTAGGTCGGTGTGAATTAACTCAAGAAGACTCGTTTGTCTAGTTGTAACAGGTCTACTAGGTTTCTTAGCAAATTTGGCCTCGACACAACTAGGACACTTCTCATGAGTTTCTGAAGATAACGAAGGAATAAGCGACATAGATTTGAGCTTTTTAATCGAATCAAAATTCACATGACCTAATCTACCATGCCAAACATCAATAGACTCAAAGAATATAATAAGTAGAAGTATTATTATTAATGATAGGAGAATCAACATTCAAAATAAATAAACCCCCACAGAGATAACCCTTGCCCACAAAATCCCCCCATTTGCGACAAGACAACCTTGTCACCTCAAAAACAAGTTTCACTTTTGACTTTGTTTAGCAAGGCACCGGACACGAGGTTTCGACGCAAAGTAGGAACATACAAAACATTATTTAAAGCAAGAGTTTTCCCTGAGGTTAGTTTGAGAAAGATCTTGCCTTTTTGGGTGATACAAATGAGAAGAAGAGTTACCCATGTAGACACATTCACCATCAAGAACATCTTCAAATTCAAAGAAAGAGATCCTTGTTAGCACAAAGATGCTTTGAAGCCCCTGTATCCATAATCCAATCACTAGCATTTGCAACCAGATTAGCCTCAACCACTACAAAGAAGAATAATATCATCCTTTTCAAACAACATTAGCTTCAAGCAGACAACTTTCTTTTGAGGACACGATAAGCTTTGTGACCCGTTTTCCCACAAACATAGCAAACCGATTTGGTTTACGGATCTTTGAGGCGAGTTTGGTGAATTTCCCTTGACCGACTTTCTTGGCATTCGACCCTTGGATTGACCACGACCACTTTAGCCTTTTCCTTACCCTTGAACCTATCTTCTTTTGAAGACCCACCAGTTTCAACGAGATTGGCTTTGTGATGTAGTAAGAGACAATTGGGTGACTTATCTTTGGGACGATTAGCTTCTTGGTCCTCATGTGGCCTACTAGCTCTTGAAGGACAAATCTTTTTCTTATGTTTCAAATGGTTCCTATACTCATTCCGGGAAGGGGGAAATTTTTCTAGCAAAACATTAGCCAAGAAAATTTCATCTAGTTTCATTCCCTCATTAGTGACATCAGCACACAAGTTCTCATAAACATGAACTTGCTCCATAATTGGTTTGTCATCTACCATTTGAAACCCAAGCCACTGCCCGACAACATATTTTTTCTTACCCGCATCGTCAGCCCATATTTTTTCTCTAACAATTCCCATATAGTCTTAGCAGATTTATGGACCGAAAATAAATCAAAGAGAGTATTCGACATATGAGTAAGGAGATGGAACTTAGCAGTTTTGTTATCCTTATCATGTTTCTTAATAGTCTCCTCATTCGACTTAACAGCATTAGACGAAGGTGGGGTAGATTCTACACTAGCAATGCAGAATGCAATGGCGGGGGAGGGTCGAGAAAAATAAAACATAGTCGATTTCTAATTGTTCAAAATACATAAGCGAGTTTCGAGACCATCTTTTGTAGTTCATACCATCTAAGGGTTCCAATTTCGACAATTCAGACAGGATTTTGTTTGAGACGGCGACCATTGTTACTGACGAGAAATAATATAGTTTTCAAATTGTTGGAAGATAATTCGTAACAATGAAAAAGCATTACGAAACTTGAACGGGAAAAAGAGACAGAAAAAGACTTATCGAAACGGAATTGCAGCGCCGTGGTATGGAGGCCACTGACTTGAAAACTATATCGGCACGACCGTGGTGGTAATCGTCTCTCGCCGGTAGTTCCCCAAGGTTAACACTGCGACACCCGTACACAACCACTCGTGTATGAGAGCCTTGGAACTAACAGTACCGAACCCAGAAATAAAACTCAGAAGCAGAATATTATCATATAGAGAGAGATGTAGAAGAAATTGTGTGAATCTGTGTGTATCAAGTGATGAGAGAACAGCTGCACCGCAGGTGCTCTACCCAAACCCAAACCCGAGCCCGAGCCGGGCCGGGCCGGCGCGCGCGTGTGTGTGTTTGGACCCAAACCCACAGGCCCAACAATCACCACAAAAGCCTCCTTGGTCCAATCTCTTACCCAACATTGGACCAAAGGCAATATAAACACACAACATACAACTCTCCCCACCGATGTGGGAGAGTGTATGTACCAAAAAACCAAAAAGAACTTTGGCTTTACTTGGCATCACACCAACATGCACTCAGTTTGGTCCACTTGTCATCCAATAATTGGTTCCCTTCTCTCCCTCCTTGGTCTTTGAAACAAAAGCAAAGGTAAACAATTGATCAAGACGGAACGAGTATATCATAAAGAGGATATTGTCAAAATAATGGTTGTTATACATTAATAGATACTTACCGAACCGTTATGAATAGATGATGAAGAGCCATAATTAAACCCATACAAAGATGGGAAACTTTGCCCAAATTTGTTAATTGAAGTGTAGTACAACAGTAAGACAGCAATCGCCATAGTTGAGCAAACCAACAAAACCTTAAGAGCTCCTGTATACTCCAACGGCTTCATTGGAGAAGATGAATTCGCCATTTTAGTTGTCGTGGTCGTAGTCGCGACCATTGTTTCGTTGCTACAAGTTTTTCCCTGATCTTCCATCTCCTTTAGTACGTCAAAATATATAGGAAAAACCCTAATGTTAGTAACTTTTTTTTTTAGCAAACTATACTATGTTTTGACGTGACTAATTAACTCTCAAGTACCCATATTAGGAAACCGAGACTCTTGGGTTGCGTTCCCACTCGGTTTGGTACATATTTTGTATTTCTATTTAGGAATATATTTTGTATCTTCTTGTTATTATTTCCTTATTTGGCAAGACAACTCTACTACTCTAGTATATATATATTTTTGGACGTAGCTGTGCGCCTGTGCATAATAACATGGACCTTTCAAACGATAGACAATTTTCGCCCTTATAACAGTAAAAAGTGATTCGTATATAAGAAAGGAGGAATGTGAGAGAAAGACTCACCATAGACAATTTTCGCTTCTCAAGTAACTTCCGAGCGAAATCATAAATGAAATCGAGTTGAACTTGTTATCTTTGATAAGTCATGAGTACTCATAAGCTGAATATTGAGATTCATGTTGAAACTCTAGAAAATAAGGTAAGATAAATGTGTGGCAAACAAAATGCAACTTCGGAGGATATGCAAGGATCATACAACGAAGTATTTCACCATCAGCAACTTGAATGTGCAAACTAATTGATTAAACTTGAGCCACTCGTCAACTCATTTAGATAATTGGGACCCTATTTTGACTATTCCAGCCGCCTACCGCATGCCTTTAATGTTGGCGCATTCATGAACAAACCAGTGACCGTAAACATATCGGGCGAATAGTATAGATCGGGTCGAATACGAGTTGGGTTGTAGGTGGACCTAGCAAAACTGATCAATACGAATGACCCAGCCTAAATAACCCGACCTGCATAAATTGAAGACCCGAATCTAACCCTGAACCCAATTTGACTCGAACTTATTCGAGCTGACTCAAATATTTATTCTCGAAAACTAATTGCTAGCCGCAAATAACTTATAGAGTTGGTTAAGGACAATACGAGCCCAAAATAATTTTTAACATCTCTTTTTTTACAAGTTTTTAAGGCAACAAAATACACTTTGTAAAATTAATCATATTCACGAATAATATTATAACAATATCTATTACTTATACCATACTTATATGAATAATATTATAACTATATCTATTACTTACCATACTTATATTAAAATAGTTATAAAAATTAAATGGAAAATTACTATACTATCCTTGTGGTTTGACCTTTTTCACGTGGTATCCAAAAATTTAAGACTGTGCACCTGGTACCCCTCAAGTTTAATATTTGTGCACAATTTACCATTTTCTTGTAGACACCTCAGTTTGCACCTCCCGTAGCCGCAAGCCACCCGATGATCGAATGTCGTGTTTAGCTTATGTCGCAATGTTATGACATATTGTAAATCGCTTAATAAAAGGCTACTCGAACACCTTGGTCAACCCCTTAGTCGTCATTTGCGTGCCGATACAGTCGTTGTGACAGTAAAACGAAATATTTTGAAAACCGTCCAGATAGAATTTACGATGTTAAGAGTTTGAGACGTATTCTCAAACTTTATTTCATAAGATATACTTCCTCCATTTTCTTTTTTTTTTGGTGAAATGTGAGTAGTATATATATATATATATATGTCAAAAATAAAAGTTTTTTGAGTACAAAACAACTAATGCCAATTACATAAGTCCAACACCTTTAAGCCAATCTAGCTCTAGAATAGTAAGCTTTCGCCTGTCTTTACTATGGACTCTCAGCTTCATGTCATCGACAATGTTTATAGCAACCTTCTGTGGCCTTAGGAGAACACCCTTATTCCTGCATTTATTTCTATGATGCCATACATGATATATAGCTCCCACAATCATTCCTGCCCTCACCCCTCTCTGCATCTTAGTGCCAATATCCTGCAAACACCAGTCCAGAACATTGCCAACTGGTAGCATTAAACCGATTTTACATTGCAGAGATCTTTGAACTACCCCCGAAACTGTAATCACACCCAAAGAAAAGTTGATCCAAATCTTCTGATGCCTGTCCACATAACCAGCAGCTATCATCAATGTCCACCCCATACCTGGTCAGCTTAGCTTTGGTTTTGAAGGCTCCATGGGCAAGGAGCCATCCCATGAATTGATGCTTTGGGATCACCCATTCATTCCATACCACCCCATCCCAACTCACCTTAGGACGGGACCCCATGAGCCATTGATAACAACTGGCAGTAGTGAATCCTACCCCCTGTATATCCCATGCTCCATTGGTATAGGCAGCAACCAAGTCCTGTTTAACCCTGCATACTCTCCTCCAAACCCAGCTTGTGTTAGCACTAGGCTGATACTGCCACCAGTTCACTCCTTTCAGATGATTGTGCTTCACCCATTTGACCCATATAGTGTCTTTATCCTCAGCAATCCAGTTGACCAGTTTGCCTATCAGTGCCTTATTCAATATTTCCAAGTTTTTGAGCCCTAAACCACCCTCTGCTTTAGGCATGCACACTGTCTCCCATGCCACCAGTGGAACCCTATGATAGTCAGCACAATTATCCCATAGGAAGTTTCTGCAAACAGCCTCCACTTTTGCAATGATTCCCTTTGGTAGGACAAACAAGGAAGCCCAGTAAGAGTGTAAGGTAGTCAACACTGCTTTCACTAAAACAAGTCTCCCAGCATATGAAAACTTTTTTGCTCCATAACCATGAATTCTACTACAGATTTTCTCAACTAGACACTCACAGTCTTGTTTTTGCAATCTAGTAGTTTGAATTGGCATGCCAAGATATTTAAATGGTAGCTTACCCTCTACAAAACCAGACACACTTAGGATATCTTGTTTGAGCTGATCAGGCACCCCTCTGAAATATGCATTGGACTTTGCAGCACTTATCTTTAGTCCAGTTGCTTTAACTTCCTCCATTTTCATATGATGTACCCATTTTATTAAAATACTCCACTCATATATTCAACAAATGGGTACATCATATATAAATGTAGGAAGTAACATTTATCACAAATTTTCTAGGAATCCGCGTCTACGCGTTTTATTGTAAAAGGAGGAAACTATAAAGAAGATGACGCACCACGAGGTGCGCCTCTTCATTGTGACCTCGAGTCTCTATAAATCGACACGACGAAGTTGATTTCCCTCCACTTCCCTTCTCTCTCTTGCATTGTAGACAAGTGTTACTATTCACCGACAATATGTGCTTGATCAATCGATCACGTAATGTAATACTATGGTTTTCTATGTCTATGGGTACTCTATCGAGTGGGGCTTACTCTGTCGAGTAAGTATGTTTTTTATACGAAACATTAGTCTGTCTGATGGGTACTCGATCGAGTATGTGTGGCGTTTGATCGAGTAAGGGGCACTCGATCGAGTAAATTACTTACTCGATCGAGTAAGTTACTTTTACGGGTTTTTTTTACGGGATTTGTTAATAACGCGTGATTCATATTTAAATGTTTTCGTCACTTTATTCATCTCTTTTACTTTTCCTAAAAACCCTTCAAAGAGAAAAGATGTTACGTTGTCTCCGTCATCGCGTTACTATCAAATCCAAAGGGCTAAGGTTGTCGGATCGTCACGTTCTTTACACCATTGAGTTCGTCGTGTCGAGGGTAAAATCCTTGTATAGTTTTTATGTTGTTTCTTTGAGTTTGGTTAAAACTCTAATTGGGTAAATTGGGGGTTTTGGGGGTATTGTGCTTATTAGATGGTGATTGTATGGTTGTATGTTTGATAGGAGGTGATTTCATTGAAGAACGACTTTGATTAGCTGCTAGACCGTCTGTGGTGATTACTTTTCCAGGTAGGGTTTCCCTACTCAGTATTAATTACATGACTTGTGGTGATTGTGCTGTAGTTAGTAATTGTTGATTGTTTCTGACGGTTGTGATTTCATATTGTTGAATGTTCAGACAGTTGTTGAGGTTGTATTGTGATTGTTGTTTATCTGTCTGTGTTCTTCGGGAAGGTGGGGTGAAAATGGAGGAGGAGGGCTCGGCAATTTCGCCCCTTTGTTGTTGAATGATATACTCGGTCTCTTCGGAGAGTGGGAGAAGGTAGTTCGGTCGGTGAACATTCAATCGGCAAATTTTGGAAGGCAAGGTGAAGGATCTAGCTTCATTTGTTAACTACCCATATTTGTTGTCAAGAGTGTCGTGCTTGACCCACTTAAACTTGTGAATGATGGTGTCCATATCAATAAGATGGCCTCCTTTAACCGGCACATAAGTGTTGTTTTTGTTGAAATTCCGATTGAAATGCTTAGCCAAATGGGTAACTAGTCCTCCATTGACAATAAAGACGGTGCCTTCTTTGCCACAATCGACATTAAGCCATCGTTCAACCAAAAGTCTTAGAGCATTGTATGGCTTGGTAAATTCCCTCCCAATGTTTAAGGCCGACTCAAGAAGAATACAATCGAGCTTGGTGAGATGATTTGTGCCATTTCTAGCTATCAAAGTATTCCCAATGACCTTATGCCATACTCTAATGCCCGGATGGTGGACTAAGAGAGCACGACAATCATGAAAGCGTATGAATTTATTTCCGGAAATTGCCATCCAAAGAGGAGCGGGGTCATACTTGATAGGAATCTTTGTATATTTCGGGTTATCACTAAGGCCTAATATCTTACCTAATTCGCCATAAGTTATGCGTCTATCAACATTTTCAAGACGAAACTCGATGTTGGTTCGAGTCTCCACCCTTGTGACTTTCAAAGAACTTAAAAATTCCAAGGTGAGGGAGGGGTATGTCAATTCTTTCATTGTAAACAATTTACCCAATCCCATAGACTCAAAGAAGGTTTTGGTTTATTCAAGAGCACCCAACTTTGACAATGCATCTTCACAAATAAACTTAGTAGGCATGATGGTTTTCTTAGCAAAGTGAATGAATTTCTCCCTATGAGAGTCGGAAGTGAAAATTACTTCCGGATAATTGTTCAATGACCGGAGTTGTTGTAGTAGCTTCCAAAGGGGGATCTTGTTGTTGAACCTCCAACCTTGCCTCATGGACTACCAAAGCCTTTGACAATTGTTTTGCTTGAAGAGCTAGTTGCCTTTTAGAAAGTGTCTTCTTTTGGGGTGCTTTGTTGCCTCCTTTAGTTCTTGTCATTCTCCTTTGCTTGATTACACCAATGAAAGATTGAAATCTTCAAGTTTTAGTGATACCCAAATCGATTTAGGATGAATGAATGTTGCTTTGTATCTTGAAAATCGACTCAAAGGTTTGAAGATTTTGGTGTTTGAATCACTTGTTGTTGCAAAAGGAGTGATTAATTTTTGTTGTGAGGAAGTTTGGATTTGATTTAGTTGAGGAAATTTGTTTTTGTTGATGGAGAGGACGAGGGTTTTGGGTAGTGTTTATATGTTGAAGAAATGAGAATGAATGGGAGAAGAGGGTTTTAAAAAGACTCGTTATATTTTAAACTACAGGGGAAGACGAGCGGACCAGGTGTCGGGACGCTCCGATTCTTCAAAATTTGGCTCAAGAAAAGACGCCACAGGACGAGCGTCTTTCTGGAAAGACGAGCGGATTCTTCGTGGTGAGACGAGCGTCTTTCTGGGTGGACGCTCGGATTCCTTTGCAGAGAAAATCCCAAAATTTTGCAGCAAAAAGACGAGCGTCTTTCTTGAAGGACGACCGTCCAGAATGAGACGAGCGGTTTCTCAGTTGAGCCGCTCGGATTCATAGTCAGACCAGATTTTTGATTTCTGCAGCTCTACCAGACGAGCGTCTGGTAACTTGGACGCTCGGGTTTCTTCAGGACGAGCGGATTGTCCATTTGGTCGCTCGGATTCTTCCTTGACCACACGGATTCAGGTCCATCCGTGGGTACTTCGTAACCCGTGTCATTTTCATTCTTCAATTCTCGTGTTCTTCATTGTAGGGGCATTAAAAAGGCATGAATAGCCTAGACAATTGTTATCCCCACACTAAGATAAAGCACTACACATCAATAAAATCATAAGTCCTTCCCTCACTTTCCTCAAAATGATGAATATCTTGATCAAGGCACAAAAATATAAATCCAAAAATGACAAAAATGCATTGTAATAATTGAAATGCAAGTTAGGGAGTTAGAATATTTACAAATGGTGGTTTAGGGAGGACTCCACCAAACTCTCATTCCAATGTGAGATGTCAAGGGGGCATGTTCAAGGTGTTGTTGATGTTACTCAACGCCTTGAAAAATTAGTCGAAAGCTTGCTCATTATCATGATAAAGGTCCTCAATAGATCTTTGCATTTGTTGTTTTCCATGATGGTCTTGGGTCATATCATTACCAATATAGGGATTGAATATCCCTTCGAACTCATCATCCCAAAGACCGCAAACTTCGTCTACTTGATCACTAAAAATTTCTTGAGTTGATAGAGACAACTCTCCTTCTTCCTTGTCTTGGCCAATGGGGCCATATTCTTCACTTGTCATGGGTGAGCTTTTCAAGCTCTCATTGTTGCTATTTCCTTGTTCTTTTGATGGAGCATCATCCACTTTATTTTTCCATTGAAATTCCAACTTCTTCCTATCATCCTTCCGGCTATAGTGATCAACCATAAAACATGGCTCATGCAATCGGGGAGCTCGCATGGTCTTGTCAAGTTTAAAAGTGATGGTTTCATCGCCCACTTCAAGGGTGAGCTCTCCATGCTTCAAATCGATCACCGCTCCCGCGGTGTGCAAGAAAGGTCTTCCTAAGATAATAGGAATGTTGGAGTCTTCTTCCATGTCAACAATAATGAAATCCACCGGGATGAAGAATTTTCCAATTCTCACGGGAACATCTTCCCATGCCCCTAATGGTGTCTTTGTTGATCTATCCGCCATTTGAAGCGTGATGTTGGTATATTTGAGTTCTCCCATTCCTAGCCTCTTTCTAACCGAATATGGCATGACACTAACACTTGCCCCAAGGTCACATAAAGCCTTGTTGATTGTAGTGTCACCAATAGTGCATGGAATGGAGAAACTTCCCGGATCATTGAATTTTGGAGATGAACTCCCTTGAAGGATGGCACTACTCACCTTAGTAAAGGCGATAGTCTCAAGCTTCCGGATTGATTTCTTCTTCGTAAGGATGTCCTTCATGTACTTTGCATAGGCCGGAACGTGATTGATCAATTCCGTGAAAGGAATCGAGACTTCTAAATTCTTCACAATTTCCATGAATTTTCCAAGTTGGTCATCAAACTTAGGCTTAGCTTGACGACTCGGGAATGGAAGTCTAATCACAATGGGCTCCTTATCTTTGACCTTTTCTTCATTTTTCTTTGAAACTTCTTGATTGGTGGGTTCTTCTTCCCTAGAGTTTTGCACAACTCTTTCCTTGTCACTAGCTTCCACAACTTGATTCTTTGGCCCTTCATATCTTGTACCACTCCTCAAGTGAATGGCACTAACCGTTTCATGTCTTGGGGGATTACTTTGAGGTGGTAATTGCCCATTTTGTCTTTGAGAGCTTGAAGATGCTAGTTGGGTCATTTGAGTTTCCAACATTTTTGTGTGGGCTAGGATGTTGTTGATGGTGATGTCTTTTGCTTGGATATCTTTTTGCATTTGAGTGAAAAATTCTTGTTGATTCTTTTGCATTTGATGGTCCGCTTTTTGAACATCAAAACCTTGGTCATTTTGTTGATTGTATGGAGTTTGATTTTGATAACCTTGGTTTTGGTTGAAAAAGGGTCTTTGATTTTGGTTTCTCATGGGAGGTGGAGTGTATGTTGGTTGAGGGTTTTGAACATTTTGACTTTTGTATGAGAGATTTGGATGGAATTTGGTGTTTTCATTGTAATAGTTGGAATAAAGGGTACCACTTTTGTATGCTTAAAAAGCATTTACTTGCTCATTTGTTCCCCTACATTCACTTTGGTCATGTCCCAAAGTTCCACAATTCTCACATATTCCATTTGGGATTGATGAATAACATGATGCTTTGGTCATTTTGAGGCTTCTTCAAGCTTAGCCATAGCCTTCTCAAACTTCAAGTTGATGGTATCAATATGAGCACTAAGTTGAGCACCGAATTGAGTAATAAAGTCCACTTCATGTTTCCTCCTCTAGTAGCCTTGCGAGGTCTACTATATTGTGAATTATGGACCGCCATTTCCTCAACCTTGTTCCAAGTTTGATTATCGTCAATTTCGGTGAACATACCATTTGATCCCATGTTGAGAATGTTTCTTGAGTCTTCATAAAGACCATTCCAAAATTTTTGTACCAAGAACCACTCGCTAAGTCCATGATGAGGACATGAGCGACAAGTTACTTTGAATCGCTCCCAAACATCATACAATGATTCTTCGTCCCTTTGTTTAAAACCCGTGATTTGAGCTCTTAGCATGTTAGTCTTTTCCGGAGGGTAAAATTTTTTGTAGAAAGCTAGAGCCAACTTCTTCCAAGAGTCAATTCCAAGAGTAGCCTTATCAAAGCTCTTCAACCATTGTTTCGCGGTACCAATTAGAGAAAAAGGAAATAAGACCCATCGAATTTGGTCTTGAGTCACTCCGGTTTGTGAAATCGCATCACAATAGTCACAAAAATTCTCCATGTGAGAATGAGGGTCTTCACTAGGCATCCCCCCAAATTGGCTTCTTTCGACTAATTGGATAAATGAGGATTTTACAATGAAATTTCCGCTTAAGTGTTGTGGTGTGGGAGTACCATTGGGTAAGTTCTACTCGGTTGGTACGGAATGTGATGAAAACTTAGGCATTGTGGGTTGATTTTGTGTTGGGTTTTGTGTTGGGTTCTCCTCACCTTCTCTTGCAAAAGGGTTGATGAACTCAATAGTATTTGGTTGAATATCTACAACCTCACCAATACCTCTCAAAGTATTTCTAGCAATTCTTCTATTGGTTGTCAAAGTCCTTTCAATTTCGTGATCAATGGGTAACAAGGTACCTTGTGATCTTTTAGACATGCAAAATATCAAACAACTCGAAAACAATTAGAACAAACCTTGAGGAGTTTTATTTCCCCAAGGCAAAGAAAGACACAACTAATAACAATCAAACAAAATCAAATCAAGTTAACACCGTCCCCGGCAACGGCGCCATTTTTGGTCGGTCCGCTTTGAGCTTAGATTCCGGTTACTTGTCGTAGGAGCACCTAGACCAAAACAATATTTATAACTTCACAAACAACTCTACTACTAGTAAAGAGGCAAGTAAAGGTCGGATCCCAAGTGACGGGTATTGATGTAGGATTTCCGATTGCAAGTAGTGGTGTCTAGGGGTGTCACAATTTGGGTTGATAAAAGAAGATCACTAAACTAAATAACAATAAAAGTAAATAAGCAAGATGACTAAAATGAGATGTAAACAATTGATTAAAAGCACTAGGGTGTCATGGGTTCATAGGGAATTCATGGAAATTGATCATACAAACATATTCTCAAATTATAAGCAAGCAATTATTGTTGTGATAGGATCGAGTTGGTTTATATCTTACAATCCTAGGAAGGTTTGGGTCGCGGAGCCGAATCGATTAGATTGTGCAACACCTACAAGTCGACTTAATCCTTCCTACTCAACTATATGCATGGTCTAATGAGACTCGAGTTGGTTTATGTCTTACAAGTCTCATTGAAAAGGTAAGTGATGGGTAAAAAATGCAAGGATTCATAGGCTCGCATTTCATCAAACATAACATGTGCATAAGTTGAGATCACATCAAGCAAGCAAATAAATTATGTGAACATATTAAATTAAGCATGAATCATCCCCCATGTTGGTTTCCTCTAATTCCCCATTATCCCTAATTAAGGAAACTACTCACTCATTATCAAGTTTAACATGTTAACAAGGTTGTCAATCATATTAACAAAGCAAAACATGATGAATAAATGAAGATGATTAACAATAATTAGAAAGGGATTAAGATAATTATACCTAATGATGATTCCAAAATAATAATGCAAAGAATAATAGAAGTACTTGATGATTGATGGAAGGTTGTCAATCTCCCAATAAACCCAAATAATCTTCAATTACCCAAAATAAAGGATGAACAATAAAGAAATTAAGGAAATGAGATTTGTATTAAGACTTGATTAGAAGTTGATTACAAGATTAAAGAGAGATTAGAATAATATAAACTACACTAAAGATTGATAAGAAGAACATGATAATCTAATTAGACTAATGGGGTATTTATAGTGGGGATTAGGTGCACAAATTAGGGTTACTAAGGGCTTAAATGACGATTAAGTCCTTGAGGAATCGCTCCTCTCAAGAAAAGATGCGGGTCTCCTTTTAGCTAGTCTTTCAAAAATATGCGCATCTCGAATGGAGAAAGAAGAGGACGTGTTGCACTGGAGGACAATCCGAGCGTCCAGAAGGTCGGGACGAGCGGATTGTGTAGGCGTTGGACGAGCGGCTTGTGGAGCTTCTGGACGAGCGTCCCGATAGGTGAGACGTTCGGATCCTAGTCCAGTGTGCCATTTATTCTTTTCTTCTTTTCTTCTTCCAACAATCCTCCGGGATTTTGTCGGAGATGCAAGGATCTTCTTCATCATTGCCCATCTACTACATTATGTACAAAGGTCTTCTAGTCTTGTCTTCTCTTTGATGCTTGGTCATTAGATTCGATCAATTTAGCTCTATTTTGCCATGAAAATGCAAGGTTTGCACTCTCTCCTACCAAGGAAACAAAACCTCAAAGAATATGCAAAAAAAAGGACTAAAGATAGTAAATGACCCAAATATGCACTAAAAAGCATAGGAACGGGGCTAATTCGGGGACTAAATATGCTCAAATATTGATCACATCAACGGCTGCGCGGTCCCCCACTAGCGGCATGGAGTACTTGTTGCGATGGGTACTCTGGCAGGGCTACACAATTTAGTGTGTAGTCAGTTGTGTGGAGATTTGAGATGGAGACTGGGGTTTGTTGAGCTGTTTGTGATGTTGTTTCTTTATGGTATTTATTTTATGTAATTAGTACTGACCTCGTTTAAATGTTTTAAAAACTGTGGTGATCCATTCGGAGGTGGTGAGCAGTTGTTTGACAGGTATATCTTGGATACGCGAGGGATCTAGCTGGGGATGGAGTCATCACATATCAGAGTCTTTAGTCTTCCGCTGTGTTTGTTAAGACAGTTTCATTTAGTTGGTTTATAGTTTGAGAACAGTTGTATTTTACTTTACAGTTGGTTATGTTATGTAATCACCTAAACTTTATTATCATTTAAATACGTTTCGTTATTGTCTATTTGAGTATCATTGCCTCGGGTAACCGAAATGGTGACGTTCTCATACCTTAAGTGGTCCTGGTAAGGCACTTGGAGTATGGGGGTGTCACACGTAAGCCCAATTCATCATATTGTAGTATCGTCACATTATATTGCATTTAGAAACTTGTAATTTGAAGCAGCCGAGAAAGACCCAGAGTTTGTTCCATACCATATCAGCCTATCTTTTTCATCACTGTCTGCAATTTTTAAAATCAAAGTGTAAAGAAATTTGTTGAAAAACAAGGTATCCAACCTGAGGCGTGGTTGGTAAGGTTCAAGGGTTCTCCGGCTTTTCAGTTTAGTCGAAAGTTAGCTTTGGTTAGACAAAGGGTGAAAGTGTGGACCTTGGATAAGAGGAAGGATTGGGGACAGAAGTGGGAGGATTTTGATGCTCGACTTGAGAAAGGGATGGAATTAGCTATACAAGAGGGGAAGGATGAGGAACACACGAAAGTGGATGAGGAAGTGCGGGCTTTTGCTCGAGCTGCAGACCTGTTTTGGAAACAAAGGGCAAAAGTTCGATGGGCTATTGATGGGGATACTTGTACAAAGTACTTTTTTAACTGGGTTAAGGGAAGGGCTGGCAGGAATTATATTCATGGTATTAAAGGAGAAGGGGGTAGATGGACGTATGATCCTATGGAGGTTGGCGGAGCTTTCCAACAATATTTTATGGGGTTATATGAGGCGAATGGGTTGACGGACGGGTCTGAGAACAGTGGGATGGAGGAGGAGCCCTTTCGCGGTATTTTAAAACGACTACCAGATGATGAAGTGGATCGGTTAGCAAAGCCTTTCACGGCAAAGGAAGTGCGAGCTGCTGTCTTTCAAATGGGAGCCCTGAAATCACCAGGTCCGGATGGTATTCCAGCTATCTTCTTTCAGAAGTTTTGGGGACGTATTAACAAGGATTTTACAAAGGCTGCTCTCTCTGTGCTTAACTCGGGACGTGTTCTGCGGGAATTTAATCGTACCTTTATTGCATTGATTCCAAAGACTGACAATCCTGAGGTGGTTCAAGATTATCGACCTATTAGTCTGTGTAATGTCTTCATGCGAGTTATTTCTAAGTGTATTGCTAATAGGTTGGGCCGGGTCATGAGCTCGTTGATTGATGAGTTTCAAAACGCTTTCGTTCCGGGACGACTTATTAGTGATAATATTCTTTTGGCTCATGAGGCTATTCACGAGATAAATGGGCATAAAAGTGGAAAGTATGGGCGTTTTGCGTTTAAGGCAGATATGAGTAAAGCGTATGATAGGATCCGTTGGAGTTTCCTTGCTAAGGTTATGGACAAATTTGGTTTTCCAGAGAGGCTGATTAATTTGATCATGAATTGTGTTTCAACGGTTTCGTATGAGATTTTGCTGAATGGTTCGCCTCTGAATGCTTTCTTACCAAGATGTGGTCTTCGGCAGGGGGATCCGTTGTCCTCTTACTTAATTGTTCTTTGTATGGAAGTATTGTCGGGAATGGTTACTCGGGCTCAGGATTGTGGGCTTTTGAGGGGTATCCCTTTATGCAAACAAGTCTCTCCACTGACTCACCTCTTCTTTGCGGATGATGCTGTTTTCTTTCTCCAGGATACGGGGGATTCTGCTATGCATTTGAAAAGGATCTTAGAGATTTATTGTGGAGCCTCGGGACAAAAGATAAATGATGCCAAATCTGGACTTCTTTTTAGTCCAAGTATGAGACTGATGCAAGCTACGAGGTGCCTTAAGACTTTCCGTATTAAAGATAACAAAGGGATCGGGAAATATCTGGGGGTTCCGACGGATTTTCAGGGATCAAAGCGGGACCTTTTTAGGACTTTAATAGATGGTGTTATGAAGAGGATCTCCTCGTGGAATGGAATCTTTCTGTCATCAGCTGGTAGACTTACCCTTATTTCATCGGTTCTATCAAATCTTTCAAATTTCTTTCTATCGGTCTTCAAGATTCCGGTAAGTGTGACGAATAAGATTAATTCAATGTTGTCACATTTTTGGTGGGCGGGATGTAAGTCGGGTAAGGGTACTCACTGGTGTAGTAGGAATTTCATGAGTCTTCCTAAAAGTGCTGGAGGGCTTGGGGTGCGGAATATTGAATGTTTGAATCAAGCCTTGCTGGCCAAACACGCTTGGAGAATTGTGTCGGGTCAGGACTCTTTGTTTTGTAATGTGTTTCGAGATCGACTTTTTGGAAAGAAAGGAATGAACCCAGAGTTGGAATATAAGAGATCGGGAAATGTGTCATGGGGTATGAGAAGTATTCGTCTTGGCATGGAGCTGATCAAACGTAATGTGGCGTGGAAACCAGGGATAAACTCAAGTCTAAATGTGTGGTCAACTTGCTGGGTAAATGGTGACAAGCCAGAACCGAGTGTTGAGGCTTTACAGTTCGAAAATGTGGGTCTTAAAGATTTGAGAATTGCTGACCTTTATAGTGCAAGTGGAGGGTGGAATGAGGAACGAATTAGGTATATCTTTGATGAAGGGGTCGTGGATCATATTCTAGCAATCCCAGTCTATGCCTCTCAGACTCAAGACCGTATTTTTTGGAAGCATACGACTAATGGCGAATACTCGGTGAAAAGTGGCTATGGGGTTGCTTTTGATCAGTTCATGTTGAAGCATGCAAGCGCGAAGGATAAGACGCGGATGAGTGAGAAGAGCATAATCTTTTGTAGGAAGATTTTGTGGAAGCTTCATGTTCCGCAGAAGTGGAAAGTTTTTCTCTGGCGGCTGATTTCGGATGCCCTCCCCATGGGTTCAGATCTAGAGAAACGGGGTATTCATGCTGATTCGTTCTGTAAGGTATGTATGGACGGCCGAGAGTTTTTGGAAACACGAGCGCACCTCTTTCGAGATTGTAGTGTTGCAAAACGTGTTTGGGCATGCTTGGACTTGGGTATTAGGGTAAATTGTGATCCCTCGATGGACGTGGCGTCTTGGGTTATCAATTGGATATCCTATCTTCGTAAACTAGAAGGAGCGGAAGTTAAGTTGATTAAATTTGTGGGTATTTTATGGTGCATGTGGGTGGTCCGCAATAGGGTGGTTTTTAGGGGAGAGGCTTTTCATCCACAGATGTTTTATGGCATTTGGACAACCATGGTGGGTACAGTTGTGTACGCTAGGGTGGAGGGTGAGAAGTCACGGGTTGAGAGGAAGGAGGGAGGAGGGGCTATACGATGTGAGGTAACTGATTTGCGGGATGGTTACCCGTTCTTTGTGGTTGGGGCGGCTACTTCATGTATGCCTGTCAAGGTAAGGGTTGATGCAGGGTGGAAGTCTGTTAAGGAAGCTGCTGTTGGGTGGGTGGCGTACGCGGCCGATGGCTCAATTATCACTAGCAGAGGTAACAAGGTCAAGGCTCAGGCGGCGATGCAGGCTGAAGCGATTGGTCTAAGGGACGTGCTGGTTTGGGCGTCGGCTCAAGGGATTCGACATCTTGATGTAGCCACGGATTGTCTAAAGTTGGTACTTCAGATATCTGGGGGCGAGACGGTCCATCATCTTACGCAAGGGTTACTGGATGATATGAGTGTCGTGTTTCCGTCTTTTCATTGTTTGAGTTTTTCGTTTGTACCCAGGTGTTTCAATAAGATCGCTCATGGCCTTGCTCAAAGGGCTATGAGAGGATCATAGTTGGTGTACCTTTATGTATTGTTGCCAAAAAAAAAAAAAAAAAAAAAAAAAAAAAAAAAAAAACCTTCCATTTGGCAGAACCAAGTCTAAAACTCTCATTTGCTTCTCTACATCAAAAATTAAGTCATGGCGAGTCAATTAGAGGAGTTTTATCCACCCACGGATAGTCCAAAACGGCACGCGCTTGCCATTTCTAATCGTCCATCGTCGAGCACCCTTTATAAGAATGTCAAGCCTGCGATAAACAGCCATGCTAACACACGAAGCATTAGCTTTGCGGATCCCTTCAATTCTTCAAACATGTTTTTCTTATTAAAATATTGATTTTTAACAACTTCAACCCATAAAGCACCATCATCATTAACTAGTCGCCAACCTAGCTTAGCAAGTAATGCCTCATTAGTAATTTTTGTGCTACGAAAACCAAGGCCTCCTTCGTGCATAGGTTTACACATTTGATTTCAAGAGACCCAATTCGACAAACTTTCCTCTACAAATTTGGTCTGACCCTCCCCGTATAAATTTTCTGGCAAGCTTATCAATCTCATGTCATTGCACAAAGCGGTGGACAATTTTGTCGATTGAGCCAAATAAGTTTTGAATGGATGGCAACACCGGGTTAGCCAATGTTACTCTTCCAGGAAACGACAAACAATAAAGCTTGCTACAAATTGAGCTTCTGATGTAAATTCTTTATATCCTAGTAGAATATTCTAAAATTTTACAATATAGAATCTTCAGACTTCAATGCGCAAAATTGACATGGAACAAGTAATAAGTGCTCCAATTTTTCAACAGTACTGCAGGGACGAAGTTAAGGTAAATTAATGACCGGGGCCGGTTTTTGCTTCATCTAGGATTATACTCATTTATCACAGATCCATATCATTATTTTATCATTTTTGATATTTATTCGGACTTTTAGCTTAGAATATTTACAAAATATACAAATTAGTAGTTATTTTAGAGTTTTTTTATAACTGCTACCACGAGTAATTCACTTTTTGAGAACTGCTACTAAGATTTAAAAAAAAAAGTTTAAAAACTGCTACTATACTCATTGGTTAGGTTAAAAGTCAGTACCAATTAAGATTGAAGCCCACTTTTTGACTTGAAAAGACAAAACTACCCCTTCTTCAACTTTTCCCCTTTCTTACCCAGTCATAAAACACAATTTAACCTCACTTATCAACTTTATCACTAATACTCTATCAAATTCACCTTCATCACTTAAATTTTCAAATTCATCATTGATACTCGTGTAATTTAATAATTACTCCCTTTTATAAACCACTTTTCTAAAATAACTCCTTTATGAAATTTTTTTAATAATTTACTCCCATAAAATGTTCTCAGGTCAAATATTGCACCCATTTTGACATTCCGGTGAAAATTCTTTTATTATGACAATTTTGCCCTTGTGTCAATATTTAGAGATTAGCTTTAAGTAATCTCCCTTTTCACTTTTTACTTCATTTTACTGATCAACAATGGTGGATTTGTGTTACTCCAAAATTTAATTCACAAAACCAATTTCCCTCTCTGCCACTTTCATTGTCATTGATCTAGATAATCACCATTCATTTACAATTTTACATCATCACCATAACTAATCATCATCACAGCAACTATTCAATTTACATCCATTTCCGTCTAAAACCCGACATCGGAACGAGTTCAAATCAATAGCCCGAAAACCTGACACCGGAGCTACACCTACGATACAATTTTTCAACCACCATCCCAGATGCGAGTCACCATGGCTCGAAGCACGAGACTGCCACCACTCCACATGTCCTTTCCTCCGCCAATTCAGGCCGTCACCATGCACACTCCTCTCTCACACCAAATTGGATTCGGAAATCCGTGAACGGCGCTCAACAATTCGACCCACCTGCAACTTCAAAACCAGGTTCATTGCCGCCATCGACCCGAGGCCCGAGCAAAGATCTTCTCAAATGGGGTGTTCCCGACAAAAGTAAACACCTTAATTTCTGAGTTTGAACCCCTTAATTTCTGGATTCAAACCCCTAATTTCTGGGTTTAAAATCCCCAATCAACCCTAATTAGGGAAAAATATAAGAAGAAGGGAGAATTGATGTGGATGAATGAAGTGAAGAGAGTATAAGGGAGAAGAACACATAAAGTATATAAACGAGGAAGGAGGGAAAGTATATAAGAGGAGGGAGGGGCATTTTCGTCATAAAAGTATACTTTAAATCAAAAAAATTGAATTTTGACGGAATATGTCACCGGAATGTCAAAATGGGTGCAATTTTTGACCTGAGAACATTTTATGGGAGTAAATTATTAAAAGGTTTTTCATAAGGGAGTTATTTTATAAAAGCGGTTTATAAAAGGGAGTAATTATTAATTTACTCTTCATACCCTATCAAAGTAACCTACTCATTGAAGATTTTAGCCTAGCAAAATTCACCTTCATCACTTAACTTTATTTACCAGGAAAATCCCCTTATCGGCATTTTCTACTCATTCTTAGGTTTGTTTGTTTTCTTTACTCTTTATTCTTAATTTACTTTAATTTAGTAGTACAAATTTCAGAATGTTCATTGATTTTCTAAGTTAATTATTTATTAGATTTGCCTAATTAAATTATTTATTAGATTTCATAAATCTTAATTTTTTAATTTTTAATTTCTACATAAACCGTTCTCTTGTGTTCATGAATTCACTAGGGTCACTGCGATCGTGGGATGCCACATTCTCGCTTTTCAGCCCTGACATTGCACCCAGAATAAGAAGCCCTCAACATTGTTGCAATATTCAAATAAAAAAACCCATAATTCATACAAAGAGAGAGAATGAATGAACTGAAGACCATGAGCTAAGGCTCAAGGGCCGAGTCTGTAGAGGGCATAGCGAGTAGCAACTCCAATAATGTCATTCTTTTCTTGTTCCTGTAAAGGTTGTAATCTTGTAGGGGGGCCAATTGAAATTCTTTTCAAAGCTCTCTGGTTTTTTTGGGATGACTTTTTTGCAAGTCTCTTTTTAAGTTTTTTATTTTATTTTATTTTAGCTTATTCTTTAATTCTTTAATGGGCTTTAAAGTGAATTTCTTGTTGGATGAGAGTTCCTCTCTAATGCCCTTTATTCGATACTTCCTTTCTGGTAATTTGAAAATCATTGATTTTCTTTTACCGTTCACATCCGCAACGATGTTATAGATTGATTTTCGATCAGTCTAATTTCTTTACCTTATCAAAAAAAAGGTCCAATTGAACAAGCTAAGGATTATAGTAGAAGGAGAGAAAATAAATGAATTGAAGGGTAATGTTACCTGATAGAATAGAGGAAGAATGAATGAACAGATCCAATTGATGAAATAAGAAATAAGGAAAAATTATAATGGAGAGATTGAAGAGGGATTAACGGAGTAGGAGAAGGTAGTGTTATGAGGAAGATCGGGGGAAATGTTATAAGGAATTGGGGAAGGGTATAATAGGAACAGAAAATATAACTTAATCTAAAGATTTGAGATGAATGACTGAAAATTATTCATTTAGCCTCATTTAATGAATTGGTACTGACTTTTAACCGAACTAGTGAATATGGTAGCAGTTTTTAAACTTTTTTTTTTTTTACCCTATTAGCAGTTTTCAAAAGGTGGTTTACTCGTAGTAGTAGTTATCAAAAAAACCCTTATTTTTATGTAATTATTGAGTCATAGATTGATTTTTTTTTATGACGAGGGGGTTGAATCCCCCCGGGCCCATGCATTCCCGCACCACCACATGGACCATGTAAGCCATCCCATTCGGGGGCTGCAGTGGCCAAGTAATCATCGCCCCAACTGGTAGTCGAGCCCGGGACCTCTCAACTCCTGCATTTTTGCAAGTTTTAAAGTTTAACCCGGTTACCACTGAACTAACACCACTTGGTTTAGATTGATTTTTTTTTTCCCCAACAAACTTGCCCAATATTTAATATTATCTATACGATGGAGCAAATAAAAAACATAAGCTTATTGTGAGACGGTTTTATTATAAATTAAGAAAAAATTAAAGGCGTAAAAACAATCACAAATGTGTCCACTATAAATATTAACTAAGGATCATTCCCAACGGTAAAACAGTGCCCTACTCTCTAATTACACATATGGTGCGCTTTTTTATGAAAACAATTATGCCGAAAGACGAAATATAATCTAGGTTTAATAAAAAAATTGTAAAAAAAAAAAAAAGCAAAGCAAAATCATAAAAAGGCAAAACCAATACTTCCTTGATTCGAAAACATGACCTCCAAAACTAACTCACACTTGCATAGTTACATAAAGCGTTACAAACTTGGCCACTGGAACCTATTGCTTTAGACCATCCCCAAGCAAGGTCACGAGGGAGGTCAGGACCTTGTTCTGTCGCCTTAACCTACAATTAAGTACGAGATTAGCTTGACCTCTTTGCAAATTAATGTGATCTTTTGGTGAAAGAGGTCAATTTGTGACCTCTTTGGTTGCTCTTGACCCTAGTGGGTCAATTGGTGACCCAATAGATGTCACATTATCATTGGTTGTAAGCAAAACAAAAAGGGTTGGAATGTGGAAAATGATTGGGATGATAACCTAGGTCGCGACCTTCTGCTTGGGAGGGTGAAAATGGGTCAAGATTAATAAGGTGGGATTAAGAGTAAAATCGGGTCACGACCTAATTAGCGCGACCGCTGCTTGGGGATGGTCTTACTTATTAGGAGTAGTACGGAATACAATTTATTACTTACGCTTGAAATCCTCACCCGGGACGTAGCTTCGTCCCTGGCTTAACTGTTTTAGGAAGGGTTTGAGAGTTTTCTAATCTAGAATATAATCACAAATCATATATTTATTATATTAAAACAACAATCAGCTATCCTTTTAATCGCCATGTGTCAACACCGACTTCTACGACAAGTGTCATTTGCTGAAATCCTAAGACTATAAAAAAAATAGGATGAAAGTAAAATTACTTCGCACTAATGACGTAGTAATTTGTTCATTTTCAAATGTTTGACTAACTTCCAAAATTATGTTATTTTCTTAAAAAATACGGCAACAAATCAACAAAAAATATGGTAAGTCTGCATTATGCAATATCTACGGAAATTTCCAAATATTTTCTTCCCGAGAAAGCAAAGTTAGTTAGGTAAACGAAATATTTTAAAGCGTCATTCACAGAAGCAATATCATATAAGCACGCCTTTCAAACTTGAATTCAAAACGCTTGCTGAGATTTTGCAAAATTCGAATCTTATATTGCAATATTAATGAAATCAAATTGGTAACTTTATGTAAGGAACAAAATTATGTCATATATTTTCCATGTTTTTTCGTTTAAGTTAAAAACTAAATATCATATTCAAGAGGCTAAATTTTATAATTTTTGTTTTAAACTTCAGTTGCAATGCTACAAACGCTGAAAGAAGGCAGGCCGGAGAATAATACTCCATCAAATAAGATGAATAGTGCATCGAGAGAGCAAAATGGAATGATAATTTTTACTAGTAAGTTGTTTGTCTGTTTTAAAATAGAATTTTAAAGTCATACTCCCTCCGTCCCGGTCAATAGTTATCTATTTTTATTTTGGGGGTGTATCATTAAATAGTTATCTATTTCCATTTTCGGTAACCTTTTGTGGGCCATTTTCCATGTGCATTTGGGGTTAAGTGATTGGTGTGGTCAAAATTCACCATACTTGTTTTCTTAATCTTTGTGCCAACAAAAATAGATAATTATTGATCGAGACGGAGGGAGTATTATTGTAATTGTTAAGAGATTTTTAATTTTTTTTTTTGTTTATGGTGCAGAGATGAAGGTCTCTATCTAATGTTCCATGGTTTGAACTTTTCTCACTATTTGATAACGGGTTTGAAGCTTTGATTGTTTAATTCTCATACTTTTTCGTGGTGTATAATTGTATATCATTTCCTTAATACGGAGTTGAGTTGACTGAGATTATAATTAACTGTAAAAATCTCTTTCTTGAATGTCATAGGATCATTGTATTTCTGTATTTACAAATCTCGATCGACAAAGGTAACTACAATTACCGACCCCATGTGTTGCAACTCTTACAAGGTCATCTCTCTCCACCAATTTTAACTTGAACTATCGCTTTCATTCAGTTTAACTTTCTATTGAAAGTGTTTAATTTATCACAAATTCTTGTTTTTGACGGACGCTGTCCATCACAAACAAGAGACGAGGCGAATAGGTACCGTATTGTGCAATATGGGCCGGATAGTATTATTTAGTGGGGTATGTTTACAATATATAAAATTAGGGTAGAATTTTAGTGGGGAACATGAAGTACAATTGCATTAAATGTCATATTGCATGAATTACCACACCAAATCATTTTTACGTCAAAAATTGAGATTTCTAACCAGCCAAATCATTCACCAATGCTGCAACTTTCGATCAACCCTAATCATCCATGAAAATGTCAGATTTATCATCCAAATCCTTCACAATCTTCATACTTTTCTCCCAATCCTCATAATTATCATCAAATCTTCATACTTTTTTCACAATCATAATCATCCATTAAAATATTTCTCACAAAACCATGGCTATGGAGGGGAACTCGGAAATAATGGAGGATGATAATAATCAACAAATTGTTGATTTTGAGACCGCTCATTTTGTATCGCTTGATGGTAATATTGAGACCGTTGATGTATTATTTGATGGTAAAGACGATGATTTAGCGACGATGTTGATGAGCAAAGGTTTGGTTTTTATTTTGTTTTGATGAGATTTTCTTGACGATATTTTGACAAATTTAGTCGCATAAATGTTAGTATGCAATGTTTGTGTTGTTGATGATTTTTTTGGACGATTTGTGTTAGATTAGTAAAGGATTGTATTTATTAAGTTGTTTTTTCATATTTGTCTTCATGAGATTTTAGGGCAATGTTCTATGTTTCTTTTTCAGGTGACTTATGACGATTTTCATGACACTACAAGAATAACACGGCATAGTGACGGAACAGTAGGGACGGATGGAAATCCCGTCACAAAACACGGGTTTGTGACGGACTTGTGACAGACTAGTGACGGACTGACATTTGTGACGGACTAGCCGTCACATACCGTCACAGGAATTTGGCGCGTTTAGAAAAACAAGGGCGCCAAAGCCTATGACGGATTACCCGTCACAAAAGAGGAACTTGTGACGGATAGTCCGTCACAAAAACAGTGTTTTGCAACGGATATTCCGTCACAAGTCCTTTTATGTGACGGATATTCCGTTACAAAGGAAAAATAAACTTGTGACGGATATCCCGTCACATAGTGAATTGAAAACACGGGAATGGGACGGATTTGTGACGGATAGTCCGTCACAAATTTACTCTTGCTGACACACGTCATTTCATGCAGAGGGAATCTAAAAAGTATTCATGTGACGGAATAATTAAAAACTTGTGACAGATATTCCGTCACAAAAATTCAAAAAACACGGCTATGTGACGGAATTTGTGACGGCTATTCCGTCACAAGTTCTCTTTTTCTGATAAATCAAAGCAGCGAGCCTACCCTTCCTCATTTCCCCCAAATCAATTTCCCTAATTATTTACCCAAAAAAATCGCCCACCACCATTGTTCATCCCATCAGCCACCGCCGCCACCCTCCTGCCGCCGCCACCCCACCCTCCTGCCGCCGCCACCTTCTTGCCGCCGCAATCAACCACCATCATTTTTCAGTTTTAGTTAATTAGGTAATCTTTTCTTACTAATTATCTTTTTAAATTACTAATTATTATTTAAATTATGCTAATGACTCTAGGATAGTAGCCATTATTGTTGTTGATGTAGTTATTGTTTATGTTGTTATAGTTGATGTTGTGTGTATTATTGTTGTTGATATTGGTAAAAAATGTAAGTTAGAAATGGTTAGGTTTGTAAGCTAGAAATTGTTGAAAATTGGTTAAAAATATAAGTTAGAAATTAGTAGTATACTAGTAAAATATAAATTTTAAGTTTGAAATTGTGGTGGAATGTAAGTTAGAAATTGTTTTAAAATGTTGTAAATTGGTTAAAAATATAAGTTAGAAATTAGTAGAATATAAATTGTAAGTTAGAAATTTGTTTAAAATGTAAGTTAGATATGATTATAAACTAATGTCAAATGTTAAAAATTGGTTTAAAATGTCATTTACAAATTGTTATGCTAGTTAGAAATTAGAAATTGGTCAAAAATATTGTAAATTGGTTAAAAATATAAGGAGTAAATTAGTAGTATACTAGTAGAATATAAATTGTAAGTTAGAAATTGTTTTAAAATGTAAGTTAGAAATTGTTTTAAAATGTAAATTGGTTAAAAATATAAGTTAGAAATTAGTAGAATATAAATTGTAAGTTAGAAATTTGTTTAAAATGTAAGTTAGATATGATCATAAACTAATGTCAAATGTTGAAAATTGGTTTAAAATGTCATTTACAAATTGTTATGCTAGTTAGAAATTAGAAGAATATAAATTGTAAGTTAGAAATTGGTTTAAAATTAGTAGCCATTGTTTTTATTGTTGATGTTCAAATTATTGTTTGTTTTGATGTTGACCTAGTACCCGTTCAAGAATTTCTCATTAGGAGCAATTCTTGAATAGTCCCCGTTTTGGGACTGTCTTTGTACGTTTCAAGTCACTTAGGTAGTAAACACGTACTTGTGATTTATTAATAACGAAAGAGTTTGGTGACGATTCCTTTAATGTTTTCTAGATACATATGTGGAATAATTATTTATTTTACATTGTGTATTTGGAGAACTAAGGGGAATTGCTGCCGAATTTTTTCCTCATTAATAAATAACAGGTGTGTGTTTACTAGTGACTTGAAACGTACATTGACGGGTTTAGGTTGGAGTGATAAGGACCCAATTCGAAGATGGAGTACTTGTTGACAATAATTATATATTTGTGTGATAATATTTATTGTGTATTTTTGGTTGCTATTATTCTTATTTTACTATTGTTTGTTTATAACATAGATATATTGAAATGTAGATACATAACATAAAAAGATTAGAACGAGCGTGGATGTATGAAAGATTAGATGAAAAAAAGAAACCTAAGGTTGAATTTGCAAAGGGTGTGAGGGAGTTTATTGAATTCGCGGAACAAAGTACTGTGTATAAGGATGTAGGTGAAATGAAGTGTCCATGTAAGAAATGTAAGAATGTAGCTTATAGAGGGAAGAGAGATGTTCTAAGTCATCTTTACTCGTATGGTTTTGCCGATAATTACTATGTATGGACGCACCACGGTGAGAAGTTGCCTATCCAAGAAAGTACGAGTAGCGTAGTTAGTGGAAATCCTTACCGGGAGATGGTAGAGAATGCATTACGCGATAATATTGAACAAATATTGGAAGATCAACTTAATCCCGACGACCTTAGCGATGAAGAAGTGCGTTATGAAACCCCAAACCCCCAAATTTCTTCCTTCTTTAAAATGCTAAAACAAGCCGAACAACCAGTGTATAAGGGAAGTAATATGAGTTTGTTGCAAGCGGCTGCTAGGTTGGCATCACTCAAATGTGAGAACAACATATCTATCACAGGATCCTGCCATAGGATCCTGGTAAGTAATGCTTTCCCTTTTTATTTTTTATTGACTTTCTTGTATATTATTTAAATAATGACGCATTTCAAAATACTATCCATTATAGTCAATATTTTTCAAAATCTTATATATTATACTTTGAAAATATAAGTATAATATGTGATATTTTGAAAAATATCAACTATAATAGGTAATATTTTGCAATTTTTCCTTTAAATAATTTCATTTTAAATCACCTGATCTAATATGTGTCATTTATTTCAAGGTGGGAGGACAAGCCGATCCGCGAATATTTGACCAAGTCATTCACACACACGTACATAGAGTACGTCACCAATTGGGGTGAGATGACTCGTGAGCAGCGAGAGAGGATGTGGGAATATTTTGAGGTTAATTCTTTAATAATATTTTTATTCTAATAATAAGTTAATTCTTTAATAATATAATTAAATTTATTTATTTACTAATAACAATTCATTTTTTTTAATTTCAGGGTAGTGTTCGGGCCGACGAACCAGGATATCCCCTTAGGACTGAGTGGGAGAGCCGGATCAAGAGGCGTATTACCCAGTGTATCGCCAATGCCGTCACCGCAAAGAAAAAGCCGGAGTGGCTTACCGTCACAAATTGGGAGAGATTGAAGAAAAGGCCAATAGAGAATCCCGAATTTGCTAAAAATTCGGAAACAAATAAGGTAAATAGAAGGTCGGGATCGAAAGATGGGAAAGCATTAGCAACCCACATTCTCGGAAGGAAGAATGCAGTTTTGGCTTTTAAGGAATTGGTAAGTACATTTGAGTTCCCAAATTTGCAAATTTTTTTTATTCATTTAAGTATTTATTTTTCGTGTGTTTCAACTTAGTTTTCTCATAACAAAGAATTAACGATTATCGATCTATAATACGGAGTAATACTTTTTTCATATAATTTTTTCAGGGTGTTGAAGCCACACCTTACAAGCTCATGGAGAAGTCCAAGAAAGATAAGCATGGCAACTGGATTAACCCTCGAGCAGAAGAGACCGATGTAAGTTTCTTTAATCGATTTAATTATAAAAAATGACAACCACGGGCACTTGTCAATAGAGGCAAAATTAGCCTTCTTATTTTATAAATTAGTAAGGTATTATTCAATTTAAATTTTAACTAACACCTTTTTCCTACTTATTACTTTTTCAGGTTGGTTACCGTCGACTAATGAACCAGCTAATGCCCGAGGGAGAGCAACCAGATCCGAACGAGTCCTACTATACTGCCAGTGGAGGCTATAATGAGAAGATGCGCGTGTGGGGTATGGGTTCAGCGGCACCAGAGTTGTACGATCCTCCAGCTAATAGGCTTGCCCGTCACTCAGTTTCTTCTTACTCACCTAGTTTGCTTTCTCGAGTCACAATGGAAAATTCAAAATTGCGAGAGCAAATCGGTAGAATGGAGGGAGAGATGATTACCCAAAAGTACAAAGGAGATAGCATGGAGGCGTTCTTGTTCGAGAAGTATGGATGGACTCCCCCTCCCCCCCCCCCTACGTGCTCAGGTGGCCCGCGTCCATTTCGTAGAGACGATTTCACGGATTACGGTCATCCATTTGGTACTCAGCACGTCACCCCGATTAGGTAAACTCTTAGTTTATTAAATAAAAATCAAATCTTGAACCTTGGTAGATTTGATAAAGTTTATGTAAATCACTAACTTATGTTAAATTTTATTTCTAAAATACAACCTTTATCTCTATGATTCGGTGTTTGTGTTGGTTAAAATGTATTGTTGATTGGTTCCCGCTTTGCGGTTGACTTGACATATATTCCCGCTTTGCGGTCGACGGGGTTGTGTGGTATATTGCAGATTTTACTGAAACAATGCTACGTGCATTGTGGCCAGCAGCAAACCTGCTGGTTTTTTTTTAAAATGCTGCTTCAGTATGTGACGGATTATCCGTCACAAAAACAAAAATTTGCAACGGATTATCCGTCACAAAAAACAAAAATTTGCAAGGGATTATCCGTCACAAAAACAAAAATTTGCAAGGGATTATCCGTCACAAAAACAAAAATTTGCAAGGGATTATCCGTCACAAAAACAAATATTTGCAACGGATTATCCGTCACAAGTTCACAAATTTGCAACGGCTAATCCGTCACAAATTCCTATTTTTGTGACGGGGACACGTGTCACGGATGAGAAACAATGTGACGGGTAATCCGTCACAACTCCGTTACAATTGAATTTGTGACGGAATTGCCGTCACAAACGCGCTTTTTGTGACCATATACAGTGACGCCAGTTTGTGACGGATAATCCGTCACAAACCCGCTTTTTGTGACGGATAATGCTGTATAGTGACGGATTGCTCCGTCACTATTCCGTGTTATCCTTGTAGTGTGAGATGTTAGGTCAATATTTAGATCAATATTGGTAGGTCAAATTGTTAATGAAGATGGGTCAATTTGTTAAGCTTGTGTTCATGAGATTTTAGACATATTTTTGATGTGAAAGACATGCTTTTGATGTTGTATTAGTTGAAGATGAAGATTAACAGTAGCTAACTTTAAAGAAACACAAATGCGTTTTCAATAGATTATCACTTTAGGTTATAGTGTGACCATTTTAGTGTTCAGTGTTGTGACTTTAACCAAATCTAAAAATTTGGTTGCTCGTTATAGGTACTGATCTTTCATACATATATGTTAGCATTGTGTAGTGTATACTGTCACCATTTTCTAGTTCAATGTTGCACTTTTAATCAAAACGCATTCTTTTGTTTACCTTTTCATAGGTACTAATCTTTAATATATGTTACCATTGTGTATTGTACACTGTCACCATTTTAGACTTCAGTGTTACCTTTATAACCAAACCTAGTTAATTTGTTTATGTTATCAACAATATTAATCTTTAAACTGGAAATGGTGACAGTATGACTGAAGGTGGTTACATTCCGAGTTACTGTTAAAATGTGACCTTGATAGCAACGCTATGTAGACGTTATAGCTATTAATCGTTAAACTTAAAATTGTGACATTATGACTAAAGATGCTTACATTCTGATTTTCTTTTAAAATGTGACCATGATAGTTATGATATGCAGACGTTTTAGTAAGAAAAGTGACAGCATGTTGTTGTGTTTACAACTTAAAATGGTGACATTCTGTCTGAATATTTGTTACCTTCTGATGTACTATGAAAATGTTACCTTTATAGTTATGAATTTTTAGTTTGAAATGTCACCGTATTTTTAAACTTAAAATGATGACAGTATGACTAAAGTTGATTACATTCTCATTTACTGTTAAAATATGACCATGATAGTTTGATATGTAGACGTTTTAGTAAGAAACGTCACAACATGTTGTGTGTGTTTACAACTTAAAATGGTGACATTCTGTCTGAATATGGTTACCTTCTGATTTACTATTAAAATGTTACCATTATAGTTGTGATATGTAGTTGTTTTAGTATGAAATGTCACTGAATTTTTAAACTTTAAATGGTGACAGTGTGACTAAATTTGGTTACATTCTCATTTACTGTAAAAATGTGACCATGATAGTTATGATATGTAGACGCTTTAGTAAGAAACGTGACAGCATGTTGTGTGTGTTTACAACTTAAAATGGTGACATTCTGTCTGAATAAGGTTACCTTCTGATGTACTATTAAAAATGTGACCATTATAGTTGTGATGTGTCGTTGTTTTAGTATGAAATGTGACAGCATGTTCTGTGCGTGTTAAAAAACTTAAAATGGTGACATTTCTGAGTAAAGTTGTTTTCAATTCAGTGTTGCCCTTCTAACCAATGCTTAATGTATCTTGTCATAGGTACTGATCTATCAGGTTGTTTACTTGGAATAAAAGCTAGAAAATGGGAACACATATTCAGCTTGTATAAGAAACATTCGCAACTTAAGGGTTTTAGTATCAAAAATTCAACATCTCGTAGGGTCGACGTAAAAGACAGACCGTTGATTGAGAGATACTTTAGATGCTCTTGCGAAGGTGTACATGAGAACGGGAGTAAAGGCAGTACTACCAATGTTCGGAATGCAGCAATTACTCGCTCTAAAAGTGAAGCCTGTGATAGGACACAAGTAAATAATGATGGATTATGGGAGGTAGTGCAGCACGTGGTTGAACAGAATCACCCTTTCACACCCGTTCAGTGGCAGCATCATCATAGGTCGGAGCACAAAATCACAGAAGCGGAGGGTGAGGTAATAAAAGCAATGACTGAAGCACATGTTCCTCCTTCCGTCCAATTCAGGGTTGCGGTGGAAGGGGCTGGGGGTGATGCGTTTGTCGGCCACACAAAGCGAGACCATATTAATTATGTTAACAGATTGAAGATGAAATCAATTGAAGGTGGTGATGCAGCCACTTTGATCAACCTCATGATTAGTAGGCAAGCGGAGGAGTCGGGGTTCTTCTTCCGTGTTCAGTTTGACGAAAAAGGAAGATTAAGTAACCTATTCTAGCGGGATGCGATGATGAGAGAGGACTATTTGTTGTACGGAGATGTTAAAATCTTTGATATGACGTATCGCACAAATAGGTACAATCTTATTTGTGGAGTCTTTGTTGGTATTAACAACCATTGATCGAATGTCATGTTCGATTGGGCTTTCCTGTCGAACGGCTGGGAAGAATCATTCGAATGGTTGTTCAATGTTTTCAATGAATCCATGGGTGAGGATGTTCGTTCTGTCTCTATCTTCACTGACCAAGACCAAGCAATAGCAAACGCCATTGAAACGGTATGACATCTTTTTCAGAAATATGGTTACACTCTGTCATATTGTCTTTTTTCACCATGTTCCACCACAAAAGTTACCATCTTGGTGAACACTAACATAAGTTAACATGGTTACATTGTGTCCTATTTTCTCAAGTCACCACATTCTGCCAAAATCATGACCATCTTATTTTGAATAAACATTTGCTAATATGGTTATATTTTCCCATATTGTCTAAAGACCAAATAAGTATTGTTAACATGGTCACATGTAAGGATGATGGAGTAGGTGAAGAGTATAGTTAAATATGTTACCATCTTTTTGAATATGAACATAACTTAATATGGTTACATTGCTTAATATTATCTCATGTCACCACATTCTTCCATAAATGTGATCATCTTAGTTTGTATAAACATATGCTAATATGGTTACATTTGGCCATATTGTCTATAGACCAATTAGTTATTGTTAAAATGCTCACATGTAGGTATTAGAGTATATATATCACCATTTATATTATGCAGATCAGCATATTGGAAGCCATCTTTTAACGTTAAACTGGTGACAGGTTTATCCACAAATGAGACATCGTCTATGTCAGTGGCACATTCAACAAAACGCCATATCTCACTTCGGGAAATTAAAGGGTGATCGGCTGTTCTAGAACCTATTCAACAAATGCCTTCATGGTTGTTACAGTGAGACTGAATTTGAGGAGATTTGGCATAAATGTTGACAGGATATGGGTTAGTGAACCATTCATGGTTTAAGAGATTGTACAAACATAGGGCAAAATGGAGTACTGCTTTGAACAATAAATTCTTTTCAGCTGGTATTTTATCATACTAAAGGAGTGAGAGCATAAACCACGCGATGGGCTTCCAAGCTTCAAAGACCACTTCCGTCACTGAATTTTTTGGGATATTTGAAAACACGGTCAAAAGATGGCGAGGTGAGGAAGAGCGTAAATAATTCAACGGATAAGGTCAACACCATCTTCTGTGTACCCTCTAGTGGATTTGTTACTACATGCATCTCAGGTTTACACATTGAAGCTGTTTCGAGTCTTTGAGAAAGAATTCGCGCTTGCCATGGGTACTCGTGCGGTAATCCTTCCGATTGACGACCCTGAGGTGTTGTTGTATCGTGCTTACCCTACCGGCCATGAGGAGGACGACCATCATGTGACGTATGATTGTAAGAACAACCTAACTGAATGTACATGCCGAAACTTCCAGGTTAAGGGTATGCTTTGAAGTCACATCATTCGTGTCCTTCACATGCATTCTATTGTCGAGATACCGGACAGGTACATACTATGTAGATGGACCAAATTTTCATAGACTATAGTGTGGGAGAGGCTCCTCCCAAGCGACATACGCAGAAGTGCAGCTCATGACGCCATCAATTGGCGTCGTTCAATGTTGACGGCTATGAACTATCTCATCCCCAAATGTCAGAATGTTTCTGATGCAAGAGCTGTCGTGGATAAGCTGTTTATTAAAGCGAATGACGAGGTTGAATTGTTGCTTTTTAAGCTTAATATGGAGGAAGATTAACCAACCGTAGATGTGTCTGTGCCTCCTATTCTTGACCCCGTACGTTGTACGACAAAGGGTCGGAGTCAACGAAAAAAAAGGAACATGAGGACGAGGAAGAAGGCTAGGAAAGAGTCTGATGTTGAGGCAGGGGAGAGTACTATGTACGTCACTGTGCCGCGTCTGATATGACATACCATCTACGTCTCAATCCCGAGTGTGTTTGTACTAATGTGGACGAAATCGGTTAATGTCACCAAAGTAGTAGAGTAATGTGGCCATGTTTGATTGTATGTTTTTGCTGTTTAAATGCCTGTTTTTTTGGGTGAACTTCGAAGCTTACCTTGTGACGGATTTCTGTAAACATTCTGATATATACCAATGTTTGCTTATTTTGCTCCACATGTGACCATTGTTGCTAATAAATGTATCATTGTTTGATCAATATGTTACCCTTTTAACTAAAAAATATACACATATATGAAAGATCAGTACCTATGACAAGATAATAAGTTCTGGTTAAAAGGGTAACAATGAACTCTAAAATGGTCACATTATAACCTACACATTGACAACATATATGAAAGATAATCAGTACCTATAATGTTTTTTTACACTACACAAACTCTATAAAATGGTCACATTATACACAATGCCAACAATCACAATGCCATATGTTACCATTTTTAACTAAGATAAAACGGTCACATTATACCTTAACATGATGACATCTGTGCTTCATAACATATTGAGATTGTGACCAGTGATGTCGAAAAATTTACCTATTTTTAGTTTTATTGAAGGTTATTGATGGGGCATATTCTGCACCCGCTGACCGAGTCAACATATTGAGCAAGGTCAAGGCCAAAAGACAGCAAGTCAACGTATTAGACGACTAACCTAGCAAGCGCGCACTGTCGGCTGTCACTGGGTCTCGGCTAGGCAACTAACCAGCCGGGAGGCATATCCGCGTACTCACATCCAGTCCCCTCGGCATGGAGTCAACCAGGCCAGCCGGCCTGCCATGGGTCCCTCGGCCGAGGGTAGAACGGTCTTTCCACCTGCTAGCCACTTGGCCACTTGGCCACTACGTGACAAAAGGTGAAAGTCTATAAATACTCCACTTCTCTAATTGAGAAAAGGATCCGAAAACTATCCCAAAACTCACTATTAATCTGGTATAAACTCCCTTATCTCTCAACAATATACTTTGCCAAGTTAACACACAACTTAATCCCTTTAAGTTTACTGACTTGAGCGTCGGAGTGAGTACGCTCGGTACCAAGTCGAGCCCTCAGTTTGTTCATCTTTACCGGAGAGACCGAAAGGAAGAGACAAGCAAAAAGACGTCATTCATCAAGCTTACGTGGTCACAAATCCTGCTCCGGAATTACACCCGGAACAATTGGCGCCGTCTGTGGGGAAAGATACTAAAAGCTAGTCACCTCCGTTACAAAAAAAAAACCCAAACAAAAACAAAACCCACTCAACAAGCTAAGAAGATGTCAAAACAACAAGAAATAATTGTGAGCGACGAAACTGCATTCTACCAGGATGACACGTTCCCTAATTCTGAGATCGGGCAGTCCCCCACCGGCCGAGTCATAGAACCGGCGTACGGGATGCCAAGAGAGCCAGAAACACCGCTGCCGACCGGCCAAGTCACTATCTTGGGACATGTGGTCGATGCAGCCAAACTAAAGCTATTCCTGGACCTGATGGGTAGTACGCCGATCACCCCCGCCGCAACGAAGGTGACGGCAGCGCACCCACAGGTGACCAGGGCCCATAAAGTAACCCCGAACAATTTGTCCTGGGCGATACAACGAGTCTCTACGAAGTTACGTGAAGAGATTCGACGCAAAGGTTCAGCAGATCCGAGAGCTGAACACCGAACTGGCGGCCTTCGTACTGATGAAAGGCCTCCCGAAAGGCGAGTTCAAAAACGTGCTGATCAAATGCGAGGACCTCAACCTAGACACCGCCAGAAAGATGGCCGACCGAGCTGTAAAGGTGGAGGACTATCACAAAACCTGGGTAGGCCACAACGAATCTGGGCACCCAGAGAGGAAGAGCCGCCGGGAGAATGTTGATGAAGGTCGCCGTGACATGAATCGGTCACGGCCTGAGAGATTTAATAGGAAGCAGAACTCGGCGGACGTCGGGGGGAGTTCAGGACCATACACCCAGAAGCGGTACAGCAGTCTCACCCCCCTGGTCAAATCACCGGCCGAGGTCTTTGCCCTAAGCAAGAATGAAGGGCAGAAATGGGCAAGGCCTCCCAAGGCGAGGGGGGACGGCGACATGAGCCAGTTTTGCGACTACCGTGGCCAAGCCGGCCATAAGACCGACAACTGTCGGCATCTGAAGAACGCCATCGAGGAGCTGATCCGAAAGGGGGCCCTCAGCAAGTATGTAGCTGGAGGCCCGAAACAAGCTCCGACGGGCGAATAGAAAATCAGTATTCCAGCGAATGGGAGTGATCCAGGTTGTCATCGGGGGGAACGAGAACGGTGGGTCAGCTAATGGGCACAAACGGCACCTGAATGAGCTATACCAAGCCATCAACTTTGTGCCCAAAACAACGATCCCCGCTTCCACAATCCCCGATATAACCATTGGGAAGAAGGACTACGAGGGAGTCGTCGCTCCGCACAGCGACCCGCTTGTAGTCCACCTAGACATAGCCAACCACTTGGTCAAAAGGTGCCTGATTGACACAGGCGCCTACACAAACATCATGTTCAGGGAGTGCTTTCTCAATCTCGGTCTGAAGATTGAAGACCTGAGCCCCTGCACCAACCCTCTATACAGCTTCTCCGGAGCCGGCCTGGTAGCCCTGGGGTCAATCAGACTGCCGGTGATGTTTGGCCAAGCCGATGCGGCCAAGAATGTTTTATCGGAGTTCGTGGTCATTGATGGTTCGTCTGCCTACAATGTTCTCATAGGCCGAGTCACTTTGAGTGAGGCCGACGCAGTGATGTCCATCCGGGCCCTGACATTAATGTATGTCTCGGACCGGGGGGAAGCGCAAAAGCTCGTCTTAAAGGACGAAAGAGACGAAATAGTCAATGTCCAAGTATCTGCCAGGGGGTGGAACATGCAATCCCTCAAAGTGGCGAAAAAATCACAGAAAGGGAAAAGCCCATCCTTACAACAGGAGGGTGATCCGATGAACACCAACAACGTCGGCATGGTCGAAGGAGCCCAGACCGAGGAAGTGGAAATTGACCCGGGCGCATCTGTAATCGTCGGTGTCGGCCCGAGCCAAAATTCGAGCCGATCTCCTGGACCTGCTGAGGAAGAACAAAGATGTCTTCGCATACTCAGCCGCCGAGATGCCAGGCGTGAGCCAGGAGGTGATCGTTCACAAGCTGAACGTACTCTCCACCGCTCGCCCTGTCAAGCAGAAGATGAGGAACTCCTCGGCCGAGAAGGATGAGGCCATCAAAGCCGAAGTAGACAAATTGTTAGAGGCGGGCTTTATCATGCCTTGTACTTACCCTGAGTGGCTAGCAAATGTTGTAATGGTGAGGAAGTCATCAGGAGCATGGAGGATGTGTGTTGATTTTACCAATCTTAATAAAGCGTGCCCTAAATATTGTTATCCCTTGCCTCGAATAGATAGTTTAATTGACGCAACGGCAGGCTACACCATGCTAAGCTTGCTAGACGCCTTCTCAGGGTATCATCAGGTGTTTATGGCCGAAGAA
Organism: Silene latifolia; assembly: GCF_048544455.1. Classification (NCBI taxonomy): domain Eukaryota; kingdom Viridiplantae; phylum Streptophyta; class Magnoliopsida; order Caryophyllales; family Caryophyllaceae; genus Silene; species Silene latifolia. Next base: position 46,456,316 of record NC_133534.1, read on the forward strand.
GACATGCCTAAGTGCGCATTCATCACCGGTAACGGCACATACATGTATAAAATGATGCCGTTCGGTTTGAAAAACGCTGGCGCAACTTACACTAGGCTGGTGGACAAAGTGTTTCAAGATCAAGAAGGGCGAAACATCGAGGCTTACGTCGACGATGCTATTGTAAAATGCAAGTCTAACAGCGAGCACTTGGCCGACTTGAGCGAAACATTTTGTTCACTAAGGAAATATAAGATGAAGCTTAACCCAATGAAATGCAACTTCGGTGTCCGGGCCGGCAAGTTCCTCGGCGTGCTTGTCAGCGCCAGGGGAATTGATGCCAATCCAGAGAAAGTCCAAGCGATACTAGACCTGCCGGAGCCGAGGAATCGAAAAGAGGTTATGATGCTGACCGGGAGAATGGCGGCTCTCGCCCGCTTCATCTCTCGGTCGGCCGACAAGAGCACCCCATTCTTTAAAGTATTGAAGGGGAATAAAGACTTTTGCTGGGGGGAGGAATAGAGTGCGGCTTTCAAGCAACTGAAAGCCCACCTTCTAACTCTCCCGACCTTGTCTAGGCCGACGCTGGGGGAGACGCTATATCTATACTTAGTAGTTACCTCGGCCACGGTCAGTGCCGTAATCGTCAGAGAAGAAAACAAGCAGCAACACCCAATCTACTTTATCAGCCTTACACTGCTAGCCGCCGAAAGAAACTACCCACTGATCGAAAAAGCGGCCTTCGCCGTCGTCGTTGCCGCAAGGAAGTTAAAACCCTACTTCGACGCACATCCCGTGACGGTCTTAACCGACCAGCCATTGGAGAAAGCCTTAGAAAAATTCGAAAAATCCGGCCGACTTATCAAATGGGCAGTGGAGCTATCCGGCTTCGGCATTCAGTACAAGCCGAGGCCTTCGATAAAGGGGCAGGCGCTTGCAGACTTCCTGGCCGAGTGCACTTATCAAGAAGAATCACATCCCGGTGTGTGGGAAGTATACACCGACGGGTCCTCCACCGCAAACAGCTCAGGAGCCGGCATCCTTATTATCAGCCCTAACGGGGACGATTTTGAGTACGCCTTGAAGTTTACCTTCTCGGCCTCAAATAACGAATCCGAATATGAGGCGGTGATAACTGGAGTCGAGTTAGCTAGAGCTGCCGGGGCGGAGCATGTTGTGGTGAAAACAGATTCACTCTTAGTCACTAATCAAATCAGAGGAGAGTATGAGGCTCGAGACGACGGGATGGTGAGATACCTGGAAAGGGTAAAAGCCGACACTGCAAAATTGAAATCTTTCCAAATACAAAGTGCATCCCAGTGTCCGAGAACAACCGAGCCGACGCTCTCTCAAAACTTGCCGGTTCAAGCATCAAGAATGTCGGTCGAACCGTCTTTGGTGGACATCGGGAATTCTAAAAGCATCACTGAGACCGTCGGCATGGTGGGCGACATCGAAGCCGAGACGACGTGGATGACTCCGATAATGAAATACAAACTTACAAAAGAGTTACCGGAGGACCGCAGTCTCTCTCAGAAGATAAGAAGGATCGCCGCAAGGTACTTGGTATTTGAAGGAGAATTGTATAGAAGGTCCGTAATAAGACCACTTTTGAAATGTGTTGGCCCAGCCGACGCGGAGCTAATACTGACAGAGATTCACGAAGGCATATGCGGACACCACATGGGGGCGAGAACGCTGGCCCACAAAGCTCTCCGAGCCGGCTACTTCTGGCCTACCATGTTGAAAGATTCCAGAGCAAAGACCAAGAAGTGTAAGAATTGTCAGATGCATGCTCCGGTAATACATGTACCTTCCCGAGACCTGCAACCGGTACTTAGTCCCCTACCATTTGCACAATGGGGGATGGATTTACTAGGACCATTTCCGACGGCCTCCGGAGGAAGGAAATACCTGATCGTCGTCGTTGACTACTTCACCAAATGGGTCGAGGCTGTCGCGGTACCTGCCAAGACCACGTCGGCCGTAAGAAAGGTGATTTGGGAGAACATCATAACTCGTTTTGGGCTACCCCAAGTCATGGTATTTGACCACGGCCGAGAGTTTTGGAGTGACATGGTGATGAACTGGCTGGAAGAGCTCGGTATCAAATTCGCATACTCCTCCGTGTGCCACCCTCAGAGCAACGGGCAGGCGGAGGCAGCTAATAAAACAATATTGAACGGGTTGAAAAAGAAGGTTGAAGATCTAAAGGGAAGGTGGGCTGATTAACTACCCGGCGTTCTGTGGTCACTTCCAACCACGGAATAAGAAGCAACGGGGTACAGTCCATTCCACCTTATCTATGGGTCTGAGGCCGTCCTGCCAATCGAAGCAGCGGTGCCGACATTTAGAACGCAAACCTTTGACCCAATCGAAAATGAGGAAGGCCTGAGAGCCTTCCTAGACCTGGTCGAAGAAAGTCGAGATACGGCACGGCTCAACTTGGCAGTATATCAAAACCGAATGAGAAGAGCATAAAACCGTAGGGTCCACAAAAGGAACTTAAGAGTAGGAGATCTAGTCCTAAGAAAGCGGCCGCAACAAACAAAGGAAACATCCATGGAAAGATGACGGTCAACTAGGAAGGACCCTACAAAGTGGTTGAAGAAATGAGGCAGGGGACATACCGGCTCACAGACATGGAGGGAGTGCCTCTAATGAGGCAGTGGAACACAGACAACCTTAGAAAATACTTCATATAGCGGCGGAGGTGTCCGAGACCGTTGTGGGCACCCCAAAGCGTGATTATATCTAATAAAGAGTGATCCAAGTTTTCCATCAAAATGAAGAGTCCCCTCCATAGTCGTACCAAGGTAGACGCCACGGCCAAGACCGGACAGTCACCGCAATGGCAGTTGATACTCGCGAAAGCGACCAACATGCTTAGTAGACGCCAACCGGGCAGTCACTACCAATGCAGTTGATACTCGCGAAAGCGACCAACATGCTTAAGAACGTATAAGTACGATTGAGAACGCAATCGATCGCCCGCCAATCCGGAGTGGCAGAGGAAGCGATCAATATGTCTATAGATACGAACGCTGTCGAGCCGTAACCTCGATTGCCTCGGCCAAAGCCGGGAGTGACGGGGAAACAACGACCGATACGCTAACATGTTCACAACGACAGTTGGGAAGCGCAAATCTGACCGCCTCGGCTAAGACCGGGAGTGGAGGAGGAAGCGACCGACATGCCAACATGTTTGAAGACATGTTTACAACAGCGGTTGGGAAACGCAAATCTGACCGCCTCGGCTATGACCGGGAGTGGAGGAGGAAGCGACCGACATGCCAACATGTTTAAAAACGTTTAAGTACAGTTGAGATACGCAATCTAACTGCCTCGGCCAGGCCGAAGGTAAAAACGAAAAAGCGCTCAATATGTTAAAAACATAAGAAGACAACTCAATGGAGAATGAGATCAAAGCCTCGGCCAAGCCGAAGGCAAATAAACAAACTTTATTGAATAAATGTTTACAAGGCAAAAGTCGACGGCCGTCCCCATAGGGATAGCCTAAACACAACCTACCAAAGTTTATCAAAAAAAGAGAAGGTACAACAAAAGGTTACAAACATAAGACTTGAAGCGCCAAAAAGGATGGCAGGGAGGAAAGGCTTAATAGTTGGCCCCCGAACAGCTGAAGCTGTCAGAAGGGCCGGGTGAATTTGGTGACGACCGCCCGTCTCCCTATGCTTATTCTTTGCTCGCCACCCGGCAGCAGTAGCAGAAGATCACCAACGGTGGACGGCCCGAGAGGAGAGCTTGGCAGCTTCACTTGCCTTTGCCCTCTCAGCCTCCTCTCTGGCCTCCTTCACCTTAGCATCCCGGGCCGTCTTCTCCTCGGCTTCCTGAGCAGCCTTCGCCGCCTTCGCCTCATCCGCAGCCTTGGCCTCTGCAGCAGCGGCCTTCTCATCCAGAAGCCGGTCAAACTCTTGCCACGGGAAGTTGCCTTCGGAAGGAGCTCTTTGATCACATCCTGGTAGCATCTTCACCTGGTCCCGATCGGGCACACATGTCGGGATGATGACGGTCTTCGGCGTCTCAATGTCCTTCTCCTCTGAACAAGGATAGCCTTGGTGTTCTTATGCTCCTTCGCCTCAGCCGAATGCAGAGTCTTCCATCTCTCCTTCTGCTCAACCACGACCTTATAGCCGCCCTCAAATTTGTCTTTCTCCTCCCGCAGCTTGGCGACGTCAGCCTCCGCAGCCTCAGCCTTGGCTCTCTCGGCTAGGACCGCCTTCTCAGTGTCCTCCCTAAGCTTTCGCTCAGCGAGGAAATCATTTTTGGCGGCCTGGAAGTCCTTCTTCGACCTCTCGGCCTCCTTCTTAGCGGCGGAAAGCTCGAGCCTAAGCCGTTCAAGCGCAGGGGAAGCTCGAGCCATGACCTCTTCTTGCTCCATAATATGATTGGCGGCTAGTTCAGTCCACTTCCCCAGCCTCTTGGACAACCTTATGCCTTCCGCCACAAGCTGAGCGGGGGAAACCTTCTGGGATGAGGAGTCCATGGTGACATTTCTAATGCCCGCCTGCATAGGCTGCTTCTCCAATTGCCGTTCAGTGAGAACGACAGCTGACGGCGGCTGATCTACAAAAAATCCAGACAAAGCATCCATGTCAACATTCATCGACATATCAGAAAGCCTGTCACCATGGACACCTAGGGAACCTGCTAAATCCGAGCCATGGGTTAGATCCGTACCGGTCCTAGCCTTCTTGGGCAGAGGGCCGGCTGACCCCTTCTCCTTCCCTGCCTCGGTAACAGCAGCAGCAGGCGTCTTTTCCTTCCTCTTATTTGAAGGAGGAGGACCCTCAACAACGGTGACCTCCTCTTCAACATCGACGACCACCTGCTCCTTTTGGATTGCGGGGATTGAAGATTGAGCTGGAGTTGACGCCGTCGCCGCCGTAGACGTTTTTTTTGGTCTCCGGCGCGGCACGTTACCGGCAATCTGCGCTTGAGCCGCCGCCACATCCATTGCCTTCAACTGCTGCTCCATAAGTTCGTGAGGGGCCGGTCTGCGATCACGTGGCGCGGCCTTAGGATGCAGCTCAACAACTCTCCCGTTCTCGTCAAGTCCCAACCTCTCGAGGACGGAGACAGGCAGTTCCCGGCCAAATCGGTCTGCAAAAGAAACGAAGCAGGAGTTAAGCAAAAGAAATAAACCAAGCCTCAAGTACAGAAACATAAAAAGCAAAGATGGGCCTCATACCGACCCCACTCACCCTGGCTGAGGGCCGGTATGAGGCCGACGTGGCAAAGCAGCTCATCCTGAAGAACGATCTGCGTCGGGGGCATCCATCCCTTCGGCGTGCCATCCTTCTCAGCCTCATTGCCCGCGTTTCGTCCTCATTAAGATAGACCTTCAAGGCGTCCATCTTAAGCTTGTTCCGGGAGACATATTTGTCATGCTCCCCTTGATTCTCACACCGCAAATTGACGCGGCTCTGAAGGGACCGGTTCAGCGGATAGTCCTCCGGAACCTCGACGTATACCCACCGCCCCTTCCAGTCCTTGCAAGATGTTAACTTGGAAACGGTAACATAACCCGCCTCGGTCTGTCTGCTATACTACCCCGTGCCACCTAGGGTAGTCTGCCGAAGATGGTGGAGCCGGCGGAAGAGGTTCACCGTTGGGGCCTCCCCTTTAAAAAGACATAACCATACAAAGCCAACAATCGTCCTGATGGCCAACGGATGCAGTTGGGCCACGGCGACATTCATGGCCTTAATGATGGCAGCAACGTATTCATTAAGAGGAAACCGGAGCCCATACTCCAGGTGTCTAATGTACACGCCGATACAACCCTCGGGAGGGCAACAGACGGCCTGATCACCCTCAGGAACAATTATTCTATACCCCCTGCCGAAGGAGTAATGATCTTCAAAAAAGTCAGAACCGGAACAACTAGCGAACTTGTTCGTCCAAGCACGATCAGGATTGATCGAACAGGCGTCGCCGTGCCACGAGAAATGCAGCCTCTTTACGACAGAAGGGGTCGCCTCATCATCATCATCATCAATACCCTCCAAAAATCTCTCATCAATTTCAGGAGAAGGAGACTTGGGACCCCCAAACCCTATCGGGGTGACAACCAGTGGCTCCTCTTCATCAGGACGCGACGGTTCGCCCCCCGCAGAGGGTCGGGTTGAGCATCAGCAGAAGACATGGTAACAATAAATACTTAACAAATAAAAGTTGGAGAAATTTGTTTGTTTACCTTGGAAAAAGTGCTACGCCGAGTAACGCTTTGAAGACTAGAGAGAAATTTCTTCGAAAAAAACTAAGAGAGAGGAAATTTTTTGAGAAAATGAAGTTTGATGGCCAAAAAACGGGGCACACTGCTCTATTTATAGAGCAAAGCCCATGAAGCGGACCAATCAGGGCAAAGCCCATGAAACGTCCACCAATCAATGCCAAGCCACGTGTCAAGCATGCAGCCACGGAATGTCAATCGACATACATTTACAAATCTTCTTCGACACGCTCCTTGGTATCTACTTGCCACCGGCCAGCTGATCAACCAAGCTTGGCAGCACCGGCCAGGGGCAATCAAAAGCACACGGCACTCCCAACCTTGGTCTCGGCCAGCGCCATTTTCTTTTCCACATCGGATGCCCATTACACATCCATGTGGAGGGGGGATATGGTACGGCCTTAACAGAACCAAGCCGAGGAAGAAGAAGTCGGGGAAGATGTTCAACTTGCGCAGAATACACTCAACACTCATCGAAGGTCCATACCACGACATAGACTACGCTGGGGGCAAATTGATGGGGCATATTCTGCACCCGCTGACCGAGTCAACATATTGAGCAAGGTCAAGGCCAAAAGACAGCAAGTCAACGTATTAGATGACCCTAACCGACGCACTCGTCGGCTGTCACTTGGATCTCGGCTAGGCAACTAACCAGCCGGGAGGCATATCCGCGTACTCACATCCAGTCCCCTCGGCATGGAGTCAACCAGGCCAGCCGGCCTGCCATGGGTCCCTCGGCCGAGGGTAGAACGGTCTTTCCACCTGCCAGCCACTTGGCCACTACGTGGTCACAAGCAAAAAGACGTCATTCATCAAGCTTACGTGGTCACAAATCCTGCTCCGGAATTACACCCGGAACAGTTATAAAAACACAAGTTTTAGCAATATAACTACTCAACATAGTTTCATATAACTGTCTGTATGGATAGTTTGAACGTCAACATAACATCATAACACCTGCTTAGTAAAATATACCTGCTTAATAAAATTGAGACATATTTCAACCTCTTCAAAATGTAACCACATTACGATTAATAATGTCACCACATGAGTCTACACATGTCATATCATTGGTAGTTCAAAAGTTGTTTACAAAACAAGGACTATTTCACAGTCCCTTCTCAGCCCGAAGGACAAAAAGTGCTGTCCCAAAATACTACATCATTAACAAAACGAAAAATTAGAAAGTCTTCATTATTAAAAACCGATAGTTACATTAACGGAATGTGCCCCCACTTCATTTATTCTTACCGCCAGGCTTTGGTATTGGACGGTTCGGGACACGGCTGACATCCTTAGCGCTATTGCAAACGGGACCTCCTGGTGAACGATATCTAGCATGAGTGTACCTGAGCTCGTACGAGCGGGTTGGTGCTTGTGTGCCAATGTCATCTATCCCCAAGTCAAAAGAGGGTGGGAGAACCACATTCTCGAAAGCCTGGTCCACCTGATCAAGCATGGCAATAGAGTCAGCATAGAATACGGGGTCGCTATCCAATTTCTGCGTAAAGGTCTCTTCCGCTTCACCCGTGCTTCACCATCTCCGACCTGCTGTTCCCGCACCTGCTGAGACAGTGGAGGATCCGCCATCATTTCTGTTGCCATTTCACGATGTAAGCGTGAAATCAACTTCTGGTTCCTCTTTGACTGGTACCATTTCAGTACTTGCGCCTGCACTTGGATAAATATGATGTAACAACCAATATAAGGTTCAACATACCTACATATAATGTCAGTTTTTAACACAGCTACATATCACACCTACCATGCTCACATATTAACAATGAATCAGAATGTAACCAACTTTAGTCAGAATGTCATCATTTTAAATTTCCAACAAACACCTACATATCACAGCTATTATGGTAACATGTCAACAGTCCATAGGAATATAAGAAATTTTAGTCAATATGTGACCATTTTGAGTTTTAAACACACAGAACATTGGCACATTTTGAAAATTTACACACGCACAACATTCTGTAGTAAAAAAAACTACATATCACAACTACCATTAGCACATTTTAACAGTCCATCATAATGTAATCATTTTAAACATTTACCCACAGACAACGTTCTGTCCCATTTCATACTAGAACACCTACATATCTGACCTATGATGGTCACATGTTCATAGTCCATAAGAATTGTTACATTCTTTATCAAAATGTCACCCTTTAGTGTATTAAACAAACTGAACATGTTGTCACATTTTATACTAAAACAACTACATATCACAACTACCATGGTCACATTTTGAAAGTAAATCAGAATGTAACCATCTTAAGTAAGAATGTCACCATTTATAGTTTTAAACACACGCTATCTGTCGTCACATTTCATACTATAACACCTACATATCACATTAATGATGGCATCATGTTAATAGTCCATAATAATGTAACCATGGTTTGTCAAAATGTCACCCTTTATATTTTTAAACACACAGAACATGCTGTCACATTTCATACTAACACAACTACATATCACAAGTACCATGGTCACATCTTAAATGTAAATCATAATGTAACCATCTAAGATCAGAATGTCACCATTTTAAGTTCAACCAAAATGATACTACAACACCTACATATCACAACTATAATGGTCACATTTCAAAAGTAAACCAGAATGTCACCAACTTTAACCAAAATGTAACCATTTTAAACATTTCAACACATAACATGCTGTCACATTTCATACTAACACAACTACATATCACAAGCGCCATGGTCACATCTTAAAAGTAAATCATAATGTAACCATCTAATATCAGAATGTCACCATTTTAAGTTTAACCAAAATGATACTAAAACACCTACATATCACAACTATAATGGTCACATTTCATAAGTAAACCAGAATGTCACCAACTTTAACCAAAATGTGACCATTTCAAAGATTTCAAGACATAACATGCTGTCACATTTCAGACTGCAACAGAGTATGATTGTCTTCACATATCATACATTATAAATTGAAGTGCTAGGACTTACGTCGTTATACAGACGACGGAGATCCTCATCAGAAGGAAGGTCATATGGTAGTGTGAAAGACACAGTCCTACATCCCTCAGCCTCTGCAGTCGTACTTTTTTCGGCCGGACGAGCTGCCTCCTGCCTGATAGCTTCCACTTCATGATCTACCCTTTCAACCGGAAGTCTGTAGAATGACTTTTCCAGATTAATGGATACCAGATACGTCTTCAGATCCCACACCCCTATACCAAAGCCCCTATGGACGGTGTAAGCTTTACACTCCTTTTTAACTCGCTTCTTCACTTTCTCATACGGCCAATGTTGTATCAAGGGCACTGTTCTGGCCTCCGGCTCACCCCTCCAAATCAGTCGGTGAAAGTAGACTAACTGAAAGAACATTAGGCAGCCCCCAATGCTTTTGGAATCGTTCTCTTTCCATGATTCAACAGAATGGTCAAAACGATCCAGTACGTAAGAGCACCAGTCCATCTTTGGTATGGCAGCAACATCCTCCACTGCCCCAATCAACCTAGTGTCAACACGATTGTGAACTGTTGGGGCCAAGAACGATCCCATTGCAAACAACACAAACATTTTCTTAAAATCTGATCCACCTTCCACCAATTGCAGTATCTCACCTCTAACCTTGTCTAAGTGTATATCTTTCTTCGGTAAAGCACCAAACCTCTCTCTCCAACTGTGCAATAGCTCTTTATCGTCACTAACAGCTGGCACATCCTCACCCCCACACGCTAACATAAAGACATCATAGACATCATGTTTAATGATTGAGAAATGAACAAACCTATTAAATAACATTAGCCTAGTGTGCGTATCATAACGCTCCAACAACCAATCAACCATTGTATGAATAAACTTAGACGCCTTCAACTCCAGAAGACCTCCGAACCCAATATCTTCAACATCTTTCTTCTGAGTTGACGATAAATGCTCTATGACATAGTGTAGGGACGCTGGTGATCCATGTCCCTCGACCCCCTTCAATTTCCTATAATCGGACACAATTAATTAGTCGTTAAAGAAAAAAGTTAACATGGTAACATGAAGAGGAAAAGTTAAAATGGTCAACATACGTTCCTTCCTTTCTCTATCGTTTCTTTTTCCGAGCCACTGCCCCCTCGGGTAACATTCTCTTCGATCCCTGGCCAACCTCCACCTCCTTCGAGCTTTCGACAATAGTTGCCACTTTGATAGGATCTGCTTAAAAAATATGGTCACATTTTTACACTTAAAAAAATATGTCACCATACTACCGAGTTATGTTAACATTTTAGAATGTTAATCTCACTAAAACAAACATACATATCACATGTAAGATGGCCACCTGATAAAATTATAAATATGTAACCATCTTTGAATAATAATGTAACCATTTTAGAATGGGTACTATAATGCAAGATGGTCACAGCTGAATACTAAAGTATATGTCACCATACTTACATGCCCTCTCATATAATTAACTACATCTAAAAACAGGTACATCAGCTCAATAAGATGATCACATTTCCATTATGAATAAATATGTCACTATGTTCTTCATAGATGTCACTAGATTAAGCTCAACTAATGATACAATTATAATGTGCAACAAACTCTAACATACGTATATTTCTAAACTATGGTGGTCACTATTTAAACAGCAACACATATTACAATGTTAAGTAATATATTGTTAGGATTCATTAATCTCATATGTTTACATATTCATAGTATGATAATTTAATTTAGTCATAAAATTAAATCGGATCTTATGCATGCAAAACAATTACAAAGTATAGGAAGAAAATCGATTCTTACATTGGATATTCGGCAATATGGGCACTAGTAAGTTCACCTTCTTACTAGTTCTTGAGCTTTCCAAATGTGGAAGAACAAGATTCAAGTTTAGAATCTCTCCTAAGGAATTATACCCAAGGAATACCCTTAAATGTTTTAATTATTATATGACTAGTATTAATTAATACAAGCTTAAAAATAACACAAAATGGAGATTTTGTTCTCTTGTAATTCGGTCAAGAGAGGAGGAATTTATGAGTTTTCTTTCTCTAAAATATTTCACAAAATGTAGAGAGTTGTTATTTTTCCAACACTAGAAAAACATATAGTAAGATAGGTTGAATAATAAGAGAAAAACCATTGGTCCTTTTTTAGTGCAAAAAATCGGTTGGAGGGGGGGGGGGAGTAAAATGAGGCCAATGCATGCTCTTTGTTCTTCTCAAGATAAGACAAGGTGTGCATGGCAATAAGTAGGGTTGTTATCATTGTGTCTCCATTTAAAATAAATAACACAATATAAACTATAATCCTCCCTCCATTTTTCGGTACACACATAAAATGGAAGGTCCATTTTATTTTGTCATTTGTCAATTTTGTCATGTGTCACATATTACATGACATGTTACACTATAGTGTATTTTTAACATATTAATAAAATATGTCACATACAAAATTTAACTAGTAATTCCTGATTACTTGTACCAAAATGGTATATCGAATTATAAATTACAACGACTTGTATTTATAATAAATCATTCAACCTGTTTCAATTGTTTCGTAAACAATAATATAATCTAAGTAATAAAACAATTTGATTACTTAGACCGTATCTAATTTAATCGAATTATAAGGAGATACGTTAATTTTACTCACAAATCATCCGTCAATTTTAAGCAATTTAATTAACTCGTATCGTCATACGATTAATTAAATAATCAATTAAGAGTATTACCCTATAGGTATGACCTCAGGGTATCAACTGATCACCACCGTCGCACGACAGTAATGTCAAACTCTAGTCAGCCAATCATTACTGATATGTGTGGACCAATTGACTGTAAAATATTACTTTCCCTCTTGTATTCTTAAATATGAGATTTAAATATGTGATCATCATGATCTACAATTGTGATCGCATTATTGTCGGGGACACAAACTCCAACAATCTCCCACTTGTCCTCGACAAGTGTGCGTCACCAATTCTCTTGTCCTATTACTATCTCTCACTTAATGCAAGGTGTCTTTCAGGTCGTACTTGCAAGTGAGCACATCGAGAGTGGTTTCCTCGATCTGGAGAATAACTGATTGACCGGAGTTATCTACCATAGATACCTTCCGAGCGTGGTCACGCATTTCCAGTTTATTACTCCTCGAGTGGCCCTGAGATATTGTTTTAACCCTGACAAAGGGGTGGACAATTCCTATCGCACTATTCCCTTCGACTAGCCACAGCTCATCATAACCCAAAATAAGCCCTGTAACCCCATTTACGAAGGTCGTAGGAACATAAATCAAAGTTACTCTGAAATTGTGCCACCTTGGGCGAATAGCCTTTAGTCAAAAGAATCGACTCATTAGAATACTATAGTAGTTCTTGCCACGACCAGGCTATATAAATTTTCCAGAACTCTATAAGCGGTCATAAGGCCCGACAAAGTGTTCCCAACAGTCTGGCTATGTGATCGACTAGTCATCTCATATGACTCTATGACACTTGAACTTGCCATCAATCACATCATACTCTAGTCACTTCGAGACGTCACCTTATACAAGTGACTATGGGCGAATACCATGTTAATCCGGGTTCACTTTAACGGGGTTTAATATTGTCTCTACAACCCGTTTGGATGTCACAAAGTACAAGATGAGTTAATAATAATTCAAACGATAGATGTAGACATTTCACTTGAGTAGTCAATACCATATTACTACTATATGTCTTACAAGTGTGTTAACACTTGTTAATGCAATAAAATTTAACACAACATGTGTCCATGTGCTCAATCTTTCGAATTGCGATTTACCTTATTTTCATGTCATCTCTCATAGCATGAACTCTACCAAGCACATGTCTAGTCTTCAAACTAGACCTTGGGTCTTTAAACTTGTAAGAAACCCTTGTGTTGTTATCACATAACCAACGATTTGGATTATGGCGGATGATACAACTTGTATTAGTCAAGTGCTCCACCAACTCATAATGCACTAGGTATATGTTTTGTAGGATCCTGTAACAATTGTCAAGATGATAGGTCTGGGACTTCTCACAAATCCTAGCCTTTTAGAAAATACTAGTTTTGTGTAACTTCTTACAACAACTAAGTATCCTTCCAAATACTTACTTCTCTCTTATCGTAATTGGCTTAGGATTCTTCATAAATCCTCATGTGTTTGGAAACTCTAGCATGTGTAACTTTTTATCACACAACTGAGTGTTCTTCCAAACTTTAGAATGACCCATCAGTTCTCCTCGAGAATTCATGACGATTCTTATATGGCTTACCAATGATTCATCATGCTCTAAGCATATGATTTATATAGGACATGTGCATGATTATTCTAATGGCGGAAACATTAGAGATCTCAATCATGTAGTCAACAGTTCTCAGGTTCAATGAATAACCATGACCTTCTCATGGTAATTCCATCTTCATCGATATGAATAACCTACATGTCTTGTTGATTTGATGTGTGCATCTTAGTGCCAATCCAACATCTCATGTATTAATCGATCGTATTCATCTTTGTCCATATTCATCCAGAATTGAAAACTTAAGTGCTATCTTTATCAAAGATAGTATATGCTCGTCATTCTCAATGAGTAATAAGTTGTAAAATTCATGGAGGATGATTACTCCCACTAAATCTCATGTCTTCATATGAAATTCTCAAACTCCTACTCAATTCCACATGTTTCGCGTTTGACCACTCAATCGAAACATTTAATGAATTGAAATAATTTTGCTTTGCTAGGTTGTTATGATAAAACCACATATGTTATCAACATATCCTTTCAAAATACCCATTTGGAAAGAGGTTTCGTTCTCTAACAATGGAAAGAGATTTTAGTCTCTAACTTATTCATTCTTAAAATGAAGCGAAGCAACGTCATTGCTAAAGTGTAAAATTTAATGTGGAGTTCATACGTCCCTTTCAAAATACTCATTTCGGAAGGAGGTATAACTTGTCCATTTTCATGAAGTTTAGCAATGATTCTAGCATGGTTAACCATTAACTTAGCTGCGACATCGATATGTCTTTCTATGCAACTCTTAATTATAAATCTCATTTATATTCAAGGATGTAATTTTTTTGTTTCATTAGGCTCTTATGTAAATGTTGACTTTGAATCTTTATGTTAAGTCTTTCCATTAGTCATATTCTTTTAAGTACTTTCTTTTGATCTCCTCACGTAGTTACCCAAAGAACATCTTCTTTTGGTTTCTTCACATGGATCCCATCTATAAATTTTGTTTTTCTTATATAGATCTCATCTACTCAAGGTATACAAATCATTCTTTGTGTCTTAATATTACTCCCACTCTATCTTTAGAATAAATATACTAAATACTCGAAAGATAGCTTTTGAGACACAAAAGATGTTTTCGTGAAGAAGGAGAGATATGGCATAGATAAATAGACTTATTAATAAAGATTTAATAGGTGTATGTAGGTTTATTAAGTTTCCTTTAATCGAGTTCATCAACTCAATATCACTTTATAATTGATCATACACAAACTTCAAGTTTATGGACATAGAATGAATCTATCATTATAATTGTCTATTGGATCAATTTCAAGTAGATATTCATATGTTTCTATGTCAAGCATATAAAGATGAATTTTAGAACAATTAAAATACGATAAACGTAGTGACTTGGGTTGCAAACCAAGTCACTATTAATCCAAAATTACAACCATTGTTTAAAGGATTAAAACAAACTTCCATGTCAAACAAGGAAATTGAAATAGTTCTAGAAATTTAAAAACAACATTGTATGATAATAAAGACAACAAATAAAGCCAAACTTCATGGGTGGCTACTCCTAGCTCCCTCACTATTTCTCAAGTTTGCTTTTCCTTGCCCTTGTTGTTGCTTGGAGGAGGCCCTAAAAAGGGGATACATTATCACAACTTGTATCAAAACACTAAAGTTGAATTAGAAACATAAAAGAAGGGGTAGTCATATACCTACTGGAGGGATCTTTCCAGACTTGATGTCACCAAGATATTTGGAACAATTCCTCTTCCAATGTCCAATGCCATTACAATAATGGCACTTGTCAAGAGGACTCTTCTTGGTTTTGGAAGTGCTAGCTTCAAAAGTTATAGCCTTGGTTTTCATGGGAGCTTGCCTCTTGCCCCTTTTACTACTCTTCTTGAAGGTTCCCTTGCTCTTATTGCTTATATTGAGCACATCCTTAGAGGAGCTAGCATTTAGCCTCATGTCCCTTTCAGCTTACACAAGTAACTTGTGCAACTCTTCAAGGGACACATCCTTGTCTTGCATGTTGAAATTCACCCGGAATTGCACATATGCTTTGACCTTGCTTAAGGAATGAAGAATTCTATCTACAATGAGTTCTTTGGGAATTTCAACCTTTTGAATCTTCAATGTCTCGACATGCTCCAACAATTTGAGCACATGAGGACTAACCTTTTGGCCCTCTTTGAAGTCGAGATCAAAGAATGCCGAGGCCGCCTCATATTGGACGACCCTCGGTGATTGTGAAAACATGGTCACAAGCTTAGAGTAGATTTCATAGGCGATGCCCATTTTAAAGGCTCTCCTTTGGAGATCCGCCTCCATAGCAAAAATCAACACATTTTTGATTGCGGCGGACTCTTTGTGGTAAGCCTCATATGCTTCCCTAGTGGCGGCACTCGACCGAGCATTCGGTTCGGGTGGAGAGGCCTCAATGAGGTAACGAACAAACAGGCGGGGTAATATGATAAAATACGTACAATAATGGGTGAGATTAAATGTAGCTTATCAAAAATGTACAGATAAAAAAAAAAAAAAATCTATACTTAAGTTATTATTTACTCTATTCAAAAAATACGTAAATTTTTAGTTTTAATAATAGTTTTCATTACCACTCGTGTAGTGCACGGGTTTAAAAACTAGTTTAAATTAATACAGAGTATGTGAAAGTCATCCGTAATTTGGATTGTTCACGAATAGAGTCCATTAATAGCCCATATATACCACGTAGTATCAATATGATTAAGTAGCTTTGATGCCAATGTTTAGTATTTAATTTAATATATGAGAAATCGTCCGTAATTTGGATAATTCACTAATAGTTCCTCCCATTTGCACCAACCTGAATATGAAATTTTATTGTTTTCAACAGTTTAGTTTATAATATATACACAGTACACAGTATTCTGTTTAACATACAAGTATATATTTATAAGGTGTAGATGTGCAGGTGAAGAAACAAAAATGATATGGTCTTAGAAATCACAAAACTCCCCCCGTATATAATGATGAAATAGTGGGTATATAACTAGTAGGACAGCAGCAAGTAACAAAGTTGATGTCAACAGTAGTAGTAGTAGTAGTCACATGATGGAACATGCGGAAGGATTCTCCTCAGTGAAATAATCACAGCGATTACCGTAGAAAGCGGGCCTTCCGTATTGATTACAGGGTCCGCCAGGCCTGCCTTCATAACAAGAACCGCAGCATACTGAAACGGGGTAGATTTGGTGGGGCGGGTATCCTGCAGGTATCCACTGGACTACAGGAGCTGGAGCTGGTTTATTCATTTGGGGCTTCTCAACGGGGACAGGAGCAGGTGGAGGTTTAGCCTGAGGTTGAGGATCGGGTTTGGGCTTAGGCTTTTCTGGCTCTGGAGCTGCTTGCTTGGGCTTGGGGTTGGGCTCCTTGATCTCAATGCTTTTGATGGTCTTACGGCCTTTGGAGCAGAGCTTATGCATGATCCTCTCAGGGCTGCAGCACACCACCGTGATGATCACTGTGTTCTGCTTCTCATCGAATATTTGGTCTCGTATTTCTGTTGTCAACAAACACAACACATACATAATTAACACTACTCACTACTTACTCTATAATTGAATCATAAAATGAGAAGATAAATAGAGGATTTTAAAAAAGACTTACCAGGAAATTTACGCAGGATTTTCTTCACCTTCTTGTAGCATTGACGGCACTGAAGATCAACCTTGAGTATCATTATGGTCACCTGTCCATACGGATCGGAGTAGGAAACAGATAGGATTAAGTAATATAGTAATTAGTCTTGCTTAAGACGACGCAAAATAGTGAATTCGATATCAAACCTTCTGATGTTGAGAACACGTCATGGCCTATCTCATGGACTGAACGAACCAGTTAGAGGAGAGTTGAGAGTAAGGAGATAAGTGAAATCGTCGAATGCATGCAATTGCAATTTTGTGGTTGAGGCTTTTACTGTTTCTCATTATTTATATTTATTCCCATGATGATGATTGATGATGATTTCATTTCATTTACGTAGTAGAGTAGTACTCCTACTATCCTATTTTGTTATTCCCCCCTATTTCCTTATATCTTCCCCTTTTTTTTTGGCACAAAAATTAAGAAAGGGGAAGAAAGAAGGAATAAAATAGAATAAAGTATTGTAAGTTGTGAAATTTATAGGTGAGAGAAAATAATAAAGAATGAATGATGAATAAAGAATAGATAAACTAATGAGAGTTGTTGATTTTTTAGGAAAGAGAAATTAATAAAAAATGAATGAAACTTACAAAAAAAAAAGGAAAGAGGGAAGATAATCAAACTTGTATGAAAAAGGAAAGAGGGAATATAATTGGAAATTGGAGGGAGTATTTTATTATTGGTTTTTGTTGGGCCGACTTGAATTATAACTCCAGCATTGCACACCACAATCGGTTGTTGTGGTACGAGTACTTCCTACAACACAATACCCCGCGTATTCATCCCTTTTGGTCTTTGTCCTTGCTTTATGAGTTCATTAGTCGGACGTCGGTATGTCATTTGGGAAGATATTGTTTGGTGTGTAGACCGGTGATTGTCAGTGTTGGTATTGACATATACTCCATTTTATTTTAAATAATTCTCCATATTTCTTTTTTCGTTTATTTATAATACAATTAGTCTTGCTGAAAACGGGTCAGAGCAAGTGACGGATAAAGCCACTCACAAAACGGATAGGGGGACAAGGTGGGGGGCACCCCATGTGCTTTCTTTTCTCCTCTATTTGGGTCATTTGTAAGGAAAAATGGTATCCATCACTCTAAAATGACGGATACGTGCCGTCACAAATGAGATTTTGTGTTTACAATATTCTCCCTATTTTCTTATTTGACAAACTTTTATACTTATTTTAATCATTTCACCCACAACAATACTCCACAATACTCATATTTTATCTTATTTTAATCATCTTACCCCACAACAATACTTATTTTAATCACTTTACCCAACAACAATACTTATTGTAATCACACAATACCTTCTCTCTCTTCAATCTCCTACCCCCCATACAAATACTTTACCATATAATACTCTCTTCCTTAATTCTTGTGCCCCCTTGAATAGGGGGTTATTTAGAATAGGAGGGAGTATTAAGAAACAGTAGGTCTCATGAGAGACCGTTTCCCACTAATTTAGTGGGAGACATAATAGGGAAAAAAAGAAATTCAGTGGGTTCCTCACCTCATTATGTGAGAGGTCTCTCAATAACGTTATTGGGAGACCGTCTCTTTGAAGTTTTTGTGATTAAGAAAATGGGTTAGCGTTATTAGGTGGCGCCCAATTTCGGTGTCATTCTCTCACATGCAATAAGTAAGCACCACAATAATAATGGGTGCATCACATGCAATAAGAAAGGATCCTAATAATAAGAGGTGCATATGAGAGGGTGACGCCGATAGAGATAAGGCGCCACACTTTCACATGCAATAAGTGGGGACCCCAATAATAATAGGTACATCACACGCAATAAGAAGAGACCTCATTAATAAGGGGTGCATGTGAGAGGGTGACGCCGATCGAGATAAGACGTCGTCGGGTGGCGCCCTATTTTTATCCATCTAGTAATAAAATGAGCATATTTTCGAGCGCAAACGGAGTTAAGAAAGTATTCTTTAGAGGACTGATTTATATCGACGACGTTTTAGTAAATATCGACGACGTTTTTCATAAAAAAGACGATGACTGCCCTTTTGACTTTCTCTCTCTAAAAAAATTTCTCTCGAACTCAAGTAAATTAAAAACAAAAAACAACAACAACAACAATTAACAATATGTCGGATCTCAATTCAACGGTACGTAAACAACTTAATCATTTGCTTAATTTTTCAATTTTTTTTGCGCATCGTTCATTCTATTCGATAGTTGAATTACTTGACGTATTAACTTAGTAGTAGCGAATGTTTGAATTTGTTGCGTAATCTGAAAATTGTCCTCCGAAAGATGAACCATGGCTAAAAGTTGGGAACCAACGTTCAGACCATGGTCCAAACGTTGGAAATCAACGTTTGCCATGGACCAAACGATGGATTTCCACGTTTGCCATGGTCCAAACGTTGGATTTCCACGTTTGGCCGTGGTCAAACGTTGGAATTCATAGTTTGGCCATGGTCAAACGTTGGATTTCATTGTTTGGCCGTGGTCAAACGTTGGATTTCATTGTTTGGCCGTGGATGAAAGTTGGTTTTCCTTGTTCGTCCGTGGTTGATCGTTGGAAAGTAATGTTTGGTCGCGGTCGTTTGTTGAGTCTCATGTTTTAGGCATGAATTACTCGTTTTCTACTCGTTTTTACATGTTTTTCTTTCGTTTTACGCAATTTATGTAGGTTATGAATCCTTTTTATTGTCTTACTATAGTCGTTATTGCTTGTATTGCTTGTAACAGGAATCGTGGGAGGATTTTGGCGAGAATTCAATTGATTACAACCCGTTGTTCGAGACTACTATAGATTTCGAAACGCGTGACGATGCTTTTAATTTGGCTCAGAAAATCGCATTCGAGAATGGGTTTGCTTTGGTTAAAGCAAATAACGGAGCTAAAAATAGAAAAAAGAACGGGTTGTTGGCAAGTTATTTTCGATGTAAAAGACATGGTAAACCAAATGAATCGGACGATCTTGAGAAGTCAAGGAGGTCGCAGAAGTGTTCATGCAAGTTTCGTATTCGTGCCGTTCAAAATTTCGTGTCTAAAAATGATCAAGAGACGGTAGTGTGGAACATTGTAACTTCCGAGGGTACTGGACTACACAACCACACCGTAGCCGTTTATAAGGACGGGGATCGGCACTTTGCGGGATTGGACGCGGAAGAGAAGGCATATGTTAGGCAACAAACATTGGCCGGGGTTCTACCGAGGGATATTAAAAATGGTCTTCATTTGAGAACCCCCCGAAAAACCTCAACCGTCAAGCACCCAACAATATAATGAAACAAGGAAAATTAGGAAAGAAGTTATGGGTGAAAGAAACACCGCTCAGCAAATGTTGGCTCTAGTGGTGGAAGCGAAATACGTCCACTGGCACGAGATTGATTTCAAGTCAAAAGAGTTGACTCACATTTTCATGGCTCATCCTGAAGCGATTAAGTTGTTCCGGGCTTATCCTTATGTCGTCCTCATGGATTCGACTTATAAAACCAACATTTACAAGAATCCACTCATTGAGATGGTTGGTGTGACACCCACGGGATCGTCCTTCTTAATTGCATGTTCGATGACTCCTACCGAGTCTTACGTGAATTACAAGTGGCTGTTGAGAAAGTTAGATGCGATTTTAGATGTCACCGGAGTAGTGTCCCCTGCTGTATTTGTCATCGACCGGGAATTGGGTTTGATCAGCGCTTTTGAGCAAGTATATCCCCGGGCTGAGCATTTGTTGTGTAGATGGCATGTGAACAAAGCCATCAATGCAAAAGCCTTGACATCATTCAGAGCTGAAAGTATGAGGAAACATGTCATCGCAAATGAAGAAGACGGTTGGATTAAGGTGATCAATGCAGTTACCGAGGAATCGTTTCAGCGTGCTTGGCAGTGTTTCCAACGTAAGTGGCCGATTATGCCGATTATGTACGGACAGCTTGGGGTCAACACGCAGGGAAGTTCGTTTTATACTATACAAACGAGGTCTTACATTTTGGTAACACGGCAACTTCCCGTGTTGAGTCAGCACATTCTCTATTGAAGGCTTGGTTGAAGTCAAAGCATCTCACACTTGACTCCATGTGGTCCCGTATCCATGGCATGCTTGAAAGTCAACACTCTAAGATTAAGAAAGAACTCGAAGATGAAATGAGTAAACCAAGGAGAACATCTCGTACTTTCTCCTTATTGCAAGGAAATGTGTCTACTAAGGCCATAGAGTTAATGGAGAAAGAACTTACTAGAGGCCTTGGTTTGGGTATCGGAGTGGACGATCGATGCCGACACGTGATACGAACGACTCATGGATTACCTTGTGCATGCAATTTGGCATCTCGATAAAAGCACTAAGGAGGTTATCATCTAGACCAGTGGTAAAACACTCCTTCAAAACCCCAAGCCCGCTCGTCTATACCCTAGCTGCAACACCCTCAGTGAGAACCATGTGCCTAATCTCCTCGTAGCTTTAGGCCTCTCGTAGAGCTTGATCCACGACCTCATATTCTCCGGGTTAGGGTCCGACCAACTGTTGAACACAACGTGACCACCAAAACTCCGTAGGGTGCCAGGGTTCCTAGGACCACCAGGAACGGGCTCTCTCAGGATCCAAGAGCTATCCCTCCTCGGCCTCTTCGACCTATCGGTGCTAGAAGACTCTCTAACACTCGAATAACGTCCTCTACTATCCCGACCCAACTTCAGACTCAACACTCTCTGCGGTGGCGGGTTCTCTTGGACCACATACTCTCCAGCATCCTTCTCCTCCTCCTCGGAACCGTCATTCGACGGCTCATCCTCTCTATCATGCTGGTAACTACCAGCAACCTCTCGTGACCTCGCCTCCTCCGACTCGCTAACGACGTGACCGGGAGTAGGCATCATAACCATTACAGACGTCTCTCGAAGTGGGGGTGGCTGTTTGTGGGCCTGCTTAACTCGCAAACGACGCTTCGAACCCGTAACATTCCGCCCAGCGGTGCGGTCGTGTACATTAGGCGGAGGCGGAGCATTCGTGATTGCCTTTCCTCTCTCATTTCGATCTGCCATCTGCATTAGGAAATTATAAGTTGTTAGAAAACACGTTAATCGACTAAAGATCATATAAAGTAACAAAAATCTGCAAATAATAGCATAAAACACGGTTTTTTAAAAAAAAAAAATTAATTTACCGCGGGCGAACAAAAAAGCCCCTTGTTTGACCGCGGTTGAAAAAAAAAACCCCTTGCTTTGACCGTGGCTAAACGTTTTTTTTTACCATGGTCAAACTTTTTTTTTTTTAAACCGCGGCCAAACGTTTGAAATCCACGTTTGCCATGGTAGAAACGAAGGAAATTAACGTTTCTCCATGGAAAAACGTTATAAACCAACGTTTCTCCATGGTTGAACGTTGCTTTCCAGCGTTTCTACCATGATTGAACGTGGCTTTCCTCCGTTTCTCCATGGTGAAACGTAAAATTCCCACGTTTCAACCATGGATTCCCCCTTCCCCAATTTTTTCGACTCGAAATCGACACAAACAACAACATTAATCGACATATAATTCAACCTATTTTGCAAACAACAGTACAATTACAACTAATTAGTAACAAATTAACACAAAACAACTAACCAACTCAATAATAATTCAACTAATTGGATAAATTCTAAAACATAAACTAAATTCACCTAATTCAATTATTACTACCAAATCTAATCAATTTAATCAACTAGCAATAACAATAAATGAAAGAAAACTATTTAATTTCATAGTTTAACTCAATTAGATTCAATTTCTAAACTAATTTAACAAAAAAAAAAGCACTTACCTTGTATGTAGCAGCGGCGGCAGGGCAGTGATGGTAGCAGCGGCGTGGTGGTAGCAGCGGCGGGGGTGTGGTAGTGGTGGTGGCCGAATCGATTGAGTGTTGGTGGAAGTTGATTTTTAGTTGTTTTGAGTTAGAGAGAATAGAGAGAATTGGTGAAGTGTTAGTGAGATAATAGGGGCAATTGTCATCTTTTTTTTTTAAATCGTCTTCGACGTTTACTAAAACGTCGTCGATATTTACGAATCCGGATTCTTTAAGAATACTTTTGCTGGGCAAGTTACCTAACCCAATTTAGCAGGAGATACGATTGCTTTGTTTTCGGAATTAACCATGGCTGAAAGAGCGAAGTTAGATAGAAATTATTCGGTCACAGAAGTCCAGTGTGCCTTGAGCCAAATGTCACTGACAAGGTTATTTTCAGTCGTTTTCCTTAATCAAAATAAATCGTAGCTTAGTATTAATAAAATAGCTAGCGGTAAGTCAGGGTCGAATCCACAGAGAGGCGGTGATTATCTAGTTTGTTTATATTTGAATCCGTCTTAAAGGTAATAAGTTATGGGGTTTTGATTGGTTTGATTTCTAACAACTAATAGCAAATTAAATAAAGATAAAATATTAAAGAGTCTAGGGATTCGGGTTCACTAGGTCGTCATCAAAGGGTAGAACTTAATTCATTGATTGAGCAATTTATATTGTTGAAAGTTATATGATCATCCGATTCTAATATGTCTTTTTAGATCTAACTTAACATGCAATCGCTATCATTAAGTCGGTCTAATTCAAATATCGTGGCCTATACTAGTCTTAACCCGGTCGGTGATAATACTAGTTTATGCGATACTAATTAATCAATTCTGATCAGTAATCAACTAATTAGAGGTAAAACAATAATTGAACAATAATATAAAGTAATTTAACAATCAATTCATAATAATCCCTTTTCTAACAACCTAGATCCCCTTTCACCCTAGATTAAAGGCTTAGCTACTCATACTAATAACAATAACAACAATAACGATTTAAGAAAGCATAATTAAGAACATAAAAGATGAACAAGTAATTGAAATTATACCGATCACAAATCCATAAGGCAACTCGTGGACAAGAAGGACACCAAGGCAAGG
Source organism: Silene latifolia (assembly GCF_048544455.1). Lineage (NCBI taxonomy): Eukaryota > Viridiplantae > Streptophyta > Magnoliopsida > Caryophyllales > Caryophyllaceae > Silene > Silene latifolia. The sequence continues at coordinate 46,480,396 of NC_133534.1, forward strand.
TTAATGAGGTGGGTTCTCTTGTTGAGCGAGTTTGACATCGAAATCAAAGAAAAGCGAGGGAGTGCTAATGTGGTAGCAGACCATTTGAGTAGCCTTTACATTAATGATGATCTAGTGAAGACCATGGGAGTAGTGGATGGTAGCATACCACATGAATCTTTATATCCTATGAAAGTCGTTGAGCCGTGGTATGCTAACCTTGTCAACTACATGGTGACTAGGAAGTTTTCCACATCTTTATCTTCTAGCCAACGCCACAAGTTGAGGTGTATTTCCCGCTACTTCATATGGGATGACCCCTACTTATGGAAAATGTGCCAAGACAATATTATCCGCCGTTGCATTCCAGATGTGGAAATTCCCTCAATCCTCCAACATTGTCGTGAGTACGCTTTGGGGGGGGGCCTTTGGTCCTCAAAGGACCACCCGTAAGATCTTGGAATGTGGTTTCTATTGGCCTAGTATTTTCCGGGATGCCCAAGCTTATGTGAAGACTTGTGATCGGTGTCAAAGATGTGGAAACATTTCTCGACGGCACGAGATGCCCCAACAACCAATACTTTTTTGTGAAGTATTTGATGTTTGGGGGATAGACTTTATGGGTCCATTCCCGAATTCAAGCGGGTTCCTTTACATCTTGCTTACCGTTGACTATGTTTCAAAGTGGGTGGAGGCGATCCCCACAAGAGGTGATAATGTCAAGACCATGTCTAGTTTCATTCAAAGCTATATATTCCCTAGATTTGGTTACCCTAAGGCTATAATAAGTGATCGGGGCACACATTTTTGCAACCGAGTTATTCATTGATTATTGAAGAAATATGGAGTCCTCCACAAGGTCTCCACCGCTTACCACCCTCAAACCAACGGGCAAGCGGAAGTATCTAATCGTGAAATCAAAGGAATCCTTGAGAAGACGGTGAACCCAGACCGGAAGGATTGGAGCAAACGGTTGGACGATGCATTATGGGCGTACCGCACGGCCTATTAAACTCCTATTGGCATGTCTCCATATCGTGTCATATATGGGAAAACATGCCACCTACCGGTGGTAGTTGAACATAAAGATTATTGGGCCATCAAATCTTATAATCAAAATGTAGATGAAGCGGGGTTGCATCGAAAGTTGCAAATTCAAGAGATAGAGAAACTCCGGTTGGATTCCTATGACAACGTCGCAATCTACAAGGAAAAAGTTAGAGTGTGGCATGACAAGATGATAGCTCGGAGGAGTTTCAAGGAAGGAGACAAGGTTCTTGTATTTCAAAATAAGTTTAAGCTTTTTCCGGGAAAGTTGAGATCCCGGTGGTTCGGCCCCTATATTGTGAAGAAAGTGCATCCACATGGAGCGGTGGATGTGGAGAATCCCAACTCGGGAAAGTTAATCAAGGTGAATGGGCAACGAATCAAAGTTTATCAAGAAGGGATGCAAGACCTAGGGGGAGAAGAAATTCAATTGGAGGATCCCGTCTATGAAGATTAACCTTCAAGAAGCATCATGTCGAGCCATCGACATTAAACAACGGCAAAATTTGTAAATATTCTATCCCAATTTAATTGTTTTCTTAGTGTAGTTCATTTCCGTATTTTATTTCATTGCATGTTAATTTAGTTTTCAATAACTTAATTTGCATTAAAATTCAAGAGGCACTTGAGGTTTGTTAATGGTGTAGTGATTTGCACAACTCTCTTGGAAGGTGTGCCCAAGAGGAGACGAGAGCCGAGTTTAACTTTCAAAATCATATGAAGAAGCCAAGGAAGGGGAACAAAGCAAAAAGAGCAAAAATTGGCTAAGTATTGAAATTCCTTATTTACTAAATGAATAGGTGAATTCTATCATTTTTCCCCCAAAAAGAATATTCTCAAAAAAAGGAAACAAATGATAATTATGTTCATTAACTAAATAAGAAAATTAATAATTACTGTGTAAAATTTAATTTATCTATTCTTTGCTGATGATGCTGTGTTTTTCCTTCATGATCAAAATAATGGACCAAGAAACCTAAGACGTTTGCTTCATAATTATTGTGAGGTGTCTGGTCAGATTATCAATGACGATAAATCGGGAATCCTTTTCAGCCCGAGTACTAGGCTACTAAGAGCGCGTCGATGTTTGAAAACATTTAAAGTAAAAGGCGGTAAAGGGCCAGGGAAATATCTTGGACTACCTACTGAGTTTCAAGGATCAAAAAGGCAGTTGTTCAAAGGATTGATTGAGCATGTTATGAAGAGGATTGCTTCATGGAATGGAATCTTTCTTTCTTCAGCGGGAAGGTTGACCCTGATTTCGTCCGTTCTATCAAACCTTTCTAATTTCTTTCTATCGGTATTTAAAATACCGGTAAGTGGGACACGAAAGATTAACTCTATTCTGTCACATTTTTAGTGGGCAGGTAGTAAAGTGGGGAAAACCATTCACTGGTGTAGTCAGAAATTCCCCAGCTTTCCAAAACGGGAAGGAGGTTTAGGGATTAGGAATATTGAGTGCTTAAATCAGACAATGTTGGCCAAACATACTTGGAGGCTTTTGGGAAAAGATTCTTCTTACTTCGCTCGAATCTTTCGAAGAATGCTAATCCATGATGATGGCTCCCCGGAGGGGCGATTATTTTGCAAAAGGGGTACTAATCTTTCATGGGGAACAAAAAGTGTCAGGTATGGATTGGAGTTTATTTATCAACATGTTGGATGAAAACCGGGTCGTAATTCAATGCTTAATGTCTGGACAAACAAATGGATCAATAGAAATATGGCTGAACCGCGAGATGGTATGATGTCCTTAAGGACATTGGATCTGAGGAATTTGCAAGTGAAAGATTTGGTTATCATTCGTGACTTAAGTGAGACTGGAAGTTGGAGAGAAGATATGGTTCGGGGTATTTTCTCTGAGGAATGCGCTAGGATGATTCTTGCTACCCCGATCAGTCAATCTCTTTCTGAGGATGATATTTATTGGATTCACAGTGCTACGGGCGAGTTTACTGTCAAAAGTGCGTATGGTGTTCTATTCACAAAGTATATGGAGCAGAGGGCATCCCGAAAGGACAAAATAAGATTGGACGAGGAGGGAAGGTTTTTTTTGTAGAAAGAAGCTATGGAGATTACCAAGGCCTATGACATGGAGAGTTCTGATCTGGAGGATTCTGACTAATGCTCTATCTGTGGGGTATAACTTTGTGAAGCGAGGAATTGACATTGACCCTTGTTGTAAACTTTTCTCCACGAATGATGTGAGTTTGGAATCTATGGAGCACCTTTTCCGGGACTCTCAGATGGTTAGGAGAATTTGGGCATGTACTGAGCTAGGGATAAGGGCGGGTGAAGGAGAAAGTCTGGGTTTGGGTAAATGGATCATCAATTGGATTAACTATTTGGGAAAACTTCAAGATGAGGATAAGAGAGTTGTGTGATTCATGACAACTATCTGGGCCATATGGAGTGCGTGAAACAGTATATTCTTTAAAGAGGAAAATTTCCACCCCGTCATGATCTTGAATTTGTGGTCGCAATTAGTTGGGACTGCGGATCAGGTGATTTCTTTGAAACTGTCCCCTCAAAAGAGTGAAATATTGGCTGCTACTGAGTAGGATGATGAACGCATGCAATGGATCCGGGAAAGTAAGACGATTCATCTGGTAACGTCTCTCAGTACTTCTGATCGTCTTCGGTTGATGGTTGATGCAGGGTGGAAGTCGAGGGAAGTTGTGGGGATAGGGTGGGTTGTGTTATCGCCAGTTGGAAACATTCTTTTTGAGACAGGAAAATCCATTAGGGCTGAAACTCCTCTTCAGGCAGAAGCACTAGGACTGCGGGAGGTCCTCTCGTGGGCAGTCAAACACAAGATCTTACACTTGGAAATTTTTTCGGATTGCCTTCCCATTGTTGCGGCCTTTGCGGATATCGTCAAGCCTCATCATTTGGTTAAGGCACTTCTCAAGGATATCCTTGCACTTTGTTCATCGTTTCATTGTTTATCGCTTAGTTATGTTCCTAGGGTGTTTAATAAGATTGCCCATGGCCTTGCATGTAAGTCCATGAATAGTTAGGCATACCTTTCTTTACTGCTGTCAAAAAAAAATAAAAATAAAAATCTATTATATTTTCGTTAAAATTAATCTTTTCATACAATATTTTATTTTAACTATACTCTGAACTATAATATTTTAATTAAAATAAAATTGATATAAAAATATAAATTACTAAATCTTTTAGTTATGTTATTATTAGATTAGATGATGAGTTGACCCATACTCCATATAAAAACAAAACTGTAATCATTGTTATTAGTTTGCGACAAAAATAAATTGAAAAAAATATAAATTGAAACTCATTAGCTTTATGCTATAAAAATATTTTTATTGAAATATATTTTCATTAAAATTTATTTCAACTCATTACTAAATTCTCTTAACTCATTTTCAGTTTTAGCTTTTATTTAGCAAAGCAGAAAAAAATGAAAATATAAACAATTTTAAAGTACCAATATTATATACTATAAGTAATTTTATAAAAATATTAAACTTTGAGTACCGTGCATGTATTGCACGGGGTCTAAACTGGTTAGGAATTAAAGGTATTAGGGAGGAAATTTGCGAGACTGAGCGCAGCCTGCGCAAATGAGAAGCACAGCTGCGCCCGATTGCGCAGGGGAGAAGAAAAATTGCGCAGCCTACGCAGGTCTGCTATTTCGTCTCCTTAATCCTAATTACCCGACATTCATACTCTTTCAATAACCCCTCTTTGTATCGACAAAAGCATCAAAGTTCCTCTCAATCTCTCAAAACCTCACCAAATCACTACTTTCCATCACCAAACTTCAAATCCTTCACACAACTCAATTTTTCCATCAAAAACACCATTACAACACCAAATTTCTGAAAAATCCCCCAAATTTCCCAAGAACCCTAACTATTTCCGGGTGAAATTGAAGCTACTACAAGAGGATTTCAGGGTCAACAAGAGGTTTTTACGCATCACCTACACTTAATCAAGCAAGTCTTCGTATCAAACTAGTATAATCCGAATCACACTATTTAGTTAGGTTAATTTGGGTTAGATTCTTGCTATTATTCATTGTTGTGGATTGTTGGTAAAAGTTTTCTGCTAAGGAAGGAACAAATCAACACACACACCTTAAACACTTGAGTTCTAGCTAGTGCATATACGGTGTTTGTTGAATTGCCCCTTAGAAAAAAAAATTCAGTTTTTGGTTGTTTCAGTGTATTTTTGAACTTAAATTTGTTGAGAAAGCAAGATGGTGTTCGGACTTGGAAAGGGAAAATCGAAAAAGAGAGGAGAATCCTCTAATGCACCCTCACCCCACCTAAAGCTTTTAACGGAGATGAGGGTTTGCCCGCACCTTACAAAAATTATTTCAAAGCCCTTGAAAGTAAACCCCTTCACATATCCAAATTCCTCCATCCCGGGACCTTGAGAGACATGGGGATTTATGATCAAACACTTACATTTTTAACCAAGGTGGGGCTTGAACAATACATCAACCTCCAATTAAACACATATCCCGCCTACACCTTGGAATTCCTTGCAACTCTACATATCACGGGAGAATGGGGGAGTGAAAGGGTGAACTTTCGGTTGCACAAAGTGTGGCATTCTCTCACTTTTGAAAGGATGGAGGAAATTTTGAGAGTCTCTAGACCCCCTTCCTCCGTCAAACCACAAGGAACCACTTTGAATGATGTGTGGTGCGGCATTTCGGGAAAACCTCGTCAAACAAACAATGATAAAAGCTCCGCCATTACAACCCCCCCCCCCCCCCCCCATTTGAATCATTGCCCGGATGATTTCTTGTTTCTTCTTTTCAATGGGAGAACCAACGAAAATAAATGATAGTGTGCGAGAGTGTATTTGGACGATGCTACCCGAGGGGGAGGGAGTGCCGGATTAGGCTAGGCTTTTTGTGGTGAATGGGACCAAGCATAAAGAGAAGAAGGGAAGCATTAATTGTGGGGGACTAATCACCCTTTTTGTGGCCAATTTAATTGGTCAAATTCCCGACAACCAACCTCAATTGTGGGGTAACAATTTCTACAATGTCGCGGGGTTGGTTGAAACCCACATGATCCAAGTTTTGGATGATGTCCCATGGAGTTGTTATTGGTTGGGAGAGGGAGCCATGCAACACATGAGACTGCCTAGAAATACCCCTCTTCCAAGCGGGTTTAGGGCCCGAGACTTCTTTTGCCCCGCCGATAAAGATTTAATCGGGGCACCACCACAAAGAGTAAGGAAGAGAAGAGTCGTGGAGCCTTCCCAAAGTGCCCAACAAGTGGAGGAACGAGAGGTTGAGTTTATTGAGGGAGGATTCCATGATACCTACCACATTCCTTCACTTTACCAACAACCTCAAGACACCCCCATTTATGAAGCGAGGGGAAGTTCTCACACTCAACTTCCTCCTTGGCAACAACAAATGTTCTCATACTTCAATGAGACCCGGGGGACCTTGGAGGCCATTAGTGGGGGAGTTGATAGCTCTAATGCTTGTCAACAACAACAAGCACCAAGACTAGAGAGCTTGGATTAATAGCGGGTAACTTGCATGGAGCGTGAAAGGTTGGTTGCTGAGGCCGAAGCGGCCCAAGCGAAAATGCTAAGGGATATGGCTCAAAGGCAAGAGGAATCTCATGCTTGGCAACAACAACAAGTCAAGAAATGGGAGGAAAATCAAGCTTCATTGAAGGCTCATAATGAATGGAGGGAGCAAATGTCTCAACAATTTGGGGTGCAAAATGAAAGGCACTACCAATACATTGAGGACTCTTATCAAGATGCCCAAGCACACGAAGATTCATTTGGCCTTATCCGAGGCCTCTTTGGCATGTCCCTCCACTCCAATGACCCCACTTACCAACCCACCATCAATGAACGAGAAGTGGATGAAGCCTATGAGAGGGCGAAAAGAATCCGATAAGAAAGGGCTGGAAGAAGGAGAAATCAAGGGACATATGAGCAAGGGGAAGGCTCGGGTCTCTTCAACAACTAAGCTTGAGAAAGTTTGGCACTCCTCCACATTGAGGACAATGTGTGATTTAAGTGTGGGGGAGTGAGTTGATTGTAATTTGTGTACAAGTGTTTCTTTTCAATGCAAGTTTTCATCTAAAAAAAATTGAAAATTCCGGCTAGGTGAAAACCCACAAGGGTGGGCACCTAGGCAAGATTGGAAAAGGTGGTCGAGGACGGAATGAAAACCCGAAAGGGCATTCCGGGAAAAATGAAGAATCGAGTTGCGAGCCACCGATGAGAGGAAAGGAAAAGCTAAAGTGAAAACCCGAAAGGGCACCTTAGGCAAAATGAGGGATTTTCAAACAAAAAAATCGAAAAGTTGAAAAATACACCACCAAAAAGATGGAGGGATAAGAAGGGAGCAATAAGGAGGATTTAGGAAGGAGACTAGATTTAGGATTTAATATCTTTTTGAGTCAAAGAAAATTGTTTCAAATTGGTAGTTTTTCATGTTGGCTACTAGGTTGTTGGTCTTTATTGGTGTTTGTCAACTTAGTAGCATAACTTGCATTGCTTGAAGTGATAAGGGGGTGATATAAGGGGAGTATGAATGATTTGGAGGATTGTGTAGGTCACTTTGCTATTGCCTTGGGATAAGGCAAGAGTTACCATTTTGGCTATGGAGTGATAAGTAGGGTGGTTGTGAAGTTGACGAGTCGGAGTTGGAGGTGTATTGTGTCTTGTTTAGAGGGATGATATAAGGAGGGCGAGTGAGAGAAGAGTGTGTGTCAACTTTTGAGTCTAGATTTTCTTTTTGTAATCGGTGGATTTGTGAGAGGGAGATATAATAAGGTTGTAGTGAGGGAAGAGAGATCAATACTCCTACACTCACTTGTAGACTTACACACTTGCTTATTTCGGGTTTTGCTCGGGACTAGCAAAAGTCTAAGTGTGAGGGTGATTGATAGTAGTGTTTTGTGTCGGTCTAAGAGGGTGATTCTCATGTCTTTTAATATGGGTCTTTATGTATGTTTATCCTAATAATTAATAATTGGTTATGATTTGGTAACTTGTCCATTTTACCTCGGTTTTACTCTTGATTTTGATGCACGGAACCCGAGGATCGAGGAGAACTTTTTCACGATCAAGACATGGCGCAAGCACCTCACATATGGCCAAATATCTAGCTATGAGAAGTAAAGAGTGAAGATGAGAAGAATTTAGATCAATTGAAGAGGTCAAGAAGCAAAGGAATTAAGAATTCCAACTGCGAGCTTGAGCGCAGCCTGCGCAAATGAGCAGCGCAGCTGCGCCTTATTGCGCGGGCAAGAACAACTTTGGCGCGGCCTGCGCAGCTCTGTTTTACGGGGCTCTCTAATACGCATTTGGGCTTCTTAAGTGAGGATCTTTTTAGGTTTTCGTGAAGCCATATATATACCCAAGATTTGAAGACCTCTAGGACATCATATAATCTCATATAATCTCATTCACTCTCATAATTAGGTTTTGAATCTTGTAATATTTGTTAAGAATTCTCTACAAAAGTTGTAATATTTCTTAATTATTTGGGTTTTATGAAGACTATGGAAGGCTAATCTTCCACTACTTGGTGTAATTCATTTCAAGCTTTCATCTTTATCATTGTATTGACTCTCTAATCTCTATCTTTCATTTATTTCAATTTCTCTGTTTGAATGTCATGATGAATGTTTTGTTGTGAGAAGTAATTACCCTTGCCTCTATAACACTCATCTATTACTTAAATGTTGCAAAGTTTCTTACTTTTGTGATGTCTTGTTGAAACAACTCATATTGTTGTTATCTTGGTTTAAAGTATCAACCTTTGTGAGTAGAAATTGAATATGTCATTGGGTTTGTGGGCTTAGACATACTGTTGTGATATTCCATTACTTTCCTCTTGATTTTACTCTTGTCGCTTTTGTCTTGTTTTCTTGTAGTGTGCTCTTAGCTACAATTCATACATGGTTTAATGTTAGAATTTGTAGTTTAAGTAGGATTATCATTATTGGCTTAGATAGTGGTAATCATTTGCTTGAGGTTTGTTGTTGGGTAAATGAATTTAGAGAGAAAAGAGTCATACTTTGAGAAAAGGTGGAACTTGTAGGATTATACCAAGTTTCCTCTCATATTATTGTTGTTTGCATACCAAGTGTTTGTTACTTTGTTTCATAAGCAAAATCATATCTTTTTCACCTTGTTCCTTGTTTCCTCCATGCCAATTCTCCTCTTATGTGTTTTCAATTGTTGTCCATTGTTAATATTCATAGTTTGTGTTTTCAATTGTTGTCCATTGTTAATATTCATAGTTGACATTGTTTGATTACCACATCAAACACCAAACGGAAATTTTATGTTGTAAAGATTAGGGATGTCAATTTCACCCGCATCCATCAAAACCCGATCCACCCGATCCTAAAAGATGGATGAAAACCCGACTTAAATGGATGATGGATGGATGACGGATGAAATGGATGATGGATGACGGATGGGTTGGATGAAGAAATTCCACCCGCTATCCACCCGACATCCATCCATCACCCGATTTTATTACTTTTTATTTAAATTTTTTTACATATAACACATTATTAAGATATAAAATATTTAAATTTTCATATTTATCTACTCTCAATATAGATATTTTGTGAACTTACCAACTAGAAAGTTAAACTAAGTAATTATCTAACTTCATTTTTGTAGAGAAAAAAAATCATTATTTTTTCTAAACTTGAAATATAAATATACACAACACCCGTTTATCACCCGATCCACCCGTTTCATCCACGGATGATGGATGGATGGATGACGGATGATATGTTTCATGGATGACGGACGGGTTGGATGAGATTTTAAAAGAACGGATGGATGACGGATAAGGCTTCACCCGACCCGAACCCGATCCATTGACATCCCTAGTAAAGATCGATAGCATACTAAGTTATAAGTCCGCCATGTCAAATTTGACATTGTTTAAATTTTGGAATAGCCTTATTTTAAAAGCAGATTGATATTTAGGCACAAACTATGAATATACAAGTAGTAAATCAATGTGTGCATATAAACTATACAAAATATGCTCCGTACTAATTAAAACCAATAATCCTAGAAATTCAATTATGCATGCTTAGATACAAATCGATATCAAAGACAAACCCTATTGCCTGAGACAAAGAGACTAAAAACAAAAGGTAAGTCACAAATTTGAACGCCCTCTCCTTTTTACCATACTAATTTTATTTTATTTTTTTACAATAATGTATAATCTCCTCGCCGTGTGTCCTCTCACGAAGAGGTATTCGGCTGGACAACGAGTTTGCTCCATTCCAATGGGCAGAGATTGAATCCTTAACCTCATGGTTAAGGAATGAGCTGAGCAGCCAGCCACCACACCAAACTCATTTAGTTACCTTGCTAATTTTATGTCTCCTCTTACACAAAACAAATTACCAAACACAAGTAAACAAAAAAAGAAAAGAAAAAAAGAAAAAAAAATGGAATGATTCCAGAATGGTTACAACACAAGCTTAACAAATATCAACCAAAAAACCTCAAAACATTGAAATCTTTTGGCCACACAAGTACGTTATTATCAATTAGAAAGGTGAAACCTGGTGGGCCTGGGCCGGAAAGCCCGTCTTCAACGTTGATCATGTCTTGATGGATTAATAATCTGCAATAGAAAGGCCTTCAAAAGGCTAGCTTTTGAGGCGGCCCTATTGTGGAGTCCATTAATCTTGATTTTGGACCGGGCAGGCGACTTTCGGATAGCGCGGTGGATATTGCACCGGAAAGAACCCGGGTGGGTGGTGGGAGAGCAAAGACAAGTCCTTTTGGTGGTGGGAATTGAGGTCTTAGAAGCCATGGGAGATTGTTTCTTTGCCATTGTTGTTATAACAAGGTTTATTATTAGATAATAATTTCAAGTAATCTTAAATAGCTTGGTATTAGTTGTCACGTAGTATTTGGTAATTTTGATCCTATCATCCCCTTATACTAAAAGAATAAGAGTTCTCCAAAATTTTCCCGCCTAAATGAATTTGGCTATAATTAGGCTTTTATTATATCATATCTGTAATTGAGCTTCTATTATATCATATCTATTATTCGACTTTCATTATATCATATTTACATCTGGGTTATATTGAACTTTCCCTTTTCCACCGATTAATACAAAATATTACTTATAATAAATTTACAATTAAATTTCAAATTGAGTTAAATATCAGGTTTTATAATTATTTTCTTTAATGTTTCTATCTAAAATACCGCGCATTCGCGCGGGATCTATACTAGTTATTCATTATTATCAAAGCATGACTAACACTTTGGCTTCGTCCACATTATAGTGGCCATGGAGTCAACTATACTTTCGTGTAAGAAAGTAAGAAACTCATCGGATTTGGCCGGTCCGTCTTGAAAAAGAATAATATTTACAAAATATTATATTGGTGTAAGAAGATCATCATCATAAATAATATCAGGGTCAATGACACTTTCATTATAAGAAGGGTAAATCGATAACTTATAGCTAAAATAATCTTACTTTTAAAAATTTATATCTAAGATAACTTTTTTTGAAAACTTATACCTAAAATTTTATTTTCTTACAAACTTAATAGGCGAACCGTCCTACTCTCCTAGCGCCACTCCCTGCCTATCTCAACCATTTCTCATCTTCTTTCATCCAAGTGGAAAAAATCACCATTTTTAATTCTTTACATTGAATTCATATATCTAAATCAATTTCAACAAAAGGTTGGTCAGATGTGGGACTGCAATTCTATGACACTAAAGCATTGTGAGATGGCCCACTAATAGGTGTTTAAGGAAAAAAAATCAGCGGGTTTGATTTGATTTTTTCACCATAGACGTTGTATTTTGAACAAGCCAAAGCATATCCTGTATACTCCGTTGAAATGTTCTCATCGGTTAGTAGCTTCCCGACTACCTCAAACGTCTGCAATATCTCCTTAGAAAGACGACCTGGGGAATTTATTGTTTTATCTTTTGTTTTCTTCATATAACATTTCAGGTTGAGGTTGTGATGGTGAATTGACGGTGGTGGGGTGTAGGTTGGGGTTTTGAGTTTTGGTTTGTGGTGTAGGTGGGTGTTGGTTTGAATTGGGAAGGTTGTGGGTTAGTTATAGGTGGGTAATGGGGTGGTATTAGGAGGGCCCACCGACAAGAGGGCACTTGTTGTGGCAGCCCAACACCGGTGATGGTGCCGACAGGGGAAGGAGTTGGGTTGTACTAGTGACAATGGTGGGGCGTTTGTGGTGGATTATGGATAAGAGAGGTTAATGATTAATTTTGAGGGAAATGGTGGTGATGAGGTAATTAGTGAGGGTAAAATCGTCAGTTTGTGTCTTTTATTGTGATTTGGTATTAAGTTTGGATAAAAATGAGATTTTCGGTATAAGTTTTGAAAAAAATCTTAGGTATAAGATTTGAAAAAGAGTGTTATAGTTGGTATAAGTTATCAATCAATATCTATCTATATTAATAAAGGAAGCTTTTTTCGAGCGATTACAGAGAGTCCAATTTTTATGAAAGACTTCCGAGCATTATTAAATATTAAGATTAAGATTGATATTAACAGAAGTCCAATTCCAATACAAGTATACAGTAACTAGAAGTTCTAGAACACGTAAAATACTATAGACTATTTAATATCGATATAATTTAAACATATAATATTAATTAATGTAGCTAAAGTCTATCTTTTTTACCCAATCCCCTACTACTAAGAGAATAAAAATTCTCTTAGTTTTCCCGCTCAAAGAAACTTCTTAATTTGGCCTATTTTTCTGGATACTACTAACACAACAAGATTTGATGGATTGTAAATTGTGGACCTGTAGCCCACTTTTTCTGTCTCATCTATCAAAGTAGAAGTTATTAATAGCCCATAATTTTGGACTCTACATGTTATATTATAAGCTAGATGAGTGAACTTGATTTCGTATAAATTTAAATTTATATTATATTTATATGTTACCTCTTTTGTAAGAAATCATCATTATTTATTATGTAAATTTTTGTCTTAGTAATATGGACTATTTTTTTAAGGATGTAAAAACACTTATGTATTTTCTATTAGAAATAAAAAAGTAAAAACATTATTTTAATAATTCGTAAATTGTCTTTTTTGACGCGAGGAATAGTTTTTACTGCTTTTCGTTTAAAGGTCAATACGCTTTTTAATAAAATTAACCAACTAACTTAATAATTGTACTATTAATGTCATAAATTAGTTGCATGTAACGGTATAAAATTATTGTGTTATTTTTAATAGTAAAATAATAACTTAACTTAAAATGTCTTCTTATAGTAGTAAACTTTTTTTTCAACCTCTTATTAATATTATATTTAGTAGATTATAACATTAAATTAAAAGTATACTTCATTTATGCAAATAATTTAATTGATAATATCTCTTTATAAAATAAATCTAAAAAGTACCGTGCTATAGCACGGGAACTAAACTAGTTAGTGGAGTATTTGATTAGCAATAAGAGACGAACTTAACATATTTATTATCCTATAAATACAACGACAGTTTAATAATCTACCCAAAATTTAAGATTTACTTTTTTTTAGCCTTCCTTCTTATATTGTGCTTCCTTCCCAAAATCAACGTCATATAACTATATAGTGTCATTATGTGCTTTATAATAATCATTATTATTAAATTACAGTTTTTATAGCATCCACAAACATGATTCCTAATATCTGTTATTTCTATTTATGATGCAGGTCAATAATAAATTGCGCTAGATGAAACATATTATAGATCATATACAGAGATATGCATACCTGAGACTCCATATCATAAGATGAATGGGTAAGATAAGAGACCAATGTTGTATAATTCTTTATAGTTTCTTATTACTCCGTATAAGAATGAGAATTTGTTTTTCTTCCCTTTTAATGTTTCGAATGTAGTCCGTATAATTTAAGACCTAATCTTTGTGATAATTAATGTGAAGTTTTGATTTCTACTGCACCCAGCCATATATTCTTATGATTTTATAGACTTATCGATGTCGCCGTGTTGATTTGTGCAACAATATATTCTAGCGAGATGGTTGTTTTATCCGGAGTGCTTTAGTCGGTCATAAATTGAAAAACGGATAAGCTATTAAAATGGTAGTGTACAAGGTTATTTGTAGGGAAGGATTCGTAATTTCGTATAAATATTGATACACATTGAGATCTAAAGTCATCGTTGGCTTGCTGCAATGTGAACTATGTTTTTTAGAAGTATAAATAATTCATGTAATTCTTCTCTATATGTCTCTATATAAGGAGTATATATTTCGGCATGTTAGTAGGATTTGTAGGTATCTTCGACCTCAATAAAGATGAGCAGCAAGTTGGCAACAAAAGAAATTGAAGCACTTATTTATGAGATTAAATTTTACTACTCGCTTTGTCTAAATAATTTGTTGGATTTAATTAGTTTATCAATTTCGACATTGACCGCACAAGGTCACCAACTATTAATCCAAAAGTTATAAAATATTTATGAAATAATAAGAACTACTATAAACAAGTGGTTAGACGGAGGGAGTACTATATATTATAGGTTCCATATTATTACGTGTGACTGAGCTAAATGAAAAACCAAATGCATTCGTAGAAAGCATCATGTTTAACCACCGTCAACGTTTCATAACAAAATAACAGGCGTATATATACGTTGAATTTGTGAGCCTATAACTACCATACACAGCCTTCTAAATAAAGATCTGTCATACATATTTAGTTATTTATTACATATCCAGTGACCTGTTGCATACATTAATACATGTGTGTTATCGTTGTTTTGTTCTTTCAAAAAAAGTTCAATCAATGTTAATAATAATGCTAATTTTTGTTAAATGAATATCCATGTTGGTTGCTGGCTGGTGTGCTTCAGGTTTGTTACAATGTTCGTTGTAGTTTGTGGACTATAGTTGATTTCTCTCTATATGAATGAATATATAATATGGAGTATATGTATATCACAGCATAAATATGATTATAGAGAGTTAACTACTTTAGAATAAAATTGTAAGGAAGAGAAAATAATACAGTACATATAAACTGTTTTGACATCAAAAGACTGAAATATAATTTAGAATCTTTAAAATGCTCACAAAAAATATAATACACATAAACTATAGTCCTTTTTTCTTAAATATTGTGCGCTGATGATTGACCTCACAATTGTTAACGGGTTTGTTTCAATTATCTAAATTGACTTTGAATGTAGATTCACAGCGGTTAAGCAATCAATAACGTTTTTAATGCAATTGAAAATTGAAAATAATATACAAGACTCTACTAAGCGGCCCGTGCATCGCACGGGCATTAACTCTAGTATATAACTAAAGGAGGCTTTTTTTTCTAATTATACTATTAGCATTAGAATTAGGAGATAATTAATTATTTATAATTTTTCTATTATAATTAGAAATATAATTTTCCTATTAGAAATGAGAATTAATTAATTATTTTACAATTTTCCTATTAGAAATAGGAAATAAATTAACAATTTATTAAGGCTTTTTTTTTCCTAATTTTACTATTAGAATTAGGAGATAATAGTTATTTAAAATTTTTCTATTACAATTAGGAATATGATTTTCCTATTATAAATGAGAATTAATTAATTATTTTACAATTTTATTATTAGAAATGATAATTAATAAATTAATTATGTACAAGTTATTAATATTAAAAAAGTATTCATTAGTATTTGTTCACTTCTGATTTAAAAAATGAGGTATTATGAGGCTAAAAGGCCCTAAGCCGAACTGGGTTGTGACAAATGTGCATGCATAATACGTACTACATGGAATTTACTCATGTAAAGAGTAAAATGAACGCTGAAATATGCCCCTACGTCTTTTGTTATTGCTAATGTCATATTTAATTATACATAATATGAAGTTATTTTTCAAATGTCATATGTATTTCTCCTACTAATTTTAAAGTTACTTCCCTCACAATACACTTCAACTTCTATTGATAATTTATTATTATATTATTTACATTCATTTGTCATTATATAAAAGTATATTAACCAAAATTTAAATAATATATTCACAAATTATTGATAAGTATAAAGTTTGATATCTATTTTTGAAGGAGTATTAAAAAATAAAGAAAGTTGCTGCTAATTTGCGAATCGAAATATAATATTACGACAAATGAGTAAATGTTTTGAAAAACTTTATTGTGCGATTGTTTTACAATTTAAAGTAAAAATGGTACCACGAGTAATAAAATAGATATGAATGAGACTTGAAGGTAAATTAGATACACTTATTATAGAAATATGTATAAGGTTAAGATTCATTTCAAACAACGATCAACATTAAAAAAAAGTCATGAAAAACACATAAAAGGGTAAGAGTAGTCTTTCCCTAACATAGTGAAGACCGTCTCTCTCAAGCTTTTCTTCTGACAAATTTACATGCGTAAAAAACGGTACTATTCAATTATATGGAGCAAACTAATTATTGTTGATGCTATATATTTTTTTTTTGTGTAAATTGAGCACATAATCACTATAATTTAGGTAGAGATACGAATTAGGGAAGGGTAAGACATATTCGTCATGCATAATACGATGTTTTAACCACCTTTAGGTAAAAATATAAAAAAAATGAAAATAATTTAACCTAAAAAGGGGCCACGTACTTGCCAAATCTTTTATAGTTCTCTACCGCATTAATATTCTCATGAAGTTTATGACATTTATTTCATACTAATAAAAAAAATGATTATACTGCTTCATACAATTTGTGATTTATAACTTTTAGCTAACTTATTTGAACTTGCTTAAATTTATATATTTTAAGTGAAGAATATTAATTATAAATATGATAAAGATAAAGTTTGATCTTTAATTTTCTCAGAGATAAAAAAAACTCAATTTTTATTTTCTTATAATATACTAATTAAAGGTAATAATGTAAAACAGGAAATTACACAATCTACTATTTCAATATGTCGATGATCAACACTCAAAATAGCACATTAGTTATTTAAATAGTGTAAAAACTCTCAAAATGCTAAAAAAAAAATGTTCAATCTGTCGTTATCAAACAAAACCTAAGTTTCTGCATTTTTTTTGTCATGTTCAACTTAATCTTTACAGGATGTAAAAATGATGAAGTCAGAAAGTAGCGGTTAGTTTTCTGTTAGTTAGATGGACTTTTCAAGAGAGAGATGAAAGCTTTGCATTTTAGACCGTTTTATGTGTGAACCGAAGGGATTAAGTAGTGGGCTAAAGGTTGTTTTGAGTGAGAATTAGGTTGATTGCGACGAGTTGGTTGACTAAATTTTTTCCTTACTAGATCTAGAAAGGGGATAATAATTATGAGATAATAAAATTTGAAGAAAAAAGGGCAATAAAAATGAGATGGAGGTAGTAAGATTTATATATGCAAAATGAAATAAATAGCAAAGTTCGTGTATATATACATAATATTCTAACTTATTTAGTTTACAAACATAGTATCCAAACACTTTGTTTGAGTATTTGGAATTGAGGTAGGGGAGGGGATGAGAAAAAGACTAGGAAAGGAAAGGGAGAGAGATGAGAGGGAAGATTGCTTCTTAAACTTTTCTTTGTTGAAGGAAAAATAAATTGTCTTCGGTAAGGGAGACGAGGATTCATATATATATCATCTGGAGTAAAGATTGATGTTTCATGGAGGTGAATGTAATTTATTACTTCTTAGATGTAAAACGTAGCAGAAAGGTAGTGATAGTGGTAGTGGATTTTAGGTTGTTTCAAGTAGTAAGAACTAATCACATTGGCTGATGTTTTATTTTGCGGGTAAATTAGTGGGGGTGGAGGGAGGGTGCATTTGTGGAAGGGTAATGAGTTTAACGAAGATAATGATAATAAATAAGGTTATTTATCAACAAAATATCGCTTGCATTAAAACATATAGGTAACATGAATAATAACAAGAAACCTCAAAAGATCATACTGATAAACTTAATTTTGACCCCATCCATCCAAATTAAATTAAAATCTTAATTCCAACAACATTGTCGAGAGCAAGGGTTAGTTTCCATTGGATTGTGGATTTTTCTAGAAGTAGGGGTTTAGTTTTTCACTTGGTTGGATAAATTTGAGACAAGTTTCGAAGACAAGGATCGATCTTTCAAGGGATGAGATTGTTTTAGATCATGTGTGTGAATATGGAAAAAAATAGGGGTCGCATGAAGGATTTTGTTTCAAATGAGAAGATGGGGGGGGGCAATACTATTGTTATAGGGGGTGTCATAAGTAGCCCTAACCATGTAGTATTGCGTTGGAATTTGGTTCACATTCAAAGGTACGTCTATAGTTTGACTGGGAGATATAACATTTAACTACCTGTAAATGTTTTTACGTAACTACCATTTGACCCAACAATGATTATTGTTTTCCTTGACCAATTGAAAAACAAACAGGTATTAATGAACAAGATTTAAAAACTCTCAGTCCCAAGTATCATATATATAAACTTCATATTGGTTATATTTTCTTAAAAAAACAACATTGTCTAGAGCAAGGGTTAGTTTACATTGGATGATGGATTTTTCTAGAAGTAGGGGTTCAGTTTTTCACTTGGTTGGATAAATTTGAGATAAGTTTCGAAGACAAGGATCGATCTTTCAAGGGATGAGATTGTTTTAGATCATGTGTGTGAATAGGGAGGAAAAATAATGGTTTGCGTGAAAGATTTTGTTTCAAATGAGAAGATGGGGGCCAAGACTATTGCTATAAAGAGAGGGGGGGGGGGGTAACCAGTCTTAGCCATGTAGTATTGCGTCAAAATTTGGTTCACATTCAAACGTACTTCTATAGTTTGACCGGGAGATATAACATTTTAACTACCTTTAAATGTTTTTACATAACTACAATTTGATCCAGCAATGATTAAATTATGATTGTTATTCGAAAGAAGGAGATTTGTTGCATCATTTGAGTTGATTATGCAGAGTAAATATTATTGTTTTCCTTGACCAATTGAAAAACAAACAGGTATTAATGAACAAATTCTAAAAACTATCAGTCCAAGTATCATATATATAAACTTCATATTGGTTTTATTTTCCTAAAAAAAAGTATTTTATTCTTATGTCAATATTATGTTAACGGAAATTATTTGTTGGTCATGCGGCATACATAAAATCTTAGACATGAACGATGTACTATATGTCTATATTCCATTTTATTGTGAAATTTATCACACATTATTTTAATATCCGTGCAACGCACGGGCAAGAAAACTAGTTTACTCTTATAAGAAGGTTATTTCAACCGAAAAATTATCATCATTTAACTTCAATTGACAAATTATTATCTTACTATTGTCCATCTACCATTACTAGTTTAAAACTCCTGTAAAGTTACACGGATAAATATAAAATAGTATTTAGATTTTGATCTCATAATTATTCTTGAGAAGTTTTACAATTTGATAGAAGTATTAAGTATGTAGGGAACTACTAGGGAAGTATGGAACAATGAACTATTGTAGAAGTCAATAAGGAATATGGAAATTGGAAACAATTATTAAGTTTTACGCTCATAAAACCAATTTCAATTTTAATCTTCACCTACAAATAATTTATATTTCGCCCAAGTACAAACAACTTGTTATATCGTATATAAAACACAACCATATGAGAAACTAGTTTTAAACCCGTGCAAAAAATGCACGGGTCATAATAACAGGTGTTATTATTGATACATGATCATATAAGTAAGTGTTATTAAATGTACAATGTCGTAACATTATAAATAAGTCTATAATTCAAGATTCGACGTAATATAATTTCATAATTTCAGTACAGTCTTCATTCTGATGACATAATACGGTTTTTCATCATTAACGTTACTAACCTACATATAACGTACATATAATTTAAAGAAAAAAACGGTCTTCATCTGCGACAATGGTTTTCATCATTAATGTAATTAAACTAATCGATTCAATCTATTAACGTAATATAATTTCATAATTTGGCCAGCTCTAATCTTCCTTTCAACAAAAAAATGTTTGGCAAACTAGCTGAAAAGGTAGCTGATTGTGGTAAAATGATGTAAACGGGTATTAATAATTATTTAATATTATAGATTCAAGGGGTAATAAATGGAAAATAATTTATTTCAGGTATCTGTTCAAATGCTACTCTATTTAGCATTTCTGGAGTGAAACCTCTAACTCGACAATTTAAGCGAAAAAAGGAAAGTACGAAGCCTAAGTTTGCATGAAATAAACTGTTTGTTTAGGCGTGTCCTTAGAGGACGATTTGGATATGACTAGACCCGAACACAAAGTAATAGGACTAGCCACTATAACTCAAAGCACACAGCAAATGAATTACCAACCCAAGCACAAAGCAATGGAGCTCTTCAAGCACAAAGCAAAGAAGAGATTTTGATTTGAAGAAAACACTTGGTTTCTTTCTTGGTTTTAACTTAATCAAATCTGAGTTTTACACCTAGAGACTTGGCTTATATATAGCCCAAGTCCTTCTAATCCTAACCATCCAATTTACATCCAAGGATTAGCAAAAGATAAGCAATAAACAAAGGAAAAAGGACAAGAGTCCCTCCTAGACAGACGTGTGACTCTACAACAATAAGAACAATGCTAATGACTCTTCTCTAGGTCTTACATAAGTCTTACAACAAAAGGAACACATGAGCTACCTAGAGAATAAAAAATTGGAGACTTCCTTGGTCAAAATTTCAGCTGAAATAAGCCCTTAAGAGCAGCCCCCAAAGCTCTTACACAAGCCTTACACAAGTGTAAGAATGAAAGCGACACTTGGACCTCTCTTGAAAGCGAAATTTGAACCTCTTTTGAAATTGAGAAAAGCAGCCTCCTTGGACTATCTTGGCCGGCCAAAAGCATCTCCTTAATCCTAGTATTGTCTTGATTTATTAACTAGAAAGGATAGGACCATTTGGAGGCGAACATAGGCCAATTGTTGAAAACCGATTAACTTGTTACTCGGTTTTGTCTTGTGATTTTTTCCTAGCTCAGATCCTTATTCGAAATGAAGTCCCTATACAAAAAGTCTCAAGATTCATTATAGAAATGAGACGTAACAAAATTTACCATGCTTTGTTAGACGAATTTTGAGTTTGACCCTAAAACAGAAGACGAGCCAAAACCGGGTTATAGAACATCTCAGGAATTCAGAAGCATTTTATAGAAGTCATATCTCTTAGCTTCGGATGAATCATAAGTCCTATAATAGCTCGTTTGAAAGCTAATGAAGTTAAATTTCATCTCCAAAAAGAATCAACCTTAAACAATGAGTAAATTTTGAGTTATTCAACGTTTAGTGCTGATGGGTCAGAAGTTGTCCAGAAAAGCATAGGCTATTTGCATCGCCTATATCTCAAGCTATAGAATTGATATTATGGTGATTCAAAATCCATGATCTAGTTAAGACCTTAAGCTTTCCAATGACATAAGAATCAAAGGATTTTCATGAGTATAACTTGAGATATAAAGCTTGGAAATCAGGCCCGCTGGAATGACACTTCAAAAAGTGATGAAATGCATTCAATTGTGATCCATTCTTTGGACTTTTTTTTGGCTTAAAAATGAATCACAATGCAACAAATTTTGTTGCAAACTCCCTTTATTTAAAATAATTTGCCCTCAAATTCTCGACATTCTCATGACTTCCTCCCGGATCATAGACTAGAATGGTGAATGGAATGAGAAGTGTTGCACCATTCCCAATTTTAGATTGCCCACTTAACCAAGTATTGATTGTTCCTCCGAGATAAAATGTGGGGTGTATGACATCTTCCCTAAACTTCAACTCCCCTTTGATTGTGGTTGAGTGTTCACGACCGAGGATTGAAATCTCCACAAGTAGTTCTGAAATATGTGCACCCATACAAGACTTATTGATTCTACTTGTGCTCATTCTTGCTTTACCCTTGATTGAATCCCAACAAGTTCCACCATTGAACATGACCATGGACTGTCCAAACTTCACGGTTTGAATGTTAAGTAGTCTTTGGTCGACAATCACTTCTCTAGGCCTCAAATAAGTAGTTTGGTCATTCATGGCTCCATGGGTAAGGGTATGGCTACTCTCCTCCTCACTAGTAGGCTCATGTGTTGAGTTGAAGGGGGTTTTAATTTTAAAACATGGGCTCTCAAATGTAGCACTACATGAGCTATTCATCTCACTATACAAGTGCTCATGGCATTTGGCTCAAGGGACTTAGGATTAGGACAAGCAATGTCCAAGCATGGCACAACTCCTTGGTCTAAGCTTTCCTCATTTCCATCTGTTTTGGCTACCTCTAAACTGTCCCCTTTAGCTAAAACCTCATGGTTCTTAGGCCTTCTTAAAATCTTCTCAACATCCAAAGCCAACTCAAGCAATTCATCATATGAATGCATCATTTTCAAGTTGATTTTCCTAGCAATTTCAGATTTCAAGCCAAAGTAAAATCTGATTTTTTGGAAAGGATTAAATTCATTATCACACACAAAGTGTAAGTCCTCAAATAATTTTGCATACTCAATAACACTCAAGGAATTTTGTTTTAGGGTTTTAAATTCATCCCATAAATCATCCATGGTAGAACAAGGCAGAAACTTTAGTCTCATGTTCCTTTCAAGTTTAAACCACGAACTTATCATACTCTTCCCTTCCATTCTCCTTGAAAAATTAAGTATTATACCAAAACAAAGTAACGCCCTTCAAACAAGACACAACCAATTTACACTTCTCTTTATCAGAAAAACACTTGTTCTCGAAATAGCATTCAACATCAAACAACCAAGAAACAAATGCTCTCTTGTTTTCACCATTAAATGAAGGAAGTAATGGTGTGTTACCTTTGCCTATAAGGGTAGGAGAGGACTTAGAACACTCATAGGGTAGGAGGTGTTCTCCACGACACAAATCAGGAGGTTTTGGTTCCCTTGGAACTCTATGACATCCGATTGCACTCCTTGTTTGCACATCACCTTCATACCCTTTTGTTAGAGCTTGCAACTTTACCGTAGAAGCTTAGCTTGTAAGGACTTGGAAATGGAACCAAGGTCCCAAGGCTTTATCTTTGAGCATGGAAAATGAGGAACATACTCCATTGCTACTGATTTTCCAATGGAAAAACCGAATGACAAAACTTTAATAATAAACGGATTTTTTAAACAACAAACCGAAGGTTTGATAAACTCTCTTCACTCATTAGGTTGTTTTTGTATTTTTTTGAATGTAGTTAGGAAAATTGACTCACAAGACTAAACCAAAGCTCTGATTACCAAGTTGTAGTGAAACCTCTAACACAACAATTTAAGCGAAAAAAAGGAAAGTACGAAGCCTAAGTTTGCATGAAACAAATCCTTTGTTTAGGCGTGTCCTTAGAGAACGATTTGGATATGACTAAACCCGAACACAAAGCAATAGGACTAGCCTCGATAACTCAAAGCACACAACAAATGAATTACCAACCCCAAGCACAAAGCAATGGAGCTCTTCAAGCACAAAGCAAAGAAGAGATTTTGATTTGAAGAAAACACTTGGTTTCTTTCTTGGTTTTAACTTAATCAAATATGAGTTTTACACCTAGAGACTTGGCTTATATATATCCCAAGTCCTTCTAATCCTAACCATCCAATTTACATCCAAGGAGTAGCAAAAGATAAGCAATAAACAAAGGAAAAAGGACAAGAGTCCCTCCTAGACAGCCGTGTGACTCTACAATAATAAGAACAATCCAAATTACTCTTCTGTAGGTTTTACATAAGTCTTACAACAAAAGGGACACATGAGCTACCTAGATAATCAAAAATTGGAGCCTTCCTTAGTCAAGATTCCAGCTGAAATAAGCCCTTGAGAGCATCCCCCAAAGCTCTTACACAAGCCTTACACAAGTGTAAGAATGAAAGCGACATTTGGACCTCTCTTGAAAGCGATACTTGAACCACATTTGACATTGAGAAAAGCAGCCTCCTTGGACTATCTTGGCCGGCCAAAATAATCTCCTTAGTCCTAGGATTGTTTTGATTTATTAACTAGAAAGGATAGGACCATTTGGAAGCGAACATAGGCCAATTGTCGAAAACCGATAAACTTGTTACTCGGTTTTGTCTTTTGATTTTTTCATAGCTCGGATCCTTATTCGAAATGAAGTACCTGACAAAAAGTCTCAAGATTTATTATAGAAATGAGACGTAACAAAATTTACCATGCTTTCCTAGACGGATTTTGAGTTTGACCCCAAAACAGGAGATAGGTCAAAACCGGGTTATAGAACATCTCAGGAATTCAGAAGCATCTTATAGGAGCCATATCTCTTAGATTCTAATGAATATTAAGGCCTATGAGAGCTCGTTTGAAAGCTAATGAAGTTAACTTTTTTCTCCAAAAACAGCCAACCTTAAACAATGAGTAAATCTTGAGTTATTCAACGTTTAGTGCTGATGGGTTAGAAGTTGTCCAAAAACGCATAGGCTGTTTGCATCGCCCATATCTCAAGCTATAAAATTGATATTGTGGTGATTCAAAATCCATGATCTGGTTAAGACCTTAAGCTTTTCAATGACATAAGAATCAAAGGATTTTGATGAGTATAACTTGAGATATAAAGTTTGGAAATCAGGTCTGCTGGAATGACACTTCAAAAAGCGAGGAAATGCATTCAATTATGATCTATTCCTTGGACTTTTTCTTTTGGCTTAAAAATGAATCACAATGCAACAATTTTTGTTGCAATTTCATTTCAGGTAAATTATTTGACCAAATAAGTTACTTGCCAAACACTTGTAAAAAAATCAGGTAACTGAAATTTTGGTCAAAGAAGCTACTTTGGCCAAAGAAGCTACCTGAAGTGTCGTTCCAAACAGAGGCTTAAGAGACTAATTGATAGTTATAAATATTGAATATGACATATATCTATATTTTTTTACCTCTTATTGATAGACATTTGTAACAAGAAAATTTATAAAACAATAGCAAACTTTTAAAATTGGACTTTGATATATTCGAAAATATTGGTACAAAAAAAAATTCTAAAATATGACAACACGGCATGAGCAAATTGATGAACAATGACTAAGATGGCATAAACAACAACAAAAAAAACCCAATTTTAACATAGCGTTTTTAGTGGTACATTTTAACCTGATTTCTACATTAAGTAGACTATATAATCAGTTGTACTGGTTGTATAGAATAGATGTAATACTACGGTTTTATGTGTCTATGGGTACTCTATCGAGTGGGGCTTACTCTGACGAGTAAGTAGTTTTTCTGCGCAAAACAGTAGGCTGCCTGTAGGGTACTCGATCGAGTAAGTGCGTTTTACGGGTTGATTAGCCGGGTTTTGTTAATAATGCGAGATTAATATAAAAGGGATTCCGTTACTTTGTTTAATCACTTTTAAAACTCTAAAAACTTTTCAAAGAGAAGATTAACAGTTACGTACATCGCATCCATCGCATTGTTAACAAATCCCAAGGCTAGGAGTGTCGGATTGCATTGTTCTTTACGCCGTTGTGATCGTCGTGTCGAGGGTAAGCTTTTTATATAATTTTCATAATGTTTTGATAAGTTTGGTCAAACTCTAATTGAGTAATATTGGGGGGTTTTTGGGTGATTGTGGTAGTAATTGTATGTATACGTGTTATAGGAGGAGGATTCGTTGAGGAAAGATTCTGATTAGCTGCTAGACCGTCTGTGGTGTTTGCATTCCAGTTAGGGTTTCCCTACTCAGTATTGGTTACATAGTATTGTTGGTGATTGTTGTTGTTGTTGTTGTTGTTGTTGATTCTTTATCGTATTGGTATTGGTTTTTGATAATTGTTGATTGTGTAAGGTGATTATTGTATAACTGTCTGTGATCTTCGGGGTGCGTCCCTGGCTGAGTGAAGTCACTTGCGGAAGTGGCTTCACGCCCTTGATTCGCCTTCTATGGAACCCGCCACAAAAAAGATGTGCACATTAATGAACATGGGTTTATCGCTCGAAGGAGATGAGCGGGGCTTAGGTGGGAACGACTGCGGTCCCCCACTGGCGGCGAGGAGTACTTGTTGCGTTGGGTACTCTGGCAGGGCTACACACTTTAGTGTGTAGTCAGATGTGTGGAGATGGGATGGAGTTTGGAGATTGTTTGATTGCAGTATTGTTTTTGTGTTGCAGCTGTTGTTTTGTGTAATCAGTACTGACCCCGTTAATTGTTTTAAAACCTGTTGTGATCCATTTTGGGGGATGGTGAGCAATTGTTGATCAGGTATGATGGCTTACGCGAGGGATAGCTGGGATGGAGTCATCACGTGGTCTAGAGTCTTCCGTTGTGTCTCGAACTAGCTAGTTGCTTTTAGTTGATTGGATTTGAGAACATTTGTATTTCTTTTATCAGTTTTGGATTTGGTTGTATCACTTAAACTTTATTACTGCTTAAGTACATTTCGTTATTGTCCATTTGATTATCATTGCCTCGGGTAACCGAGATGGTTGCATTCTCATACCTTAAGTGGTCCTGGTAAGGCACTAAGAGTATGGGGGTGTTACAATAGATCCCGAACTTTATAATGTTTTTACTTGAGTTTAAACCTACATATCACGAGCTTTATTTAAAAGAATCTGAGCTACATTATAAAAATATTAAACTTAAAAAATTATAATGAATAAAAATAATATATATGAGTTCAATTAGATTTTAATTTTTGACATTAAAATATTAAAATATAAATAAAAAATTATAAGAACTCGAAAAAAATACACATAAACTCAGTTAAATCGGTTATAATTATACAATGCTCATTATACAATCAGTTGTATAATAGTATTTGTGTGACTTCTATGGCAAAATGAATCTAATACAAGTCAAACACAAAATTGAACTATTGGCGCTTCTTTAAGGATTAAGGTATTACTTTCTGAACTGAAGTAGACCGGAAATGAATTAAATTAAATTTAACTGGATTTATGAGTTTTGATAGAATTGAATTGAGCTTAGATATGTTAAACGGGTCGAGTTATACAGGTTACGAGTGTGACACCCCTCGATAGGGCATCAAAAGAACTGTTAAATCTAAGCGGAAAATACGGGATTTTTAAAACCTTTAAAAGTTTAAAGTGTGAAATCCACCATAAGTTATAAAATGAAAATGAAAAGTAAGATAATTAAGTTTTACAATTAAAAACAAAGTGCGTTGGGGAAAAGATATCCCACGAATAAGCACAAGTCTAACGATAGGTGAGTCTAAGAAAACGATAGCTAAAGTCCAAGGGTCAACGTTCTCTCTAGCTCACACGTCTTCCCCATAATCTGCATCACAAACCTGTCATTCATGTAAACATGAACGCCACAGTCAGTGGGGAGTAACTCAGGGTTCTCCCAGCCACAATATGTCAAAATACAAGTAAGCAAGAACTTAATTAAACATATTGATCATACATCATACTTGAATAATAATGAACAAGGGGATATAAACAATAATCATAATGAGATAGGCATATTACATTCATGATGAGATAAGCATGGTACATTATATTAAATATGCATTCAAGGGAGTAGAATAACTAAGTCAACCAATTTCATATTAACTCGACTCAACTATTCATGTGAGATAATTAAAATAATATGGAAGACACGAATACGGTCGTTTGGACAAAAACACGCATTTCAAGGAAATATAACATAGATATGAGATTAGTCATCGAATCATATGAATAGGATAAATGACGGATCAATTAAATGGGAAATACATGGATGGAAACCATAGCCATTACTTTGAAAATCTCTTAACAAACATTTCACGGGACGTGGCTACCAATGTCGCATTCATACTTATGGCTTGCATCTCACCATAAGAACGGATGGAAACATCGATCCCGGCGATCATATCACAACTAGAAGCTTGCATCTCACCTCTAGTATCCGATAGGACCAAGACTCTCACAAACAATCATAGGAGACATGAACTCTCGTATATAAGGACACGCCAATGACCATAATCAAGCAAGACATTTACGTAGTATGGACCCACGAGACAAACCCCTAGACTCCAACCTCCTGGTAGGACGACGATCATAATACGGTCCTAGTCTAAATCTGGCCAGACTCTCGGGATGGGCGACACCCGATTCGACATGCGGTGACCTATCCGCATCCAAGACTCGATCCATGACACCTAACCGTGCCCCAAGGTCGAGTAACCCCGAATCGGAACCATGGTACCTAACCGTACCCCAAGGTCCGAAGAGGCGGAAGGATAACCCAACTCGGAAACAATGGCACCTAACCGTGACCCAAGGTCCGCA
This sequence comes from Silene latifolia, assembly GCF_048544455.1. Lineage (NCBI taxonomy): Eukaryota > Viridiplantae > Streptophyta > Magnoliopsida > Caryophyllales > Caryophyllaceae > Silene > Silene latifolia. The sequence goes on from NC_133534.1 coordinate 46,508,689, forward strand.
AGGGTAAATAAATAAGGAATGTCAAGTCGTCACACAATGTAAATCGTCACATTTGGGTCCAAAAGAGAACAACAATAATTCACATTATCATAACATAAACAAATCCTAAATTGACCATTTACCAATCATAAGAAGGATGCATAATTAAATAAATGATTAACAGAAGTTATAAGTGAAGAGAAACCATAAGAGAACTCTTAGCCGGGTGGGGACCAAACCCGCACCAGTTATGAGCATTAGAACGAAGAGTAAGAAGCATATGAAGTAAATCGTGCAAAATAACGTATAAAAACACTTAACTTAACCAAGTAGATGATCACTTGATAAGAAAATAACCTTAAAATGAATGTTGTCCACAATGAGCTGAAGCTCAAACTTTACGGCATTTAAAATGTCACTTCCCAAAAATTCAGTCAAGGATGAGCTTCGGCTCATTTGCACCAGAATTTAAATAACACCATTATAATGAAGAAATTCAACCAACACACCACCAATTTTACCCAAAGTTGCTTCAACATCATTGTTGGACACATAATCAACCTCCAAGTATCAATTATACAATTAAAAACAAGAATCCACAACCTACAACATTCATAAATTACTCCATGTTCATGAATAAGACTTAATAAGGTAAACTCAACATAAAGATTCCATCTTTTTCATTCAAAAGCTTAGATCTCAACATACCCACATACTAAATCACAATTTAAGACATATTTCAAAACAACCATACTACCAACTTCATCATTTACAATATTAATCCAATAAATGATCTCATGACATAATTAAACATGTCAACTAAGCATGATTAAGACGGTGATGGGGCATATTCTGCACCGTTGACCAAGTCAACACACTGAGCAAGGTCAAAGATATCCACAGCAAAGTCAACGACTCAGACAGCCTAGCCGATGCATCCCATCGGCCTGTCACCTGGGTCTCAGCCTGACAACCTGCCAGCCGGGACACATATCCGCGTACTCATATCCAAGACCCTCGACCAGGCCGCCACAGGTCCATCGGCCGAGGGCACAATGGTCTTTCCACCTGATAGCCACTTGGCCACTTGGCCACTACGTGACAAAAGGTAAAAGTCTATAAATACTCCTCAACCTTCATTGAGGAAAGGATCCCACAACTTAACCTAAATACACTATTCATCTGGTAATATCCTCTTGATCTCTCTAATATACACTCTTAATCAAGCTACCACAACTTACCTCTCTAAGTTAACTGACTTGAGCGTCGGAGTGAGTACGCTCGGCCAAAGCCGAGCCCTCAGTTTGTTCATCGTTTCAGGAGACCGCAAGGAGGATTCAAGCAAAAACGACATCCTACGAGCTACGAGTGGTAACAAATATCTGCTCTGGAATTACACCCGGAACAATTGGCACCGTCTGTGGGGAAAGATACTAGAAGCTAATCACATTCATTCCCAAACAAAAAAAAAAATATATAACACACAAAAACCCACCCAAAAAGCTAAGATGTCGAAACAACAAAACGCGGTCGTGACCGACGAAGCCGCATTCTACCAAGATGATGCTTTCAACAACTCTGGAGTCGTGCAGCCCTCCACCGGCGGAGTAATCCAACCAGAGTTCGGGATGCCAATAATACCCGACACGCCGCTGCCAGCCAACCAGGTCACCATCATGGGACAGGTGGTTGACGTAGCGAAACTGAAAATGCTCCTGGACCTAATCAGTAATACGCCCGCTCACACTGTCACGCCGACAAGAGAGGCGGAAACTGTCCTAAACGTGACTCCAAGAAATTTGAACGGAGCACTAGGAGAAGCTGACCCAGCCAAGACGTCGGGGGAGCCCAAAGTGGGCGCGGTAGACCTAAGTCCTTCCCGCACTCGTGGGAGGACAGCGTCCCCGCCACACGAACGAGGCTCACCCCGAAGGAGCCAGAGGAGTCCGACTCAGCAGAGTTGGAGAAGAAGTCCGAGTCGAAGAAGGAGCCCCTCCCGCTACGGGGGGAGGAGCCAGGTTAGGGATGCGAGGAGCCGATCGCCGCGTGTCGTTCGACACGTGGTTAGGCAGCCCCTCAACGCCTACGTCCTAGAAGTCCCGGTGCCAACTAAGCTCAAGTTGCCACCTATTTCATACAAAGGAGATAGTGATCCATCCGACCACGCTGAGGCTTTCGAGTCTTACATGTCGGTATGGGAACAGCCTGATGAGGTCTGGTGCCGAGTTTTCCCAACAACTTTGCATGGGATGGCTCAGAGCTGGTATAAAGGGCTTCCCGACGGCTCGGTGTATTATTACGCCGACCTGAAGGACGCTTTCCTAGCCAAAGTATTCCGCAACAAGAGAAGAGCCGTAGAGACATCCGACCTCCCGACTATCGACAGGAGGGAGGCGAGTCTCTCCGGAGCTATGTGAAGAGGTTTGATGGACAGGTCCAGCAGATTCGAGAAATTAATCCCGAACTGGCGGCCTTCGCACTGATGAAGGGCCTCCCAAGGGGAGCCTTAAAAAATGAGCTCATCAAGAGCGGAGGCCTGGGCTTGGACGCCGCCAGAAAGTTGGCCGACCAAGCCATCAAGGTAGAGGACTATCACAAGACCTGGGTAGGCCCTAGCGAGGCCGAGCACTCAGAAAAGAAAGGCCACCGGGAGGACAACCCGGATGAAAGGCGCCGTGGCAACAACGGGTCGCGGTCCGATGAAAGGCGCCGTGAGAATAATAGGTCACGGTCAGACAAGCCTGCCTGGAAACGAAGCTCGGCGGATGCCGGGGGGAGCTCGGGAACGTACTACAAAAAACGGTACGATGATCACACCCCCCTAGTCGTATCGGCCGCCGAGGTTTTCGCTTTGAGCAAGAACGAGGGCCAGAAATGGGAAAGACCCCCTAGGCCGAGGAGTGACGGTGACACGAGCCAGTACTGTGAGTACCACGGCCACACCGGACACTTAACCAACGATTGCCGACACACCGAAGGATGCCATTGAAGAACGATCCGAAAGGGGAGCCTCGGTAAATATGTTGCTGAGGCCAAAACCCGATGCCGGCGGATCGAATAGCAAGTCCGCCTCAGAGCGGGTAGGAGTAGTCAATGTCGTCCTCAGGGACAACGAGAGCAGTGGGTCCGCTCATGAGCACAAACGGCCCCAGGATGAACCTTATCCGGCCATCAACTTTGTGCCCAACACAGCAACCCCCGCTCCCAGCATCCCAGACATGACCATCGGACAGGGGGACTACGATGGAGTCGTCGCTTTTCATAGCGACCTACTTACAGTCCGCCTGGACATAGCCAACCACTTGGTGAAGAGGTGCCTGATTGACACAGGCGCCTACACAAACGTAATGTACAGAGAATGCTTTCTCAGCCTCGGGCTGAGGATTGAAGATTTGAGCCCCTGCACCAACCCGTTGTACAGCTTTTCTGGGGACGGCCTGGTACCCCTGGGGTCGGTCAGATTGCTGGTGAGGTTCGGGCGGGGGTGCGCCAAGAGTGTTATGTCCGAATTCGTAGTCATCGACGGCACGTCCGCCTACAACGTTCTCATAGGTCGGGTCACTTTGAGCGAAATCGACGCTGTGATATCCATCGGGCCCCGACAACGATATATGTCTCGGACCGGGGGGAGGCGCAGAAGCTCATCTCGAAGAACGAGGAGGATCCCGATTTATGGGAGGTTTACGCTAATGGCCCCTCCGCGACGAATAGCTCGAAAGCCGACATCGTTATTATCAGCCCAAACGGAGACGTGTTTGAGCACGCCTTAAAGCTTACCTCATTGGCCTCAAACAATGAATCCAAATACGAGGCGGTAATAACCGGAGTTAAGCTAGCTAAAACCGCCGGAGCAGAGCGTATCATGGTGACGACAGACTCACTCTTAGTGACCAGCCAGATCAAAGGAGAGTACAAACGACGGCCGTCCCCATGAGGGTAGCCTAAACTCTACCTACCAAAGCTTTACAAAGAGCGAAGAAACAAAAAAGCAAAAGATTACAGACTTGGGATTTGAAGCGCCAAAAGGATGGCAGGGAGAGAAGGCTCAATAATTGGCCCCCGAACAGCTAAAGCTATCCGAGACGCCGGGTGAGTCTGGTGACGACCGCCCGTCTCCCTATGCTATTCTTTGCCCCACGTCGATGGGCGAAGCATCTTCGGTGGTCGGCTTTGAGGAAGGCTGAACATTTTCCAGCAGCTTCAGCCTCTCACCCTCCTTCACTTCCACATCAGAGGCCGCCTTGACCTCAGCTATCTGAGCCGCCTTCGCCGCCTCCGCCTCCTGTGCGGCCGCTGCCTCCGCAGTTTCAGCCATCTCATCCAGAAGCTGTTCAAACTTATCCCACGGGAAAGAGCCCTCGGGGAAGAGCCTCCTTATTGCCTCCCTGGCCGCCTCCTCGGCTTGGTCCCGAAACTGGACGCACATTTTAGGGAGGAGATCATCTTGAAGCATTTCAATATCCTTCTCTTTTTTAGCAAGGATAGCTGCGTGTCCCCCGAGCACCTCCGCCTTTTTCGGAACCGATCCTCCCACTCGTCCCTCTTGGCAACCACAGCGTCGTAGGCACCCTTATACCTGTCCCGCTCCTCCATCATCTTGGCCGCGGCGCCATCAGCATCCTCAACTTTGGCCCTCTCGGCCCTCAGCAGCTTCTCAGCTTCCTCCGCACGCCTCTCGGCAGCATGAAGATCCAGCTTAGCCTTCCCGGCTTCCCCCCTCGCAGCAGAGAGATCAAGCTTGAGCTTTGCAATCAGCGGCCCAGATTGGGCCGTGGCCTTTTCTTGCTCCATGATGAGGGAGGCGGCTAGACGGCTCCATCTCCCCAACCTCTTATATATTTTCTCACCCTCCGCCACGAGCTCGGTGGGAGTAACCTTCTGGGGTGAGGAGTCCACGATGACGTTTTTGTCACCCGCCTTCTCAATCGCCTTCTTCTCAGGCTGCTTCCCTACTTGCCGTTCGGTGAGAACGGCGCCGCCGACGATGGATCTACAAAAAATTTACACAGAGCATCCATGTCACCATGCATTGACACGTCAGAAAGCCTGTCGTCAGGAATGTCCAACGAGCCGGCTAAATCCGAACCACAGGTTAAATCCGTACCAGTTCGAACCCTCTTAGCTGGAGGGCTAGTGGAAGCAGGCTTCTCCCCGGCAACGGTGGAAGCAGACGGTGGGTCTTTCCTCTTCTTCGGAGAAGGGACCTTAGCAACGGTCGCCTCCTCCTCAGTAATGTTGATCACCTCCACATGATCCTTTTCGACCACTGGGGTCGAAGAGGGAGTAGCCATTGATACAGCCGTCGACTTGGACGCTGCCTTCTTTGATCTTTTCGGCACGCCTCCAAGAACCCGTGCATGGGCCGTCTCCTGATCCAACCCCCTCGTCTGCTTCTCCATGACTTCGTTGGGGGATAGTCTACGATCACGAAAATCGGCCGTAGGACGCCGCTGTAAGACCTTCCCGTCCTTGTCAAGCCCTAACCTCTCCAAGTCCTTCTCAGACAGAGCCTGACCAAACCGATCTGCAAGAAATCGAACAAGAGTTACATAAAGGAAGTAAAACAAAGCTCTGAAAAAGGAACATAACAAGCAAAGGTGGGCCTCACACCGACCCCACTCACCCCAGTTGAGGGCCGGTATGAGGCCGACGCGGCATAACAGCTCATCCTGAAGAATAATCTGAGTCGGGGGCAGCCATCCCTCCTCAGCATCAAATAGCTGCATTGCCCGCTTCTCATCCGCAGTAAGGGGGACAAACGAAGCGTCCATCTTAACCTTGCTACCCCAGGAGACGTGTTTCTCATACTCTTCCCGGGTCTCACACCGTAGGTGAACGGGGCTCTGGAAGGACCGAGGCAAGGGGTAGTCCTCCGGCACTCGGACGTACACCCATCGCCCTTGCCAGTCTTTGCAAGAAGTAAGTTTGTTCACGGAGACATAGCCTGGCTCCGTCTGTACGCTATACCATCCCACTTTGCCGGATTTTGACGGCCGAAGACTATGGAGTCGGCGGAATAGATTGACCGTAGGGGTCTCCCCCTTAAAAACACAGAGCCATACAAAGCCGACTATCGTCCTCATGGCCAACGGATGCAGTTGGGCCACGACAACGTTCATAGCTTTAATGATGGCCATGACGTGTTCATTTAAAGGAAACCGGAGCCCATACTCCAGATGCCTAAGATGCACGCCGATATGACCCGGGGGAGGACAGCAGACCGCCTGACCCTCCCCAGGGATAACAATTTTATACCCCTCACCAAGGAAGAAGTGATCTCCGAAAAGAGTTCCTCCGGAGCTGCTTGCGAATTTATTTGTCCAGACACGGTCGAGGCCAGTCGTGCAGGCCTCACCATGATCCGGAATAGTCATCCTCCCACCATCAACGGGGGCCCCCTCACCATGATCCGGAGTAGTAATCCTCCCACCATCACCGGGAGCCCCCTCATCATCATCAGCATCATCCTCATCCTCCAACTCCTCCAGGAGGGGCAGATCAACTACGGGAGAAGGAGACCTAGGGCCCCCAAACCTTAGCGGGGTGGCCTCCAGTCCCTCCTCCTCATCAAGACGCGACGGGGAACTCCCCGGCGCAGAAGTACCAGTCCCGGCATCAGCAGACATGTTCACAGCAATTACTAACGAAATAAGAAGTGAGAAGTTGTTTGTTTACCTCAAAGAAAAACACTCGCCGGATCAAATACTCGGAAGATTGGGAAGACAAAGGCAGTCCTTGAAAGTTTAAAAGAGATGAAGATTTTGGAGAAAATTTGAGAAAATAAAATGGAGGCCAAAATCACGGAATAACTGCCCTATTTATAGAGAAAAGCCCATGAAGAAGGACCAATCAGGGCACAGCCCATGAAGCGTCAACCAATCAGCGAACATACACGTGTCAGACATGCAACCGCGGAATGTCAATCGTTGCAACAGTTGAATGTCAATCAATGCAACAGTGACCAAGCGTCTTCAACACGCCCATTCACATCTCTTCACCTGTTCATCTTCCTCAACAAATTCCTATGTAACTGCTCTCCGCCGGCCACATGGTCAACCAAGCTAGGAAGCACCGGCCTGGGGGCAATAAAAAACAACCGGCACTCTCAACCCTGGTCTCGGCCAGCGTCACTTTCTTTTTCCACATCGGATGCCCTTTACACATCCATGTGGAGGGGGGGATATGGTACGGCCTACGAATGATTATGCCGACGGAGAAGAAGCCGATGCATCAGAAGAATCAGGAGAAGCCGATGCAGAAAATTTTGCAAATTACTTGCGCAGAATATACGCTCAACATACATCGGAGCCCATACCACGACATAGACTACGCTGGGGGCAAATTGATGGGGCATATTCTGCACCGTTGACCAAGTCAACACACTGAGCAAGGTCAAAGATATCCACAGCAAAGTCAACGACTCAGACAGCCTAACCGATGCATCCCATCGGCCTGTCACCTGGGTCTCAGCCTGACAACCTGCCAGCCGGGACACATATCCGCGTACTCATATCCAAGACCCTCGACCAGGCCGCCACAGGTCCATCGGCCGAGGGCACAATGGTCTTTCCACCTGACAGCCACTTGGCCACTTGGCCACTACGTGACAAAAGGTGAAAGTCTATAAATACTCCTCAACCTTCATTGAGGAAAGGATCCCACAACTTAACCTAAATACACTATTCATCTGGTAATATCCTCTTGATCTCTCTAATATACACTCTTAATCAAGCTACCACAACTTACCTCTCTAAGTTAACTGACTTGAGCGTCGGAGTGAGTACGCTCGGCCAAAGCCGAGCCCTCAGTTTGTTCATCGTTTCAGGAGACCGCAAGGAGGATTCAAGCAAAAACGACATCCTACGAGCTACGAGTGGTAACAAATATCTGCTCTGGAATTACACCCGGAACAGACGGATTTTTCTCTAATTAACATATGTAAACAACCCATTTAATCCAATTGAACAAACATGTGACAAAAGACTAGAAATTAGTCAAACAACCATAAGACGGTTTCAAAAACCAATTTATCCAACAATGAACATGTGAAACATGTAAAGATTCATACTTTAACAAACACAAGAATAAACCACAACATATAAACACATTAAATTGACATAATGTCGAGTAACCCATCACCGTTACCTTTTTGCACTTAAATCCACAATAGACTCGTCTACCTTTCAAGAATCCACTTCCGGGTTAACTAATCTTTCTCCTAAACATAAGAAAACACAAATTAAGACTAAGAATCGAAACTAGAAAAAGGATACCGTGTGTAAAATGGCTCGACAGCCCTATACATGGAGGAAAGTCGGTTCCTTTCTTACCTAGAAAGATGGAGGGCGATTAGAGGAAGAGATAGACGCGAAAATCACTTGATTCGGACAAGAATTGAGCAAGTTATGGAGTTTTGAAGATTTGTAAGAGATATGTATAAAAATGGTGATGGTTGTTGAAGATGAATGCTGAAAAATTGGGGAGGGAGGTGTGTTCTAGGGTTTCCTTCATGATATTTATGAGGAGGAAAGAGTAGTATGTGAGCCCATTAGTCATACTAGGCCCAACATGCAAGATTGAGTCGATATACACTAGAAATTACGTCTCAAGCCCACTACAACTCAAGACGGGAAATATTATTATTATTATCATTATTATCCGACCAAAATATTTATTTTGTATTACTTAAGTTTTAAAAATATAATATTTATAAAAATCATGTTTAATAATGAAATTAATGAAATTAAATAATTTAAAATATAAATAAGACAGTAGATGGTTAATTAAATTATAAATGTCAAAATGGAAAATTCGCGGGTGTTACAATCACCCCACCTTTTAAAAAGTTTCGTCCTCGAAACTTGAAAATATAAATGAAATGTCATATAAAAATAAAACCGGAATTTTTGAAATCGGTAACCAAAACATTAAAAGCTTACTTATCGTAAGAATCAAAATCCCTTCAAAAGTTTCAAATAAAATTTTCCGACAGGACCAAATTCTCATCAAAGGAACGGAAGTGCTCTCGTTGCGCATTCAAGAACATCACATTCCAAATCGAAGATATGGTCAAAAACAAATCATTTCTATAAATCGAAAATCAAAAATACTTTCAAAAACATTAATGAAGAGTTTTCAAAAGTATAAGTCTCATTCATGGAACGAAATTGCTCTTGTCGTGCACACAAGAACGCTAACTTTCCAAGTCAAAGACAAATCTAAGACAAAAGTCACTCGTCGACAAGCGTAGGACAAGTTATTAAACGTTTCAAATAACGAGTTCTAACAACCGATCAACGTCAAAATCAAAAGAAAAAAGCAATTCACTCAAATTTTCTTTTGCAAGGGTCAAAATAGAAATAGAGGTTTCATTTCTAAATTCAAAAGGAAGTCAAATTCCTGAAAATATAACATTAAATTCTGGCAAAGAAATCATAAGTAGATCAAAGTTAGTTAGAAATTGAGCAAAATTAAAAGTAACTCGGGTTTAGCAATTAAAAATCAATAAGAAGGAGTCATACTTGTAGAACAAAAGGACAACTAAATCAAATTTCCAGTTTTAAACCTTTAAAATAGGTAGGGTTTCGTAAAAGTAACATAAACTTTTAACAATGGATCAAAACTGGTAACTTGAAATGTTTAGAAATAGTACGAAATGAAAAGAACTTAGATATCACGAAAATAAGGTACGCTAAGAGGGTTCAAACTTAACCAACAAAAGAGCTTATGATGAACTTCCTAGGGGTAAGAATTGAAGTCAAAATTACAAGGATGTCAAAGACAGAGTTTCACAGGTTACGAGTATCAAATTTAAAGGAGGAGCATGTTGAAGCGAGGAAGAGAGGTATGAACGGAAATGCTTATGCTTAAAGAAGGAAGGAATTTAAACAACAAGGAAACGCCAGGTACTCAAATCTCCAACAACAATGTCATCCTGAACGGTTCCGAAAACTTTCTAACCACAAAACTCATAACCACATAACTCTCAAGCATTTCCTCAAAACACTTACACACTTTACTCCTATGCTACCCCGTGGGTCAAGGCACTCCACCGCAATTGTTATTCCATAACTCTCAAATATAAATCGTTTACAAATGATCTCAACGAAACAAGATCAAAACTACTGAAAGAGTTACACTCATAACCAACTATCGACCACCAGGAGTTCTCACTATGGTAAAATCCTTAATCGAAGATCATAATCCCAAGTTCTTTATATTTTCTAACACTCCAAACAAAATCTTATTCACACCCGAATTCACAAGCATCATTGTTGTCAGAATCGCGATTCGATCCAACGATTCTACGATTTTACGATCTAAAAATGTTTGACCGATCCTGGATCCTACGATTCTATCATAGTTGTAGAATCTTACGATCCTATTAATTTGAAAATTTCTAGAGATGGGATCATAATACGATCCTACGATTTTACGATCCTACGATCCGATTCCATTATAAAAAAATTAATATATTGTTTTATATAATGACACCGTAAAACCTAAATTTCGTGTAAGTTGTTCATACAATGATACTAAAATCATTAATTACCAATATTTTATGAATAAATATTAATAAATAAGTGTTTTGATTTTCAATTATATGTTTTTACCAAATAAAAAATTATATTTAGTGAGTTTGTAGAATCTTGCGATTCTACGATCCGATTCTACCGATTCGATCCTACCCTCCCCATCGATCCAAAGTAGAATCCCGATCTTGACAACATTGACAAGCATAGATGATCACATTCCCCAAATCATAAAGACCACCGACCAAAAGGTAAATAGGTTTGTCATACAATTTTTCCTACTCAACTTAACTCAAGTTCCACTAATCCAATTTCGACGAAGTAAAGGTTCACAAAGAATCCTCAAAGAGCATCTCACTCACTCTACAACGTAGCCAATAACGCCATCGCTCCACTAAAGAAACAAAGATTAGTAACCGGGTCAGGAAATTATAGGAAGTCTCAAAGGGATATAGGAACATGACGAGATGTGAGATTGAAAGAGTCAAACAATAAAGATAACTAGTCAACACCAGTAAGAGATATTAGAATTAGGGAGGTATTCAAGGCAAGGGAATGACAAGTAAACATTTATACTTAAGAATTAAATACAAACAAGGTATGAACGAAGGGAAGGAATATGAACAATGGTACGAAGGAGGATTTCAAGGCTTAACCCATACGCTTCCTAAGACTTAAGGTTCTCTCTAAAAAGGTCACGCCTATTAGGATATTGTACCTCCATATCAAACAACCAAATCCAAAAACGAGGGTGAAGGCAATTCATCTCATTCCTTATATGCAAGTCTCTCTTATAGGATTACACCTCTATGTCTGATCAAGGTAAAATAAACGCTTGCTTAAGGGTTGATAAATTGGTTAGATTCCTCGTTCACCTATTCTATCACATATTAGGATTTCTCTAAAGTAAATCCACCACTCAAGTATAACAACATCTCTTTATCTCAAGTACTCGACACAACCTCAATGTTTTAAAAACCAAAGAATGATTTAACAAAGACTTCTCAATACTAAGTCTCTCTCAACTCAAGAACTCTCAAGGATCAACTAATATCAAATCACGTCACCAATCCTTTAGGGTCATCAACATCCCAAGGAATATTCTTTCAAATCCGAAATCCTAGAACTTACTTATCATCTAGTTCCCAAGAAACAAGATCTTAGTTGTAACAACGCCTTTCCACCTCATATTTCCCTCATTCTAATACCGAAGATTGAACTATGTCCTTTAACTTAACAATTGGTGTCAACCATACTATTATCCTTTCTAGCTACTAAAATAAGCGCTAAGACTTCCCAACAACGTAGTTTATTCTCACTCTCATACCATGCCTCAAGTAGTAATCAAGACCACTCTTCTAGACCAACTAATAATCCCACAATTAGCATTTCTCATATGGTAACATCTACATTAAACCCTCATATCCAAAGCAACTACGAAAGCCAATCACAAACTCGACTTACTTAGTCAATCCTACATCCTCAAATCCACCATTCAATTTCATCCATTTTAAGTCAAGTACTAAGCACTAGTATCCCAAACCACATCTGACTACACTTCCCGAGCCTTTCAGATCCCAAACATAAACAACAAGGCCAAGTTCTATACCCTTAGTAACAAATGCAACTCACACTTGACACACAGAATCCACCAATCAAATATACTCACTCTATCAAGGATCTAGGTATAAGAATCACCAAGTATGTCTCATCATACTACCTAAGTCTTTCTAACATCACAACCTCTCAAAACCAGGGTTAACGCTCAAACACAACAATGTCCTCAGAAATCAAATTTTCAACCAAGGTCAACATTCCTCAAAAGAAGGAGTACTATCCAATAGGCGTTAAGGGGGGATTATCAAGGATCAAAGGGCAAGTTATGAGAGTACAAGAGTAACTCCCCGGGAAAAGAAAAGAGAGTTTAGAAGAAGAAGAAAACATTAAGAAGTAAATAATAAGGCAAGATACACAAAGAATGAGAAACATCTTCGAGGAAGTAGAAGCATTCTTCAAAGTTGAACAAATCTTAAATTTCTGGCAAAAGGTACCAAGTCTTGATCTTCACGTTGGTAGGTTTACGGTCATTGATCCAGGGGCACAACATTTATTAAATGACAATCAACAAACATGTTAGAACGTAACAAAGAGCAAACACACTACAGACTACCACCTTAGGTCCTTAAGTCTACCCATCTCTCATTCATTATTCAAGGTCAAGTTCAAGTTTAAATTTGGGGTACACGTGTGTGCGTCGGGAGCAACATAGGCTCTGATACCAACTGTGACACCCCTCGATAGGGCATCAAAAGAACTATTAAATTTAAGCGGAAAATACGGGATTTTTAAAACCTTTAAAAGTTTAAAGTGTGAAATCCACCATAAGTTATCAAATGAAAATGAAAAGTAAGATAATTAAGTTTTACAATTAAAAACAAAGTGCGTTGGGGAAAAGATATCCCACGAATAAGCACAAGTCTAACGATAGGTGAGTCTAAGAAAACGATAGCTAAAGTCCAAGGGTCAACGTTCTCGCTAGCTCACACGTCTTCCCCATAATCTGCATCACAAACCTGTCATTCATGTAAACATGAACGCCACAGTCAGTGGGGAGTAACTCAGGGTTCTCCCAGCCACAATATGTCAAAATACAAGTAAGCAAGAACTTAATTAAACATATTGATCATACATCATACTTGAATAATAATGAACAAGGGGATATAAACAATAATCATAATGAGATAGGCATATTACATTCATGATGAGATAAGCATGGTACATTATATTAAATATGCATTCAAGGGAGTAGAATAACTAAGTCAACCAATTTCATATTAACTCGACTCAACTATTCATGTGAGATAATTAAAATAATATGGAAGACACGAATACGGTCGTTTGGACAAAAACACGCATTTCAAGGAAATATAACATAGATATGAGATTAGTCATCGAATCATATGAATAGGATAAATGACGGATCAATTAAATGGGAAATACATGGATGGAAACCATAGCCATTACTTTGAAAATCTCTTAACAAACATTTCACGGGACGTGGCTACCAATGTCGCATTCATACTTATGGCTTGCATCTCACCATAAGAACGGATGGAAACATCGATCCCGGCGATCATATCACAACTAGAAGTTTGCATCTCACCTCTAGTATCCGATAGGACCAAGACTCTCACAAACAATCATAGGAGACATGAACTCTCGTATATAAGGACACGCCAATGACCATAATCAAGCAAGACATTTACGTAGTATGGACCCACGAGACAAACCCCTAGACTCCAACCTCCTGGTAGGACGACGATCATAATACGGTCCTAGTCTAAATCGCCGACTCTCGGGATGGGCGACACCCGGTCGACATGCGGTGACCTATCCGCATCCAAGACTCGATCCATGACACCTAACCGTGCCCCAAGGTCGAGTAACCCCGAATCGGAACCATGGTACCTAACCGTACCCCAAGGTCCGAAGAGGCGGAAGGATAACCCAACTCGGAAACAATGGCACCTAACCGTGACCCAAGGTCCGCAAGGGTAAATAAATAAGGAATGTCAAGTCGTCACACAATGTAAATCGTCACATTTGGGTCCAAAAGAGAACAACAATAATTCACATTATCATAACATAAACAAATCCTAAATTGACCATTTACCAATCATAAGAAGGATGCATAATTAAATAAATGATTAACAGAAGTTATAAGTGAAGAGAAACCATAAGAGAACTCTTAGCCGGGTGGGGACCAAACCCGCACCAGTTATGAGCATTAGAACGAAGAGTAAGAAGCATATGAAGTAAATCGTGCAAAATAACGTATAAAAACACTTAACTTAACCAAGTAGATGATCACTTGATAAGAAAATAACCTTAAAATAAATGTTGTCCACAATGAGCTGAAGCTCAAACTTTACGGCATTTAAAATGTCACTTCCCAAAAATTCAGTCAAGGATGAGCTTCGGCTCATTTGCACCAGAATTTAAATAACACCATTATAATGAAGAAATTCAACCAACACACCACCAATTTTACCCAAAGTTGCTTCAACATCATTGTTGGACACATAATCAACCTCCAAGTATCAATTATACAATTAAAAACAAGAATCCACAACCTACAACATTCATAAATTACTCCATGTTCATGAATAAGACTTAATAAGGTAAACTCAACATAAAGATTCCATCTTTTTCATTCAAAAGCTTAGATCTCAACATACCCACATACTAAATCACAATTTAAGACATATTTCAAAACAACCATACTACCAACTTCATCATTTACAATATTAATCCAATAAATGATCTCATGACATAATTAAACATGTCAACTAAGCATGATTAAGACGGATTTTTCTCTAATTAACATATGTAAACAACCCATTTAATCCAATTGAACAAACATGTGACAAAAGACTAGAAATTAGTCAAACAACCATAAGACGGTTTCAAAAACCAATTTATCCAACAATGAACATGTGAAACATGTAAAGATTCATACTTTAACAAACACAAGAATAAACCACAACATATAAACACATTAAATTGACATAATGTCGAGTAACCCATCACCGTTACCTTTTTGCACTTAAATCCACAATAGACTCGTCTACCTTTCAAGAATCCACTTCCGGGTTAACTAATCTTTCTCCTAAACATAAGAAAACACAAATTAAGACTAAGAATCGAAACTAGAAAAAGGATACCGTGTGTAAAATGGCTCGACAGCCCTATACATGGAGGAAAGTCGGTTCCTTTCTTACCTAGAAAGATGGAGGGCGATTAGAGGAAGAGATAGACGCGAAAATCACTTGATTCGGACAAGAATTGAGCAAGTTATGGAGTTTTGAAGATTTGTAAGAGATATGTATAAAAATGGTGATGGTTGTTGAAGATGAATGCTGAAAAATTGGGGAGGGAGGTGTGTTCTAGGGTTTCCTTCATGATATTTATGAGGAGGAAAGAGTAGTATGTGAGCCCATTAGTCATACTAGGCCCAACATGCAAGATTGAGTCGATATACACTAGAAATTACGTCTCAAGCCCACTACAACTCAAGACGGGAAATATTATTATTATTATCATTATTATCCGACCAAAATATTTATTTTGTATTACTTAAGTTTTAAAAATATAATATTTATAAAAATCATGTTTAATAATGAAATTAAATAATTTAAAATATAAATAAGACAGTAGATGGTTAATTAAATTATAAATGTCAAAATGGAAAATTCGCGGGTGTTACAACGAGTCATATTAGGGTCAGAATATGGGTAAAAAAATATTGACCGCCTTTTTTCTACTATTTTTTAACTCAAAATAATATCTCTTAAAACTTAAAACCTATTTAATATTAATATTTTAATCATAATAAATGGTAACATAAGTTATACTGACACAATTATAGAAATTAAGTTATTTTAATAATTATTCACTCCATTTTCCTATTTCACTCCATTTGCTTTATTGCGGTCTCCAAGACACCACTTTGATCGTATTTTTCGAAGTCTATATGTTATTTTTTTTTTCTTGAAATTTTTTTCGTGAAAGATGTCTTGATATTAATTGTAAATGTTTTAATTTTATAAATAAATAGTTTTTATTCTCCAACTTATTGACGGTCAAAGTTCGGAAACTTTGACCTCCAAAAAGCAAATGGGGTGAAAATGGGAAAATGGAGGGAGTATTTTATTATTAAAGGTTATCAAAATTATATAAAATTGGTTTCTTAATTATTTTTGTAATTAAAGGTACAACAAATAATTATTTTTAGTTATTATATATGAATATTAATATTTTAATAAAATTATTGATTTATCTTTGACCCAAGGTCGGCTTGTTCGGGTCGGATCTCAACCTTAAGTTAGCGGGTAATTTCGTGTTCATGTTGAACAACGAGATTTTATGGGCCTTGACCCTGGAAAAACAGGTCGAGCGAGTCGGGTTTTTTAGTAGAGTCAGAATTTGACAGATCTAACTGAGGTAGACATATATGGTCTGAATTAAACTTAGCTGAACTGAAATAAATTTAACTAAATTCAACTTAACTAAAGTCCAAACACAACCTAATTTAAATGAGCTTAACTTAATACTCCCTCCAATCCAATTGATTGGTAACATCTACTTTTGGGGAGATAGTCCCGAACCGAACTTTTAATTATTATATATAAATAATAAATATTATTATGACTTTTATAATGTTCTTTATTAATTTTTATAGAAAATATTAAACTAGAAATATAATAATGAAAATTTGAGGAAATTTATAGGATTAAATTACATTTTATTCAAAAAAAAGCATAGAAGAAATTATAACATAAGTGGTTGGTGTGTAAACTAGTTTAGATCCCGTTCACTATATGTACGGTATATATAGAGTTTTACCATTTTAGTGTATTATTTTTGAAATTTAAATTAACCATTCTTTTTTTTTTTACGTTTCTCGTCGTTATATTTTGATTTGAAAATTCAAAATCAAAATCGTATCTCAAGCATGAAATGAGTATTTCAATGAAAGTTTTTCTTTGACCGGGAGATTAATAGTGTAATTTTATAAAATTTTACTAATAATATATTTTTAGCCACAACTTTTTATCATAAGAAATCAATGAATTTTATCGTATGATTCTTAAAAAAATGAATTCTTTTATATATCATAAAAAGACTGCAGATAAATTTGTATAAAATGTTAAATACTAAATGACATAAATATATAAGGAACTGTTTGGATAGGGGTATTCAGGAAAGGGTAAGGGAATTAAATATACTGATTCCTTTTGTTTGTGTTTGTTTGACATAGAATGAAATTCCCTCATCTACCCCCTAAACTCCTCTAATTCCTTACCCCTCCCCCCCAAGGGAATGAATTCCTTTCCCTCCATCTCACTTACTTATCCATTACACCATCACTCATCACCCCTAAACTGAAAACACCACCATAGTAGCCTCCATGTCGCCGAACCCCACCACCTCTAACACCCACCATGACCACCACCACGGCAACCTTGCCGACTTCCCATCCGCTCCTCTTTAACACCTACCACTAGGGGTGAACAAAAAGTGGTCCGGACCGGCAAACCGGACCGACCCGGACCGGCCGGTCCGGTCCGGTCTAGACCGGATACATACCGGTCCGGTCTCCGGGTCCCAAAAAATATGGTGACCGGTCTCCGGTCCGGTCCGGTCCGGTCCACATAAAAAAATAAAACTAAATTTGCGTTATAAATTAGTACCGGTCCGGTCCAAACCCGGAAAAAACCGGACCTAAAGGGTTCCGGTCCGGTCCGGTCCGGGTCCCCTTCTAACCGGTCCGGTCCGCGGTCTTGGGATATGTGGATATCCGGTCCGCGGGTTCATCCGGTCCGGTCCGGTCCGGTCCGGTTTTGGACCGGTGAACACCCCTACCTACCACCACCAACACTTGGCACCATCTACTACCACGCTCGAGTATCTAAAATATTATGGTATTATTACTCACCATACTTATAGAATATACTAAAAAAAACTAAACCTTATTTTAGGAAATATTTTTAGGCGGAAGTTTCACCTATTCATTTAGTAAATAGGGGATAAGGCGGGTACGGGTCTAAATTTCCACCCGATGGAAAGGGTACGACTGTACGAATACGGGTATGAAAACTCGTACCCGCCATGGGTAGTGGGGCGGGTATAGGTATAAGAATTGTTTGTCGTGGATAAGTACGGGAAAGCCTATATCTACAACCGCACCGCACCGCCCCCAATAACATTCCTGGTGATTACATCTTTCACCTTTTTACTAAAAGTGTGAGATGCACTATACTGTTCACTAATGAACAGTACTCGCGAAATGAACAGTATTCATTGCTGGGCCGGTTAAGGTGGGTTCCTGCATGCGGGTTGGTCGAATTATTCGGTTTAGGCTGGCCTGTTTTGCACTCTTCCGGTTGGCCTGTTTCTCTTTAGCTTTGTTATTCTGCTGGGCCACACTCTTCTCTTCTCTAAGCCCAATTGTGGAGTTGTAGACTCTGTAGCTCATCCCTCATTTCCAACGACTTACGGTCCACTTCGTCTCCTTTACGCCCCTCATTTTGCTCTCCTCCACTCATTTTGTTCTTTTGTTCTCCTCCACTCATTTCCTGCGACATACCTAAACTTCCTCTTTCGTCATCTCCTGCATTTTCCATCACAATCTTATCTCACCATAACCTTCGTTCTTCTTCTTCGTTTCTTCGCTCGAGGTATATCTGTATTTCTCATCTGTTTGGTAACCCTAGCTTTTATTTTGTGTCATTATGAGTAATTGTTCAGTTAGGGTTACTTGATTTAGCTCATAATCTACTATTTCGAGTAATTGTTCAGTTAGGGTTTCTTGATTTAGCCTGTAAATGACCTGATTGACTCAACTCTTACTCTTTAACATTGGGTGTATGCAGTTTGAAGCTGGTCAGTCCAGTGCTAAGGCGTCCTCTGAGTCACCGATCGCGATGAAGCTGTAAGTTTGTCCCCTTTTTTGAATCCCTCGTTGCATACTTTCTTCAATCAATTTGTCATTTTTAAGTATGTTTATCATTGATCTACGATATTTACCCTTTTCCAGCTTTGACTCCTCATATATGTTGGTAGAGACATTATCAATTTCTTCCTCTTACTCATCTTTACCCTGGCGAATTTCGCGATGTGTTGAAGGCTCTAACAACAGGTATTTGCTGCTTTTGGGTTCTTATGATTATTATTGTTGCTTATAGGCTCTTCTTTGTTGTTATTATTATTGTTTACTTGATGCATATTAAGGTAGCAGTTGCAGCCACACAAAACAGTCGTGGCTTACTTTTTCTGGATGAATTCAAGAAGCTCAAGAATTCCAAAGCCCTTCTATGACATATTTGACTGGCTAGGTTTTTGCTTTGGATTTAAGGTAATTTGCTTTTTAGCAAGCCTTATGCACTGCGTAGTTTTATCTCCCAGTAATCATGACACGCTTAAGATCAAATGTTATCATTGTTACTATCTTTATTCCTGCACTATTGACTGGGACAGCGACGAGTTTATCTTATTTAAATATATTTAATTCATGTGGTTGTATCCTTGCTTCTGTTTTAATGGATTGGCTTAATGTTTGATGCTATATTACTCCGACACTTCACTTAACTGCCGTATCGCGTTTGCTCCTTTAGATTTTCGATTTTCATATTGATTTCATTTGATTTTTAAGTGCTCCGGTGATTAGGTGATGGTTTTTTTAAGGTAATTTATTTGACGCTTTTTTTTTTCAGATTGATCATAATTGCTACATATGTTTTGCACTTTGATTTGATTGGTTTCAGTGATTCAATTAGTAGGTGGTAGCATAGTATTCACATCAAAACAAATAACTCAAATTATTCTACCTTCATATTTTGAGTTTGTCACGTAACACTTCTTCCTATGAGGTGCTTTAATTTACTTATTTGAGTAGTTATTGCACATTATTTACCTCATATATCTATATAGTTTACTCTTATAAGCCTTTATGTTGCCAGTTTACTCTTCTAAGGCTTCTTGTTGTCAAGTTGTATTTTGGGATGAATTGTTGGGATATACAGGAAGATAAAAACCGGTTAGGGAGTAGAAGTTTGAGAAAAAATTCGAGACAATTATTAAGAGCTGTTCATTGGTCTGGTTTTCGAGTTTTGTTTTGGCCGTTGTTTCTTTAGATTTTTGATTTTTGATTTTTGATTTTCAGTTTGATTTGTTTAAATTTGGTGATCCAGTGATTAAGCGTGTTTTTACCCGTCCCAGTTATTTTCCATTTTCCTACTTAGTTTTAAGTTTTTTGGTTTAGGTGATTCTATTTTTCTTTACGTTTTGAGGAGAAGAGAGGAGTGGGAGGGGAAATGTGTTATTAATTAGCGACTTACTTCTGCTGATAGCTTAAAATTGTGTCTGAATAATAATGAAGTTGTTGTGGGAAAGAGTCATAGCGAGTTTGAATGTAATGCAACTTGGGGACTCAATGAGTATAGTATTTGATTATATTCTATTAATTGTCTCGAACACATGAATTATGATTTTTCTTTACGTTTTGAGGAGAAGAGTGGAGTGGGAGGGACAAGTAGAGTAGGAAAAAAGGGCAAGAGGGAAGGAAAAATAGGTGGAGTTTGGCTTGAGAAAAAGAGATTAGGTTAGCTCAATGTATAAACTTTGGGCAACCAGTGGGCTATGGGGAGAGAAAAAGGGGCATGGCATATTGTTGAAGTAGGAGGGATAAGGAGAGGGGGGACAAGTAGGACTGAATGAATGACAGGTAATCCAGGCGAGCTAAGGAAAAAGAGGATGACGTTTGATCAAAGAAATGGGGGGAAGGGTAAGATGACGAGGATGCGGTGAGGGGAGGGAGAGGAATGAGAGGGTGTGATGGGAGCCGAGTGTATAACCGGCAGAAAGAGGGAGGGGCCCTGACATGTTAAAGGATTGAGGGATGGAAGAAGACTACCCGGGGGAAGGGTTGGATGAAGGAGGAGGGAGAGGGGGAGGGACTGAGAAAAAGAGAGGAACGGAGGGAAGCTAAAAGGGGAAGCTCAATGGGTGAGCTGAGGAAAGTGAGGATGACATATTGATCAAAGTAGAAGGATAGGAGGGTAGAGGAAGAGTAGAAGGGAGGAGGGTGTAAGGAAGCTGAGTGTATAACCAGTGGGCTACTTATGTAGCTCTTATCTACTTGGGGAGTAATTGCATAGACAAACTGAGATTGACCCTCGCCTGGTTAACTATATGTATCAAAAAATCTTATTTGAACGTTCTTAAGTTTAGGATAGTCTCTTTAAGGTTGTTTTATGTGATTCATTTAATGCTAGCAGCAACATAAGAAATATATTTAAAACATCCTGTGCCTTATGGTGCTGATATTGTGTGCCAGCAATCTGACTAAATTAGTAGTGTCTGAGAATTGTTTTAAAGAAGTGTAGTACTCCTCTTTCCCAATCATATGTTAAAACTTTGATTGGAACGGAGGGATAATATACTACAATATGCTTGTTTGTCTGACTCTGGTGTCAGTTTTGTATAATCTTTGAATTTGAAGTTCTATTTACGAGGTAGTCAGGTGTAAGTTTGTAAAAGATGTGGGTGTTCCTTTATTATTAGGTTTTACTTTGAGATCCTTCAGAAGAAAATGTAATTCCTGTGGTGGAAGAACTTCAAAGACGGGTTATGTCTTCAAGGAGATGGGAAGAGTCAGGTGGGCATGATGTTTATGCTGTTGAAGAAGATGGTAAGCGACTCATCTATGTTAAATTTAAAATACAGCTACATTCAAGGTTATTCTGCAATAATGACCTTGGTGAGTCATTTTTTAGAGTGAAGTCAAAAGTAATGGCTTCGTATTCTTCTGTGCTCCACTCACCGCGGCTGTACCTCTTCCCACGACTCTACCTTCTGCTTTAATTTTTATTTCTATACCAGGAAGTATTGTTTTTCCTGATCAACTAGGTTGAATGTGTAGAAACTCCTTTCCTCTTCCGTACTCTTGAAGTTGCCCGTGTTCAGAAGGTATTCCTATTCTCACATTTTAGCTTTGCGAATACTTGCAGGAAATAAAGTCACCCAACCCAAGCTAAACTTCCGGCAAATAAAGCTAGGAATAGGTAATTCTCACCGAAAGCTTGCTTTGCATTTGATCGCTCGTGATGGAACCAAATCTTGAAAATGCCTCATGTCGGGGATTGCTAAAATGTACAAGACTGATAGAGTGAAATATGAGAGTACGGCAAGGAGCTGGACTCAGAAGTATGCGTGTAATTATGTCTACTGTAAAAACATGATTAACAATCATTTTTAACTCCCATATAAGCGACTAATTTATGATATAGGTGAATTGTTAACTGTTTTTGTTTATATCATTATCGCAAATGGTTCCTTGTGTTGTTCGTCTATTGAATTAAACCTAGACACTTGGAATAGGTTGGAATAGGTTGTTCATTAGTTACGATAATTATTATCGCTAGACGCGTGGATTTAGGTTGTTAGTTAGTTACTCTTTTATTATCGTTTACTCGAGATAAATGGTTGCGAGTAAGGCCGAATTGCAACTCGGCTTTCACAATTTAGTACTCAAGAGTTGAAGTTGAATTTGATTATGGATGACAATTGATTATTTGATTGTGGATATTAGTATATTAGTTGACCCGAGAAATTCCCTACTTTCGCTTAAATTGTCATTTCCCTCTTAATTAAATAGATAACCTGCACCATCATCACTTAGTTAAATGTGATTATGAACTCTAAATGGGACCGATTTGTATATAGCCAAATTCAAATTTAGTGTGCAAAATATAGCTAAAGCCTTAATTTTAAGATAAGAACGGAAATCGATAAATGGTATTGTGCTTTTATTAGTCAATTAAGATAAGCAGAATACAACTATGCAAGCTAAAAACACTTGCAAGATAATATTAAAGGATAGTAGTAATGAGTTAATGTCACGTGTCGCGATGGATTGAAACATATAGCCACATCCAAAACATAAGGATGATGATCTAGCTACAAGTCTACGACTCAGATCGAGACTATATGTAAGAGATATTTGAACGAATACGTTATTTCGTTTGTCAAATAACTTAATCATAATTTGAGTATTTGACAATGTGAGGCTAATAAGAAACTTGTAATATTATGTTACTAATATAAGCGACTAAATTAGTAGAAGGAGAAGGGGAAGGAAGTGATTGAGGAATGAGGGGGAGGAATGAAGAGAAAAAAAGGGAGGAGAACGAGGGGAAGAGATTGAGGAATGAGGGAAATGGGGAAGAGTTAAGGGGAGTAGGATAAATAGTAGAAGGAGAAGGGGAAGTCAGAGAATACAAATGGGGAAAGAGAAAAGAGATGGAGGTCGACGAAGAGGACAAAGGGAAGTAATATGAGGCAAAGAGAGAGAAATGAAAGAATGTGAACGATAAGAGGAAGGGAGGGGGAGGAGTAGTATGAGGAAAAATTGTAGGAGTAATAATATGAAAGCAAGTGGAGGAGGAGGGAAAATGTAAGATATAAGGGAGGAGGAAGGGAAAAGGAATGAAGGTCGAGAAAGAGAGTAAGGGTAAAGAAGAGGAGGTAGAGAGAGGAAAATGAAAAGATGCGAACGATAAAAGAAAAGGGAAAGAGGAAGCAAATGGGAGGAGAAAGTGAAAGATATGGAGGAGTACTTGGAAAAATGGGAGAAGTAATATGAGAGCAAGTGAAGGAGAAGGGGAAATAAAGAAAAATTAGAGGCTCACAAATACATATCTTTATCGCAAATTCGATTCGAAACTAAAACAAGTATAAGAATCAATAGTATATAAGAATCAACCGGAGAAATAAAGTGAAATTGACCTGGGTTTTGAAGATCGTCATCATTACTTGCGTCGCCACCAGCATAACCTTCCTGCCTCCTTTGGAAGACACCTTGTCATAGATAGCATCCCCACAAAAATAAGGCAAGACCCACTTCAATAATGTCACAAATCCCAATCCCTACCAAAGTGATTCCGACGTCTCCGCTTGAGGTTGTCGCAGTCATCAAATGAGAGTGAAAGTCAAGGGAAAAGGTGAAGGTGTGTGTCGTTGAAGAATAAGCAGAGGAATGAGTTGTGAGGATTTCCTGTTACGATTATAAACTGAAAAGGAAGGAATACTTTGCAAAACTGTAGAACTGAAATAAAGTGTGAGAGATGAGATCAAATTAGGGTTTGATTTTGATTTTGTAGATTATTATCTGATGGAGATGGAGGGTGATGAGTTGAGTGAGAAGTGAAGGTGAGATGAGAATGAGTGGATATGAAACGGCCCAACAAAACAGGTTAGCAAAAGATAGAAGCGAGGAGTGTTTAATGGCCCAACCAAAAAGGATATCCCGCACAAACCCACACACATACCCAGCTCAACCCGCCCAAAATGAATAAAAAAATAATACAATTTCAACTATTCATTAGAAATAGTAACATGTACAAACAACCGAACCAGATCGTATATTCATGTTCCCAACAGTTAGATACAAAATATTTATGAATGTGATCTTGTTTGCAATTGATTCGAACACCCAAAAAATTATAAAAACAAGAATTTCATTGTGATCGTCATTCAAATTGTATAAAAAACCAAACCAAGTCAAGATTCGCTACCGTGCATTTGAAACGTAAACGATTAAAATAACTTGGGGGACGGCGCGCATCGCGCGCCGTGCAACCAACTAGTAAATTTAACAAATGTTGTCATTCAAATGATAATTTTAAATATACGGTTAAATTAAAAAAAAAAGTTGATGGAAACAATTGGGCCAAAGATACCATTTTTATGAGAAAGTGTTTTTACAAAAATTTGGGCAAACAAAAACTTTTTCAAGAAAAACTTGTTTACATGAAAAGGGCCCATTGAAGTCTCAAAGTACTACAGTAGTTCAATTTGGTCATCCCATTGGGTTTTCACTTTTCACTACTCATTGAATTGTTTTGGTCATCAAAATGGCGTTCACGCTCAATTTGTTGACCCCATTGAGACACAATTAGTAGATTATACAACTGGTTGTATGTAGTTTATGTACAACCTTTTTAATGTTGTCGAGTTTTGTTATAAAGTTGTCGAGCTTTACTAACAAAATTGTCGAAGATTCAATCAAAAGTTATTGAGGCTTAAGAGGAATAATTATTAAACTTAATAACTTTTTAAATTAGCTCAATAACTTATAAAATAGCTCGATAACTTTGTGTAAAGAACTCAACAACTTTAAGGTGGTTGTACAATGCTAATATACAACTGGTTGTAAGATAGTATTTGTGATTGAGACAGTCTCAAATTCATCTTCCATACACCAAATTTTCATCAACTTCAAATAAAATCATTGCTAACAGATCAAAGTGTAGTTCAGTAAGATGTTCAGCTGCGGCAACGCCTACCAAAAGAAGCTACAACATTACCCTTCTTCCTGGAGATGGCATTGGCCCTGAAATTATCTCCATTGCTAAAGATGTCCTCAAACTTGCTGCTTCTTTTCAAGGTTTCCCTTTTAAACGTTGGTTTTATATTTAATTATGAAAGCATTAGTTTTTAACTTGATATCGTTACGGGAGCCTTTGATTCTTTACAAAGAATAAAAAAGGCAAACAATGCAATGTACTCCCTCCGTCCCAGTCATTTGGTTACTTTTTTTTTTTTTTTTTTTTTTTTTTTTTTTTTGTGAGGTGTATTTTAATGAACGGTAAACAAATGATTGAGACGTAGTGAGTAAGTAGACTTTTATGTGATGCTTTGTATCATTATGAATGTTATTGTCAGCTTAATATAAATGTGAATGGATAGAATGAGACATTTGATTTTGATGGTCAAGTGATTTCGACATCGACGATTAGTTTCTGTAAATATAAGTGAAGTAAGGTGTAAAATTTGTTCTGTCTGATATATTGAAACAGCATTTTTTCATATTTGTTATGTTATAAAGGCGGAACGATTTATATTATGAGAAAATATCAATTAAAGTTGATAGTTGACTGCCAAAGTCAAATGAAGACAATATAAATGATAAGATAGTAAGGCAATTGGTGATTTTCGATTCAAAAGTGTGAAATTGTCCCTATGATTGAGGTTATTGGTTTTGGGTTATCTAGGAATTGAGGTTCAGTATGAGGAGATGCCTGTTGGTGGTTCTGCTATTGATCTCACGGGAGTGCCTTTGCCGGAAGAGACCCTCTCTGCAGCAAAGAAATCAGATGCCATTCTTTTAGGGGCTATTGGAGGGTAATGCTTATGTACTATTTGTTGTATTGTTTTCGAGCTGTTATGTTTGACTGCAAGGGTTCTAACATGGGTCTGATGGGCCTTAGGTATAAATGGGATAAACTTGAAAAGAAGCTAAAGCCGGAGACTGGCTTGCTTCAGCTTCGATCAGGTCTTGATGTGTTTGCTAATTTAAGGCCAGCAACTGTTCTACCACAGGTTATCATTTGTTATATTCCTATTTGTATACTCTTTGTTTAACCACAAATCATGAAAGATTAGTGTTTCATTCCAACGATGACATTACGTGTGATAGAGAGTGATATGTATCTAGTGATGCTGAAACCTTTACTCTTTGCGAAAGCAAGAGATTTGCTTATAAAGTTGCCGGTCATTGAAAGTTGGGTTTATTTTGCATTTATCTTAGCCAATATGATTACAACATTTCATCCTGTACAATTTAGTTTCTTTTAGTTTATCGCATAAGTAGAAGTTTAGGGAAAAAATATTTGTTGCTCGATCCAACTATTATTTGTTTAGTGGAATACGTGGTTTTAATGCATGCATGGGAGTTTGGAGCTTAGAAATCTGCTCTTCTGTATCTTTCTGCTGAAATTCAAAAAGAAGAAAGTTTGGATCCACCTAGGCTTCCCTTCCTCAACCCTGCTAGCATCTAACGAGGCAACTTCAAACATCATATTAGTCATTATGTTTACCTGGTATCCATGATAATTTCTCTGAAATTTCTCATATATATTGTGGTGCATGTGGATTTCAGTTGATAGATTGTACAACATTGAAAAGAGAGGTAGCCGAAGGTGTTGACCTAATGGTAGTTAGAGAGCTCACATCAGGTACTTCTCATGGAATTATCAAAGACTTCAGCTTTTCTCAGTGCA
Organism: Silene latifolia; assembly: GCF_048544455.1. Classification (NCBI taxonomy): domain Eukaryota; kingdom Viridiplantae; phylum Streptophyta; class Magnoliopsida; order Caryophyllales; family Caryophyllaceae; genus Silene; species Silene latifolia. Next base: position 46,535,822 of record NC_133534.1, read on the forward strand.
AGGAAACATTCTCTGTTGCTAACACATTTGGACTATTGTAAATTATAGGTATCTATTTTGGAGAGCCCCGGGGGTTTTCTGTAAACGAAAAGGGAGAGGAGATTGGGTTCAACACTGAGGTGTACTCTGTTCCACAGGTACTTCAATTCCCTTGAACCTTTATCTTTTGGTTAATCATTTTTTAGTTTCCCCGGGGCGCAGAATTTCAGTGTTGCTCACTTATAAAATTCACTTTGAAAATGAGATGGCGTCACTTATACAGGTTCTCATAGATAAGAATAAGCGAGAAAAAAAGACTGTTAAAGTTAGAAGGTAAAATTTATTCGGGAAAGGATGAGAACGCAACTTCTGCTGTTTAGCAAAGGACTCAAGCTTCTATGAAAGCCGTTGCTACAGATTTTTGTTTGGGAAGTGGTCATGTAAAGTAAAAGTGATGTAGAAAAATTTGCAAACTTGGACAATTGGATTACCAGATCGCTCAACTCCTCTTCAATTCTCAAATTTATTCACATATTGTGATTCCATGTACGTGTCTGTATTTTGGCGTTCTTTTAAAAACTATGTAGTAGATACGCTATTAAAAGCCTGGTGCCTATTCTTATTACATATTCGTATAGGGGTATGTTACAAATTAGGCAGCTCTATCTACTACAATGGTGATTCGAATTTTGGAAATGGATGGAAGGTGTTAATTCTTCTGTAAGAGAATTTCAGATTTCAGATAGTGCACAGGGAGGCCTTCAGAGTTAATCATGATGCAAGATAATGGTCTTAACGTCTAATGAAGTTAAGGAAAAACTAGATCGATAGAGGTGTTTTGAGAATTGAAAGAGAATTCAGCTTGTGATTATTAAATTGGTATCCAATATGACCTAAAGAGCTGAAATATCGCCATATCTTCATCTAGACTATGAATTTTGACTCTGTTAGTGGTACAAGTGATGGTTAAGAAGGCCTATGTTTCCGTGAACAGAGGAATATGGCATTGTTAATGTTGACTAATGGAGATACAATTCATCTAGTCTATGGCATATTATGTTTCTCTAGGTGACATGTTACCTTATTTTTCATTACAACCTTACATTATCTAGGTCCCTGAACATTTTGCTGATTTTATTGTTAGATTGATCGTATCGCTCGTGTTGCTTTTGAGACTGCTCGGAAGAGGCGTGGAAAGCTTTGTTCTGTTGATAAGGCCAATGTTCTTGAGGTTTGTGCATCTATCAATTATGACTATCCAATTTGAAAATTTGAAATAGTGAGCTCTTTTTTTTTTTTTTTTCTAAAATTTCCCTGTATCTTAGGACTTCTTAGTGTATGAGATTTGCGCCAATATGTATTTCTTTCATTAATTCAGTAGCCCACCCGTGATGCAATTAGTTTCTGTGGACACTTTCTGTACATTTATTTTAAAGCACATGTGCGGTAGGGGAGTTTCTTCTCTATGGATAATGCTTACGCGTGCCTCATCATCGATACTCGAAAACTATCTCTGTTATATTCTCCATATGTTTTTCCTGTCATCGTCATGGCTGTAGATTGATGTATGTGAAATGTGACTGTTTAATTTGTATAACACCGTAAATTATTACCCACTCCTTTTGCATAATATTATGTCAGGCATCTATGCTTTGGAGGAAAAGAGTAACTGAATTGGCAGCAGACTATCCTGATGTTGAACTCTCACATATGTATATTGATAATGCTGCAATGCAACTTGTTCGTGATCCAAAGCAGGTCTTCCTTTATCTCTAGTTCTCTAGTACACAAGATTCAGTTATGTCATTACTTCTCATCCCATTTTTTTTTGTATTACTAAGGGCTTATATCTACTTGATTTACAATGCAGTTTGATACTATATTAACCAACAATATATTCGGAGATATATTATCTGATGAGGCATCAATGATCAGCGGAAGCATTGGAATGCTTCCCTCTGCAAGCATTGGGCAATCGGTACGGAGATGTTACATGACTATGTGTATATATAGTGTTTTTTTAATTGCATAAATAAAGGGAGCTTGCTGCCAAAAAAAAAAAAAAATATAAAATAAAGGGAGCTATGAGGGAATTTTTTACTCATGGGTTTTGAAGTAGGTATTAGTACCACTGTTCAATGACGACTTTGCATTGATAATATGATGTCCGTGACACGTAACACATGCCAAATAATTTTTTTTGATCAATTTTATTAATTATATGCAGGGTCCTGGGCTATTTGAACCTATACATGGATCAGCTCCTGATATTGCCGGACAGGTGGGTTTTACTGGACATCTGAAACCTTTTCTTTTTACTAGACGAAATTGATGTAAAGTGGAATTTTATGATATCTTTGTCAACTATTGAAGGACAAGGCAAATCCTTTAGCAACAATCTTAAGTGCTGCAATGCTTCTACGATATGGTCTCGGGGAAAACAAAGCTGCAGATATAATTGAGGCTGCTGTAATGGAGACCCTCAACAAGGGATTTCGAACTGGCGACATTTTTTCATCTGGAAATGTATGTTCTTTATCTCTTGATGCTTTGCTCTATAAATACCATTCTCTATACCAGTCTAAGCTCTTCTCAGAAATTTGAAGGTCACATTATTTGCCTCTACCTACTCCATTTCAGAACCTCTAAACCCGTCTAAATCCTGAAATTTATTGAACTTAAATCAACTTAATTTTGTTCCATACACGATATGTTGATATCATATTTGTTATTGCAGTTCTAGCTTGATTGTGGAATCATGTTGACAGGTTGTGTCAGTTTTAATGCAAAGTTGCAAACGATAAATCATATTTATTTTTGCTATGTTGAATCATTACATTTAAAATATGCATATCTAGACGAACTAGTCATTTAGGTCTTGTCTGGGCCGAGTCATTACGAGTTCCAGACTGTTGTTTTGAGTGCATTCTCATCGAGTCTCTTTGGGTGCGAGTGAGTTAGAATTCTGGGCAGTTTGGGGTCAATGGTTACGACTCATGAGCCAGTCTATTAAGGTCATTTTTGGGTTGTGGCAATCAAGTATTGTTTCTTATTGGAATATTTGAGTCGGGTTGTTTCTGACTGGGAAATTAGATTTAGGTCTACATCGGGTTGCTCTTTTTGGGTTTGTGTCAGTTTAAGCAGTTTACATTCATCTACTAGATCATATTGTTGAATAGTACAGTACTTCGTATGTTATACTCCTAGTACATTGCTACCGGTTAATGCAACATATGACGTGATTTTGCTGTAGTATTTTTCTTACTAGTAGACTGTTGAATTGCAGAAGTTAGTTGGGTGCAAGGAGATGGGCGAACAAGTGCTGAAAGCAGTGGACTCTCAGGTTTCAGCTGCCGTTTGATCGCAGTGATATTGCATCACTGTAACTCGGAAATCATTTGAACGTTTGATGCCGTCTGCAACCTCGGAAAGCATTTGAATGAAGAACAAACGGCAATAACACCATGATTCATCAAAATAAAGTCCATCATTCATTACGCTAAAAATAGCGTACGATGTTGGCAACAAAGGGATATAATTTATCTTCATTGTTGTTGGGAATTGCTGTTTCATATTTGCGGTTTACTATTTCAAACGTGTCATTTCCGTTTTTACCCCTCATTTCCATCTCCAACTAACCCTCTAGTCCCTCTTTCTAATACCTCTCGTGCGGAGACAACTGACTTCCATCTATAACTAGAATTGAGGCTCACTTTTGCATTCTAAAAATCGCCTTGTGGGAAATACTTACCTTTCAACACCTTCGCTACAACAGACTTGGGGTTCATAATTAACCACCATCCCTGTTTTGCCTACTTCATCGCTCCTTTTCGATCGACTCACTCAATTCTACTCCATGCGATCCAATGTAATTTTACATTGATATTCTTATTTCAAGACTTCAAGTACTTGTATATAATTTTCTATAAGAACGTCTTATTTTAATATAGCATGGCACTTATCCATTTTAATCTAAATTATTCAACCTATAAACCAAATAGTCCACCAACTTGAAGAATTTGCCTATTTACTACTCATTTAATTCATCTCATATAAAAATTAAAAAGTTAAAAAAGAGATATGTCTCAATTGCGTTATACTTTGTAATCCGTAATCTGTATGATGTTAGTCCTAGAAATGGGTGTTCTTGTCGAGCTACTTTATTTCATTTGATTAGTCGTGCTTATTCAAAATATATAAAGTAATAAAATGAAATAAAGCACAAAAGCAGAGTGCCATAAAAATGATGTGTTGAGCAATCAAACTTGTAACTTGATTCATTGGAACCAACGGAAAGCATGGTGCCAGAGCTATATATATTCCAAGAATCTGATGTGGGCATGTTAGACAATTGGTACATGAAAATGACTGTCATTTGTCTTTTTATTAACCAACATCATAACTTAACTACTCATTAAAGTAATGAGCAAATTGATGGAAATAAGGTCACCTAGTTTTATCGGGTGAAGATATTATATATGGGAGTACTATTTAACTCCGTATAATTTAGACACTAGATGAAATGATACACAAAAAAAAAAAAATATAAGAAAATGGTTCGGGTGGTTCTTGGTGGCATTTCACGATATCTAGGGAGGGACATTTATGCTAGTGTAAGTACACAGGAGGGAAATTGCGTCAAACCTTGGTAAATGTCTCGTAAACTCACTTCCATTAAAAAGGAAAACAATGGGGTGAGAGAGGCTCGAACTCTCGACCTCAGGATTACTCAGAAAGCTATGAGACCTACGCGCTAGCCAACTGCGCCACCACCCCTTTGTTGTTTTATATTGCATGTTTTTCGTAATTAAAAAATTGTGGAAAGATTAGAGAAAGTCGGAAAACCATAGGAATCACACTCGAGTGATCAATGACCCAATTTGTGTTCTTTTAATCCAGCCTAGAAGTAGAACCATACCACTGAAGCTGCCTATACCGAATTGACACGATAACAATTAACGAGTAATCGTGTAGCCACACTCTCAATTTTCTGACCTGACTCGGAGCGCATAAAACCATTGAACGGAACAACCCAAACCCGAAGCGCATAAAACCATTGAACGGTACGACCCAAACCCAATCCGAATGACGCCGAATCACGTTTAGCTCAATTCATGACAAATTGACAACTGCTAAGACATGACGTTGTCAATCACGCTTTTGAGTCGTTACTTAGTTAGATAGTTAGATCTAGTCCCTGCCTAATATTTATTTAAAACACGAGCGTTTCTGGTATGGTAGGTAAGTACGACTGAGATATTCGTCAGTACCCTTCTGTTCCCACTTTCAAATACTACTACTACTACTGTATCTTGTAGCATACAACTGAGTATCAGCAAAAATGTCTGCAGTAACACTAAAAGAAGGTAGTAGACCGCCATGGGTAGGGTTAGCAGCAGCAGTATGGGTTGAATTTGCAGGAGGAAACAGTTATACTTTTCCCCTTTTTACTCCTTCTTTGAAATCTATACTTGGTTTTAATCAGCAACAAATTACTATTCTTGGTGTTGCTAATGATTTTGGTGATATGGGTATTTTACCTGGTATTGCATGCAATAAGTTCCCACCTTGGGCTGTTCTTTCTATTGGTGCTTTCAGCTGTTTCTTGGGTTATGGTGTTCTTTGGCTTGCTGTTTCTCAGACTGTCCTTAACTTGCCTTATTGGCTGGTAAATAACTTCCTGTCTTTTTCAGATTTTGTTGCTTTTTATTTACTGATTTCATTTATTATTTGACTGCCCATATTTGTCAAATGATGGAATTTTCGCAGTTTTATCGGACTTCGATTGCCTTTTGTTGAACTAGTATGAATTTTGTGAGAGTATCCAATAGAATCTGATTGCCTTCTTTGAGGATATAATGGATTAATTTGGAATCTTGTATCAGAAGTTGGAAGGATTTTGATCCCCATTTGGTTAATTATTGCAAACCCTTCTGTGGGATTGATTGTTTTTGGTGCTTTGAATATCCAATCTTCGAAAATGTTCCGATTATTTTGTTACCACCTTGTTCAGTTGAAGAAATTGACTGATGAGTATTTGAAATTGATGTATTTAGTATGCTTCAGCACGTAGTCTGACAGCAGATTGCAGAGCAAATAAGGTTTAGTCCTTGAGAAGGAATACTTGCCTGAACTGAATACCTATTGATGTTAATGTCTTGTGTTCTTTGAGCTGTGAGTTATTTATGCCTTTAAAGGTTGATATAGGAGCCTGCATTAGGAAACAGCAACCCGGTTCTAGCTGTAAAAGACACGAGGGACTTAATATAATAGGGGCTGTGACCTAAACAGAATTCGTATGGATCTTTGTCTTACCACCTCATAATCAAGGTATTCATGAGATCATGACGGGTTTGACTTTGTCAAACTCTCCTCTTATTCAAGGGATTGAAACTTGATTATGGAGTACTGGACATGTAGGAGGCCGGGGTGAGGATTTAAGGTTTTAGGGTGATCTACTGATCTTTCAAAGTTCTAAGCTGGAGCTACTAAAGTTCAGTATCCTACCATGGGATCGTTTTACACAAGTAAATGGCCTCTTTGGGCAGTATGAGTCGTATAGAGCTGTTTACACAACCATATGTTTAGTGCTAAAAAGGATGGTTTGGTTGTATTGCTCAAACAGCATCATTTTTCTAAAAATGTTTCCATTCCCAAGTTTGGTTTTTACATTCACAAGAGTCATAAATCGAACCCATGACCACTTGTTTAAGAGGCGAGAGTGTGTGTCATAAATCGAACTCACACCAACCAAGTTTGGTTTTTTTATGTCAAACTATGTACGGAGTAACATATAAGGATAACATGTTCCCTTTCCAAAGGAACCAAAGACTCAACTATTTTTGCATTGTACGCTCTTTAGATCGTGAAGTTGCAACCTTTAATGCAACTTTTGTCGCGTGTTTCATCATTGGAAATAAACCTTTGTGTGATGCGAGCACAGAGTTAAGGTTGCATACATCAAACCCTATTTTTACTTGCTGTTTGTTAAATTCTGGACGCATGAGAGTAATCTAGTACTTGTTGTTACCCTTATATATCATTGAATTTACCCATTTAGTTAGGTCCTGCTTCTTTAGAAGATGAGTTGTCACCTTATTGGTGGTAGTATCATAATTGTTAGTTTGTTATCGTTCTAACTCCAAATTGTTTGTGTATTCACTTATGGCAGCTGTGGATTGCGCTACTTATCGGCAGTAATAGTAGTGCATGGTTTGGGACAGCTGTCCTTGTTACCAATATGAGGAATTTTCCACTGAGTAGGGGAACTGTTGCTGGCATTCTGAAGGGCTATGTAGGCCTTAGTGCTGCAATATATACAGAGATATATAGTATGGTGCTTAATAACTCTGACTCAGACCTCTTACTTTTTCTCACACTCGGCCTCCCTGTCATATGTTTTATCATGATGTACTTCATCCGGCCTTGTACACCAGCTTCTGGGGAAGACTCTTCTCAACATGTTCATTTCTTTTTCACACAAGGAGCTAGTATTCTTCTCGGCATCTATCTCGTAACAACTACCGTTATTACTCATGCATATTCCATCAGGAAAACCATTGCCTACACATTTATTGGGATAATGATCTTATTTATGATGGCTCCTCTTGCCATACCAATCAAAATGACATTATTTCCTTCCAGTCAGAAAAAACTTACCGGACCTGTAGATTCCTCAGATATGCTGGCACCAAATGACGGTGAAATACCCCAAACTGAACCCCTTTTGGTAAAATCCACTTCCGAGTCTCCACTTAATAGTTTTCGTGAGGGTGAAGATGTTTCTGAAGTGGACATGCTTTTAGCAGTTGGACAGGGAGCAATAAAACAGAAAAAGAGACCTCGTAGAGGGGATGATTTTAACTTCCGACAAGCATTAGTAAAGGCTGATTTCTGGCTTTTGTGGATGGTGTACTTTCTAGGGGTTGGTTCTGGGATAACTGTTCTTAACAATTTGGCTCAAATAGGGTATGCTCAAGGAGAGGGTGATACAACCATGCTGCTGTCTATTTTTGCTTTCTGCAATTTCATTGGCCGCTTGGGCGGAGGTGCTGTGTCTGAATACACCATCAGGTAATTTTGGTAGCGGTTTTCATTACATCTGTTGTTTTGTAGGGCTTGTGAGTATTTTTGGCATACTGATAATATTCCCTAATCTCTTATCTTGGAATGGTGATTGCAACCGATACTGAACCAAAATCGATTCAATCCGATCTCAACCCTCTGTTTTAAAACTTGCTCCTGATCTCGAACTATATCCTTACACAATCCCTTTCTTACCTGAAACCGACCCAATCCGATTATTGTATAAAATTCTCATTATGTAAACTTTGTTGCGCAACAGAATACACATTTAAAGGAAAAACAGTTGGTTCTGATCGGGTTTTGGACAAGTTTTGAATTGGATTTGCGTTTGGATTACATAAAATAATCATCATAAATAGATTTCGGGTTGGGTTTTGTATTAGATTTGGATTGATTGGTGATTCGATACGAACTTTTATACCTTCTCTGGTTAAGGAAATACAAAGGACCTTATACACTAGATTACTATTTACATTTCCTACTACAAATAGTTGGTCAAAATCTCAGCCAGGCATTTCTTGCATAAAACTGATTCCCTTTCAAATGACCTTGCAGATGGAAAACAATTCCTCGGACAATTTGGATGAGTATAACACAATTGATTATGGTTATAGTCTTCCTTCTTTATGCATCTGCTCTCAGTGGTACGCTTTATGTTGCTACCGTATTGTTCGGAATATGCTATGGGCTTCAGGTTGCTGTAATGATTCCAACTGCCTCAGAACTTTTCGGACTCAAACATTTTGGGCTTATTTACAACTTTATACAAGCAAGCAACCCTATTGGTGCTCTTCTCTTCTCAGGATTACTTGCTGGCTATGTTTATGATACTGAAGCTAAGAAACAAGGAGTATCAACTTGTGTAGGACCCTCTTGCTTTAGGCTTACTTTTTTGGTTCTCGCTGGAGTTTGTGCGTTGGGGTCATTACTAAGCTTAATACTTACGATAAGGATCCGACCTGTTTACCAGATGCTTTATTCCGGAGGTTCTTTTCGTTTGCCCCAAAGAACTGGTAATTGACGATAGAGTAGATATGAGATTTAGTCAGCTGTCAAATGGGTCGAGTGGGACGAGTCAGCTTTTGGGCAGGTCTTTCTAGCTGGTCCGACAGTAGGGTCTAAATTGTACGGATTATCGCTAGTATCAGATAGATATAAATTTTAATCTTATTGTATTTGTTCTATAATAAGGAATTTTCAACTTTTTGATTTCGGTGGTGATGGAACGCTGAAACTTACTACTACTATTACCGAGTATACGTTAGTATATACTCTTGTTACAGGTATCTGGGTTTTATATGCTTTTGGGAATAACTGCACCTCTGCTTTCTTCTATCGTTCTTTCAGATAAGTTTTAAACTGTTCTTACAACTCTTCACTTCACTTTGGGTTCATACCCGTATTGTACCCAAAAAGTTAGTCATTGCAGTTCGATATGTAGAGGGTTTTGCCCAGCTCGATACCAGTATATTGTAATGCATAACGTGATATACAGTTCTCCGTATTACTTGCCCCAACTTTAAAAAATTGCGAAGATGTGTATAGGCACTTTCACGGAACAAATTGCCAGATTAAGTGTTGCAACACGGTGAAGGAGTCACAGACATTAGTCAAAGAAAAAGAGAAGAACGATCCTGCTTTCGGTAATATGGCTACTAAGGTGCAGTTTTGAGAAGATCAATGTTCCTCCGAATGAAGGGGGGATGAGGAAGGTCGAGAAGTACACCATGAACAGGCAACAACAAAGAAGAAGAGAGAGATATCAAAGGGTCAGGATCGGGATATTAATAAAGAAATCGCCGTTGGGTTGGCGGATATTGGTATTGGAAACGGAGAGATCATATATGATCACTTGATCAGAGACTGTAAACAAGACAAAGGAATCGATCCCGTGTTTGGTAAATAACATCAATACAATGTTTATGTTAATTGCTTGTTAGCCACTAAGACTGCACTTTCAAGTTTCAACTCTATACCATCCTGGTAATTGGTAAAGATGTTGAATATTATCCATTTGATTCGGATAAATGGATGAATGAACTGAAGCATTGCATAAAAAGGTTTGAGGATGAAAATACAAGTGAATCTTCAAGATTTCTTGATTATAGTAGCCATGATAAATGATTCTTTTTTTACCACACTCATTTTATGTTCTCAGATAGTATGTTTGAATGGTGGTTGTTCTGTGGACTGAAGTTTTGTGCGTTTTGCAGTAAAACATCAACATGTGCTTGCTGTTGCCGCTCTTTCTTGCTTCTGTGGTACCGGGTATGGCCACATTTTGCTGTCTGTCACGCAGACACCGCATAATTTGCCTAATGGCTGGTAATCTTCATATTTCCATAAATTTCCCTTACCCTTTGTAGCGAAAAATTTGTAATAATCGACGAGGATTATGCATCATATGAGAGTAGAAGTAACATTTCCGAACCTCAAAAGAAAAAAGAAAGCCGCACTTTTAATCATGTAGCCATAATGCTAAGTTGAAATTAGAAGGGTTACTTCTGAAACCCGGTAAGGGTTACAGTCGAGCCGTCACATACAATGAGTCAGTCTCATGCATCATATCGTAATCTCCCTTTAATTTGTTAGACACAGTTGTGTAGAGAAAGTTAACCCGAGCAAATGTTCTTCTAACAAAAGAAATGACTGTGTATTTTAGACGAACATTGGTACATTCAGTATCTCACCTGTATTTCATCAAGTCTGAAAAGAAAATCCAGCTGTTTTTTCCTTCATCTAGATAAGCAAAGGGTTGGTTAACAAGGCATTACCTCAATCAATCTCGATGGGTGTTCACTCAATCGATTAATGATTATCTGATCTTAGTTTATTAAGCATGTTCATTTACTGATTATGAGTCTATATGATACTCCGGTACAATTCTGCGTTCAATATCATATTGTCTGAACAATAAAGCGCTACAGAAAGAAAAGAAACTAGGAAGCCTGGTGATCGGTCTAAGGCTAATGCGGGCTTTCAACTGTATGAATATAACGGAAAACATCAAGTACAATTGTTATCAGATTCACTATACAAACATGCAATATTTCAAGTTTGAGTCACAAAAGAATACTTCTAAACTATTGCTCCAGTTTAAGGATGTCGCCGGGTAAGCTAGCTGATCTGAAAGCGACGTGAACCTTCAAGGTTTCAGAGAGAGATCCTAATTGTTTAGGTAGAATCTAGCTCTATAAACTTAATTTGTGGGACATAAAACCAATAACAGTCGAATTAAACGTATCAATGAGAAATCATCTCATTTGAGAATCTGTTATCGTTTTGCAGGAGACGCAACCGTAAATGTTGCAGGAAAGCAAATAAATTTAGGCAAAGAGCTGAAAACAAAGACTAGAAACTCTAATATTTCTATAATTCTGGTTCAAACATTACATCAAGTAATAAAACATATTAATGAGGCCAACTGCTAACTACATCTGAATTCATTAAACTGAGGTCCAAAAAATATTCCCAACTAAACTGTACTCTGACTCAAAATCAATACCAGTACTCATAGCAGTCACATGGATGCTTAATTCAGGTACACTCTTTTTTGTATAAAGATGCATAAACAAGACTGCATTAACATTATAATCCATCCTTATTGTCCCACACACTCACATTTTGTTTGTTTTCAGCAAAGGCTCACCCACCCCACCAACCATCACAAACCCAACAAAAAAAAGGCAAAAAACTGCTCTTCACACACACACACACACCCACACACATCTGAGTCTGTATGGTGGGAACCAAATTTCTGTCAAAATGTAATTATAAAAAAGGACATAGGGTCGATAATGAATTTGAGAGACTCGGTTCTGAATATCAATTTGAGTGACATATTTTCAGAAAATCAAATTTGGGACTTGCATTATTAAGACAATAAGACAGACAGACAGACATTTAGGCCCTCAAAATTTTGAGCCCCGGTTCTGAGAATCTTTTCAACTGCACAGAAAAGGACATAATATTTTGGCATTCCCATTGAAGACGAGTATATCCGTTTTAACTTTAAGACGGATCAAATATGCCCATGCAGATTGAATCAGATAAAAGGAGAATAAATTGGGAAAAACATTTGTCTTATATGTCAATGTGGGATGATATTTGACCCGTTTTACTATTAAGATAGATATCACTAGCTGTAATATTTTTTTTTTTCTCAATTTGAAGCAAGCCCAAATGACAATTTTATATAATAAAATGATATTTTCATGAGTTTGTGGTAATGATAGTTAATTAAGTAAAATGAAATTAATTAAGTAGGTTTTAAGTCTTGAAACATAGCATCCCACCTGATTTCTTCAAGAGTTGGACTCCAATACTGATCATCAACATCTTCTTCATGATCATCATCAGGAAGTTTATCCTCCTTGTTTTGCTGAAGATCATACATCAAAGGACTAGAGAAAGTATCAAGCTTTGGTGTTGACACAACCATATGATCATCCTCACCCATATAATCACCATTAGTAATCATTAATCTTTCTTGATTATCATCATTATTATTGTTGTTCTTCATCACCAACTTTCTATTGTTCTTCACCATCATTGCTCTCTTCCACCTTGTGCTATAACTTATAGCACTACCCTTGTTAATCCTCATCATACTATTATTATTATTATTGTTTTTGTTCGGAACGACGATTATTGCTCTATCTTCATCCCTAGGATGCACCAAAGTTGCTATGTAATTTGTCAAAGATTTCTTGGTTTTTTTCAAAACAAAGAGAAGTTTTGAAATGGGATGTTTTAGAACATGGTTTTTAGGCTCTTTTTTAGCAAGTTTGAGAATTTCTAGCCTATGTTTGGCTATTGAAATCCCCATGCTTTGAAGAAATTCATGGTTGAAGTAGACTATGTCTTCTTCCTCTAGCTCATTGTTTGCAAATGCTAACCCATATTCATACACTAATGATGGCTCTAATCCTGTTTTTGTTAGCCAACTAAACCAATCCATTCTAGCCTATATCGAACTGGAAAATGAGATAGCGCTACCTGATAAACCGGAGAGTCTTAGGTGGTAGCTCAATATTTGGTGTATGGAACAACTAGTGTGTTAATATGATTTGTTTAATTTGGTTGATGAAATGAGTAGAGAGTTGTTGGTAAAGAAGCAAATAAAAGGATATATGTGGAGGGTTTTGCACTAGATTACTTGCTTGCTTGTTGATGTGGGGATTTTGGCTTTAATGAAGTAAGGATTTTCTGACTTTTGTTTTGGTACGCACTTGGAAAATAAAGGGCAGTTGAAACTTGAGAATGACTAAAGTCTAAAGATAAAGAAATGGGAATGGTAGAATAAAGGGCGCTACATTACCGGTATGATTGTATCAAGACCAATTCTCATCGAAGACGGACACTTTTCGTCATAAGCTGAAGCCGGGTCAAATGTCACCATTTTAACGACAAAATGTGACCATTTTAATGACAAATTATTATAGCTTATGAAATTGTTCTGGTAACTTTTTAGGTAAAATGGTTACATTTTCGTCTTAAATGGGTTACATTTTACCCCGTCTTCAGCTTATGACGAAATGTACCCGTCACAAGCAAGACGCTTTGTTGTATGAATTGCCGACTTTTTACCATGAGATAATGTAAAGATCACTTAGTTAGTTGGTTATACCTAAGATTTGTGTTAATAGTGTCAAAATTCAACAATATCTTTATTTTTTTGGTCACTTGGAAAGTGTTTTACATTCTACAACTCACTAAGTTATACTCCCTTCAATATTCTTTTATCTTCCCCTTTCTTTTGGGCACAAAAATTAAGAAAGGGGAAGAAAGAAGGAATAAAGTATTGTAAGTTGTGAAATTTATAGGGGAGAGAAAATAATAAAAAATGAATAATGAATAAAGAATAGATAAAGTAATGAGAGTTGTTGATTTTTTAGGAGAGAGAAATTAATAAAAAATGAATGGAATTTACCAAAAAAGGAAAGAGGGAAGATAATCAAACTTGTATGAAAAAAGAAAGAGGGAAGATAATAGGAAATTGGAGGGAGTACTATTAAAGTACTGCAACATAAAACCAAATTAAAAAAAAAACAAATTACATAAGATAAGGAAAAACAACATTCTAAGTAAAGATAATCGAATGTAGATAGAAATATTGATTGGTCGACATTGATTATTTTCATGCTAATCGAATAGATGTTTGGAAGGAGTTGAGATCATATGTCTCACTTTTATATCCATCATGTATTCCACCACTTTAAGATTTCGACACTTCAAACTTTAGATAATAGAAATGGTAATAATATATATCAAAGTGACAAAGTGATTATGTATCAATATAAGAAGTGATGAGACACAAAATGAGATACGAAATAGGACAAAAGATCTGCACAGGTTTGGAACTCGGAACCTTGTTGATATTCAACAAGATGGAATCAAATCACGCAGGGTTTTGTAGTTCTTACAATATCGCTATGTACATTTTTGTCAAAAATAACTTTCTGGGTATTGTATATATGTTTCGCATTTGAAGAGAAATGTATCTTTAAAATTAAAGTTCAAATAAGTATTTTAAATATTGTTAGATCGGACATGGGTTTGAGCCGCACCGGTCAAGGAGGAGAGAGCGTCCACTTTACAAGTCCAAGCCAAAATAAATTGGCAATGGGAGGAGTGGCCCTCTTGGATTATAAACAAGATCACTCTTCTCTATTTCTCCGATGTGGGAGACCTATATGTGATTCTTCACACGCCCCTCACATAGTCACATGTAAGGTCTCATTTTCGATCGATCGACAAGAACGCCGCAATTTTGCCTGTTTCGTCGGGCGGGAACGTTGTCGTTTTTCAGACCCGCTAAATAGTGGCCCAGTTTATCGTCGAACGGGAACAAAAGTCGCTTTTCGAACCCGTCTTCGCCTCACAACCCAGGACTAAACCTTGGGCTCTGATATCATGTTAGATCGCACATGGGCCTTGGCCGCACCCGTCGAGGAGGAGAGAGCATCCACTTTAGAAGTCTAAGGATGTTCCATCCCCAAACCATTTGGCAATGGAAAGAGTAACCCCTTAGATTATAAACTAGATCACTCTTCTCTATTTCTCCAATGTGGACGACCTGATTCTTCTCAAATATTATGTAATTTACAAATGTTAGGTATCCCAACTATTAAGTTATGTAAATGCTAGATATTCATTTGGTCATCATTGTTTTGGTAAAAATTTACCGGTTATGAATATTTTATGTGAGTGATAGTGATTAGTCTAATGCCAATTATGGTTTAAATGCAACGACAGGAATAACGAAATAAAGACGAATGAAAAGAATGACACGGAGGATTTTTGGTGACGCGGAAAACCCGGTGTGGGAACAACCGCGGGGGGAGTCGGAATCCCACCAAATTTGCACTATGATCAAGGATAATATGCCCAAGTAAGGAAATACAAGATTGATTTTAGCTAGTGAATAATCACCAAGAGTAGACGGGAATTTTAAGAGGTGTTGTGTTTATCTTGCTGCAGTTTTCATGCCTTGAATGCTTTTTCCCTTTGCTTTATATAGTCTTCGAAAATAGGTTTAAAGTTGGTAGACTTCCTCCTGCCTCTTCTCCTGGATTTTTGGATGGTTACCATGAAAATAGGTAGTAGTTACTTGAAAAGGTCAAAGCCCAATCTTTTCCTTTCTTCCGTACGTGGGATTTTCCTTGGCCCAATTTGTGTTTGTTGTTATTTGATCTTGTGGTCCACAATGCGCCACCTCAGCGATCCTTCTCTCCCCCCTTCTACCAACCGTTACGTTCCACGTGGCCACTCCTTTGTCACTTTTCCTTGCCAATAATATGATGCCACGTCATGAGTGATAAATAGTATTTTTTATCCATAACAATTGCCCCCAAATTTCCGTCTCAAATGATTTTAGGCGGGAATTTCTGTTTGCGATGCGGAGAACTGACGAAGTGTTAGCAGTTGGCTCAATCTTGGTAACCCCCCCACTTTATGCTTCCTCAACTGCCGTCTTAACTTCCCACTCATTCACAACTCCCTCCCTTATAATAACCCCTCGGTATCCCCACTCCTTTCACCTTTCCCAACTTTTTCCATCATCACTCCCTCTTTCCTAACTTCCCCTCCATCAATCAATAAAATTATTTCTCTTTTCCGGCCGTTACAGGTATTCCGTCTTCTTCCTTACTTCTTTCCCTTCTCTGCTTTCTTTCTTTTCTTTCTTTGTGCACAATGTCACAAAAGTCGGCTTCTTCGACCTGGCCTCGGATTCAGCGATGCCATCTGATGTTTTCTCTCCGGCGGCGTTCTTTCCGCCAAACATTCTTGTGATTCCGACTTCACCTCCGAGGATCTTGATTATATCAAGAAAACCTTTGGTTTTTCTGATGATGTGGTGTTTCACATCCCGACCCCTGGCCAGAAAGCTGATTCCGTGAGGGAAGGGTGGATATGCTTGTACGAGTACGCTTTCCGTCTGGGTCTGCGATTTCCTTTCCCTCCCATAATCCAGGAGTTTCTGAACCTGAACCACTTGGCCATCTGCCAAGTAGCTCCGTATACTTGGCGGACTTTGCTTGCTATTGTGGCTATGAATAGCCGATTTGGCTATGAGATCGGTCTTCCGGACCTTGCACACTTGTTCTCGGTCAGGTCCCTCAGTCGGGGTCAAGTGACCATTCGGGTTCGGGACGGGGAAAAGAATTGCATTATCTTCCCCGTGAAGCCGGATGATAGCAAGTGGTTTTCTCGCTTTATCTTTGTCAAAGTTGATACCCTTCCTCCTCCGACTGACTACATTGTCAGCGTCTGGTGGTCAACAGATGGTATTTGCATGCCTTTATTCCTGTGTATTTTCCTTTGACGCTTATACTTCCTTACTTGGTGTTTTTTGCAGGTCTGTGCCACTTGCCTAAATCTTCCGACGAAGCTGCGTCTCTTTCCAAGCTATTTGGTCCGCCCCCTGAGCACAGGACCTTCCTCAATCTGGTTCAGGATTCCGCTTCTGCGGTGAAGGAGGCAGCAGCTGAGGAAAAAGAATCAATGTCGACTGGTCTGTTGTTCTTTCTTTTTGACTGGGTTCTACTTCTGAATATTTGATATATCTGGCTCTGACTTGATCTTTGCTGCTTCCAGGCTCTGCAAAGTCTAGAATTTCGCTGGACGATGTTCTGGCTCAGAAAGTAAAGGAGCAAGCCGCGGTTGCCCCCAAGCCTGCTGAGAAAAGAAAGTCTACCCCTGCTCCTGGTTCCGGACCTCGTCCCAAGAGAAGACCTGCTGCCGTGAACCGCGCTAAGGAGCAGAGCCCTATTGAAGCCACTCCTCTAGCTGTGAGGCCCCCACTACCTGGGCAGGGATCATCTGCTTCTGGAGGTCCTCCGGTTCCCAAACCCGTTCCTGCTTCTATCCCAGCCACGTCTGCTTCTGGTGCGATACCGACGTCTGAAGCCATCCCTGCTTCTGGAGTTACCCCTGCTTCTGGGGCTGCCCCTACTTCTGGAACTGCCTCTGGTTCCAAATCTGCTCCTGCTTCTGAGGTTATTGTCCTTACACTTCCAGACGATTTTGGAAGGGCTAGGTCTGCGAGTAACTTGGATTTAATGAACCAGATGCTTCTTCCAGCTCCTAGGTCTGCGTTGGATAGCAAAGCCTTGCCTGACTTGGTGGATCGTACAACTGAGCATTCCTTTGAGGTAAACGATCATTGGCTGCTGCCATTTTTTTTTTTTTTTTAACACTTGGTTCTGGTGCACCAGTCCTTCTAGATGGCTCTGTATCTGCGGGAGAAGGTGTCTCTCCTGGTAGCAGAAAATGCGAAACTCCAGAAGCTGGCGAAAGAAGCCAATGAGGATAGGCTTAAGACTCAGGCTGATCTAAACAAGTCCCAGAGTTTGCTGTTGGAGGAGGCCACTCAGAATCAGAGTTTGCAGAACAGTCTTTCTATTGCTGAAGGGCGGATTTCAGTCTTTGAGGGGAAGGTTCGATCTTTGAGAAGAAGGTCGCCGATCTTTGAAAGCGTGCCTCGAAGCCGAGGGACGACTTCCGAGGTGGAGAAACGTCTGCGATGATCGAGAAACGTGCTTCGATCCGAGGCTCGTGTTACTCAGATCCAGGAAGAGAAGGCTTCTGATGTGCAAGAGTTGAAAGAGACTTTGGTGAATGCTCTGTCCTATGCTACCTTAGAAACGGAGATCAAGTGTATAAAGACGTTCCAGAAGGGAGAGCATTTGGCCTGGGATTTAGGAGCTGAAGAGGGGAAGCTTTCGTCGCTTTCCCCGATGGTCCGAATCTGGATGTCTTTGGTGGCTTAGTGGAACCTGGTCTTGCCCGATGATCCAGGTGTTGAGGATGAGGTGAATTCTCCTGCTCCTGACACTCAGACAGCTACTTCTGAAGCTGTGGAGCATATTAACATAGATTAGTTTTTCCCTGCACCTGAAAGACTTTTGCCATGTTTAGTTACTTTTTGGCCCTATGGGGCATAACATCTTCATTTTGAATAGTTTATGTATTTTGGTATGGTTCTGGTGCCAGACGTACTTTGCTTTTGCAACCTAAGTATTTTCTAATGGTTATCTCTTTGTGTCGTACCGTTTCTGGTGCTTTGATTTGTGCATGCACGTCGTTTGTTTGGCCATCGCTGTTAGATTGCTGGATAAGGGGTCCAGTATGCCCACTCATCCAGAGGAGCCATGCTTGCGTGGGTGCTAATGCATCGCGGGAGGCTGGTTGTCCCGGTTGTACGTGCTTAGCCACGGACACACGCCTTCTGTAATGAATACATGCTCTGCTAGGTTAATTTCGTTTTATTTACTTGGCTTATTTGAAAAAATTTAAATCATTCAAAGTGGTTTTACAACTTAAAATTTGTTAGAATTAAGCTACGAACAAGGCTGTTTTAGAACCAGAAAACGTTCAGAATCAGAGGGTATTCAGATCCAGAAAGAGAATATTTAGGAATAGGAAAATACTTTAGAAGTAGGAAAATATTTTAGAGCCAGAAAAATATTTGGAGATATCAAAATACTTTAGAGACAGAAAAATATTTGGAGACATCAAAATACTTAGAGACAGAAAAATATTCAGAGCCAGAAAATATGTAAGGCAATATCTAGAACCCGGGCCGAGTTTGTATCTCGGTAGACTCGAGTACCCGTTGTTGACCATGCTGGCGACTTAAGTGAAATATTTTTTTAAGTGGGTGATATTCCAGGATCTGGGAACCATTTGCCCTTCCAAAGTCATGAGTCGGTAAGCTCCATTTCCAACTGTGCTCTCTACTTGGTATGGTCCCTCCCAGTTGTAGGCGAATTTTCCTACTTGCTGGTTCTTGGTATTCTGGAAGACTTTCCTCAGGACCAGATCTCCCACCTGCAGAGTTCTTACCTTTACATTCTTGTTATAACTTCTAGCCACAGTCTGTCGGTAGGAAGCCATCCTGATCTGAGCGCCGGTTCTGAGTTCATCTATCGTGTCCAGATTGCTTGCCATTTCCACCTGGTTCCGATCTTCTGTTATGCATCCATATCTGTGGGTTGGGACCCTCACTTCGGATGGGATGACTGCTTCTGCTCCGAACACCAGGCTGAAGGGGGTTTGCCCCGTTGCAACCTTTGGTGTGGTTCTGTCAGCCCAGAGAACCAGAGGTAGCTCTTCTGCCCATTTGCCCCCAATCTCTTCTAGCTTCTTTTTCAAGTTTCCAATGATAATCTTGTTGCTGGATTCAGCTTGTCCATTGGATTGAGGGTTCCTAGGAGTAGATTTCTGCAACGAGATATTCCACCTAGCACAAAAAGCTTCCGTCTTATTTCCAATGTATTGGGACCCATTATCACATATAATTTCAGATGGAATGTCAAACCTGCATATGATATTGCGTTTAATGAAAGATATCACCTGGGTTTCTGTAACCTGCGAGAATGACTCTGCTTCTATCCATTTGGAGAAGTAATCCGTCATGGCGAGCATATAGACTTTGTTTCCTGGTGCTCTGGGTAATGGCCCCACTATGTCCATTCCCCGCTTCATGAAGGGCCATGGTGAGATAACCTGGTGCAGAGGCTCTGCAGGCTGGTGGCTAACGTGGGCGTGCCTCTGGCAAGCGTCGCATCTTTTTGCGAACTCCATGGCATCCTTGCGCATTGAGGGCCAAAAGTATCCCTGCCTCAGTGCCTTGTTGGACAGGCTCCTGCCCCCTGCATGGTTTCCGCATTCTCCACTGTGGAGAGCATGCAAAACAACCTGAGACTCTTCCCGATCTAAGTATCTGAGGTAGGGTCCAGCGAGGGATTTCCCGAATAGAACACCATCAATTAGTATGAATCTGGATGCTCTCATTTTAAAGCTCCTTACCTCCTTTTTATCTGCTGGTAGGACATCATTCTGCAACCAGTCTAGGTAGGGTTTCCTTCAGTCTGGAGTATTTTCTTTACTGCTGGTGCTACACACCTTTTCTCGCTTCGCCGAGATTTTAGTGTTCTTTGGCTCAAAGACGTGGACAATTGGTATTGTGGAGATAGTTCCTGTCTTGAAGGTTGCCCCGGGGTGGCTAGTGCGTCGCTTCGCATTTCGCTCCCTGGGATTTGCTTGATGTTGAATGTGACAAATCGATTTTCGGCTCCTTTGCTACATCTAGATATGCCATCATCCTGGGATCCCCGGCCTCATAGCGATCATTAACATGGTTAACTATAAGCTTAGAATCGCCGCAAACCCGAAGGTGTCCGATTTTGAGATCCGAGCGACTTGGACCCAGGATTAGTGCCTCATATTCTGCTTCGTTGTTTGTGGCTTTGAATTCACATCGTACGGCTTGGACTATGAGGTCTTCCTGGGGTGATTTGAGGACCAGTCCTACTCCTGCTCCTTTGGCGTTGGAGGCTCCGTCCACATGTAGCTCCCATACTTGCTCTCCTTTGTCTTCTTCCAGATTCATGATGTCTTGTTCGGCCTGGGTCTGGAGTGCTGGGCAGAAGTCAGACACAAAGTCTGCCAGAGCCTGGGACTTTATGGCCGTACGGTGTTCAAACTTCAAATCGTACCCGCTCAAATGCACGGACCATTTAGCCATTCTTCCTGACAATTCTGGTTTTCTCATGATAGTTTTAAGAGGATAATTAGTTATCACAGAAATTGTATGAGACTCGAAGTAGGGACGCAATTTATAGGATGCAGTAACTAGTGCAAGGACAAGTTTTTCTAGTGACGTGTACCTGGTCTCTGCCGGAAGCAGAGACTTACTGATGTAGTATACTGGATGATGTGATCCTTCCTGCTCTCGTACTAGCACCGCACCGATCGACTGCTTTGCTTTTGTGTGTGGATACAGAGCAGTGGTTCTCCGGCTCTGGTTTCGACGGGAGATGTGGGGTCTTTGAGATAACGCTTGACTCCTGAAATGCTTTTCGTGATCATCCGTCCACTCAAATATTTGGCTTTTTCTGAGTATATCATAGAATAGCCTGCATCTGTCTGAGGATCTGGATATGAATCTGTTTAAGGCTGCCACTCTTCCAGTCAGGCGCTTGACGTCTTTTGGTTTTTGCGGTGACTCCAGCTGCAGAATTGCTTTGATTTGTTCGGTGCTGGCCTCTATCCCCCTCTGGGTCACCATGTACCCCAGGAACTTTCCACTGGATACTCCGAAGGTACACTTCGTAGGATTCAGTTTCATTTGGTATTTCCTGAGGGTATTGAAAGTTTCTGCCAGGTGCTGGTGGTGCTGTGAAGCCTGCTTCGATTTGACGACCATATCGTCTATGTATACTTCCATAGTTTGGCCTATTTGCTCTTTAAACATCATGTTTTTGACCGATAGGTAGATCCTGCATTTTTCAGTCCAAAAGGCATGACATTATAACAATAGATACCTCTCTCGGATCTGAATGCCGTCTTTTCCCGGTCACTGGGGTGCATCTTTATCTGGTTATATCCGCTCCAGGCATCCAGGAATGTCAGCATCTCGTGGCCCGCAGTAGCATCCACCATGGCGTCTATGTGTGGTAGAGGGAATGGATCCTTTGGGCAAGCTTTGTTTAAATCCGTGAAATCGACGTAGACTCTCCACTTGCCATTTTTCTTTGGAACCACCACCACGTTAGACAACCACTCTGGATACTTTACTTCACGAATCTTTCCTGCGGCAAGCAGGTTATCTACTTCTTGGTTTATGACCTGATTTCTTTCAGAAGCAAATTTTCTTCTTTTCTGCTGCACAGGTTTATAACTTGGATCCACACTTAGCTTGTGAGTTATCACACTTGGGTCTATCCCTATCATATCATCATGTGACCAAGCAAAGCAGTCTATGTTAGTTCTCAATAACCGAACGAGTTCTTCACGAATTTTACCTGTACATTCAGATCCAATGAGAATAGTTCGCTCTGGATGCAGTGCGTCCAGGATGACTTCGTCCAGTTCTGCCTGGATGCGATGGCTCTGTAATTGTTATGCGGGCGAACCGGTTGTTGGCTTCAGAGCCACCTTGTAGCAATCCTTAGCTTCTTCCTAGTCCCCACGTATTTCTTGAACCACCCAAGGTGTTGGAAACTTCAGGCATTGGTGGTATGTTGAGGGAATTGCTTTCATCTCGTGGATCCAGGGCCTGCTAAGGATTACATTGTAAGTAGAGGGCCCATCAATAACCAGATACCTTACCTGTTTGTTTACACCCCCGGCGTAGGCTGGGATGATGATTCTCCTAGAGAGTGATTTGTTTCGCCGCTGAAACCAACCAAGGGAATTGCCTTCTTGGCTAGATCTTTCTCGGTGAATCCCATTCCCTTGAGTGTTTCCATCATGATCAAGTTGACGGAGCTTCCGGTATCCACCAGGATCTTTTTCACTTTGTAATTTCCTATGGGAAGCGTGATGATTAGAGCATCGTGGTGCTGTTCTGGAGCAGATCCTGCGTCTGTTTCGTCAAAGGTGACTGACGGCAGGTTCTGGTGGTTAACCCTGCAGGAGCTTTCTGGTCTGTCTCCTTTAGTTCTGGTTGCGTGCCTCTTAACTGCTGAATATGTCAACCCACATAGCTCCGATCCACCTGTAATAACATTCACAGTTCTAGAGCAATGAGGAGGAGGGGATGGCAGAACCTGATCCGCTGAATTTACTCTGGTTGTGTTTCTGGGTAGGAGGTGATCCAGGTTTCCTTGGTCATAGTGAAATTTGACTTCCTTTCTGAGGGAGTGGCATTCATCGGTGTTGTGGGTGTTCGCGTGGAACTCACACTTTTGCCCGTATCTCTCTTCTTTGGGGTTTCCTTCTGGAAGTTTTGGCCATCTGACTCTGCGTCCCAGCTCCTTCAAGGCTTTGAATAGTCCTGCAAGATTGGTTGTGAAACCATACTCACTTACTTTTGGAGGCAGATCTGCTTCGCCCTTCCCTTCAGAATTTCCAGAAACTTTATTCACGCTCCTGATGTAGGGTTTGGGTCTTTCGCTCTTCTTTTCTACTGGAGCCTTTCTGGATACTGGGTCTGAATCATAAGTGCCTCTTACGGGTGCAGAATCTTCTTCCAGCCTCATGACAGCAATTGCCTTCGATTGCACCTCCTCAAAGGTAGTGCATGGATGCATGGTTAGGTCCTTGTATAGCTGTGAGTCCTGGTGCAGTCCTCGGCGGAAGGCTTGTATAGCGGTTGCTATATCGCACCTCGAAATTGACACCTTCTCCTTGTTGAACCGGTTCAAGTAATAACAGGTAGATTCCTCAAACCCTTGCACTATCCGGTAGAGGTCACTGGTCTGCTTCTCCGGCTTTCTGCTGATGGCGAACTGCTGGTTGAAGGCATTGACTAGGTCGGCGAAGCTGGATATGCTTTTATTAGGTAGACCGACGAACCACCGCTGCAGGTCGCTCCGACGAGTGTTGATCCGAAACCCTTGCACATACAAGCTTTCTTTAGAGATCCAGTTGCGGTTATCACCATCATTTTCTGCTTGTAGTGGTTGATATGGTCAAGTGGATCTGTGGTTCCGTCATAGAGTGTCATAGCTGGCGGCACACATCCTTTAAGAACACCGATTAGAGCTGTATCATCCACGAAAGGTGAGTCTGCGTAGCTATCTCAGGCTGCTTTCTCCAGCGGACGGGCTACGCCTGGTATCATATACATCAGCTCCCTCAGCTCCTGGTATTGCTGCTCCAGCGAATTACCTGCTCCTGCAAGAGGGTTAGAAACAGGCGGAAAGGAACCAGCAGGTGTACCTCCTAGCCAGGGTGCTCCAGAAAATTGGCCTGGTGTTGGGTGACTGGTTACTGGTGTTGCACTGATTATGGATCCAGGTTGCCATCCTGGTGTCTGCTGTAATCCTCTAATCCAGGCTCCACTGGTAAACTGGTTGCAGGATGGAATTGCTGCATTGGGGACAGGTCCAGATTGCCATCCTGGTGTCTGGTGTGCGGGGGTACCTGAGAAGGGTGGAAGGTCAGATCCTGAAGGGGTGCTAAACAAAGCGTTACCTGTTGTCTGCTGCAGACTAGGTGGACTATCAAATGATAGGCATCCCAATCCTCTGGGCTCAATTGGTTCGATGGGTGCTGCTCCTGCCAGATCCAGTCTGGTGACTAATTCTGATGGAATTGATCGACCCGACCCTCCGCCGCTGGTTCTGGTAGGATCCTCTGGCGCTAATGCTGGCTTGGTGATGCGTGTCTTTTATATGATGTTTTACATCCTATTTTCCACGCATTTCAGAGCTCATTTGTGTAGTTTAAGCTACCATTTCCCCTATTTCCGTCTATTTTCGTGTTTTTGTACATTATTGCAGAAATGTGAAGAATCCAGCGGAAATCGAGCTAAATCCATCCCCGAGTATCCTGCATTGCATTTGACGTGAAGTATTCACTCAAGGAACGAGCTTGGTGTGCATTCCAAGGCCCAAAAGACAAATCCACGAGATTATAGAAGTCAAGTCTCAGCTACCTCGGTCGATCGACCACTGCCTTCAGTCGATCGACCAACTTGCGGGTTCCAGAGGCTACTGTACACTGCTACTCAGTCGATCGACCGCCACTCTTAGTCGATCGACCACATCATTTATTTTAGACGAGAATTAAAAGATCGAGGAATAGCAAGCCCATGATACATTAGGTTTTGGAATAATAGTTACGTATATTTCCTATATAACGTAACCTAGTTGACAGATACAATCATCTAGTTTTTTACCTCGCTTTACATTCAGTTTAGTTTTATCAAATAATTAGGGTTTGGGAAACTATTTTCGCATTGGAATCTTCGTTGTTCTTTCAATCATTCCGTTGCAATCCTTCTGCAATTTCGGTATTCACTTGCTCTTATTCCAGTTCATCTTTATTGCGTTGATAGTTTAGAAATTGCTAGTTAGTTTCCCGAAACCGTAATTACCGCTTTATGTTAATTGTTTGTTCAACTGTTTTAAGCATGAATTCAGTAATCTATATCGTCAATATTATTATTGTTTTCATCATAGCCATGAGTAGCTAATTTATTCGTGCTAGGATGTAGGGGAATTATAGTGTAGGCGGCAATATAATGAACACGGCCTGAATCGCGTGTCAGTCGATCGACTGCCATACCTGGTCGATCGACTGACCTCGTGAGGTTTTCCCTCGTTTTAATTGATTTAAATGTTGTGTTTGACAAATCGAATGCATGCGACTAGTTGAATGCTTAATATTTGACTGACCCATTAGATCGAAAGATAGGGACAGCTGTTAGATCACCAATTAAAATGACTAAACTATGCTGAGATCGAAAGATAGGTAAAGTTTAGACCGTTAGTCACTTTTCAGGACGAAAGTTAGTATTAGTGATATTAGGGACTTATAGCGAGATCGAAAGATGCTATTTGTCAAGAGTGGACCGAGAGGACCTCTTTATTTCCCGCCTCATGTGTTTGATTTAGACCTGTTTAGTATGCTGCCGCCGAAACTATAACGAACCGACCATCCTAGTACCCCTTCTTCTATCTGTTTTAACTGTTTATTTAGTTTATTATCTTTATTTGCTATTAGTATAGACCAAATCAAATCAACCCCCACTTTCGTTACCTTAGACTAAATTAGACAATTAGAAATTACATTCGCCTCCTTGTGGTTCGACCCAGTTACCACTAGCCTAGGTTAGTTTTAATAGGAAATTATAAATCTTATTTTTGGTACTCACAACGACGGGTATCAAATTTTGGCGCCGTTGCCGGGGAGGCAATTGTTCTAATTTTTAGTTGTTTTTATTTAGTCTTTCTTTAGTTTAAGGGACTTCCGTTCCTTAAACTTTTCTTATATTCTTTTTGTAGTTTCTTCTTATGCGCAGGTCACAGGGTGGTAAACTAGTACCATTAAATCCTGAGATCGAGAAATCCTTACGCGAGTTGAGACGATCACAAAGGGTATTACCGACAGAGGAAGAGCTGAGTACTCTGTCAAGTTACTACGAGAACGCTCGTTCAAGAAGATCCACCTACATCTCCCGCCTCTACTTCTTGGTGAGACAGTCACTTCTCCGTAAAGTCCAGTCATGGTGAAGAAGCAACTATTGCTAGTCACTCGAGCCGACAGTGCGAATCTCTACAAAGGATTCGAACTACCGGGGAGGCGAGAAAATTCGAGCCGAAGCCTTCCTATATTAACCTGGTTGAGAGAAACGATTCGGGGGAGCCGCAAATGAGGATGCAGCCAAGCATATGGAGATTTTTATTGATTATTGCCGCTCTATACCCCCGCCGACCGGTGTGACCCAAGACCAGATCAAGGAGACCATGTTCATTTTCTCCCTTCGTGATCTGCAAGGAGTGGTATAGAGATTTGGATCGAGCCGCTCATGGGATCACCGACTGGAATTCATTGGCCTTGGCATTCTACAAGAAATACTTCTCCGCCTCGAAGACAAATGCCATTAGAGCTCAGATCACGAGCTTTAAACAGGGCCCGGATGAGAACTTTCATGAAGCATGGGTCCGTTTCAAGAAACTGGTGCGAACCATACCGCACCATGGGTTCGAAAAATGGAGTCTTTGCAATCGTTCTATAATGGGTCAGTATGACGATCGAGGGCTATTTTGGATCTGCAGCCCAATGGCCGATTTGTTGAGAATATGGGAGAGACTAAGGGGTGGAAGATCATTGATGACTTAGCCACCCATAAAGTGAATATGGGAATTCAGAGGCAACCAAAGGAGAGCCTTTGAATCTTCCTCGGTTCTTCGCACTAGAAGCTCTCACCGCAAGGTTTGACAAATATGAGTTGGGCGAAGCTTCTAAAGGAGGGATGTACCATGTTAATGCTGTTTCAGACGGTCCTTTCGTCTGTAGAAGATGTGGATCTGAGGGGCATGTCTCAGAAAATTGTTCTGTCCCCTTTGAGTCTTGCGCTGCCTTTCAACATTATAGGCCAAACACGTACTATGAGCCGAATGTCCACCCCAACTTGAGATGGAGTAGCCAGAATGTCCTGAATCCGACTCAACCTCCACAGCAGCAGCAGCATCAAGCCTATGTGCCTCCACATAAGCAGCCATATCAAAAGCCTCCGTATGTTCCTCAGCAGCAGCAACAATCCTAAAATTCCGAGTTCACCGAGTTGAAGAACTTATTGCTGAAGGAGTCCCAAGCTAGAGAGGCCGGGATGAAGATGCTAGAGAGCCAAATTGCTCAATTGGCTAGCAAGAATACCACTCGAGCTCCGGGACACTTACCGACTCAAACCGACCAAAAGGAGACCCTTAATGCCATCACGTTGAGGAGTGGGTCCACCCTGGAGGGGCCTGCTATGGACGAGGATGATGCTACAAAAGATGAGGCGAAACCGAGTCAAAACAAAGCTGGAACGAGCAAAGGAAAGAAAAAGGCGTCTACCAGGTATATCAGTCGATCGATTGACATACCCGGTCGATCGACTGAAGTGCGAGTTACAGAAGCTTCTGGTCCTGTTCAACTCAGTCGATCGACTGACATCACTGGTCGATCGACTGAGATCGCTGCTGATAGTGAGATTTTTCGTCCTTCGATGCCCGACAACTTGAGGGATCATTTGTTTCGGGGCACGACAGTCCCGAAAATATTGGGGAAAGACCCGAGTGCTGATGGGTCAGTCCCGGCTCCGAAGTACGACCCGATGTCGATCAATGGTTCACATTTGAGACGGTCTGAAGAGGGTTCAAGCTTCAACAAGGAGAAAGTAGTGGACTTTCAGCCTAAGTCCACGGATGCCGGCATGCGCGATTTAGAGGAGAGGGCTAAACTACTTCTTACAGCCCCATACCCGGAAAGACCAGTGCCGACGAAGGAACAGGTATCTTTCAATACATTTGAAAAAGTTATTCGTAGTTTGAATGTACAAGTGCCTTTCCTTGAGTTAGTTAATCAAGTGCCTGCCTATACCAAATTCATGAAACAACTCTTGTCTAAGAAAAAGTCACTTGAAAATGTGCATACTGTCGCATTAACCAAAGAGTCATGCTCTTATTTGTCTCACACTGCACTTCACAAGCTAGAAGACCCGGGTAGTTTTTCTGTTCCTTGCAATATAGGTACCTTCTCTATTGAGAAGGCATTATGTGACTTAGGAGCTAGTATAAGTGTAATGCCCTTGAGTCTTGATAGGAAGCTAAAATTGACTAGGTTTGCAGTCACAGACATGACAGTACAGATGGCTGACCGATCTGCGGTCCAGCCAATAGGAGTCTTAGAGGACATCCCCGTGCAAATAGGGAAGTTTTTCTTCCCTGTTGACTTCGTCGTACTTGACATGCCTGAGGATGCCCATATTCCCATTATTTTGGGTAGGCCATTTCTGCACACTGCTGGTGCAGTCATAGATGTTGGTTTGGGTACCTTGACTTTTAAAGTAGGGAAGCATTCTATTGTCTTTGCCCAACTTGCTAAGAAGAAGGACCCCATGTGGCCTGTGACTTGTAATACGGTTTCTGAAAAGAAATCTTATTTTATACTTCCTGATATGCCTATCTCTGGTCCCATTCCTGTTGTAACACCTCCGCCCCAGATTGGGAGCAAATTGGAGGAATATTTGTTTATTTCTGATATTGCAGGAGCTGGTTTGGGGAAGGAGGAGCTGCAAGTTACTCCAGCTGCGAAGAAACCAATCATTTCACGAGGCGGTCTTGGTTGCCTCAGCTATGGCACTGATGAGGAAGTTGATGACGAGCCGGTCAAGGCAAGGAAGTCCGATTTGGATTCTGACAAGTCCGAAGAGATCATTGACTGGGGAGATGATGAAAGTGTTGATCCGTTGAGCCATACGGACGTGGAAGCTAAGAAGGGTGCAGCTGATAAGATAAGCACCGTTGAGGCTACCTCTAGTAGCCAGAAGCCGATGAATTGGGCCATTCCGTGGCCGTTCTTGATCAACTACTAGTTGATCACATGTTTTACAAACATTTTATTTGCTTTTGTTAGACACTTTTTATTGCTTTTGTGTGCGCGAAACTTCGCATTTTATTTTGCTTGCTTAGGATTTTATACGCTTAGGACTTTACTTTGGGTTTTGCGCAATTTTGGGAACGTATTATTGTGCATTTGCAGGTTTTTAGACCTCATTAGCTCAAGTAATTGAGCAAATACGAAGAAATCTGAAGTACAACAGTATTTGCAGTCGATCGACTGGGCTATATAGTCGATCGACTGGTCTGCAGTTCCAGGAGCTACTGTTCCTTTCACCTCGGTCGATCGACTGAGTGATGTGGTCGATCGACCAACCTGCACTGCTGTATCTGTTTACGACCTCTCTCCTGCTATGTTGGTCGATTTGCGGAACTAAGGGAGTTTTCTACTCCACTTTATCTTCCGTCACTATTTATTTCTTCTATTTTTCTCAATTTTGCACATAATACCGCTTCATCATTGCTTTCTCGATTTATGCGTGGCACTTTGTTTGTCTTTTCAGGTACTTATTAGTAGCACTGCTGGCTACTGAAACCTCCTAGCTCACGCTGGTTTGGGGAGGTTCCCTTTGTTGCGCTTAAAGTCTTGTGAGTTTCTAAGTCTTTACATCATGTTTTATTTAATTTTCTCGCAAATTCCCGTTTCTCTTTTCTTCATTACATGATTTTGCACAATGGGGACATTGTGCGATTTGGTTTGGGGAAGGGTTTTGCATCGCATATCATTTGCTTGCATTCACGTTTACATTCTGTTTTGCATTGTTTTTTTCATTTTATATATGTATACCAAAAATTCAAAAAAAAAAGAAAAAAATTGAAAAATTTCAAAAATTCAAAAATTGCATGTTTATTTTAGCATATAGGTTGAGTCAGAACGGTAGTAGTTCAATGATGACATTGCATTTGCAGTTGTTTATGCCTAAGCCTTGCTAGATTGACATGTTATTAGTATAATCGTATATGCATATCTACGAGTTTTCGTTAAATATCTTGCTGAGCTTGAGATTTGACTTAGATTTTTGGCAAATTACATCATATTTCTGAGTTTTAGAGCCTATAACTGGTGACATTCATGACCAGTTTATCTAGGAATGTGAGTAGTACTCCTTATGACACATGTTACATCAATGTGCATTAATATGAACTTAATCTGCTTAATACCTGTATGCATTCAGTTTGTGGTTTGTTGACACATGTGGTAGAGGTTTCCCTTTATTCATTTTACCCATGAACTCCACACTGCCAAAAATATCCTTTTTGTCCTATTTACTACATCCTACATTTAGCCTGCCCTTTGTCAAGCTAGTAGTGTATGTTCTTGGGATTGTTACTTCGTTTTTGGTGGCATATGCTCTTATTGAGATTTAGTTGGATAAAAAGAATGAAGGAGGAAAAGGAAGGAAGAGAAGAAAAAAAAGAACTGAAAAAGTTGAAAAAAGAAAGAAAAGAAAAATGATTCGAAAAAAGAGAAAAAGAGGTTCTGTACTGTTCATAGCAGTCGATCGACTGCCATATCTGGTCGATCGACTGAGGTTCGAAAGAAAAAGAAAGAATCAATTCACATAATTCGAACCTTTATCTTATGGCGATTTTTGCTCCCATGTATTATTCATATCTTATGGGGAGTTAGTTGATTACTTTTATACCGGAGATTGTGAGATTTGTGCTTGCTATAACACCGTTTCATTTGATTTTGAGCAAGAAGTTGGATGTTGCCATATGGTTCCGTTTGGGTACTAGCTTGATCACATGTACCTCCTCTTTTCCATATATGTTTTGCCTCTTCTTACCCATACCTCACATATCCCATATATACCTCGGCATGTGTCATGGTCATTTGTTGGTTGGAATGCATATGTACGGTCATAGAGATTACTTTCATATTATACTGCAAGCATGTTCTCATAGGTCGTAGTTAGGTGAGAGTCTCTACAAAATGAATTCTTTCTATCCTCTTATATATTCACCTGCGCTTATGAGTGATTTGAGCGACCCGCGAGAGTCCGATTTAATAAGTCTCTATGGTTGACGGTTCAGCAGTTTTTAACGACCTTATAACTCGTTTGCATGATTCGCATTACTAATTGATTGTTAGTTATTGCATTAAATTGGTTTAGGCTTTACATGTTGTAATTCGCTCTGAGATTGAACTCGTTCTATTAGGTCATTAGATCGAGTCTAGTTCTTGCTTGGGGACAAGCAAGGGTTTGGTTTGGGGAAGTTTGATGCGAGTCTTTTATATGATGTTTTACATCCTATTTTCCACGCATTTCAGAGCTCATTTGTGTAGTTTAAGCTACCATTTCCCCTATTTCCGTCTATTTTCGTGTTTTTGTACATTATTGCAGAAATGTGAAGAATCCAGCGGAAATCGAGCTAAATCCGTCCCCGAGTATCCTGCATTGCATTTGACGTGAAGTATTCACTCAAGGAACGAGCTTGGTGCGCATTCCAAGGCCCAAAAGACAAATCCACGAGATTATAGAAGTCAAGTGTCAGCTACCTCGGTCGATCGACCACTCCCTTCAGTCGATCGACCAACTTGCGGGTTCCAGAGGCTACTGTACACTGCTACTCAGTCGATCGACCGCCACTCTTAGTCGATCGACCACATCGCTGCTTCAGACGAGAATTAAAAGATCGAGGAATAGCAAGCCCATGATACATTAGGTTTTGGAATAATAGTTACGTATATTTCCTATATAACGTAACCTAGTTGACAGATACAATCATCTAGTTTTTACCTCGCTTTACATTCAGTTTAGTTTTATCAAATAATTAGGGTTTGGGAAACTATTTCGCATTGGAATCTTCGTTGTTCTTTCAATCATTCCGTTACAATCCTTCTGCAATTTCGGTATTCACTTGCTCTTATTCCATTTCATCTTTATTGCGTTGATAGTTTAGAAATTGCTAGTTAGTTTCCCGAAACCGTAATTACCGCTTTATGTTAATTGTTTGTTCAACTGTTTTAAGCATGAATTCAGTAATCTATATCCATCATAGCCATGAGTAGCTAATTTATTCGTGCTAGGATTTAGGGGAATTATAGTGTAGGCGGCAATATAATGAACACGGCCTGAATCGCGTGTCAGTCGATCGACTGCCATATCTGGTCGATCGACTGACCTCGTGAGGTTTTCCCTCGTTTTAATTGATTTAAATGTTGTGTTTGACAAATCGAATGCATGCGACTAGTTGAATGCTTAATATTTGACTGACCCATTAGATCGAAAGATAGGGACAGCTGTTAGATCACCAATTAAAATGACTAAACTATGCTGAGATCGAAAGATAGGTAAAGTTTAGACCGTTAGTCACTTTTCAGGACGAAAGTTAGTATTAGTGATATTAGGGACTTATAGCGAGATCGAAAGATGCTATTTGTCAAGAGTGGACCGAGAGGACCTCTTTATTTCCCGCCTCATGTGTTTGATTTAGACCCGTTTAGTATGCTGCCGCCGAAACTATAACGAACCGACCATCCTAGTACCCCTTCTTCTATCTGTTTTAACTGTTTATTTAGTTTATTGTCTTTATTTGCTATTAGTATAGACCAAATCAAATCAACCCCCACTTTCGTTACCTTAGACTAAATTAGACAATTAGAAATTACATTCGCCTCCTTGTGGTTCGACCCTGTTACCACTAGCCTAGGTTAGTTTTAATAGGAAATTATAAATCTTATTTTTGGTACTCACAACGACGGGTATCACTTGGTCTGGACTGCTGCTACGATCCGAGCAATCAGGTTCTGGTTGTCCTTCCTCAGATCCTCAATGGCCCGACGCAGAGTATCCATCCCCTGAATCATCACCTGCATCAGATCAAGCTCTGGAGATCCTGCGCCGGAGAACTTCGCGCCGAACCTTCCCGGGTCCGGCTTCGGATACTGACTTCACTTCGTTGGGGCCGCTTTTCCTACTGGATTTGGACTGACTGGGTGCACCTGCTGCCTTCGGAATCTGTGGTGGCTTCTGAGGCTGGGGCATGGCTCTGGTCGACATGCTGATGGGGATCGTCTGGCTGGACGCTGGGGATGCACTGACTGATCCTGCGGATGCAGAAGTAAGTCGCTCCGGAAGACAAACGACGTGCTCGCCGCCGGAGGGGTTCGGGCCGGTTCCGGACATGGTGACGGCTGGTTCGGTCTTGCGAGTTTTGGCTATAGAAAATGATCACTATGCCCCACGGTGGGCGTCAAACTGTTTTGGTAAAAATTTACCGGTTATGAATATTTTATGTGAGTGATAGTGATTAGTCTAATGCCAATTATGGTTTAAATGCAACGACAGGAATAACGAAATAAAGACGAATGAAAAGAATGATACGGAGGATTTTTGGTGACGCGGAAAACCCGGTGTGTGAACAACCACGAGGGGAGTCGGAATCCCACCAAATTTGCACTATGATCAAGGATAATATGCCCAAGTAAGGAAATACAAGATTAATTTTAGCTAGTGAATAATCGCCAAGAGTAGACGGGAATTTTTAGAGGTGTTGTGTTTATCTTGCTGCAGTTTTCATGCCTTGAATGCTTTTTTCCTTTGCTTTATATAGTCTTCGAAAATAGGTTTAAAGTTGGTAGACTTCCTCCTGCCTCTGCTCCTGGATTTTTGGATGGTTACCATGAAAATAGGTAGTAGTTACTTGAAAAGGTCAAAGCCCAATCTTTTCCTTTCTTCCGTACGTGGGATTTTCCTTGGCCCAATTTGTGTTTGTTGTTATTTGATCTTGTGGTCCACAATGCGCCACCTCAGCGATCCTTCTCTCCCCCCTTCTACCAACCGTTACGTTCCACGTGGCCACTCCTTTGTCACTTTTCCCTGCCAATAATATAATGCCACGTCAGGAGTGATAAATAGGATTTTTTATCCATAACAATCATCAAATTTATCCTTCCACCTCCCTTGGTCCCTTTAGCTCAAAAGAAAAAAGGAATAATGTTACTCCAGAGTTCTTAAAGAATACAGCCTCCATTTCGGTCATTTATTTATTTATTTCATTTTGAGTGTCTTAATTAATTGTTTGCGTTTCTATTTTAGTAATGTCTTTGCAGGATAATTGGATCTTTCACATTCAATTGGTCTACTTATCATCTACTACTTAATCCTTTATTCTTTTCTTAATCTTTGTGTCAAAAACAACGGCAAACAAATACTCCTAAGCGAGAGTCCGGGACCGAGGAGCACTTCGCAAGTAGAAAAGAAATTATGGAAAAAAGAGAAAAATACGTTAAACCCCAAGATGCGTAAAACAACGGGAAATTGTATTTGTATTGCCATGAATCACGGGGGAGAGAGCAATTAAAGTGGAGGTTCACCCACTAAACTACTTTGTCTTTGTGTGTTATATCCACTTTGTTATTGTTAGAAGACGAATAAGATTTTATTCAATTCATCTTAACTCTTCAAGAGCTTAATTTAGCTAAATTGTTAATTAGAGGTGCGCTTCCTCCAAAGCAAACCATACTAATTCTCCTCCATTCCATTTAACGCTTGTTTTAATCCCAAACTATTGTGAAATCATGCTTGATTTTATAATAACGCTTATATCTGTAGTTATAGCAACAACCAACAAGAGTACAACTTTGCTGTATTGATTTTTTTTTTTTAAAAAAAAAATTGGTTTTCAATCCTATTGTCAAATCTTAACGCTTGAGATCAAGATGACAATTTTAGATGTTTTGATGTGTAATGTATAAAGTACTAGCTTAATACCCGTGCAAAATGCACGGGCATATATAATTTTATTTAATATTTATATTAATAGTATAATGTATCATTAAGTTTAGATAAACCTCTTTATTAATCAACTAAATCCTTTGGAAAATAATTATTAAATGTACAAATCGATAAAATGAAATGAAGCATGTCACCACAGAAGTGAGAGGTAACATTTGAGGCAATCTCATGAAGATATCTTTGGTATGTCTAGGAACAATGATATATCTAAAACTAATAGCAAAAAATTTCGGTTTTCAATTGTATAACGTCAATTTTGTTTCTAACCACCGCAATTCCTTGTAACCATTAATTTGGTGTTTAAGTAGTCATGAAATCTGTCAATAAAGGTACAAAGTAATATTTAGGGTTTGTTTAATTTGATAACTACTCCCAAGCATAAAGGTCATAACTTTTGTAATTGCTCTCTACTTAAAAAAAACTTTTAAAAAACTGCTACATTAATCTTTACTCAGGTTATGAATTGTTTTAGAAGTCAATTCTCAGTGTTGTTTTTCTTCCTCTTTCAAGCTCACTAATCGTACGTTTATCTCTACTTTGCTAAATTTACTCTTAGTAACTTAATAAAATGAGAGGTAAATTAGTCTCTCCATGTCTCAAGCACTTGAGAATTGACTTTTAAAGTAATTTCTAACCTGAGTAAAGATTAAGGTAGCAGTTTTTAATATTTTTGTAAGTAAGGAGTAATTATAAAAGTGATGGTTATGCCTGAGAATAGTTATCAAAAATCCTAATATTTATTTTAAAATCACATTTCGTAAGAATTTCTTGAGCAACATCTATCTATGAGCATACCATTTAGGCCATATTTAGCAAACATCAGAAGTAGATTCATGATAGTAGATAACGTTAACATAATACGGTTAACAGATTTTAATAGCAGGTTTGACTATCAAATTAAATTAACAGAATTAAAAAAGGGGGTTTGATAATTAGAGATTATAGGATAATTAATTAGAATGGGTTCATGTATAAATTGAATATGTTAATACAATATGCTGCTATTAGCAGCATATTCCAAAATAGTAAATTCCGGCCAATATGCTATAATACGCCGTTTACAAAACACATCAAAATAGTAGATTGCTTGGTCAATCTACTGATTAGGCCGAAATATACTAATTTCATTCAATATACTTGTTCCGGGTGTAATTCCAGAGCAAGTATCGTTACCACCCGTGGCTTGTAGAATAATGTCTTGAGTTGAACCCTTCTCGCTTCTATCGTCCCTCTCGGCCTCTCCTGCAACAATGAACGAACTGAGGGCTTGGCTTTGTGCCAAGCGTACTCACTCCGACGCTCAAGTCAGTAAACTTAAAGGATTAAGCTGTGTTACTTGGCTAGATATGTATTGTAGAGAGATAAGGCAGATATTACCAGATGAATAGTGTATTTAGGTTAAATTGTGGGATCCTTTCCTCAAAGAAGGTTGAGGAGTATTTATAGGCTTTCACCTTTTGTCACGTAGTGGCCAAGTGGCTAGCAGGTGGAAAGACCGTTCTACCCTCGGCCGATGGACCTATGGCAGGCCGGCCGACGGGTCTTGGATATGAGTACGCGGGTATGTGTCCCCATTGGCGGGTTGTCGCGCCGAGACCTGGCTAACGTAAGGTGGTGGGCTGATCGGCTAGGGTCTAAGTCGTTGACTTCTTTGTGGATATCTTTGACCTTGCTCAGTGTGTTGACTTGGTCAGCGGTGCAGAATATGCCCCATCAATTTGCCCCCAGCGTAGTCTATGCCGTGGTATGGGCTCCGATGTATGTTGAGCGTATATTCTGCGCAAGTAAATTTCGCAAATTTTTCTGTATCGGCCTCTTCTTGTGCATCGGCGTGGCTCTTGTTAGGCCGTACCATATACCATATCCCCCCTCCACATGGATGCGTAAAGGGTATCCGATGTGGAAAAGGACATGACGCTGGCCGAGACCAGGGCTGAGAGTGCCGGTTGATTTTGATTGCCCCCGGCCGGTGCTTCCTAGCTTGGTTGATCGGGTGGCCGGCGGAGACTAGATACCTAGGAATTTGTTGAGGAAGATGAACAGTCGAAGAGATGTGAATAGGCGTGTTTAAGACGCTTGGTCACATTGCATTGATTGACATTCGATCGTTGCAACGATTGACATCCGCGGTTGCATGTTTGACACGTGTATGTTCGCTGATTGGTTGACGCTTCATGGGCTGTGCCCTGATTGGTCCTTCTTCATGGGCTTTTCTCTATAAATAGGGCAGTTATTCCGTGATTTTGGCCTCCATTTTATTTTCGAAAATTTTCTCCAAAATCTTCATCTCTCCAAACTTTCAAGGGTTGTCTTCGTCTTCTTAATCTTCGGAGTATTTGATCCGGCGAGTGTTTTTCTTTAAGGTAAACAAGCAAACTTTTTATTTTTCTTGCTAGTAATTTGTTGTGAATCATGTCCTCGATCCGGGATCTGGTACTTCGCGCCGGGGTTCCCCGTCGCTTCTTGATGAGGAGGAGGGACCGGAGGCCATCCCGCTAAGGTTTGGGGGCCCTAGGTCTCCTTCTCCCGTAGCTGATCTGCCCCTCCTGGAGGTGTTGGAGGATGAGGATGATGCTGATGATGATGAGGGGGCTCCCGGTGATGGTGGGAGGATTACTACTCCGGATCATGGTGAGGCCTGCACGACTGGCCTCGACCGTGTCTGGACAAATAAATTCGCAAGCAGCTCCGGAGAAGCTCTTTTCGGAGATCACTTCTTCCTTGGTGAGGGGTATAAAAATTGTTTTCCCCGGGAGGGTCAGCGGTCTCTTTGTCCCCCCGGGTCATATCGGCGTGTACATCAGGCATTTGGAGTACGGGCTCCGGTTTCCTTTGAACGAACACGTCATGGCCATCATCAAAGCTATGAATCTTGCCGTGGCCCAACTGCATCCGTTGGCCATGAGGACGATAATCGGCTTTGTGTGGCTCTGTCTCTTTAAAGGGGAGGTCCCTACGGTCAACTTATTCCGCCGACTTCATAGTCTTCGGCCGTCATTCGCCCGAAAGGTGGGGTGGTACAGCGTGCAGACGGAGCCAGGATATGTCTCCGTAAACAAGCTTACTTCCTGCAAAGACTGGCAAGAGCGATGGGTGTACGTCCAAGTGCCGGAGGACTACCCATTGCCTCGGTCTTTTCAGAGCCCCGTTTACTTACGGTGTGAGACCCGGGAAGAGTATGAGAAACACGTCTCCCGGGGTAGCAAGGTTAAGATGGACGCTTCTTTTGTCCCCCTTACTGCGGATGAGAAGCGGGCAATGCAGCTATTTGATGCTGAGGAGGGATGGCTGCCCCGACTCGGATTATTCTTCAGACGAGCCGCTATCTTTGCGTCGGCCTCATACCCCGGCCCGTGGTGAGTAGGGTCGGTGTGAGGCCCACCTTTGCTTGTTATGTTCTGTTTGTAGCTTTCTTACTTCCTTTATGTAACTCTTGTTTGATTCCTTGCAGATCGGTTTGGTCGGGATCGTCGGAGAAAGACTTGGAGAGGTCGGGGCTTGATAAGGACGGGAAGGTTCTCATCCGTCATCCTACGGTGAAGCGCGTGATCGCCGATCGTCCCCTAACGAACTCATGGACAAACAGACGAGGGCGTTGGATCAGGAGACGGCTCAAGCACGGGTTCTTGGTGGCGTGCCTAAGAGATCAAAGAGGCGCGTCCAAGTCGGGCACAGATCAATGGCAACTCCCTCTTCGACCCCGGTGGTCGAAAAGGATCATGTGGAGGTGATTAACATTGCGAGGGGAGGTGACCGTTGCTAAGGTCCCTTCTCCGAAGAAGAGGAAAGACCCACCGTCCGCTTCCACCGTTGCCGTGGAGAAACTGTTTCCACCAGCCCTCCAACTAAGAGGATTCGAACGGTACGGATTTAACTCGTGGTTCGGATTTAGCCGGCTCGTTGGACATTCCCGACGACGAGGCTTTCGACGTGTCAATGCATGGTGACATGGATGCTCTGTGTAAATGTTTTGTAGATCTACGTTTGGCGGTGCCGTTCTCACCGAACGGCAAGTAGGGAAGCGACTGAGAAGGCGATTGAAAAGGCGGGTGACCAAAACGTCGTCGTGGACTCCTCACCCCAGAAGGTTACTCCCACCGAGCTCGTGGCGGAGGGCGAGAAAATATATAAGAGGTTGGGGAGATGGAGTCGTCTAGCCGCCTCCCTCATCATGGAGCAAGAAAAGGCCATGGCCCAACGGGGGCCGCCGATTGCAAAGCTCAAGCTTGATCTCTGCTGCGAGGGGGAAGCCGGGAAGGCTAAGTGGATCTTCATCGCCAAGAGGCGTGCGGAGGAAGCCGAGAAGCCGCCGAGGGCCGAGAGGGCCAAAGTTGAGGATCTTTGATGGCGCCACGGCCAAGATGATGGAGGAGCGGGACGGTATAAAGGTGCCTACGATTTGTGGTTGCCAAGAGGGACGAGTGGGAGGATCGGTTCCGAAGCGGCGGAGGTGCTCGGGGACATGCAGCTATCCTTGCTCAAAAAGAGAAGGACATTGAAATGCTTCAAGATGATCTCCTCCCTAAAATGTGCGTCCGATTCGGGACCGGCCGAGGAGGCGACGGGGGAGGCAATCAAAAAAGGGCTGTCCCCGACGGCTCCTTCCCGTGGGAGAAATTTGACCAGCTCCTGGATGAGATGGCCGATGCCGCGGAAGCAGCGGCTGCAGAGAAGGCAGGGGCAGCGAAGGCGGCTCAGATAGCTGAGGCCAAGGCGGCCGATGATGCGAAAGTGAAGGAGGGTGAGGGGCCGAAGTTGCTTGAAGATGCTCAGCCTTCCCCAAAACCGGCCACCGAAGATGCTGTTGCTACTGATGGAGGGCAACGACAGGCATAGGGAGACGGGCGGTCGTCACCAGACTCACCCGGCGTCTCGGATAGCTTCACTGTTCGGGGCCAATTATGAGCCTTCTCTCCCCGCCATCCTTTTGGCGCTTCAAATCCCAAGTCTGTAATCTTTTGCTTTTTTGTTTCTTCGCTTTTGTAAAGCTTTGGTAGGTAGAGTTTAGGCTACCCTCATGGGGACGGCCGTCGTTTGTACTCTCCTTGCAATCATCTTTA
The DNA here is from genome assembly GCF_048544455.1 of Silene latifolia. NCBI lineage: Eukaryota > Viridiplantae > Streptophyta > Magnoliopsida > Caryophyllales > Caryophyllaceae > Silene > Silene latifolia. Next base: position 46,576,034 of record NC_133534.1, read on the forward strand.
ATAAAGTTATCTTATCGGCCTTTGGCTTGGCCGGGGCTTCGATCACAGTATCTCGTTTGTATTTTCGCGTTATTAATTGAGTGCGTTCGTTTTTACACTCGGCATGACCGGGCGGTTTGAACGCATGTCTCAACCGTGTTCAACGTCTTTAGCGTTCAGAATCGTGTAGGCATATTGACCGCTAGATTGGCGTCTCAATGCGCCGAGTATACGTTTCTTTCTTAGCGTATCGGCCGGCGTGTTCCCCGTCGCTGTCGGCTTTGACCGAGGTAATCGGGGTTGCGGCTTCGATAGCGTTCAGAATCGTAGGCATATTGACCGCTAGATTGGCGTCTCAATTGCGCGAGTATACGTTTCTTTCTTAGCGATCGGCCGGCGTGTTCCCGTCGCTCTCGGCTTTGACCGAGGTAATCGGGGTTGCGGCTTCGATAGCGTTCGTAACTGTGTAGGCATATTGACCGCTAGATTGGCGTCTCAATTGCGCTGAGTATACGTTTCTCTTTTAGCGTATCGGCCGGCGTGTTCCCCGTCGCTCTCGGCTTTGACCGAGGTAATCGGGGTTGCGGCTTCGATAGCGTTAAACTGTGTAGGCATATTGACCGCTAGATTGGCGTCTCAATTGCGCTGAGTATACGTTTCTTTCTTAGCGTATCGGCCGGCGTGTTCCCCGTCGCTCTCGGCTTTGACCGAGGTAATCGGGGTTGCGGCTTCGATAGCGTTCGTAACTGTGTAGGCATATTGACCGCTAGATTGGCGTCTCAATTCGCTTGAGTATACGTTCTCTTTTAGCGTATCGGCCGGCGTGTTCCCCGTCGCTCTCGGCTTTGACCGAGGTAATCGGGGTTGCGGCTCCGATAGCGATTCTTCCCTTCGAGTTTCCGTCTGGTGGCAAATTGTGGAGGGGACAGACACTTTGATGGAGAACTTGGGCGATTCATTTGTTTGTTATGATCGTGCGTTGGGGTGTCCACAATGGGTTTGGACACCTCCGCCGCTATACAAAGTATTTTCTCAGGTTATCGGTGTTCCAATGGCTCATCAAAGGCACACCTCCCATGTCTGTCAGCCGGTATGTACCCGGCCTCATCTCTTCGACCACTTTGTAGGGACCCTCCCAGTTGGCCGTCAGTTTGCCATGAATATTTCCTTTGTTGGTGGCAGCCGACTTCCTTAGGACTAGGTCTCCTATTTTTAAGTCCCTTTTGTGGACTCTTCGGTTGTAGGCTCTCTTCATCCGGTTCTGATATACGGCCAAGTTGAGGCGTGCCGTGTCTCGGCTTTCTTCGACCAGGTCTAGGGAAGCTCTTAGGCCCTCCTCGTTTTCAACTGGGTCAAAAGTGGCCGTTCTGAATGTCGGCACCGTGGCTTCGATCGGCAGGACCGCTTCGGAGCCGTAGACTAGGTGGAAGGGGGTGTATCCCGTTGCTTCTTTCTCCGTGGTTCGAAGGGACCACAGGACGCCGGGTAGTTCATCGGCCCACCTTCCCTTAAGGTCTTCAACTGTCTTCTTCAAACCGTTGAGGATGGTTTTGTTGGCTGCCTCCGCCTGCCCGTTACTCTGCGGGTGGCAGACGGAGGAATACGCAAACTTGATGCCAAGCTCCTATAACCAGTTCATTATCAGGTCGCTCCAAAATTCTCGGCCGTGGTCAAATACCATAACTTGGGGCAATCCGAAGCGGGTTATAACGTTTTCCCAGATTACCTTTCTGACGGCTGCTGTGGTCTTCGCTGGTACTGCTACGGCCTCAACCCATTTGGTGAAGTAGTCAACGGCGACGATTAAGAACTTCCTTCCTCCGGAGGCCGTTGGGAATGGCCCTAGCATGTCCATCCCCCATTGCGCGAAGGGAAGGGGACTAAGCACCGGTTGTAGGTCTCTGGAGGGAGCGTGTATCACCGGGGCATGCATCCGCCGTTCGTGCACTTCTTGGTCTTCGTTCGGAATCTTGAAGCATGGTGGGCGAAGTAGCCAGCTCGGAGAGCTTTGTGGGCTAGTGTTCTTGCCCCCATGTGATGTCCACAGATGCCTTCGTGAATTTCACAAGATCGATTCGCGTGCGTCACGGACCGACACACTTCAAGAGTGGTCTTATTACGGATCTTCTGTACAGTTCCCCTTCGAACACCAGGTACCTGGCGGCGATCCTTTTTATTTTGGCCGAGGGATTGCGGCCCTCCGGCAATTCACCTGTAAGCTTGTATCTCATTATCGGAGTCATCCACGTTGTCTCGGTCTCTATGTTACCCACCATGCCGACGGTCTCAGTGATGCTTTTCGCATTCCTGATATCCACCAAAGACGGTTGGTGACATTCTTGATGGTTGAGTGGCCAGTTTGGAGAGAGCGTCGGCCCGGTTGTTCTCGGATCCGGGAACGCATGCTTTGGATTTGGAAGGATTTCAATTTTGCTACGTCGGCTTTTACCCTCTCCAGGTACCTTACCATTCCGTCGTCCCGAGCCTCATACTCCCCTCTGATTTGGTTGGTAACCAACAGCGAGTCAGTTTTCAACACAATGTGTTCTGCTCCGGCAGCCCTAGCTAGCTCGACTCCGGTTATCACCGCCTCGTATTCGGACTCATTGTTCGAGGCCGAGAAGGTGAATTTCAAGGCGTACTCAAACTCGTCCCCGTTTGGGCTGATGATAAGGATGCCGGCTCCTGAGCTATTCGTCGTGGAGGAGCCGTCGGTGTAGACCTCCCATATGCCCGGGTTTGGCTCTTCCTGATACGTGCATTCGGCCAGGAAATCTGCAAGCGCTTGCCCCTTTATCGAAGGCCTTGGTTTGTACTGAATGCCGAAACCAGAGAGTTCCACTGCCCATTTGATGAGCCTGCCGGATTGCTCGAATTTTTCCAAAGCTTTCTCCAACGGCTGATCGGTTAGGACCGTCACGGGGTGTGCATCGAAGTAGGGTTTTAACTTCCTTGTGGCAACGACAACGGCGAAGGCTGCTTTTTCAATTAGTGGGTAATTTCTCTCGGCGGGCAAAGTGTATGGCCGACGAAGTAGATTGGGTGTTCTTTGTTTGTCTCTTCCCACGACGATAACGGCGCCGACCGTGGCCGAGGTAATCGCTAGCTATGTATAAGTATAGCGTCTCCCAAAGATGTCGGCCCGGACAGAGTTGGGAGAGTCCGAAGGTGAGCTTTTAGTTGTTTGAAAGCCGTGCTCTGTTCCTCCCCCACCAAGTCTTTATTTCCTTTCAACACCTTGAAGAATGGGGTGCTTTTGTCGGCTGACCGAGAGATGAAACGAGCGAGAGCCGCCATTCTCCGGTCAACATCATAACCTCTTTTCGATTCCTTGGTTCCAGCAGGTCAGGATTGCTCGGACTTTGTCCGGATTGGCATCTATGCCCGGCACCGACAAGTACACCTAGGAATTTACCCGCCCGGACACCGAAGTTGCATTTCATTGGGTTGAGCTTCATCTTGTATTTCCTTAGTGAACAAAATGTCTCGTGTAAATCGGCCAGATGCTCGCTGTCGGACTTGCTTTTTACGATGGCATCGTCGACGTAAGCCTCAATGTTTCGCCCTTTTTGGTTTTGGAACACTTTGTCCACCAGCCTCGTGTACGTTGCTCCGGCGTTCTTCAAACCAAACGGCATCATTTTGTACATGTATGTGCCGTTGGCGGTGATAAATGCGCATTTAGGCATGTCTTCTTCGGCCATAAACACTTGGTGATACCCCGAGAAGGCGTCCAGCAGGCTCAGCATGGTGTAGCCCGCCGTGGCGTCGATCAAACTATCTATTCGAGGCAAGGGATAGCAATCTTTGGGGCACGCTTTATTAAGGTTGGTAAAGTCTACACACATTCTCCATGCCCCCGATGACTTCTTCACCATTACAACATTGGCTAACCATTCAGGATAAGTACAAGGCATGATAAAACCCGCCGCTAGTAATTTATCTACTTCGGCTTTGATGGCCTCGTCCTTCTCGGCGGAGGAGTTCCTCATTTCTCGCTTGATCGGGCGAGCGATGGAGAGTACGTTCACCTTGTGAACAATCACCTCCCGCCACGCCGGCATCTCGACCGCCGAGTATGCGAAAACATCTTTATTCTTCCTCGGCAGATCCAGGAGGTCGGCCCCGAATTTTGGTTCCAGGTTGGCACCGACGGTTACGGTGCGGCCCGGATCAATCTCTACCTCCTCGGTCTCTGCTCCTTCGACCATGCCGATGGTCCGATCGTTCCGGATCCGGGGGTGTCTTTGTCGATCCAGGAAGGATTTTAGTTCAAGCGACAACTCTCACCCTCACTAGATACCTTATCGTCCCGTAGTCCTGGGCTTCGCACTCTCCCTTGATCTGGCTGGCCACTAAGAGTGAGTCTGTCGTCACCATGATACGCTCTGCTCCGGCGGTTTTAGCTAGCTCAACTCCGGTTATTACTGCCTCGTATTTGGATTCATTGTTTGAGGCCAATGAGGTAAGTTTTAAGGCGTGCTCAAACACGTCTCCGTTTGGGCTGATAATAACGATGTCGGCTTTCGAGCTATTCGTCGCGGAGGGGCCATTAGCGTAAACCTCCCATAAATCGGGATCCTCGTTCTTCGAGATGAGCCTCGCGCCTCCCCGGTCCAAGACATATATCGGTGTCGTGGCCCGATGGATATCACAGCGTCGATTTCGCTCAAAGTGACCCGGCCTATGAGAACGTTGTGGGCAGACGTGCCGTCGATGACTATGAATTCAGACATAACACTCTTGGCTGCACTCCCCTCGCCGAACCTCACCGGCAATCGACCGACCCTGGGGTACCGGGCCGTCCCCGTAAAAGCCGTACAACGGGTTGGTGCGGGGGCTCAAATCTTCGATCCTCGGCCCGAGGCCGAGAAAGCATTCTCGTACATAACGTTTGTGTAGGCGCCGTGTCAATCGGCACCTCTTCACCAAGTGGTTGGTTATGTCCGGCGGATCGTAAGTGGGTCGCTATGAAGAGCGACGACTCCATCGTAGTCCCCTTGTCCGATGGTCATGTCCGGGATCTTTGGGAGCGGGGGTTCTTTGTGTTGGGCACAAAGTTGATGGCCGGATAAGGTTCATCCTGGGGCCGTTTGTGCTCATGAGCGGACCCACTGCTCTCGTTGTCCCCGATGACGATATTGACTACTCCTACCCGCTCGCAGGCGGACTTGCTATTCGATCCGCCGGCATCCGGTTTTGGCCTTTGGCAACATATTTGCCGAGGCTCCCCTTTCGGATCAGTTCTTCAATGGCATCCTTCAGGTGTCGGCAATCGTTGGTTAGGTGTCCGGTGTGGCCGTGGTACTCACAAGATCTTGGCTCGTATCACCGTCACTCCTCGGCCTAGGGGTCTTTCCCATTTCGGCCCTCGTTCTTGCTCAAAGCGAAAACCTCGGCGGCCGATACGACTAGGGGGTGTGATCTTCGTGCCGTTTTTTGTAGTACGTTCGAGCTCCCCAAGCATCCGCCGAGCCGTTTCAGCAGGCTTGTCGACCGTGACCTATCGTTCAACGGCGTCTTTCATCGGACCGTGACCCGTTGTCGCCACGGCGCCTTTCCTCCGGCCGTCCTCCCGGCGCTCTTTTCCCGAGTGCTCGGCCTCGCCGGGGCCTACCCAGTCTTGTGATAGTCTTCTACCTTGATGGCTTGGTCACCAACCGCTCGGGCGGCGTCCATGCTCGTGCCTCCGCACTTGATGAGCTCATTTTTAAATCTCCCCTTGGGAGGCCCTTCATCGTGCGAAGGCGCGATTCGGGATTGATTTCCGAATCTGCCTGGACCTTTCCGTCGAATCTCTTTACATAGCTCAGAGACTCGCCTCCCTCCCTCTCGATAGTCGGGAGGTCGATGTCTCTACGGCTCTTCTCTTGTTGCAGAGAGTCTTTGGGCTAGGAAAGCGCCCTTTAGGTCGGCGTAATAGTACACCGAGCCGTCGGGAAGCCCTTTGTACCAGCCCGAGCCATCCCATGCAAAGTTGTTGGGAAAATTCGGCACTGGACTCATCGGGCCGCTCCCATACCGACATGTAAGACTCGAAAGCCTCGGCGTGGTGGTACCGGATCACTATCTCTCCCTTGTATGACAGAGGTGGCAACTTGAGCTTAGTTGGCACCGGGACTTCTAGGACGTAGGCGTTGAGGGGCTGCCTAACCACGTGTCGAACGACACGCGGCGATCGGCTCCTTGCATCCCTAACCTGGCTCCCCCCCCCCCCCCCCCGTAGCGGGAGGGGCTCCTTCTTCGACTCGGACTTCTTCTCCAACTCGCCGAGTCGGACTCCTCTGGCTCCTTTGGGGTAAGCCTCGTTCGTGTGGCGGGGACGCCGTCCTCCCACGAGTGCGGGAAGGACTTAGGTCTACCGCGCCCACTTTGGGCTCCCGGCGTCTTGACGGGTCGGCTTCTCCTAGTGCTCCGTTCAAATTTCTGAGTCACGTTTTGGGCCCCGGTCTCCCGGACGATTTCCGCCGCTCTTGTCGGCGTGACAGTGTGAGCGGGCGACATCGATTAGGTCCAGGAGCATTTTCAGCTTTGCTACGTCAACCACATGTCCCATGATGGTGACCTGGTTGGCTGGCACCGGCGTGTCGGGTGTTATTGGCATCCCGAACTCTGGTTGGATTACTCCGCCGGTGGAGGGTTGCACGACTCCAGATTTGTGGACGGTATCATTTTGGTAGAATTCGGTTTCGTCCGTCACGAATACCTCTTGTTGTTTCGACATCTTCTTAGCTTTTTGGGTGGGTTTTTGTTGATTTGTTTTTTTTTTTTTGTTTGGGAATGAATGTGACTAGCTTCTAGTGTCTATCCCCACAGACGGCGCCAATTGTTCCGGGTGTAATTCCAGAGCAAGTATCGTTACCACCCGTGGCTTGTAGAATAATGTCTTGAGTTGAACCCTTCTCGCTTCTATCGTCCCTCTCGGCCTCTCCTGCAACAATGAACGAACTGAGGGCTTGGCTTTGTGCCAAGCGTACTCACTCCGACGCTCAAGTCAGTAAACTTAAAGGATTAAGCTGTGTTACTTGGCTAGATATGTATTGTAGAGAGATAAGGGAGATATTACCAGATGAATAGTGTATTTAGGTTAAGTTGTGGGATCCTTTCCTCAAAGAAGGTTGAGGAGTATTTATAGGCTTTCACCTTTTGTCACGTAGTGGCCAAGTGGCCAAGTGGCTAGCAGGTGGAAAGACCGTTCTACCCTCGGCCGATGGACCTATGGCAGGCCGGCCGACGGGTCTTGGATATGAGTACGCGGGTATGTGTCCCGTCTGGCAGGTTGTCGCGCCGAGACCCTGGCTAACAGGCCGGTGGGCTGCATCGGCTAGGCTGTCTAAGTCGTTGACTTGCTGTGGATATCTTTGACCTTGCTCAGTGTGTTGACTTGGTCAGCGGTGCAGAATATGCCCCATCAATACTGTTTACCAAAGATAGCCTTAATTTGATTAGCCTCAATCACATTTACTCGTATTTGTGTTTTTGTATATATTTATAGTTGTATATTTCCTTACTTACTAAGTTACTATGTCAACTTTTGCTAAAAAATTATGATGTCATGTCAACGATTTGGCTTTTGCATTGGAGATATATACGATGATATGATATGATGATACTATGATGATTCTATTGTACAATTACATGGAGTTAATCTCCATTTCATAAAAAAAATAATTAATGGAGATTCCATTTTCTTTTAGCGGTCCAAATTGCATCTTGGCAATATCAAACGATTGTACATTATTATATGAGTTTGTGAGAGAAAATCTAAAGAAAAAATGGAGAGAATCTTAGTTGATTTACATATACCCAATTGTGACCATTGGAATGCAAGCAAAACCAATTCCAATTGTTTACAGTAAGCCCAAACACATCGAAAAAGAAATACTCGGTCAAACATAACTCATGAATACTCCCTTCGTCCCAGTTATTTGTTTATCATTTTTATTTTAGGATATATCAGTCATTTGTTTATATTTCTATATTAGGCATGTCTCTAATGAGTTATTTGATCATTCAATTTCATTATTATCCACTTGTCATCTAATAACACTACCCTTAGGCCCTGTTCTTTTGGACTTAAAGTCACTTAATTTAAGTTCACTTTAGATCCTATAAGTTCAGTTTAGTTCAGTTCAGATCCTATAAGTTCAGTTCAGATTCTATAATTTCAGTTCAGTTCAGATCCTACAAGTTTAGTTCAGATCTTATACGTCACTTAGGCCATGTTCTTTTGGACTGAAATTATCTGAACTGAACTGAATTGAACTTAACAGAGCTGAATCGAATCGAATCGAACTTAATAGAGTTGAATCGAATCGAATCGAATCGATTTGAACTGAATCGAACTAAATCGAATCGAATCGAAATAAAATAAAAAGATAATAATAATAATAATAATAATAATAATAATAATAATAATAATAATAATAATAATAATAATAATAATAATAATAATAATAATAATAATAATAATAATAACATGGCCGCTTACATTTTCACTAGACTTAGCTTTGCTATTGCTAAGGGTGTGGGGGCCCAGATTGTTTCTCGGCTCCCCACCAATTTCATGTAAACTTTTATTTTTATTTTAATGAAAGCTGCGCGCATACCTTATAATAATAATAATAATAATAATAATAATAATAATAATAATAATAATAATAATAATAATAATAATAATAATAATAATAATAATAATAATAATAATAATAATAATAATAATAATAATAATAATAACAATAATACCAATAATAATAATAAATATTATAATAATATTATTCATTATTATTATTATTAATATACTAGATTTAGTGCCCGTGCGTTGCACGGTTACTAAATATTGGTTTTTTGAAAGTGAATTTGTGAAAAATGTAATTATATTGTCGTAAGTAACTAATGACTTCCGTACTTTGTAAGATCAATATTGTTCTTTATCCAATTTCTTATTATCTTCCTCCTTTTTTTTGGCACAAAAAATAAGAGAGGGAAAAAAGAAAAAATAAAGTATTGTAATAGAAAATGAATGAAACTTACCAAAAAAGAAAAGACGAAAGATAATCAAACTTGTTTGAAAAGAGAAAGAGGGAAGATAATAAAAAATTGGAGGGATGTTATATTGAGTATTATTAGGAGTTGTACTAAAATTTTATCCTCGTGTACTCATATATTCGTAGAAGTTTTTAAACTTGCGGAAATTATACTCCTTGAGATTGAGATTAGATATATTATACTTTATATAATATTAAAAAGAGATAAATCACCTAACTAATACCCAAAGCTCGCATTGTTGTACACATTGTACCCATTATACTTTTCCATAAATTTCTAAGAGAGACAGTTTTTCATTAATTTTTGTGAAAAACCCCTCTCATTATCTTTTAGTTTTTATCTTTTAATTTTTAGTTTATTTATTGGTTGTCTCTTATTGTTATTTTTATTTAATTTTTATCTTTTATCTTTTTAGTTAGTTTTTAGTTTATTTATTGGTTGTCTCTTATTAAGCAGCAACTATCGTATTTGTATTGTCTCATGTCATTGTCTTATCCTTCTCCCACGCACATTTAATTTGCTTATTATTATTTTTGTTTCTTTCTTCCACTCTCGTCATATAATTCTCAACAATTTGCCTCAATAAATCAGCCGGAAGCCGAGACCAATCAACCATAACCATTGTTATTTTCCGTTCCTTCTCTTGATTGCTAAAAGAATAACCAAACGTTTAATTCACTACTAAGGAAATTAATAACTTTGCATGTTGCTAATATAATACTTCGGTTTATGAGGTTTTTACAAAATTCAGAGATATATTTTATACAAACATTACCTAATACAACATCATACCATATTTTAAAACCATATTTTAAATAGGGTATACATAATCATACATATATTTTTGGTAGTTAAAGAATATAGTAATACGTTTTATTATTAAAGAGAAACAAATGAATAAATCCGAGAAAGTATAACACAATATTTATGCCAATAAGAATAGTTTGTTCATATAAGGAGTATTATTTATCTTTTAATCGTAAAATAATGAGCATTTGCTGAAAGGTTGACATTGAGGTCTTCACTAAAACATGCTCCTAATGCAAAGCCCTCGACTAAATAATGATGGTTGTCTTTGAACCTCCATTTCTTTATATTTGTGTTTTCTTTCATGCAAATACATCTTGAACTTGGATACAACATATAGAGGGCCTCATGTTAAATTTCCGCTCATATCTATGACCAAATTTCTCGGGTTCCGGGAAGCATTCGGGGTTCCTATGCGTTGAATTTGTACTCCAGTATAACTGCAAGATGTACGTACGTGTGTTTGAATTAATGACACCTTTTAAATTCGCACAATTAAGTAGTAATTAAGACGAATTGTTATGATGTGCAAGTGTTTTAATTAGTAAAAGAAGTACCTCCAACCCTAGGGAATTTGGAAAACAATAATAAAGATACAATGAGTATATAATATATATGCATATATGATATATATGTAAGTGTTTGGGATAGACTTCACTTTTGTTTAATGATCTTCGATATTATCTCTTATTATTTTAATTGTTACTTAATTAGGATATTGGGGATAACTAACTTAAATAAAAATTAATTAGGTAGTTTTATAAAGTTGACTAACTTAAATAAAAATTAATTAGGTAGTTTTATAAAGTTGGAGTCTCTAGAATTGCCTGAAAAAAGCCTCTTTTATATATATACTAGTTTAGAACCCGTGCAAAATTGCACGGGCATACATAGATAGTATATAATTAAATTTTAAAAATTTATAATTACACCATTGTATTAGTTTGAATATATAAATAGTTCATATTATGAGAGAAATGTGTACTCAAAAAAACATTTTAAATGAATTATAACTACGAACGAAAAAAGAACAATTAACATTATTCAAGCGTTTAGAGCAAATGCTTTTCTATTATCATCTTAATAATTGACTCATTATATAATTAAACTATTATCTTTTTTTATCTTTTCAAGTTATTACTCCGTATATCGCCCTTAATCGTTATGGCATGGTCATAACTCATACATTTATCAACATCATGCTTTAATCTTTTCAAGTTATTCTATATCATCCTTAATAATCATGTTTGTAACCTTTTTTTTAGGAAATGTTTATAACTTCTTGGTTATACCCGTTCCTTAGCTTAGACATGCTTATGCCTTATCGCTATCATACTTATACATACCCTTATCAAGCCTTTTTTTTTTTTTTTTTTTTTTACTAATAGTCTCCATATTCCTCTTATATTCTACATTTCTACCTCATTAGTTAAGAGAAATTATGCACTCAATTAGTCTTACTATAGTTAATACTTAATACCGACACTTAAAAGAATAATTTACACCTCAACTAATAAATTTCACCTATTGCTAGAACACAAATTTTTTGTTAGAGACAATCATTCATTCATTCGGTAAATTAGTATGATACCACCTATTTATATTCTCCCTCCTCATTTATATTATCCTACTTTTCACCTAAGATGTCTTAGTATAGCGGTTAAGACGGAGTATTGTGGACAGTAGGTCCCAAGTTCAAATCCCCTCTCTATTGTAATGCGACTAAGTGCGATCTTTGTTAGACCTAAAAACAATATTATCCTACTTTCTATTTTGGGTGAATTTAAGAAAAATTAATAAAATGGAAAGGATGAGTGATTTGTAGTATAATTTTTTGTTAAATTTAAAAAGGGGACAATTATTTTGTAAATAAATTTTGAGGGAAAGGGGATAATAATATTGGGCTAAAATGAATAGTATTTAATTTCAATTTTACTGAGTACGAAGTATTACATGAGGAGTAAGTCTTATGTAAAGCGGTTTTATACTAATATAATTGTAAAACAGATTCAAATAAAACTCTATTAATGAGTAAAAGTGGTTATTAAAAGATATCGTTTTATGATAAATTTGTATGAAACTGCTTTACACAAATATTTTTGTTATATAAGAGGTCCATTTCTTTAAATATCATGTCTCATAGTATTCTAGTGTGAGAGTTAAATAATATCGGTGACTTCGAAAAAGTTCTAACCAAATCAGAAAATCTCGATTTCAAAGACATATATTCCGTATAGTGAGGCTCCAATGTACGGAGTAGTTTAATACGCAAGGTAGCATCTTAGAAATTGAAATCAGGATTAAACCCATAGGGTCACGGTCTTGGTAGACATAGTAGTTTTGGCTTGTTAAAGTGGATCTCATATTTCTTAGTTGCTAAATTTGGTGGATTGATTTCAAAAACATGATATTTGGATTTTCAAAATATCAAAGACTTGTAAGTACGAATATTGCGAAAATTTTATTATGAGAGTTTGTATATTTCAATAGGATGTATCTTTGAGGCACGTATTAATGAATCCGAATTTTGAAACTACTTCGTACGTTTAACATCATGAGTCAATTCCAAAGATTGATTTTACCATCATTAAATAGGTTTTCTAGAGCCAAAAAAATACAAAAAATCATAGATACAATTATGTGTCCTCCAATAAGCAAAAAAACACTACTTAAAAAAATTATTTAGACTATATATATTGTGTGATTGTGTAGAAGTAACATGTACAAAAGTTGGAATCAAGATTTGGATGATTAAGAAAATAAGAAGGCTCCAAATATAGAGCAAGGATCCTCTCCCAGTTAATAAACCCTACAACCAGTTGTACCCACTTGTATGCTCTAGAACCCGAGTCATATAATAAAGTTTTCGAGTTTTGTTTTAAAGAAGTCGAGCTATACCATAAAATTTCTGAACTCACTCGCTTAAACATAAAAAAATTAATTTTAAGAAAGCTCAAAAAAATTACAAATAAGCTCGATAAGATATAACTTGGTTGTATGATGCTATTGTACCACTGGAGGTATAATGTTATTTGTGATCCTCTCCATTTCTTGTCTATTTCCTCTCACAATCCTATATTATATTAGTATTTCACATTTATCTCATCATTCACTTGCACCGTTTGATCGTTTTAAAATCTTATCCGGACCATTAAAAGGAAATGGAAGGAAATGGAGAGGAGAAAAAATGGAGAGAATCTAAATTGCCAAATATATATGGGAGAAAAAAAGGAAATACGCAGTATTAAACTATTCATTATCTATTCATAAATCATAACACCATCTCCAATCAATAAAAGGATCCACGTGAAGCTAGACGAAAAATAAAAAAATCGATTAAGTAATTATTATCTTGATTAGTATAAGTAAAATTTCAAACTACACAAATTATGAAAGTAGTAACTAATGTATAAAAACTTTAAAAAAAAAATCTCATTTGTAGGAAGAAATAGTAATAAAAGTGTTATATTAAGAAAGAAAGACACTAATGGCGATGGTGATGAATTTTAGAGGCATCACTAAGAGATAATCCTTGTGAGTAGAGTTGTACTCTATTATAGAAAGAAAATAAATTGACAAAATAAAAAAGATTTTGTTTGGACGGCTAAAAATATGTGTGATGTACTGATGTGTGATATGCTTCTTTGAGATAGATTACGAAGAATAGTATCTTGATTAGCTGTGAATGGGCGGGAAAATAAGTCACCAGAACTTGCCACGTGTATAGTATAGGGTTTAGTGGTTCTTGTATTATACTTTTATATAGATAGATATATAGATATAGATAGATATTAGTGGTGCAATTTCAAGTATTATAAGTTACTTGCAAATTCAACTTCTAATCAAGTACAAATTCTAATGAACCACTACGTCTATCTCACATTCTCACAATATTATATTATCATTATCGTTATCTACTAAATAACAAAGATATCAACTTTCCTCACAATATGATATATTTCACAATAGATAGCAGGATCTTATAGTAACTAATTAACAGATAAATAATAATAATAAATAATAAATATGCATAGAGAATATTCGAAAATTAATCGTACTCCAACATCACACCCATTTGAGATGCCCTTTCCAAACCCAACATCGTCGGTTTCTCCTCTACGATATCGGCCTGCCAGTGCTGTCTCAATTGCTTAACTGTTGCGCATCCCACAACTCCTTGATAGTTCCTAATAACTACCCTCGTGCCACAGACCCACAACCTATCCCCTCAACTTGGCCGCATCGACATTTACTACCAATACATCTCATATAAGAATTGGCACACAAATTACGAATACTCCCTCATCAGGTCAATAATTTATTAACTTGATATTTGGGTATAAGGTATATATAAACATTTCATTTGACGTAAAGTAGTTGATTTGTCATAAATTACGAAAACTACCAAAACAATATGCTAACTATTGCATTTAACCTTTGTAGAAACTCAAGTTGGAAGTTTACGTAATCTATAAAACGTATACAACCAAAAAATAGTTGACTCAAGAGTCAAGTGACTCAACTCTTATACACATGCTTCCTTCGTATAATTTACAATTTACTATCTTCTTATTCTGCCTCTATTTATGCATTTGAAAACACTTGTGCATTTTTTTTTTTAATTTCCATTAAAAGCTACTTGCATGAATTATGCGTAAGATTACTCGAAGACTTGTTACTTTTAGTTTTCTATCATGATAGACTGCCCAAAAATTAGTAGGAGAGAAGTAATGAAAAATAGGTTTTCCAATTATTTTGGGGGATACGACAACATGATATAACGGTTATGGCTACAAATTGTCGTGAAGAAAAACCAACAATATTACATACTCGTTAAAAAACTCAGAAATATTGCGTTGGTAAGTGTCTTTTCCTTAGCTGATTCTAAAGAATAGAAAGAGCATATGCGGATTTAAGGTCAATGAAAACATCTAAGACGTGTTCAGTACATAATTGTTCGTCATTTATATTAATGCTTTTATTTATTTACTTGTTCTTAAGCAATATAAGGTCTCATATTATGCCAATCTTTACCATAGTATATAGTTACAAACAAATTAAACCATACGTATTTAACAAAAATAAAACATGAGATTAAAATTCTATCTGTAAATTACACGTACACAGAATCGATATTGATATTGAATCTAACAATGTGAGTGAATGTTGAAAGAAATACAAAACAAACTAAATTTGAATACATCATACTACCTATATATTACCACAGTGAATAATGATATTGATCTCAGATATGCGTATGGTGTTTAACTATCTCCATTCCTGAAAAAAAAACACAATCCAACAAAAAAGTTAATACTATTGCATATATAGATTAGACAGATTCAACTAAAAGGAATAGCAGGAATACAAAACCAAATCTTAAAGCTCATTAGATTTATTGCTAATAAAAAAAAATGAAGTACAAAAATAACAATAACAAAAGAGGGGAATATCAAGCACACCATAAATTGCGTGTCCTTATTATGTATATATATACAATCAATGTAGTTTGCTTTGAGTAGAATTCAATAATTATTCGTTATCTAGGATACTTCATCTTCATTAATTATTATCTTATCATAAAAGTAATTAATTTTTTTAATTTAATTTTTATCATCTTTATCTATTTTTTTTTTTTTTTGAAGAAATCATCTTTATTTGTTAGTTACGAAATAGTTTGTAAAAGTTAATTATAATATCGCTTAAAAGTAGTTTGAAAAACCTGGATTCTCTACAATCGCTCGAAAAAAGCTTCCTTTAATAATATAGATAGATATATATATATATTGATTAATATAATATAATAATAATATAATAAGTAATATAAAAAATAAAATAGTAATATAATAATAAATATAGTAATAATAATAATAATATAGTAATATAAATGATAATATTATTAATAATATTATAATATATTAAATAATATAATATATTATTAATAATAATAATAATAAACAAATATGATAAGTATAATATAAATATTATAAATAATAATAATAATTAATATAAATAATAATAATAATAGATGTATTATAATAATTTATTAATATAATAATAATAAATATGTTATTAATAATATTAATATAAATTCATATATTAATAAAATAATAAATATAATATAACAATACAACAACAACAACAACAACAACAACAATAACAATAACAATAACAATAATAATAATAATAATAATAATAATAAATATTAATACACTAATATTTCCATGAATCATATATAATAATATAATAATAAATAAATATAATAAATATAATAAATATAATTAAAATAATAATAATTAAAATAATAATAATAATAATAATAACTATAATAGTAATATAATAAATATTAAAAATAAATTTTAATATAATAATAACAATAGTAAAAAAATTGATATAATAAGAATAATGATAACAATAAGAATAATAATATTTATGTTGAAATAAACTAATCTGAACTGAACTGAACTAAACTGATCTGATCTGAAATGAACTGAACTGAACTGAACTGAACTGAATGGAGCTGAACTGAAATGAACTGAACTGAACTGAACTTAATAGAGCTGAACTGAACTGAACTGAACTTATTAGAACTGAAATTAAGTCCAAAAGAACATGGTCTTAATTTAAGTTCACTTCAGATCCTATAAGTTTAGTTCAGTTCAGATCCTATAAGTTTAGTTCAGTTCAGATCCTATAAGTTCAGTTCAGTTCAGATCAGATCAGTTTCAGTACAAAAGAACAGGGACTTAGTCCCCTTCCCTTTCCTTAATCTCTGTGTCAAAGGTAAAGGTAAACAAATGATCGAGACGTTTCAGCTTTAGTAACCACATCCAATACATAAAGAATAGGAGAACATAAGAACTACTCGTTAATTGTGGAGGGTGATAATTTATGTGTTATTAACTCAATTCGTAGTACTTGACAAATATTCTGGGAAATCTCTAGTATTATCAAGGATTTTAAATTAGACCTTCATTTTTTCGATAAAATGATAATTAAACATTACTTCTGTGAAGCCAACAAGCTTGCTGATTTTATGGCTTCTATTAGACTTTCATGTCCAACTCTTTCAAGATATTTTGAAAACCGATGACTTAAACTTACCCCACTTATTTGAAAGAATAAGATAGGTTGATACTACCAATAAGATCAATCTAGTTTTCATACTTTATTAAAAAAAAATAGTAGCTACTAGCTAGAGGCAGTATGAATTGTTAAACATTGGATTCTACAAATGCAAATGTTGGATGATCACCTAATGTAGGACTGCTACATTAAATTTTCTGATCAATCAATTAATATTATTGTCATGATGAATACATCATTGATGACATGATGTTAGTTATCTGCAACTATGACAACAATATAGGACAAAATGAGGAGGCCGTGTCTCTTATTTATGCAATACGGAGGACTAGTTTTAGCCCATGCATAATAATAGTTTTTTTTTTTTTGATGACTAGGGGGTTGAGTCCCCCCGGGTTCATGCATTCCCGCACCACCACATGGATCATGTAAGCCACCCCTTTGGGGGCTGCAGTGGCCAGGTTCATCGCCCCAACTGGTAGTCGAACCTGGGACCTCTCAACTCCTACATTTCTGCAAGTTTCAAGGTTTAACCCAGCTACCACTGGACTAACACCACTTGGTTAATAATAATAGTAGTTTAGATCCAGCGCAATGCACTGTATATATAGAGAATACACATTTTAATGTATTATTAGTGTAAACCTCGTGCAATTTATACACGGTATATATGAAGTTTTACTTTTTAGTTTATAACTTCATATTTCATTAATTTTTGACAATTCATTAACTTTTTTTGCAGTCGTCATCTGTATATTTTGATTTGAAAAAAAAAAACTCAATATTGTAAAAGTAATCAAAAGAATTGATTAGGGTTAGGATTGTCTATTTTAATGAGATCATTTTTCATAATTATTTTATTTTAAAACATTTCATTTATTTTGTAATTTTGATCTGTAATTTCTTATATTTTCAAAGAAAATCAATGGATTTTTTTATTGTAAAACCCGTTGAGGCAAATCTTGCAGATTGTGAGCATTTCAATTTATGAATTTATCCAATTAAAAGATTGTATCCATTTATAATAACCCAATTTTAGACTCTAAAATTTTAGGCGTGAAAATTTAGAGTTCCACCTATTCTTTTAGTAGATAGGGAATTTTAAGTAATCTTATCAGTAAATTTGCTAAGAGCTTCATTAATATTTACTAATCTTAAATGCGTTACGTTTATAAATTATTGGCTTATTTCCTAGTTTAGATCACGTGATATAAGACAATAATTTTTGGAAGTTCATTATGTCTATATACTCATGCTAAGACGGATCTATTCATTTAGTAAATATTCCTCCCTCCTAAATCTTCCTTTATTATCACAAATTTGGCCTTGTTAATATATCACATATTTTGAATAGAAAGACGTTATATTTTTTTTTGGCAATCAATTTTTAAGTTAGACTTGGTCCATAGTAGAATACAAAAATTAAAAGCCCAATTAGAAGTTAATATTTTAGGTGGGAAAAAATGTAGAATTGCCTATTCATTTAGTAAATAGGGGATGCATGGATCTTTTTAAAATTGTGATATACAACTAATGTTAATTGGAAAGAATAAATTCGATGTAATATTTTAATTAATAATTGAATGATATGATGATTAACTATTATTTTTTAATTTGTAATTTTAATTGGCTGTCATTTTATTTGATATTTTTTAATGTTTACCTATTATTTTTGAGTTTTGAATTATTTACAATTTTCAAATGTTAAAGTTCCATACATTTCATGATATTTTCATGATATTGTGTATAGTTTTCTTAGTTAATTGTTTTTTTTATTGTGCGCAAGAGGGGCAAAGCCCCGAAGAAAAAAATAAAGCTAACTAGCGACTAAGCGAGGAAATGCAATCCCCAAAAGATCTCCTCTAGAATAGAACAAAGACCGTTCAGTGGAATGTTGAGGATCGTTGTCGTATTGGACGCATGAATTTCTGCATTAGCTAACCAGTCTGTCGCACAATTAGCTTCCCTAAATACATGATCGATTCAGACCGTCCATCCAGCCATGCTAATGAGCTCCTTACACCAAAGGACGAAGATTATTTCTAAGGAGCTGATTATCCGAACGAAACTAACACACGTCTTGTTGTCCATTTTAGCCAACACCTTAGTGAGACCCAACGACCTTGCATGTTCCAAGCCAATAACAAGAGCCCTCATCTCGGCATGCATCGAAGTACATATACCACATGAAAACATAAATGCAGAGAGGAAGTTACCCGTATCGTCGCGTAAAAGCCCTCCACAACCCTCAATGCTTGGGTTGCCCATAGGGGCTCCATCGGTATTGAGAATGAACCACCCGTGAGGAGGAGTCTCCCATCTAATATATCGTTCCACAAGTGAAGTGCCTGGACTCGGAATAAATAGCTAGAAAGGATCGAATGCCTTTTTGGATGTGTCAAATTGATGCTGTAGAAAGAGAATTGGATAAGTTGGGTTGTCCTCCGCTCTACCAAACACATTATTATTTCTCCAACGCCAAATCCACGAAAAAGTGATGGCGAATATCATGGACCAGTTGGGTGAGGCCGTGGAAGCACCATTGATGGCGTTTTTCGATATCCACAGCGGGAAAGAGTCCGTATAAAAGGAGTCAGATGCAGCATAGCGTCTCCAAGTTGCGACCATATCACCTCCGATACAGGGCATCAATGGAGAAGATGGTTTGTAGTCTCCTCTTCTAAGTTGCACCGAGGACAAATAGGATCATCAACTAGACCCCTTCTAACGCGATTAAAATTGGTCATGAGACGTCCGTGTGCAACAAGCTAGACGAACATACGAATTCGGTGTTATTGGATCGAAAGCTTCCAAATAAGATGCCAAGTTATCGGGTTGCTCTTCGGTGGAATATATGCGTCCTTAATAAGAGCGAGAGCATATTTAATAGTAAATTTGCCATGGGTCATACTATTCCAATATAAATTATCCTTCAATCGGATCGGGTGAAAGAGAATTAGTGCAATCTTTTTGAGCTCTTCTTGAGGTAAATAATTGGAAAATACATCCCTTTTCCAATCCGAATTTTCTCCCAGATTTTGCTTACCATAGCGCCAAGTAATGAATCGGGAATAGGTGCTATTGCTTTATCAATTAAACAGTCTTTGTCGACCCAAGAATGGTCCCAAAATAAAGTCTTCTCCCGTTCCCTATAGCAATCGAAGTCCCATTATAGATAAATTCAAATTGTCGGTAATACCCACCCAAACATTAGACATGTTCGGTTTTGGCTGAAGCATATCAATATCACATCATCTATCGCGGTTTCTTAGCTCGGAGAACTCGTGCCCACAGACTAGAAGGTTCAGACAGAACCTACCAACCAAGTTTTGTTAGGAATGCAGCGTTGGATTGACGAGACAACCGAAAACCGAGACCTCCCATTGATTTGGGCTTTTGTATCTTTTCCCGTGAGACAAGATGAATCTTTTTCTTCTCTTCATTACCACCCCATAGGAAATGCCGAGTCTTTCTATCGATATTGTCACATAGTGATCTTGGTACCTTGACAGTTTTCATACTATAGTTAGCCATAGTGAGTTGACAAAGTTGACTGAACTAAGGTACTCCCACGGCTTACAATAAGTGTAAAATCGTATACAAGAAAAATATTGAAGAGGAACGTATATGGGAAAATTAGGTATTGTATATTATGACTACTGCTCAATTACAATGAAGAACATGTATATATATACATGTGAGGAAATACCAAAAACCCTAATACAATATTACAATTACCGTCACAGAATACGTAATATGGAAACTATCCATAAATACAATATCGACACAATAATATCTCAACACCTCCCCTCAAGTTGGAGCGTGGGGATCAATGACGCCCAACTTTGATAACAAGTACTGGAATTGACGCAGGCCCAAGGCCTTGGTTAAGATATCCGCAGCCTGGTCAGACGTATGGACATATACGGGAGAAATGAAACCACCTTAAACCACGTCACGAACAAAATGACAATCAATTTTGATATATTTTTTTTGTTCATGGAAAACTGGATTACGCGCAAGGTGTAAAGTGGATTTACTATCACAATGAAGGAGAGCGGGAGATGTTATTGGAATGGGAAGGAAATGCAAAATACCCCGCAACCATTTCATCTCACAAGTAGCTGCTGGCATAGCACGATACTTGGATTCAGCGGAAGAAAGAGACACGATAGGCTGCTTCTTGGTTTTCCAAGACATAGGGGTACCTCCGAACATTACGCAATAAGCGGTTAAAGAACGACATGTGATAGGACAACTCCCATAATCATCATCACAACAAATGGACAAATCAAGAGAAGAACCAACCCGAAACAACAATCCTTGACCAGGGCTGCTCTTTGTAGATACCTCATTTCTGCAGCTCCCGCAAACCACCCGGTGATGATTGGGCCGCATGTTTGGTACGCGGAATTATTTATGACCGTTCGTAAGTTTATCGTCAAGTGATAGCTCAAATACTTGTGTCTACCCCTTGGTCGTCATCTATGCGCCGATACGGCCGTTTTGTCAGTAATTAGAGTTCATTTGGAGTCCGGATCAAAAACCGCTTCATTTTTCTAATAAACCATTTAAAATGCCGAGTCGGAATGTCCTAGATTATTCCGGATATGTTCATTCCATAAAATAATTTTATATCCTTTTGGTAAAATATATCCTCAAAATCTTATTTTAAGGAATAAGGAAGTTGAGATCCACTGCAATTCCATAAAAGAAACGCAGAATTCTTTCTTCCGCAGGAGGAAACCTCTAGGGAAAGGACGCAGTACCTGCTGCGCCTCTTCCCCAACTCTTTTCCGCGTATTTTCAGATTTTTCCGTGATTTTTTTCCAAAGTTTGAGTTATTCCATAATTCTCCGTATTTTCTAGTATAAATAGGGACCTTCGTTCCACATATTTTTCACGCGAGTGTTCGCCCTTCTCTTCTCCCTTTGCATTCTAAGACCGTGCTCTAAGCTTTTGACGTCTACATGCTTGATCAATCGACCACGTAAGCTCAGATCATTCTGAGTACCAGTCACGTTGCATGACCGACCAATTTGACCAACTACACTTCAATTAATCAATTAATTTAATCTAAATCCTCTTACGAGGGCACTTTCGTCATACATTCGAGTCGAGCAATCACTAACACGTTAACTTAGCTAATCTCGTTTCGTCAAACATATAAGTCTGAGGGTGTAAATCCCATCTTTTATTATTGTATTTTATTTTTGTACCAATTAATGTAAGATTTACGTCAAAAGTATGCTTAAAACCGATTTCTAAAACCCTTTCGTTAAATTGTTTTTACGGATTAATGATGGGAAGACGTCGAGAAGGAATGCAGCAACTGATGCGCCTCTTCGAAGAGTCGCAGCATCTGTTGCGCCTCTTCCAGAGGCTACCGCAGTTCCTGCTTTTCTTCTTCTTCCTCGCTTCTCTGTGAATACGTTCCCTTTTCCTTTGTTCTCTTATTTTCTTCTCTTTCATTCGTACCCATAATAACTTTAATACATATTCATAATAAATATCACGCTTTAGTTCCGACTTAAATCCCTTATAATTGATATTTGCGGGTTTTCGTCATTAAATCAAACCCGGATTTTTAGAGACTCGATTTGTTCGTATCAAGTTTCTGAGGTTCGCCTTTGTACATATTTCTACCGTTTAATTTATTTCCAGTTTGTCTAACTCGTTTCCGTTTTCGTAAAATTTGTAGTTAGTTTATAACCCGTTTTTATTCCGTTTAATTCGTTCTAATTAGTTTTAATTCGTTTTTATCGCTTTCATGACAATTTCATATGTAAATAATATGCTAAATCACTTTCATCCGAGTCAAATATCCATAATCAACCATTAAATACACCAACGAGGATTAACGAATAGCAGTTCTGACTTCACAGGCCAGAACTCACCTCAGGAACAGACGCAGTGACCACTGTGCCTCTTCCAAGAGACGCAACATTGCTGCGCCTGTTCCGGGTTGATTTCTGTCTCTGAACCCCCGTTCTTGCTTTGACCTAATTCTTTAATTACATATTAATCTACAATTAATCCTATTATCACCCTTAATCTGTCCGTATTTTCTAACCTAATTTATTTTCCCTTGTTTTTCTCAAATCATTTGTCTTAAATATATTTTTGATGTAAATCATTAAGTCATTGTAATTTATTGCAATTTTAATTATCGCAATTTATTTATTGTATTATTTTGTATGATTTGTCTACTTGTTTTCACATGTAATTAATTCTAAACCCTAATTCGACATTAATGAGTGCTAATTACATGTTCACCGACATAGTTTAATTCACATGCTAGGATCAAAACGTTGGATGTTGCATTGCATGCATATAATCGATAGCATATCGAGTACAAACGATTTCCCTAATCATTAGTAGAGGCCGCTATCGAGGCGGGCGGGATTAGGTGTTCAATAAAAGGACTTCTAATACGTACCCTCACCCCTTACTCCAGATCTCTATGAACATCCGTGTTCATTGGCATCCACGAGAGTCATTCTAGACATAGAATGCTAAGGGTAACGAGTTCTTAGTGTTCATGTCACTACTTTGTGTCTTGACATGACACGAGGTATTCGAACGGTTCCAATTTCCCATAAAAATTGGTGGCGACTCCACAAATGCAAACGCTTGTTTACCAAGCGCCCTCGTGGGCCCCCCGTGTCCACACTCTTGATATAACGAACGACGCGTAACGCAACACGCCAATGTGTATCCCGTGGCTTGTGCATAAATTGGGATAAAATATGCACACTATATGACAAGTCAGGTCGAGTATTAGTCAAGTAAATTAATCGACCAATTAGACGCCGATAAGCTTCGGGATTCTAAAAGAAATCATCAGTGGCCATTGCTAATTTATGATTTTGTTCCAGAGGCACAGTGTCAGACTTGCTCCCAAGTAGTCCCGTCTAAGTCAATACATCTAACGCAGATTTCCGTAGGGAAAAAAAATACCAAAAGAATTACGCACAACTTCAAGACCCAAAAAATATTTCAACTTCCCCAGGTCCTTTATGTAGAAACATGTACTAAGATACTCCTTGGCGCGATAGATACCCTCCGCATCATTACCTCCGATCACCAAATCGTCAACATAAACCAATACAAAAACTTCTACACCAGAGGCGACGTAACTGAACAACGAATAATCAGACATACATTGCTTAAAACTGTACGCCAGAAGGGAAGCTGACAATTTTGCGAACCAACAACGGGAAGCTTGACGGAGCCCATAGAAAGGCTTTTTAAGATGACAAACCTTACCTGGAGCATCAACGGAATAACCAAGCGGTAATCGATGTAAACCCCCTCCTCCAAATCACCATGGAGAAAGGCGTTATGCACATCCATCTGGTGTAATTCCCACCCTCGAGCTACAACAATAAACAAGAAAACACGGACAGTGACCATCTTAGCAGTAGGAGCAGTCTCAAGAGAAATCCACGCTCTCTTCTTGTCGGTTTCCAAGGACAACGAGCCATGCCTTGAAACGTTCAACTGAGTCATCGGCATGTAATTTAATTTTGTAAACCCATTTATTGCCAATAGCTTTCTTACCCACGGGCAAATCAACAATGTCCTATGTTTCATTACGAATTAAGGCATCAATTTCAAGGTTCATTGCGTCGCACCAACGCTTATCTTTGACAGCCTCACGATAAAAGGAAGGCTCAACACAATTGTCCACTGCAGCTATATAAGAACGATGTGCCATAGAAAAATTATCACAAGACAAAACATGCGGTAAAGAATACGACATAAATATGGCGATTGAACGGAGTGGCGTGTAAGGTGGCTATATTCTTCTACATCATAAAACGTGAGCAGCACCTGTGATGTATTCGTCTGAACTATACCGAGACCATGGCACGTGAAGTCGTTATCCTCGCCCATATTCTGGTTCAGGCTGCCCAACGTCCTTACGGACTGATTCAGTTCCTCACCAGTTTTCGTCTCCTCGTTGCCAACAGAACCTGCTGCCATATTACCTCCAACATCACCTAAAATGAACTCGCCATCCCCATCTACTTCATCAGTATGAGCAGGAACTTTCAATGATTGACGTGACCCAAGCTTGGTAGTCACAACATACGGAAAAACAGACTCGTCAAATACCACATCTCGTGATATAAAAAACTCTTTGGAATCTAAGTCATAAACCTCCCATCCTTTTTTTTTCCGAATGGGTATCCCACAAACATACACCGTCTACTTCACGATGCGAATTTATCACCATCCTTACGAGGATGCTTGACATAACATAAACACCTAAACATACGTAAATTGTCATACAAAGGCAACTTATTAAACAATATTTCAAAAGGAGTTTTCCCTTGAACGAAGGAGAGCAGAAGGTGTTCTATTAATAAGATAACCCGCCGTCAAAATACATTCGCCCCAAAATTGGACGGGTAAGGAAGCCTGAAAATGCAAAGCTCTCGCCACATTAAGAATGTGACGGTGTTTTCTCTCAACCCTGCCATTTTGTTGTGAAATTCCCACACAAGTAGTTTGGTGTATTATACCATTGCTAGCAAAATAATCCTTCAAGTAAGTAAATTCCGTACCATTATCAGTACGAACCACTTTAACATAAACTTGAAATTGTCGCTTTACCATAACAATGAAATTCTGTAATAATTGAAATACCTCATCTTTGGTTTTAATTAGATAAACCCACACTGTACGAGAAAAATCATCAACCACTGTAAGGAAATAATGGCTACCACATGAGGATGGAACACGATAATCGCCCCATAAATCGCAATGAATAAGCTCAAAATTTGTTTTAGCTTTATTTTCACTAATAACAAATTTCTCTCGTGTTTGCTTGGCACGTAAACAAATATCACAAAGCGAAGTATCTTGTTTATTACTCTTATTATTAATAAATGGTAATATCAAATGATGAGAGAGAATTTAGAGAGAGAAAAGCTCTGAAATTAAGCCAAAAGAAAAAAAACCCTAGATTTGTGTGCGCAGTCATGGTGATTGTAGCTCGATCTTCATCGTCTATCCATCGTACTGTCACCAAATCACCTCAAATTCACAAAAAAAATGTTGTTTCGTCCTCTTCTTCTCTTATACGTAATAAACCTTATGAAGCTGCACCTGGAAAGACGAAAAATTTGAATGAGATTACTGGTGTTGCTCCTTTTAATATAGATTCTGTTGAAATTGATGAGTCTGGGGAAGGATGGTATGTTCAGGGCAAAAAGAAAGCTGTCCTGGAACGAATTGATGAAGAGCCCGAGGATTTGATACAATTTACCACAGAAGATATTCAGGAAGAACTTAACTACTGGAAATCATCTGTGTATTGCTTCATTCTAGGGGCTAATCCACCCTGGGAAATCATTGAAGGTTTTGTTCGACGAATCTGGGCAAATTATCCAATTGATAAGGTAGCTTTCTTGCCTAATGGATTTTTTTTGGTTCGTTTTACTTCTGAAGCTAGCAAGTTGGCTGTTCTCAAACAAGGTCATTACTTGTTTGACAATAAGCCTCTTATAGTCAGAAGTTAGGATCTTAATGTTCAACTCACCAAAGATGATGTGAAGAATGTGCCTGTGTGGGTGAGAATTTTGGACCTTCCATTGAAGTATTGGGGGAAATGCTTACCTAGAATTGCTGGCCTTATTGGTAAATTTTTAAGATGTGACCCATCCACTGAAGGGAAAACGAGATTAGGTTTTGCTAGAGTCTTACTGGAAGTCCCGTTTGGGGAAAAGTTACCTGATTTCGTTAAGTTCTTGGATGAGGATGGTCAAGCTAGGTAGCACCGACACGGACACGGACACGACACGGACACGTGACACGGCATCCCATGAAATTTAGGACACGGGACACGTTATTTAAATTTAATAAAATATATATTTTTTAGTTATATATGTGTGATTTTATTTTTGAAAAAGTATTTGATATTAAATTTAAATAAATGAAGGTAAAATTTGACGTTAAATATAACTTATTCTCATTTCTAAAACCAAAAACCAACTTATAATCAATCTATTTCTACGTCTCATTACTTGTCTAAAGAACATCATTTGTCCACCAAATTCAACCATATAACAATTCACGCCATTTACCTTAAAGTCAAATTTTTCTTTGAAGGTATGTCCAAATACCATGGACACGGCTCAAAATACCAAGGACACACGTCGGACATGTGCCCAAATAAAAGATGAAAGTTAGACACTGCTTCACAGGTGTCCGACACATTTTGACGTGTGTTCGACGAGTGTCGTGTCCGACACGGGAACACCGATTAGGAGGAGTGACCGTGCAACCTAGTGGTCAAGTTGTTAAGCTATCCCTAGAGTGTGAATAGAAACCCATTCTGTATAGTGTCTGTGGAGGAACTGGTCATGGAAGTGAACACTGAAGGAAGCCAAAACCAAAACCTCAGAAACCTGTTGCTCAACCACAACAGAAATGGGTGCAAAAGAAACCTGCTATGCCTAAGGCTGTGCCCCAACCTGTTACTCAACTTGTGAATGACTCTGTCATCTAGCCTGTTCCACTGCCCATACCAAAGCCTGTGTCTCCTGTAGTTGGGTCTGCTGGCTCATTTGGCCCTGCTAAAACTCCAGAAGAAATTCAGCATAAATTGCAGGTGACATGGAACAAAAATGGAACATATTAGCAAGCCAATACCCCTGCCAAAGCAAATACCCCTGCCAAACCTATTGCTATCAGTAGGAGGGAGATCGTTGTTGCAGGGAAGTCTTCTTCCAACTTTAAAGAGTATACATTTATGGATGCATTGAACAACGCTACTCCTAAAGTTGGCATTGGCACGAATGGTAGTGCATTACTCCTATCTGGGAGTAATGCATAATTTTGGATTTTGGAACATTAGGGGACTAAACAGCTTATCTAAACAAAAGCAAATAAAGTGGTTCTTACATACTCATCAGGTAAGTCTGTTTGGTCTCCTTGAGACAAAGGTAAAACCTTTGTCTCTAAATGCTATTAGGAACAATATGTGTGATGGATGGTCTGTTTCTACCAATACTTCTTGCCATCCCGGAGGGAGAATCTGGGTACTATGGAAACCAAATATCTTTAATGTCAATTTCCTTCACTATAGTGCTCAAGCAATCCATATGGAAATTACTAAGATAAGTACTAATTTTCATTTTTATTGCACAATGGTATATACATTCAATGATACCCTAACTAGGAAGGATTTATGGTTTGATGTTTCTACTTATGCTGCTGGTATTGCTGGCCCCTGGTTATTGTGCGGTGATTTTAATTGTGTCCTTACTCTAACTGAGAGACTTGGGGGTCAGACTAATATTGAAGAAATGGAAGACTTTCAGAGCTGTATTGATCATTGTACTCTAATAGATAGTCCTACTGCTGGCTCCTTATACACTTGGAACAATAAGCAGGACCCATCTACTAGGGTCTATTCTAGACTTGACAGAGTGCTGGTGAATCAGGAGTGGCTTCAGGCAAGGCCTGATGCTTATGCAAATTTCTATAATGAAGGCTATTTTGATCATTCTCCATGTATTATTCAAGATTCTAACACCTCTTTTGTTGGGAGAAAGAGCTTGAAATTCTTTAATATGTGGAGTAAAGTTCCTGAATTCCTACCCTGTATTCAATATAAATGGAGCATTCAGTGGCAGGGTACTAAAATGTTTAAAGTGGTAATGAAATTGAAGAGTTTAAAATAACCTTTGAAAGATTTGAACAAGCATCTGTTTGCTGACATTGAAAATAGCACTGTCCATGCTTGGAAGGTCTTAGATGCAATTCAAACTGCCTTACATTTGAACCCTACTGATCCTTCTCTTATTGACCAAGAAAGAGAAGCACTTACAGTTTAAAGAGATCTCCAAACTGCCTGTGATAGCTTTCTCCTCCAGAAATCTAAGGCTACATGGGTTAATAAGGGGGACAATAATACTAATTATTTTCATAGCATCCTGAAGAATAGGAATGTTAAAACTAAGGTATTCAGGATTATTGATATTGATGGGCACACTCATACTGATGGTGACAAAATTCAACATGCCTTTCTCAGCTATTATCACCAATTGTCGG
Organism: Silene latifolia; assembly: GCF_048544455.1. Classification (NCBI taxonomy): domain Eukaryota; kingdom Viridiplantae; phylum Streptophyta; class Magnoliopsida; order Caryophyllales; family Caryophyllaceae; genus Silene; species Silene latifolia. Next base: position 46,605,020 of record NC_133534.1, read on the forward strand.
GAACTAGTTCTACTACTTTCCCAGTAAGTGCCTCTGTTGTGCAGCTGGGTAAGGTGTGTAATCATGAGCATTGGGATACTTTGTTGCAGCCTGTTAGCAAAAGTGAGGTCAAGAATGCCATTTTCTCAATTCCTAACCACAAGGCTCCTGGTCCTGATGGTTTTTTAAGTGCATTCTTTAAAGAGTCTTGGTCTATTATTGGAGATGAGGTGTGTTCAGCTGTGCTTGATTTCTTTGCCACTGGTAAATTGCTCCAACAGGTGAACCATACCTTTATTACCCTTCTACCTAAAATTGACCTCCCTCAAAATGTTACTCAATATCGGCCTATTGCTTGTTGTAATGTTCTATATAAGGCCATATCTAAAATCTTATCCTCTAGATTGTCTAAATTACTCCCTGCTATTATAAGCCCTAATTAAGGGGGCTTTGTAAAAGGTAGGACATGCAATCATTGAGAATATTTTGATTTGTCAAGATATTGTGAGGCTTTATAATAGAAAATCTGTGTCACCTAGATGCCTGATGAAGGTTGACCTCAAGAAGGCTTATGATTCTGTGAATTGGGATTTTCTTGAACAAATGCTTTATGCTCTACATTTCCCTCCTACTTTTATTCACTTAGTGATGACTTGTGTAAGAACTGCATCTTACTCCTTAGTTTTGAATGGAGTGAACTTTGGGTACTTCAAAGGGGCAAAAGGTTTGAGACAGGGGGACCCCCTCTCCCCTCTCTTATTTACTATAACTATTGAGTATTTGAGCAAGATATTAGACCATGTAACCACCACAATGTCTTTCAAATTCCATCCCCTATGTGGCCATCTTCACTTATCTCACCTCCTATTTGCTAATGACTTACTTCTTTTTTCCAAAGGTGATACTCATTCAATCATGATCTTATTGAGAGCTTTGCCACTTTCTCTATAGCCACTGGGTTACAAATGAACTCTATGAAGTCTAACATATATTTTAATGGAGTTCAAAATTCTGTGAAGGCTGATATTATTGAGGTGTTTGGATTTGTGGAAGGTACCCTGCCTTTCAAATATCTAGGTGTGCCTATTGTTGCTGACAGACTCACTCTCAAGCATTGTACAGTCCTTATTGATAAGGTTATATCTCGAATTAGAGGATTTGGTGTAAGGAAACTTTCTTATAGTGGCAGGCTAACTTTGGTTAATGCTGTACTAACATCATTGTACAGCTACTGGGCTACTATTTTTGTTATTCCCAAGGGTGTCCTCAGAAGGATTGATGAACTTTGTAGGAATTATCTCTGGAATAGTTCTACATAATATTTAAGGTCACCTCCGGTCAGCTGCGATAAATTGTGTGTTCCCAAGTGTGAAGGAGGACTTGGTGTTAGCAACAACTATTATTGGAATGCTGCTGCAATTGGCAAACTTGCATGGTGGATCCACTCTAAACCTGATGCTTTATGGGTAAGATGGATCAATCATGTGTACATCAAAGGAGCTGCTTGGCCTTCTTACTCCCCTAAACCAGATGTGGCCTGGAGTTGGAAGACAATCTGCAAAATCAAAAACAAGTTTTCTTTGGGTTTTAATGCTGGTGTGTGGACTGCAAACCCAGCTGGTTATTCTGTATCTAGTGGGTACCATTGTATTAGGCAGCATTATCCAATGGTTACTTGGTACAAGTATATTTGGAACTCCTGGTGTGTGCCTAAACACGCATTCATCAACTGGTTGATTGCAAGAGAGTCCCTGCGGTTGAAGGACAAATTATTTCAGTTGGGGATTTGTCAAGATGGGGATTATTTGGTGTGTGGACTGGGTACTGAGACTCATATGCATCTGTTTCACCAGTTTCAATACACCAAAAGAATTCTGGGGATGATCAGTCTCAAGCTCAGCATTCGGTTTCCCACAACCGCTCTTTTACCATGGGTTCATAGTAAGCCATGGTCAAAGGTTAAAAAAATGGTTACTATAGCCTGGATCCAGGCAGCCTATTACTGTAACACCCCCATTTATTTAGGAGCCTTTAGCAAGACATTCTCAATAAATAGGACTGTTACCATCTCGGTTGCCCGAGGTAAATGATACAAATTAAAACAAACCAAAGTACTTTAATAACTTTAACTGAAATAATGGTTTTATTACATTACCAACCGATTAAATTTAAACCTTAACATTACAATATACTACGCAGCGGAAATTACATAAATAAAGTTGTATAAGTCAACTAAGTGATCTAGACAGCAACTATGGTCCAAGTCGAGCTCACATCCCAATGCTCCCAAGTCGGCCTAATCTTTAGTACATCCAAATCTGCTCCCCATTATGGTTCATCACAGGTGTTCACGAATACACTGTCAACCACGAGGTTGAGTAGGATAATCACACAACATTAAATATACAAACTAACAAATGTAAACACGTGGAATAAATGCCACTACCAATTCCCATCATAACCACACTAGTCGTCCCGGTCCGTGACCGAGGCTCCACCACACCGTCGTCCCGCCAACTCCTGGCCCGGGGATAAGCACAAATGACGTCCCAGTCCGAGACTGAGGATAATCTCATAACTCATTGTCGTCCCAGTCCGAGACTGAGGATAATCAATAAAATAACATGCCAATATAAATATTGTCATCCAATAAAAAAACATCCAGCTATAATTGAGTAATAATAATTACGCATCCATTCAATTCCACAAAACAAAACGAATTGAGTAGTTATCCTACCTTTTAGCAAATCCGCGCACACAAGCCAATTAGTAACAATCTTCTACACAGCCGAAATCTACAATTATAATTATAATACATATTAATTAGTAACTATACTAACTGACTCATTACTTAATCTAATTAACTTATGCCAAATTACCTATTTAATTATTTTATTAACTATATAATAAACACTCACTTTAACTCATTTAATTACTCACCCATATACTTTTATATGTCTAAATGCAAGAACACCAACAATCATAGTATCATCATCATCATATGATGACATTCACTAACTAATTAACAATAACCAATTCACAAACTACTCGTAGTCTCGTACCACGCCCAACCATCCTACATCATACACTATTTAATTACACGCTCGTCACCACCACGACATTCCTTACCCGACTCACCCAAACACACACAACCACCAGTCCACCACGGCTAAACCCGACTAACACCCGACACCCAAACCACACTACACACGAACTCAAACCTAGACCACAACTACAACGCGTGAACCAAAACAGGGAAGTGACGGTCTCGGCGCAACAACCATAAAACAACTCGCAAGCACTACCCAATCGCTCCTTGTACTTAACTTTAGACATGGTACAAAATTCGGAAACCAACCCGCTGAATAGGACATGTAAAACAGCCCCAAAAGTTCGTCGGAGCGGCTTCAAAACAGAGTACTACGGCATGTTCTGTCCAGCACCCGTAACGACTCTTAAACAGCCTTAAAACACCATAAAACTCCCCTTAAACACGCTCCAACAACCTCCCCTAGTCGACCACCCTGAGACTCCTCAGATCCGATGCAAAACCGAGTATGAGCGGACTATTCTCCAGTTTTAAAAGCAACGATTAACAACCACTGTCGTCATCGTAGACAACTCGATGAACCTTTTATCAATGACCAAGAACGACCCTATAATCATCCTACTCACTTTCTATGTAACGTTTCTCAAACCCGACATTGAAACGATTTACTAACCATTAACTAACGTATTAAACGAAGATGAGTTATTACGTACCTTGTTAACTAGTGAAGACACTTGAGATTGTGAAGGTGATTAAGACGGGGGCGCACAACGCGAGAGATCTCAGCTGTCTCGGTCTGGTCGTTCTCTTGTCCTCGCCGTTCGCGGTCTCACTCTCTCTGCCTCTCTTTTCTTTTCTTTGTTTTTGGGTATGACTACAATACGGAAAGAAGGGAGTTTTTTTTATATATATATATATGTATGTTGCTAGGTTATAGTAATAATAATATTTAATTAGTGTTGGCCAAGGTAGTTAATATTATAATAGTAATATCAATATAATTAATTAATATTATTTTTACCTTTACTCTTATGAGTATTGTTACCATTATTATTCCGTCTCACTGCTATACAACTGCATAGTACCATTTTATTATTTAACCCGATACTATTCCCGAGTAATAATTTTATTAAGATATTTTCTACAATAATTATTAATTAAGCTATCAAAGTACGGGGTATTACAGTCTTCCCTCCTTAAAATGAACTTTGTCCCCGAAGTTCACCGTAATACTCAAAAGATATCACTCAAACTAAAAGAAATGCTAGCATCACCAATTAAAGACAAGGCAAACGTAATTAACACACATAAAAACTTGAGGAGTATCACATTCTACCCTCCTAAAAAAAACTTCGTCCCGAAGTTTCCATTAAATAATTATTAAGGTGCTACCAAAATAAAGAAAATGCCTAAATAATAATAGTAAAAATTTTCTAAGTCATCCACTAACTAAGTATTCTTTCCCCCCTGCACTGTAGTAGCTGTTGACTTCCCACCATTGCTCTGGTCACCTCCTTTCCCTTGGTCATTGTGATTTTGGCTTGCATAACTGTTATTGAAATTTCTCTGGTTGGTCCATTCTCCTGACTTTTGATTGCTCCTATAACCTGACATAGGAGTATAGTAACCTCCATCACGATTCCCATTCCCATAGCTTCCCCTTCCATTACTAGACTTTGTCGTCGATCTGCATTCCCTTGCCTTGTGTCCGTATTTGCCACAAGAGTAGCATGCCTGAAACATCGAGTTACCACCTCCACGAATAGCTCCCACGCTCCCACCATACCCAAATCCACCATATGTCCTTTTACTTCCCTCATCCCCCACAGCTTCAGTCTTCCTTTTCTCCCCCTTTTCTTTCTTCCCTTCCTTCTCCTTCTTCTCTTCCTTCAACATGTCAGCAATCCTCTCTGCGTGCCCAGCTCGCTGGTAAACATCATCCATGGTACTCGGTTGACCGGCTGCAAGCCTCTTCTTAATAGTGGTTGTTAACCCCTTTTCAAAACGAGTGCCAACATCTCATCACTAAAATTCAAATCCGCTACATATTCTGACAATTCCATAAACCTGTTATAATAAGTCTCTACTTTCATCTCATCAGTCATCTTGAAAGAATCAAATTCAGCTCTCATCTTACTCCTAATATGTTCGCACAAATACGACTCTCATAGTCTCCTTAAAACCTTTCCAAGTGATAAAAGGTTCATCACTCTCCCTCCAAGCTTCCCTTAAGACCTCCTTACTACGATTCCACCACAAACCCGCTTTTCCCCTCAAATAGTAAGCAGCTTGATCTACTTGTAGCTCCACAGGACAACCCAACAACTCAAAAAGGTTATCGAACTCCCTATGCCAATCTCCTAGTAAAGATGGTTCACCTAATCCGTCATACTTCGTCGGGTTATGTCTTGCAATATTAGCACTCATCTTTCTTTGAATCTCGAATCGACCCTTTAGCCTTGATTGCGTCATGAGTCAAAGCCTCATTCATAGATATCAAACGGTCAATCTCCTCTTGGGACATGGTAGAGGGTGTAGGTGTAGATCTCTTTGGAGGCATGGTTCTAAAAAGTAAAACAAGACAACATAAGTTTCTACCGAGGAAAGATGGCTTAACATCTTTAAACATTCTATACTTACAAAAATCAGGTGTGGTCGATTCTATCCTTTATTGCCCCTATTAGGTCCTCCTATCATCAGTCCCACCTCTCAACTATCACAGGTTAAGAATTGACAAAGCATTTATATTGAACCTTTGGTAAAACTCACATTTTCGAAAATCAAAGTCAAGCTGTAACTTTCAAAAATCACCATTAAATAATCGTTACATTCTACGTTGAGTTTTTATACTTTTCAGGGAATATAAGGAGTTTTAAAAACATGAGAAAAAGGATTAAGTCCAAATCTCGAATAATGATTTTATAAAGATTTTTACAATTCAGTGGGTCGAAAAAGAAACTGATCAGCAATAAGTCAAAAACTAGAGTCAACTTGTAAAAATCACTATTAATTGTCAAAAATTTACCTTGCAACGTGGCTTATCAATTTGAAAACATATTTGAATCATTTAAACAGTGGAGTTGGAATTAGGCAAAAATCTTAAGTACAAATTAAATGAGAAATTTTACAAAACCGCTTGTCGACACTTAACTGTACAGGAATATTCCGACCACTGTCTTCTAAAATATTTATTTCTCCCAAACCGTAAAACTTTTTAACATGAGACCAACGAAACTAGAAAGCTAACTCACTAGGTTACTACTCATAAAAATTTCAACCATGTATGATGAACGGAGTTCAAATGGCAACTAAATCAAATAGAGGTAAAATCTGACGGAAAAACAGTTCAGCTCTAGGTTCCTTTCTACCAGGTCACAAGCCCTTATTAACACCCACCTACTCCTATATCAACACAACTTGGTCGATAAACTTTCACACACGACTAGTATATACTCTAAAGCATTCATATCATAAGCTTAATCATTTCATAATATATTTTAAATAACATGGCTTTGGGATTCACACAACCGCATATCACTAGACATGATTCTAATATCACACAACGTCCAACCACAAATTCAATATCAATTTATAATTGTTATCATGCTCATGATCAAAACAATTCAACATCAACTCCTCATTTCATCCATTCCACTCCCCTTAAAAATCAAGGTTACGTCCCGTAAACTCAGTCATCAATGAAAACAATATTCAAACAAAGCAACCAAACTCCTACGACAAAATAAACAATATTCATTTTAACTTACCCCACTCTGTAATATCTCTCAAGGGAACCGGTTCAAAATCGAAAGGGCGGAAGTTTGGTGTGAGGGGGCCCCTAACTCATCCCAAGCTTAAGTGGGCTCCTAACAGTTTCTACCCGGGTTCATTTTATTAGTCGTCTTATGTTCATTATTGTTCATTGGTTAGGCCTGAGGATCGTTTTGCTCTGATACCACTTTGTAACACCCCCATTTATTTAGGGACCTTTAGCAAGACATTCTCAATAAATAGGATTACCATCTCGGTTGCCCGAGGTAAATGATACAAATTAAAACAAACCAAAGTACTTTAATAACTTTAACTGAAATAATGGTTTTATTACATTACCAACCGATTAAATTTAAACCTTAACATTACAATATACTACGCAGCGGAAATTACATAAATAAAGTTGTATAAGTCAACTAAGTGATCTAGACAGCAACTATGGTCCAAGTCGAGCTCACATCCCAATGCTCCCAAGTCAGCTAATCTTTAGTACTGTCAATCTGCTCCCATTATGGTTCATCACAGGTGTTCACGAATACACTGTCAACCACGAGGTTGAGTAGGATAATCACACAACATTAAATATACAAACTAACAAATGTAAACACGTGGAATAAATGCCACTACCAATTCCCATCATAACCACACTAGTCGTCCCGGTCCGTGACCGAGGCTCCACCACACCGTCGTCCCGCCAACTCCTGGCCCGGGGATAAGCACAAATGACGTCCCAGTCCGAGACTGAGGATAATCTCATAACTCATTGTCGTCCCAGTCCGAGACTGAGGATAATCAATAAAATAACATGCCAATATAAATATTGTCATCCAATAAAAAAACATCCAGCTATAATTGAGTAATAATAATTACGCATCCATTCAATTCCACAAAACAAAACGAGTTGAGTAGTTATCCTACCTTTTAGCAAATCCGCGCACACAAGCCAATTAGTAACAATCTTCTACACAGCCGAAATCTACAATTATAATTATAATACATATTAATTAGTAACTATACTAACTGACTCATTACTTAATCTAATTAACTTATGCCAAATTACCTATTTAATTATTTTATTAACTATATAATAAACACTCACTTTAACTCATTTAATTACTCACCCATATACTTTTATATGTCTAAATGCAAGAACACCAACAATCATAGTATCATCATCATCATATGATGACATTCACTAACTAATTAACAATAACCAATTCACAAACTACTCGTAGTCTCGTACCACGCCCAACCATCCTACATCATACACTATTTAATTACACGCTCGTCACCACCACGACATTCCTTACCCGACTCACCCAAACACACACAACCACCAGTCCACCACGGCTAAACCCGACTAACACCCGACACCCAAACCACACTACACACGAACTCAAACCTAGACCACAACTACAACGCGTGAACCAAAACAGGGAAGTGACGGTCTCGGCGCAACAACCATAAAACAACTCGCAAGCACTACCCAATCGCTCCTTGTACTTAACTTTAGACATGGTACAAAATTCGGAAACCAACCCGCTGAATAGGACATGTAAAACAGCCCCAAAAGTTCGTCGGAGCGGCTTCAAAACAGAGTACTACGGCATGTTCTGTCCAGCACCCGTAACGACTCTTAAACAGCCTTAAAACACCATAAAACTCCCCTTAAACACGCTCCAACAACCTCCCCTAGTCGACCACCCTGAGACTCCTCAGATCCGATGCAAAACCGAGTATGAGCGGACTATTCTCCAGTTTTAAAAGCAACGATTAACAACCACTGTCGTCATCGTAGACAACTCGATGAACCTTTTATCAATGACCAAGAACGACCCTATAATCATCCTACTCACTTTCTATGTAACGTTTCTCAAACCCGACATTGAAACGATTTACTAACCATTAACTAACGTATTAAACGAAGATGAGTTATTACGTACCTTGTTAACTAGTGAAGACACTTGAGATTGTGAAGGTGATTAAGACGGGGGCGCACAACGCGAGAGATCTCAGCTGTCTCGGTCTGGTCGTTCTCTTGTCCTCGCCGTTCGCGGTCTCACTCTCTCTGCCTCTCTTTTCTTTTCTTTGTTTTTGGGTATGACTACAATACGGAAAGAAGGGAGTTTTTTTTTTTATATATATATATGTATGTTGCTAGGTTATAGTAATAATAATATTTAATTAGTGTTGGCCAAGGTAGTTAATATTATAATAGTAATATCAATATAATTAATTAATATTATTTTTACCTTTACTCTTATGAGTATTGTTACCATTATTATTCCGTCTCACTGCTATACAACTGCATAGTACCATTTTATTATTTAACCCGATACTATTCCCGAGTAATAATTTTATTAAGATATTTTCTACAATAATTATTAATTAAGCTATCAAAGTACGGGGTATTAGATCTTCCTCCTTAAAATGAACTTTGTCCCCGAAGTTCACCGTAATACTCAAAAGATATCACTCAAACTAAAAGAAATGCTAGCATCACCAATTAAAGACAAGGCAAACGTAATTAACACACATAAAAACTTGAGGAGTATCACAATTACATGATTTGGAGACAGCGGAATATTGTCCTTGTTTATGGAGCCCTTGCTCATCCTGATAGGGTTATCCATGATATTGTTAGCATAATGAAAATTAGATCTTTGTATTGGCTTCAAAATGTAATGTCAGCGAGTGATAAGGCATGGATAATTATGATTAGCTCCTAATTATAATGATTCATATTCCTCAAATTGTACCATTTGTTGGTAGTTTGTAATAGTTTGTTCATTGGTTTTAATAGAATGCTAACCTTTCACCAAAAAAAATAATTAATAAATGGTAAAAAATTAACTACTCTCCTCGAAGGGTGCCCCAATCTACGATGCCAAGTTTCAACACCATCGCTGTCTTTCTTAGCTGCAAAAATATGCGGTTGTCGTGCCCCTTCTAGAAGATATAACCTCTCCTTCTGCTCACCCGTACCAATCGTCCTCTTCGTTATGCGGTCCTGTATCACACAAATTTTATCAGTGAAATTTATATCACAATTGAGGTCTTTGGACAATTGAAAAACGGAAACAAGATGACAATTAAAGTCAGGTACAAAAAGGACGTTTTGTAAAATCAATTTCTCGTCCAAACACACTCGTCCCTCCTTGGATGATTTTGCAAATTTCCCATTGGGAAGAGTCACCATACAAGGTTCGATATCTTGTATGTCTTGTAAACTTTCAAAACAACCTGTCATGTGATGGGTAGCACCGGAATCAAGTAACCAAAGCATATTATTATCCGCCTTACCGTTCATTCGCGCTTTGGAAGTCGATGCTTTAGCATTATTAACATACGCATCTCATTGCTCTTTAGGCACATTCACGTATTGGTCTTTAGTATCTCCCGCTTCGTCATTGACTCTCGCAATGTTTGCATTACCAGGAGTAGTAGTATTTCCCTTGTCTTGACCAAAACCGTAAGTGCCACTGCCTCCACGGCCACCACGTCCACCACGGTCGCCTCCTCTGCTCCTATCTCTCCATCCTTTGGGGTACCCGATGATGTCAAAATAGCTTGCTATCACATGTCTATATTTGTTGCACTTTTCGCAATAAGGACGTTGTGAGCCTCCCTCTTTATCATGTACTTCCCCGGTGCGTAGAGCAGCTACTGGTGGCACATAACGTGCTGCAAACCCGACAGGTTCTGCCCTATTTTATCCGCTTCTTGTCCCAACAACACGGGTAACCTTTTCTTTTACTCCTTCTTCTTGAATCATGGTGGCGTAAGCTCTATTAAGAGAGGGCAGCGGTTCATGTAAAAGCAGATTCGAGGCAATGGTCGAGTACGAGCTATCGATACCTAATAAAAAATCGTGAAGTCTAACTTCACCTCTTTTCTTATCAAGTTGTTGGTTCAGCCCACACTTGTAACCCCCGCAGTTACAAGTAGGATGTCGATCATATTTATCAAGATCGTCCCAAAGCCTCTTGAGACGACCATAATAATCAGTGATTGACTCTTCACTGCCTTGTTTACAATCATGTATCGAACCCTTGATTCGATGCAACGTTGGCCCATTACCGATGCTAAACCGTTGTTCACTATCGTCCCATAATTGTTTTTCTTCTTCAACATACGAAACAGTCGAACCGAGACTTGGTTCGATGACGTTAAAAATCCAATTAATGATCATGGCGTTAACCATGTACCAAACTTCGATATCATCGACTTGCTTCTTTATCGTACCATCGATGAAACCGGTCATCTTTTTCGAACGCATAGCACCACGCAATTTCACGGACCATTTATCGTAATTATCTCCCTTCAATTCAACAACTATTAACTTATCTCTGGATTTATTAGAGGTTGAAAGAAAATACGGATTGAGTTTTTCACCTTTCGCCATATCGTCGGACTCGAAATCAGAGTCCGCGCGAGAGGTGTTTTGAGAATCGTGACTACTGTCTACGCGTGTGGACTCGGAATCAGAGTCTGCGTGTGAGGTGTTTTCAGAATCGTGACTACCGTCTACGCGCGTGGAATCTGTGCCGTCTTCCCTATCACTATACGATGCTAGAAAAACCTAGCTCTGATTACCATGTAAAATCGTGTACAAGGAAAATATTGAAGAGGAACGTATATGGGAAAATTAGTATTGTGTATATTATGACTGCTGCTCAATTACAATGAATAACATGTATATATCTACATGTGAGGTAATACCAAAAACCTTAATACAATATTACAATTACCGTCACAGAATACGTATTATGGAAACTATCCACAAATACAATATCGACACAATAATATCGCAACAATAAGTGCTTAGTCGGCCATCCAGTCAATCTTATACTGAATTTTTCTTCATGGTGAGTAAAAGTCGCTTTGGTTACACGATCATTAATGGTCGGCATACCTAGATAAGTGCCCAAGTCAGAAATTTAGTCGAATCCTAGAACATTGGAAATTTATTCTCGATTTGATAGTGGAGTATTAGCGGTGAAGAAAACCTTAGTTGTGCTTAATTTCTTAGTTAATTGTAGAATGGTGAAACGAAATTGAGTAAGTTAAACAATTGTAGCTTTATTTCTTAAAGAAATTGTAGAAGTTAAAGTAGGTCAATATTTTTCTTCCTTAAATTAAGCAAACAATAAGAGAGTTAAAAAACACATATTGTATATATAGGGGATATCATAGCTAAGTTATTGAGTAAATAAAAGTTATTGGATAATATAATTTTTGCCCGCCGCATCTTTAAATTATCAGATATAAATGGTGTGGGCATAAGCTATTTTTGTATCATTTATATAAAGTACATATATAAATTAAGTAGTTCAAGAATTCCTGAAAGATTAAAATTCAAAATAAATATTTATTTTCTAATAATATATCTATTGTCAACATTTTTCTCATTTGAGTGTTTTAACATATGTCCCGAACATAATATTATCTTCTGTTGAGTTGACCTCCATTATTTTGTATATGTGCACAAGTATTGAGTCTTATTCTTTTGGACTTAGAGTCTCTTTGTAATATCTCGTAGTTTCTAAGGCGTTCACTCGACCGAGTGGACCGAGTATAACCAATACTAGACTTAGTGGAGTTGTTATAATGTCCGCCTATAGAACGGTCATCTTAAAACAGTCATAACATGAGATATAGACATGTTATTGATGTGATTTAAATTGAAGGTGATATCTTGTTCTCTTACTATTCCAACGGTAGGTCACACGCCCAAAATGACCAAGAAACGAGTGAGATATGACGGTTTTACAAAAACTGGTCATTGTTGAGAACTGTGTCGCACTCGACCGAGTGAGGTTCACTCGACCGAGTATGACCGGCACTCGATCGAGTGAGCGACACTCGGCCGAGTGGACTCGCCACTCGATCGAGTGTCGCTGTTTTCAAAACACGAGATTAATCCCTTTCTCCCCTAACCCTAAAATCATTTCCACATTCCTCGTTGCCTCTCCAAACTCTCTCCCTTCTCTCTAAAACCCTCACAAACACCATATTAGGGGGTTCAAGCTTGGTTTAGTGGATTTCTCACCTTCCTCCTTCCTTCCTCTTGATTTGTAAGCTAAGATCTACCCTTTTCTAGTCTTATGAACCCTAACTTTTGGGGGTTTTCAATTGGGTTGATTAATTAACAATTAGTATGTGTTTATGGGTAATTAGGGGGTAATAATAAGGGGTTTTATATTGTATAATAGAATAGGATGTATTATGATAGTTGTTATGTGATTATTGTAAGATGAGACTATTTTATGAGATGGATTCTTGTTGTCTTGGATTAGCTTATGGAGTATGCAAAAAGGTAGGTTAATCCTACTTGGTTTCAGTAATGTGGTCATTACATGTGTTGTGGTTAGTGTTGTAATTAGTGTCACATAATTAGAGTAATTGTATTATAACATGTTTAGTGGATAATAACATCATTAAGGAGATAAGTATGTTGGTTGGATTGCATTATAACATGATATTGGTCAAGTTGATTGTATGAGTCGGTAATTGGTCTATTATATGGTATCTTGCATTTATTGTATTGTCTTGTTTGTTGGAAGACATGGTGGATTACTTGTTCTTATGTAGACGTGGGGCGGTTGGGAGACCGTCTTATGCTAGAGTCGCCTCATAGAGCTTCCCAATCCAAGAGGGGTGTGCACATTAATGGCTTGAGTTTTGTAGGGGCTCGTGTGGTTGAGACACGACGCCTGGCAGGGGATCCGGTTGGCTTTCGGACCCGGTACGTCTGGGCGTGTCCCGCTACCTGTTTGTGGTTATCGGTATGTCTGGGCGTGTCCCGGTACCAGCGTGATTGTCGGTATGCATGGGCGTGTTCCGGTACCGTGGTGGTGGTCATTCGATGTTATGCCATTCATACTAGTAATCAGGTTGCATGTTCACACTTGAGTTGTGTCATCTTTTATTTGTTTATTGAAACTGACGTTTGTCATGTTTGTGTAATTGTCACCTGTCTCTTTTGGGGTGGCCTGTGTCGATCCATATGATATCCTTTGGTCATATGGGGAGTAGGTTAGGTACAGATGGTTTTGATAGTACGCGGGAGACGGGACGAGCTTGATGAGTCACAAGACGAGTATAGTTAGTTAGATGAGTATATTAACCATGAGTTGTATTTTATTCATTAGTTAATGGTTTGTAATCACTAAACCTGCCATTTATAATAAACGTTTCTTTATTGTATATCGGATTCACTATCTCGGGAAACCGAGAAGGTAACATCTCCCAATTACCTTGGCCGGGTAAGAAGGGGTGTTACAAAGTGGTATCAGAGCGACGATTTTGGAACTTAAACCAATGAACCAAAATGTATCTAGGAGTGTCTAATAAAATGAACCCGACTTGAGTGCAATAGGTCAATTTTGGGTGAGTAATATCCCTCATTTCAAAAGTAGATCCTATTATTTCGGTTGGTCATTACGTGGGTGGTTATGAGTCGGGAGACGTGAAGTGCAATGTTGTGTGATTTCATATGTGCAATGTTAAGTTGGCAAGTTATCGCATGACGTGGTTTTTTATATGTTGATACGAGTTAATAGATTTCTTGTCTTGCTTGATATAACCTTTCATTGGCATATGATAATATGTGATAGTTGAAATGATGCAATAGAAATGTTTACTTGAATGAGGTGTATGTGATACGAGTAGAGGATCGTTTCATGTGAAATGCATTTACTTGTATGAGCGTTACGTGCTTAAATATGATGAGTTTTAAAGCTTTAATTTGTATAGTTGACAGGATTCTTACATGATGTAGTTATTTATTTAGTACAAGTTAATATGGGAAAATTGGATGAAAAGAGTAATGTGTATAACATGTTTTGAAAATGGTTGTTACGAGTTGGTCTGTGAGGGGCAATAGCCCCGTCTTTTAGCATTTCAATACCGCGTAAATGTTTGGATTTCACTAATGTTATAGTTAGAGCAAGATTAGTAATAGTTGTTAGTAAAGTAGTCGCTAGTAAAAGAAGTAATCGCTAGTCGGAAATTGCAAACCATAGAGAGGCACCCAGCCGAGTACGAGCTAGTACTCGACCGAGTACCAGTCACTCGACCGAGTGGACCCTATCACTCAACCGAGTGGACCAATTTACAGAAACTTGAAAATTTCTGGAAGTGAGTCACTTGACCGAGTGGAGAAGTCACTCGATCGAGTGCACTCAGCACTCAACCGAGTGCCAACTGCTGGGTTGTGAATTTCGCAAAAATTGTGTTATTGCCTTATTTTATCTCTTTATTTCTTCATTTAAAATCATTTTTTTTCTTGTAAATGTCATTGTTGATTGTTGTTACTCGAATTCAAGTTTTTACTCTATTTTTAGCCCCTTAGATTGGCTTATTTCACCACGCAAGTGACGTTTTCTTTCCTCTTATTTTTCCAATTTGACCTTGTATAAATCTATGCTAATTCCTTCAAAAAATTTGTCAAGTAATGGCATGTTTTGTTTGATGAATGATATTAATCACCTTTTTACGTCATTTATGATGACAAATATGAAATTTTCATGTTGAAATTTTGGCCAATTTTTATTTTATGAACTCGAAATATATGTTCTTGAGTCAATAATTTAAGTTGTGTTTTTTGCTTGTTTAGTTGTTTAACAAGGACTAAAGTTGATTGTTAATTTGTTATTGCTAAGTCTTGTCATATGATTGAAATATTGTCTTGAAAAAAAAAATTGTTCCGAAAATTTCAAAACCTTAATGTTCATGAGTAAGCCTTGATGTTTCGTGTTTAAAGACTTAGTTTAGTTGACTAATGAATCTTAAGAATCTTCTCGTGCTTAAGTCTTGATTTTTCTTCACTGGTAACGGCTAGAGGTGGCAATCGGGTCAGTCGGGTCGGGTTTGGGTCGGGTCACGTCGGGTCGGGTCATATCGGGTTCGGGTCATATCGGGTCAGCATACCCTTTCGGGTCGAATCGGGTCGGGTTCGGGTCGTTATCGGGTCGGGTCATTTCGGGTCGAATGATGTATCAGGTCGGGTCGGGTTTGGGTCGGGTCATTATCGGGTCCGGTAAATTAATCGCATTACTATAATTTTTTACCATTAAATTTATTTTTTAACCTATTATTTGGTTTAAATAATTCATTATTAAGTCAAATATATCAATCTAAATACAAAATCACTTTCATTTTGATCAAAATTAAGCTTAATAATTCTCGGTTCATCAATTTAATCGGGTCAGTATCGGGTCGGGTCAATATCGGGTCGGGTCTGGTTCGGGTTCGGGTCACTGATAATCGGGTCGTGTCGGGTTACGGGTCGTCATCGGGTCGGGTTGGGTCGGTTTCGGGTCACAATATTTTCGGGTTCGGGTCGGGTCGGGTTTGCTCGGGTTCGGGTCGGGTCACTCGGGTCGGGTCAGACTTGCCAGCTCTAGTTACGGCATGTTTTATTGCGAATCAAAATTCCACCTTGAAATGTTGGCCCAAGATCTTTTAAAATTCATTTTAAAAATAAATGATTTTGATGTGGTTTTATATACTCCGTTTATTTTTGTCTAATTATGTTGAATAAAGATTCAAATGTGGCCTAATGATGTTATGTATGATCTCAAAATTTGAAAATTTTGTTTTAAAGTCCTTTTTAAATTAATTGAGTAATAATACTTCAATTTCCATTAGTAATGCTATGTATTGTCTTAAGTTGGTAATTCCGCCTTAAAATCTTGATCAGATTTTTGATTCCTTCTTTTATGTTAAATTTGGCTTAACGGTGTTTTAAGGCAATAATCCTTATGAGTATAAATTTAATAACATAGTTTAAATCGAAATTTTCGTTTTAAAAGTGGACCAATCTCTTTTTTAGATTTCATTGGTACATCACTAAATTTTGACTTTTATGATTGAAACATGGCTTAAGTGTCTCCTAGTACCCCAACCTTTGTTAATGGTGATTTATGTGGAAAATATAGTGTTGATGCTCAAGTTTTGATTTTGTGTGCTTAATACTTGGTTTTATTGCGCTGCAAACTTACAATTTTGTTAATGATGCTACATATGGTATTGAATCGAGAATCTCACCTTTAAATTGTGCCCAACATTTTTTATATATACCATAGTGTATAAGATTAAGTTTTAAATTTTGTATTTAAAACGTAGTTTCATTGTTTCGTAGTGTTGCTATGTTTGTTAATAATGTGTTGTTTCGCTTATATATGGATCAATGCCTTGATTACCTTTTTGGGTCGTATAGTTTTGATGAGTAAAGACAGGTAGATAATTTGTTGAGTGGTAGTTGGCCAAATGCTAATAATTTGTGATGAGTCGTGTGGTATTTAAGAGTTATGAGTGTGAAACATGTGTTTTATTGGGATTAATGTAAGTTTTGTCTGAGTTGGATTTGAACCGTGTAAGTAGGTAGGTGTATGATTCATGTTTGGAAAGTAGGGGTAGTAGGAAGTGACTTTAGCTTGCGTAAGGTGTTTTGGAATTGAGTGAGATAGTTGTATGAGGTAATTGTGGATAATGAGTGATGAAGTAATCTAGGTTGAATATTTGTTGGTGGAAAAAGGATAAAGTAATTGAGGTACCTAAGGGTGAAATAAGATGATAAATTGAGTTGACTGATAATTGAGATATATGATGGTGGATTAGTATTACTAAATTGGTTTTCATGGTCATGAAAGTAAGAATGTGACGTGTAATGCTTGAGGATTCAATCATATTGTTGATGTATTTGATCATTCGTGTTATAGAGTGTAACCGTTTAATTTGAGTAGGTGTATATGAGTGTTAAAGTGGTTATGTGGGAATCCGACCCTATGAGTGGTAGTATAGATGTTGTTGTAAAGTTGTCTCCCAATCATCAAGTAAAGCGTCTGTGGTATACACCGTGAGCTTGTTGTAGTATTTGGTTGAGTTGAAATGTCATTATTGTCTTAGGTGGTTTTAATACCATGTTGTATCATGTTTTGTTTTAGTTGGGTTGTAATAATGGCCATAAGGCCGTGCATTTGTTTTAATTAGGTTATTTGATGATGTATTAGTCACCATCGGAGTCTATTAGCATTTGCTTGATGAGATAGGGAAGTTTGGAACCGAGTTGAGAATGAAAACATTCTGCCCCAGGTGACACTCGACCGAGTTAACCATGCACTCGACCGCGTGGTCACCTACTCGGTCGAGTGGCCGCCTATACTCGACCGAGTGGTCTGCTTTGACCCTTGTTTTGTTCATACTTGACCCAAATATTGGGTGTATACCCTTATATAGCGGTTTATGTTAGTTGACTCGTGTTGGATGAACATGTGGACTTACATGACTGATATTTTGCGAATTATTTACGTTTGACCATATTGGTTAGTTTTGCTATTTAAGAGTGAAATTCAAATTAAAGTGGTAATTGACATGTATAATTGGATGACAAGAATGACGTGATAATATCGTTCGCTTTTGTGTTAATTGAGGTGATTTTATTTTTATCGGGTACAAGTAAGATGAAAATGCAAGTTATGTGTCACATAGTGGTCTTTACATGATAGTGATTGAGATCTTCCGTATGAGCAGAAGAATTGATGAGGAATAGGAACGGATATGGAAACACGTGTGTGATCACATGGTGGATTTGACGCGGTATATGCGTGGCATGATGTCCGGAAATGGGAATGTTGAATATGGTTGAAGTCATATAACGAGAAATTGTACACTTTTAGTGTTTCTTGTAGTCCGCATATTCGTGATTGATGTGCATATATGTGATAGCATGAGATTTGACGTAATATAGATATGTAACAATAATCGAGTTATACACCATAGATATATATACTTATAACCGACTTGACTTGGGAATTAGTTATGAGATTATAGATGAGAATCGTGGGTTTAACCTGGCGCTTGATCTTTGGGAGGCTTGTAGGTGGGGGCCCTTAAAGAGGCTTCTAGAGTGGGATTATAGCAATGGCATAAGACTATATGAGACTTGATAATGGAGTTTCAATAGGTAAGAGAGAGTGTTGAACCTGGAACATAGTTATTCGTGGAATTTAGTAATGAGTGTATGAGATCATTATGAGGTTTGATGGCTGAACTTTGGGTCAAAGTTCTCTTTTAGGGGGGAGTTGATGTAATAATTCGGAAATTTAGGAAAGAGAAAGTACATAATGTGAGAAGTAGTGAGAATTGAGTGAAGAACTCCGAGTGAAGAACTCTGGGATGAGTGTGATATTTAGAAAGAGCGTACACGGTTGATAAACATGTGAGGTGCGAGAGAATGCATGAGATTTGAGGAAATGAGAGAGTGAGGTGAACTTCGAAGATGAAGTTCTTTTTAAGGAGGGAAGATTGTAATATCTCATAGTTTCAAAGGCGTTCACTCGACCTAGTAGAGCGAGTGGACCGAGTATAACCAATACTAGACTTAGTGGAGTTATTATAATGTCCGCCTATAGAAGGGTCGTCTTAAAACTGTCATAAATTGAGATCTAGACATGCTATTGATGTGATTTCAATTGGAGGTGATAGCTTATTCTCTTATGATTCCAACGGTAGGTCACACGCCCAAAATGACAAAAAATGAGTGAGATATGATTGTTTTACGAAAATTGGTCATTGCTGAGAATTGTGTCGCACTCGACCGAGTGAGGTTCACTCGACCGAGTAGAGCGGCACTCGACCGAGTGAGCGACACTCGACCGAGTGAGTCAGACTCGATCGAGTGGACTCGCCACTCGATCGAGTGCCGCTGTTTTCAGAACACGGGATTAATCCCTTTCTCCCCTAACCCTAAAATCATTTCCACATTCCTCCTTATCTCTCCAAAATCTCGCCCTTCTCTCTAAAGCCCTCACAAACACCATATTAAGAGATTCAAGCTTGGTTTAGTAGATTTCTCACCTTCCTCCTTCATTCCTCTTGATTTGTAAGTTAAGATCTATCCTTTTCTAGTCTTATGAACCCTAACCTTTGGGGGGTTTTCAATTGGGTTGATTAATTAACAATTAGTATGTGTTAATAGGTAATTAGGGGGTAATAATAAGGGGTTTTATATTGTATAATAGATTAGGATGCATTATGATAGTTGTTATGCGATTATTGTAGGATGAGACGGTTTTATGAGATGGATTCTTGTTGTCTTGGATTAGCTTATGGAGTATGCAAAAAGGTAGGTTAATCCTACTCGATTTCAATAATGTGGTCATTACATGTGTTATGGTTAGTGTTGTAATTAGTGTCACATAATTAGAGTAATTGCATTATAACATATTAGTGGATACTAGCTGTTGAGCCTGATATTTTACACTACCGTCAGGCTAGAATTCAGCCTCAGCAGTACCAATCAGGCGAATTTAACGTAGCGGTCCAGGCAAGGAGACAGGCTAGAAGACTATATCAGGCGGACAGGGCATCATACTGAAAATACTGATCAAGGTACAACTCAGGTCAGGCATTATTATAAGTCAGCACAGTACATCAGTACATCAGGCATTGTCAGGGTACAACAGACACTGTCAGGCTTGCGTACAAAGCAGTTTAGCCTGACAGGCATTGATACAGGCCAGGAGAGGTATGCAGGGATACAAGGGACGACCAGCATACAATATGGAGAAGATATTTACATAGCATGGGATGCCAAACAATTAGGCACATGTGTGAATTAACCAAGTCCAAGTTAGTTCCTATTTATAAGGAAGACTTGGTTCCTTATTTCCTCATTAGTAGCAACAATTAGCAAGGAACGGTCAAGAGAAGAACAAGTCAACTACAATCAAGGAAACAACCCTAGAAAAGTGGAGCTACTTCCTACTTACAAGCAACTACTCCTTCTACCTATTTTTACTATAAATACGAAGCAAACAAAGACGCATCTGATCCGACTCTCATCTACTCTACCTTAAGCAAATACTACAATTATTTAGCAATTACATCATTGTTCTTAGATTACGCAAAATACATAGTGAAATACTCTTCTGGCTTGGTGCCCGTATAAATCATTGTGTCATGTCTCTTTTTATTATTCTTTACTTTTAATTTATCTCTTTTTACTTTATAATCAACCCTGCAAAGGTACAACCACAATACAATCATAATAGGATGATACTAGTTAACCTCACCATAATCTACCCTGGCCGGAATACCCTAGAATGCCTGGCCGGATTCCAGGCTGCGTAAAATCCGGTCAAAACAATTGGCGCCCACCGTGGGGCAACTAGTTTATCATTCCTACAAATTATTCGCAATATCTTTTCTTCTCCACAACAAGTTTTGAGAGCTTTAAGAAAGATCGATACAAAAAATTTTCATCTCTACACTACAAACGTTGAATCCAAGAGAAATATTGTCAAGACAAGCTAGAAGCCCTTCCAATAACAACAAGTATAACATTGGTTAGGAGAATGCGGAGTTCAAGTGAAAATTTCTTTCTAAAGAAATTCAAAGATAAGTCTTTCTCATATCCAAAAAAAGTTTCGCAAACTCTAAACAATATATCTTAAAATTTTGGTACTTTGATCTTACTTCTACATTTAAATTTTAGATTTTGTTAATTCTAATAATTTTATGTTCTTAGGAAATTCAAAGCCTTGAACATCAAAATACAAGTCTGGCTGGATAACTTAGCCCTGACCGAAACAGGCTTAAATGTCAGCCCTGAACAGTATCGGTGCAGGACAGTCCAGTCTTATAAGAATTTCACGCCGGGGAGAAATTTCTACCAGGAATTATTATATATGCCTGTCATTCATTCCCTCTCTTGGCTGATGCCTGGTCGTCATCTGCTAGCCTGGCTAGAATGCCCCTACCAATATTTCCAAGCTGCACAAAAGCCTGGTCAGGATAGGGTTTTCATCCTGGCCCAGCAAGGGTGTTCAAATATTCCTGCCTAGATAAGTCCTTATCCTTTCTATAAAATTTAAATATATATGTCATCGTAGTACAAATTCGAAAACAATTATAGATCAAATACTTTAAAAAAAAAAACAAAAACAATATAACCATCTTACATATGATATTCTTAATCTATCCTGATACACTAGTGTTAGTCAAGCCTGACCTGACTATTTTTGGATAGAAAATCAGCCTGACCTGACTGATTTTGGATAGAAAATCAGCCTAGCCTGACTGATTTTGGATAGAAAATCAGCCTGGCCTGACTGTTTTGGAAAGATAAATTGGCCTGGCCTGACCAGTCAGTCTCGATATGCTTAGATCTATCATCACACTACCTTAATGAATTATCACATTATTACTCATTAACTTTTCCTTATTATGTTTCAGACTTTTGTAGCATAAAATTAAAAACTTTGAACCAATAGAATTGTTACCTTTAATGGTTGATAATGCCTGGACAATTAAAGACACAATCTATCCTGACCAGCTAGTCAACATGGTTGTAATTGAATATATAATTTATGTGAATCATTGAGAAACTACTTGTGACTATTTTGGAAGATATGATATAATTTCAGCCCTATCAAATACAAAACATTGTGTGCCATGTGGTAAGTTTATAAGTTACAAGGAAACCAAAAGAGGCATAGAAGCACTGTCCCAAGCATTAAAGCAAACTGGAGCTCCAATCACCAAAGTCGATCGGGGGCATCAAAAAGCTCTACTTTGGCAGGAAAAGTTACAGCCCTGGACAAATTCTTATCAAGGCCCTCGGAAACATATAAAGCTTTCTATAACCTCCCTGAACGGAAAACACAATTATTCGTGTGGACTCCTGTTCATGAGATTACAAACTATCTTTCTACTCCTCTGTTACTGGCCTGGCCAGGCAAAAGGCAACCACTATCAGTTTACACATTCTTGTGACTGAAACAACCGTCAGTAAAGTCCTGGTCAGGAAAGATAATGATTAGCAACACCCAGCCTATTCAGTAAGTAAAAGTCTACTAGATGCGGACATGAGGTATGACTTTCTTGACAAATATGTTTTAGATATAATTATTTCATGTACTAAACTTCGTCCCTACTATGAATGTCGCCCTATTATAGTCAGAACTAACCTCCCCATTAAACCTGTCGTGAGGAAGCCTGCACTGTCAGGCAGTAAGATGACCAAGTAGTCTGTCCAACTAAGCACATATGATATCACCTTTAACCCATGATAATAATCAAATCCCATGCCCTAGCAAACTTTGTGGCTGATTTCAGTCCTAACCTAGAATCAAACTTTAAACCAATTAGACACATAGACCTCCGGTCAGGGATGAACCATGTTTACATATGGGGCAACCAACATGCAGGGGACATGATTAGGTTTAGTACTAAAATCGCCACAAGGAGACATAATAGCACATGTTGTAAGCTGTTTATTCAAAATTGTCAACAATGAAGCTCGATACAAAGCTCTCATAGCAGGGCTCAGGGCTGAACCATACTTGAGATGTCTTGAACCACACAAAACTAACCAAGATCTCCAGGACAGACATGATGGATGTTGTGTCAACCATAAAGAGGAAGAAGCCTGGCCAGCAAAGTACTCTGGGCTGACTATTATTGGCTAAACACTGAGGGCCAATTGCCTGGACTACAACACAAAATGTGAAGCTTGACACAAACATGCTCCAATAATCTAACACGATTACTTGTCTCCTTTTTTCTCTATCAGCAGGACGTCAGGCTATCCAAAAACAAAATGCTAGGCAGAATCTAACAACAAAGTAATAATCAGTTGCCTAAAGAAGAAGCTAGAAAGAAAGAAAGGAAGATGGGCTGAAGAACTTCCCTTGGTCCTTTGGGCTGACCGAACCACGCCTAAAACATCCACAGGCCAAACCCCCTACTCCTCGGTCTATGGATGTGAAGTAGTAATCCCAGCTGAGATCGACATTCCATCAGCTAGATGCAGCTTGAATACAATAACGAGCAATATACCTCTAATGGAGGACAACCTGGACTTGACGGAAAAGCTAAGAGATGCAGCCAACATTAGAATGGCAGCATATCAGCAAAGAGTTGCAAAAAGCTACAACAAGACTGTCAAAGCTAGAGTATTCAGGGTAGGAGACCTTGTTCTCATAAAAGTTTTTCAGTCCACAAAAGAGAAGAATGCTGGCAAATTGGCCCCAACCTGGGAAGGTCCCTACCTAATTGACTCAATAGTCGGCCAGGGAGCTTATAGACTACAAACCCTGGACGGCGAAATGATCCCAAGAGCTTAGAATATTGCACACTTAAAATTATTTCACATATAAAATATATCTCCTAGTCCAGGTATAATCTTCATCTTACCATTTCCTTCCTGACCTGATATGAAACTAAATGCATGATATTTGCCATTATATGAATAAATGCCTTATATGATTTCTTCCATTATGTGCCCAAGTACTTGTCAATATTCTCGTATTTCCCTTTATCGAGTAGAATCTTCAATATTTGTTTTTACATACTGTACTTTACTTAAAACAAATTTTAAAGATTGAGGGCCACCCCACTGATATCCAACTGATATCCAACTTTCAGTTGCATAAACAGGCCTTAAAATATTGAGCTCAATTTAATATACAAACCTGGAAAACCTTTTCCTGGCTTGTATAACATAGATGGGTCATAAGCCCTCCAGACAGGCAAGGGATATAAGCCCTCCAGACAAGCAATAACCCCACCCATGACACAAAGAAGCGGCGAGATCGGTGCAAAAAAAGTGGCCCGATCGGACAAATAATCGGCGAGATCCGGTGCAAAAAAAAAGTGGCCCGATCCAGGCGAATAATCGGCGAGATCCAAGATACAAAGAAAGCGCAGATCCAGTGCAAAAAAGTGGCCCGATCCAGGCGAATAATCGGCGAGATCCGTACAAAGAATCTGGCGATCCGGTGCAAAAAAAAGTGGCGAGATCAAGTACACATCCAAAATGGCGAGATCCAGGCGAAAAGTTATATTCACGAGCCCCCAGGCAGGCATGATTAAAGCCCTCCGGTCAGGCTAAGGATAATAAGCCCTCCCAGGCAAAAATCCTTTTATACGGGGACGAAGGTGAAAGATCCTGACAACTCGTACAAAACCCTCTAGACGGGCATAATCAAGGCCCTCCGGTCAGCCGAGGATCATAAACCATCCAGGACAGGCAAATATTCTTTCAAAAGTACAACTATCGAAAAACAAACAAAACAGGATCAAATACGATCACCGATTGAAATTGTTTCTCTTTGGCCGACCGAGCACCATAATTCTTCTTTTGTCATGAAGGACATCAACCTCCATCACTTACGATCCCGGGAATGTTCCGAACTAATGCCTTCACTTAAAAGGTGTCCTGAAAAGTTATAACATTATTTACCTTCATCAGCATTGGGGCATCCTACATAACATATTGTTCAAAGGTTGTCTTATACTCATCATCATGTCCTTAAGGAGGAAACTTCACCTCAACTTCATCATCAGGCTTTTAATGAAAGTCTGGGTATATATCATCAAAGCTATATCTTTCCTGACTTGGCAAAAGCTTCATGAGTGATTCCAATACACTTACAAAAAACAATATATCAGCGATTGCTTGATTATTGCCACCAGGTTTACTCTTTCCTATATTTCATATTTCACTCTCCTGTTTTTCGTTATATTTTCCACCTACCAGAAGCTATCATTCACGTGCAGGACACATAGCGCTTGACTAATCTAATTTTTACGACTATCTAAATGCTAGTACAAAAAATATTGCAGGGATATTAATTCCTACACACTTGGTAAATACACTTGATCAAGTTACTAACATTGTCGATCTGCACTTTACTCTAATTTTATCTATCATATAGTGGGGCAAAAACAAGCCCTACCAACTGTATGCAGGTTAGAAGGAATCCTTAGACACGTAAGGAAGCGGTTATTTTTTCATATATGGCCTGACCCAGCGCAGTGAAGAAACATTAAGTCAGGAATATGTACAACTGCATGATCAAGCTTTGTCTATAATTGGAATAAAGTTATCTCCTCATTATTGGCTTGAACCACAAATAAATAAGGAGATAAGGGGCAATTGTTGAGCCTGATATTTTACACTACCGTCAGGCTAGAATTCAGCCTCAGCAGTACCAATCAGGCGAATTTAACGTAGCGGTCCAGGCAAGGAGACAGGCTAGAAGACTATATCAGGCGGACAGGGCATCATACTGAAAATACTGATCAAGGTACAACTCAGGTCAGGCATTATTATAAGTCAGCACAGTACATCAGTACATCAGGCATTGTCAGGGTACAACAGACACTGTCAGGCTTGCGTACAAAGCAGTTTAGCCTGACAGGCATTGATACAGGCCAGGAGAGGTATGCAGGGATACAAGGGACGACCAGCATACAATATGGAGAAGATATTTACATAGCATGGGATGCCAAACAATTAGGCACATGTGTGAATTAACCAAGTCCAAGTTAGTTCCTATTTATAAGGAAGACTTGGTTCCTTATTTCCTCATTAGTAGCAACAATTAGCAAGGAACGGTCAAGAGAAGAACAAGTCAACTACAATCAAGGAAACAACCCTAGAAAAGTGGAGCTACTTCCTACTTACAAGCAACTACTCCTTCTACCTATTTTTACTATAAATACGAAGCAAACAAAGACGCATCTGATCCGACTCTCATCTACTCTACCTTAAGCAAATACTACAATTATTTAGCAATTACATCATTGTTCTTAGATTACGCAAAATACATAGTGAAATACTCTTCTGGCTTGGTGCCCGTATAAATCATTGTGTCATGTCTCTTTTTATTATTCTTTACTTTTAATTTATCTCTTTTTACTTTATAATCAACCCTGCAAAGGTACAACCACAATACAATCATAATAGGATGATACTAGTTAACCTCACCATAATCTACCCTGGCCGGAATACCCTAGAATGCCTGGCCGGATTCCAGGCTGCGTAAAATCCGGTCAAAACACTAGCATCATTAACGAGATAAGTATGTTGGTTGGATTGCATTATAACATGATATTGGTCAAGTTGATTGGATGAGTTGGCAATTGGTCTACTATATAGTATCTTGCATTTATTGTATTGTCTTGTTTGTCGGAGGACATGGTGGATTACTTGTTGTTATGTAGACGTGGGGCGGTTGGGAGACCGTATCACGCTCGAGTCGCCTCTTGGAGCTTCCCACTTTAAGAGGATGTGCACATTAATGGCTTGAGTTACGGAGGGACTCGTGTGGTTGACACACGACGTCTGGCAGGGGATCCGGTTAGTTCCGGATCCGGTACGTCTGGGCCTGTCCCTGTACCTGTTTGTGGTTATCGGTATGTCTGGGCGTGTCCCGGTACCAGTGTGGTTGTCGGTATGCCTGGGCGTGTCCCGGTACCGTGATGGTGGTCATTCGATGTTATGTCATTCATACTAGTAATCAGGTTGCATGTTCACACTTGAGTTATGTCATCTTTTATTTTGTTATTGAAACTGACGTTTGTTGTGTCTGTGTAATTGTCACCTGTCTCTTTTGGGGTGGCCTGTGTCGATCCATATGTTATCCTTTGGTCATTTGGGGAATAGGTTAGGTACAGATGGTTTGGACAGTACGCGGGAGACGGGACGAGCTTGATGAGTCACTAGACAAGTATAGTTAGTTAGATGAGTATAGTAACCATGAGTTGTATTTTATTCATTAGTTAATGGGTTGTAATCACTAAACTTCTCATTTATAATAAACGTTTCTTTATTGTATCTCCGATTCACTGCCTCAGGTAACCGAGAAGGTAACATCTCCCAATTACCTTGGCCGGGTAAGAAGGAAGTGGTACACTCTTCCTTTAAGTTCAGTTTCAACTCTTATAAATTATGTTAAGAAAAGTTAAGCTATAAGAATGGCTCCAATTATTCACAAATGTACATGTCATATATATGAGTATATGACACCGTCTTTATAAGATAAATTATCCGACAATAACAATGACTTAACTAGTTAACCATAACCCTAAGTCCAAAGGTGGGGTAGGAATTCGAAATGTTAAATGTCTTAATCAGAGCCTCCTAGCTAATATTGGATGGAGAATACTTCAAAATCCAACCTCCCTGATTGGTCAGGCTTTAGGTAAGAAATATAGAATTTCTTCTGACTCTGTTATGTCCTCTCCCCATTCTATCTTATGTAAATAATCATTGGGAAGCCGAGGTGTGCAGTGGGGATTTCAGGTTCTCAAGACGACCCTTTCATAGGATATTAGTTTTCCATCTTTCCTGGACTTATGGCGGGATAAGTGGGTTCAAGGTGTCTCCCTTTCTTGCATTTTGGGCATTTCAGAGGCTGAGTTAACCCACAAACCGTATATTAAAGTGTGCCAGGTTCAACGTTCGTCTAGTAGTTGAGACATTGACCTTATTCGATGTCTTTGTGGTGAGCAGGCTCTACCCTTCATTCTCTCTATCCCTGTTTCGTTAAGAGATTCCCAAGATAGCGTGTATTGGAACTCGAATCAGAATGGTATTTATTCAGTGAATAGTGGCTACGCACGCTTTTTCTTTTGCTGCTCTATAAGATGCTAAGGTTTCACCATATGACGTCTCTCGGATAACTGCTCCTATCATTTCTTTCTGTAAGGCTAGTCTGTGGTCATTGCCAATTCCTGGGAAATGGAAGACATTCTTATGGAAGCTCCTTTCAAATTCACTTCCATGTGGAGAGGAAGCTCTGAAACGTGGCTTTCCTTGGGATTTTAATTGTCACCTTTTTTATTGCTCCCTTGATCGGATTAAATCGTTGGATCATCTTTTACGTGACTGTCCTATCTCTATGCGCATTTGGGCGGCGGCTCCTATTGGCATTAGGAGCTATGCTGGCAACAATGTTCCATTTCACTAATGGCCCATCAATTGGTTTAATTTGCTGAAACGTGAAAAGATGACCGACTCTATCTCTTTCTTCGCTAGTACTTTATGGGGATAGGCATTTGAGATGCGCTCGGGTGTTAAGTAATATGGAGTTGATTCTTTTTTTGGCTATTGATCAAATCACTGTTGATGCTCTTAATAATATTGAGGTGGAAAAATCTAGGGCTAAATGTGCAGTGGCTAATGAGCTGCATCATCAAATGAGCGGAGAGGGTAAGCATTTACAGACTACATGTGACTTGGATCTCCTTATGAACCATTACCCTCTTTGCATCTTGGGAGGCTCATTTTGTCCGCAAAATATTAGAATTAAATGTGATGCTGCTTGGACAAGTGATTTTAAAGCATCTCTGGGTGGTTTTTTCAGTCTAATGAGGGGATTCTTCTTCATTCGAATTCTTCTACCTTCTGGGCAAGGTCTGGTCTTCAAGCCGAAGCTTTAGCTTTGTGTTTGGCTTTGCAAGAGGCCCTCTTTTTGGGTTACCGTCACATTGATGCTAATTTCGATTGCCTTAATGTAGCTCTGCAAGTTGGGGGAGTAGCTGCAATTGCTCAAGAGATCAAGGATATCTTGTTTAGATTTAATAATCTTCTTATTTCTGGTCACTGTTTCTCGATTAGTCACTGTCTGAGGCATCTTAATAGGATTTTCCATGCCCTTGCTAAAGCAGCATTGGCATGGCTCGTTTTATCATGACCGTAAAAAAAAAAAAAAAAAAAAAAAAAAAAAAAAAAAAAATCAACCAGTTAACAATATGACACTAAGTTATTTACTGTAAAATTAACAACCTTAGCTTTATTCAACATCCCCGTCGAATAATGTTGTAATAATTAAACCGGGTTGCGAAACGTCGTCGACGTTTTATAACGAATCGTCGACGCTTTTTAAAAAAAAGATCAAACTACTCTCTCTCTCTCTCTCTCCCCAACAACAAAC
This sequence comes from Silene latifolia, assembly GCF_048544455.1. Taxonomy (NCBI): domain Eukaryota; kingdom Viridiplantae; phylum Streptophyta; class Magnoliopsida; order Caryophyllales; family Caryophyllaceae; genus Silene; species Silene latifolia. The sequence continues at coordinate 46,634,552 of NC_133534.1, forward strand.
TTAAAAAAAATGAAGACTTTGTTAATCGGATTCAATGTCAAACAACGAATCATCTAAAACAATGGCTTGCAAAGCTTGTTTCCGTCACAAATAAATGGTTATAATTAACACCGTCACCACCAAATTCCTCAAGTGAGTCCTGTTAACACGCAAATTTAATAATGATTAGGTGCTAAAATACATAAAATTAAACAATGTAAATATACAAAAAAAAGTAAATAAAAAGACGAAAACTAAATTTCAAAATCTGATCCATGAAGCGACATTAGGTTTCATTGTCCATCACGAAGCCAGACATTTATACCAATTGTCCATGCCCAAGTGAGACATTGAATCCCCACATCTAACCCCAATAGAGACACGCATACTCAACGTCCGTCTCATCATGGATGTTGAAATTCATCGTCTCCCTCCAATCTTGACGCCAACTATCAACGTCCCTCCCCTAGCCAGACGTGCTGATTCATTGTCCAGTTCATACCAGACGTTGAAACTCAATGTCTCGGTCCATAAGGGACGTTGAGTTCAATGTCTCAGTCCATAAGGGACATTGAGTTTCAATGTCTCTGTCCATTTGCGACTTTCAAATTAACATCCTTGTTCATTTCAACATCCACTTTCCTAATCGACTCATACTAGGCAATGTCCGATTCAAACAAAAAAAAATAACAATTCTATAGATTATTAATTACTTAATTAGTTAAGTCACCAATAATTCGTTGTTAGCCGTTGAATTAGATACTTGGTCGTTTGTCATTTAATGGACTTAGCAATGTTGTAACGAATCGTTTATATTTGACTTTATATCGTCTCTACCAATCACTTTTGTGTACGCCCATCTCTTATTTCACTATTATGGTTCTCGATTATATTTGAGGTACACAAAATATATTTTTGTAATGGCATTATTTGTTACTCTGTCCCGATCATTTGTTGTCCTTTTTTTATTTTGGGGTGTGTCAGTCATTTGTTGTCCTTTCTATTTTAGGAATGCATTTGATGAACAATTTGGCCATTTACACTCAATTTGGTCCACATGTCATTTAGTAATTGACTCTCTTCTATTTTTTTGGTCTTTGTGCCAAAACCAAAGGACAACAAATGACCGGGAGGGTGGGAGTAACATTTTAACTTTTGTGGTAGCATGGCAAGTCTATTACATAGATCGAAATAGGTCCCAACTTACATAACCAACTTCCAACGGTCACGTGTATTCACATGCATTATTATTGCAACGTTGCATTCAATTGGAACTTGAGACTTAGATTTTGAACTTGATTCCAATTTTTAGTCATAATTACAAATGAGAACAAGAAAGCAATGTACTGCTTGCATGTGAATTGTTCTTGTTTTTTCAGGAAAATGGATTGATAGGGTTTGGCCCCAAAACGCCAAAATTCCTCCTAGTCATTTTCTTTCATCCTAGAGGCCATGGATGTTTTGTGATTTGTGGATAATGTGTGAAGTTTAGAGGTTAGTAGAGACTATAAATTGTCTTCAAAATTTGATTTTATAATATTTTGACTTTAGGTTATGAATACTTTATTCTTATACCTCAATTCAAGGCCTTGGTTTTTTCGTGTAAAATCTAAAACAATATGAGAAGTCTAGTTTTTTTATTTATATTTTGAAATTGTGAAGGTCATTTGTAAGACAGTTTTCAATAAATTTAGGGTAAAATTACATTTTATTTGCCTACGTAACCTCATAAAAGTAATTGGTAACCATTCTTACATGTGGACCTGCTAAACAGGTCAAATCGGGTCTAGTTCGGGTTCAGCTCAAGCCATTAAAGTTCTTAAGAATTAGAGTCGAGCCAATTCGAGTTCGGGTTATTTTTGGGTCCGCTATTATCAAGTTATTCAGGGATATGGAGTGTGTAACATTTTAAACATCTGGGTCGGGTCAATTCAGGTTATGTACATGTCAATCTCAGGTCCTTAGTACGAGTGTCGGGCCGGGACAATTTTTCCATGTCTACTTACATGGGTAGTTAAGTAAGATAAGAACCAATTTTATAATAACCATTATGTAAAACATTTTATACAAGTATTTTTGTTCAAAATTATAGATTTTTTTTTTTGGTGCGTTAAAATTATAGATATCAAGGTGAGTTTTAAAATTTTAAGCTCCAACCTAAAAATAAGAATCAATAAATATCCAATTATTTATGATGATCTTATCTATACAACTAGACTTTCAAACCTAGATTTATGATCGCAATAGCGTGGCATGTAGACCGAGAATTTTGCCTCTGTCAGATTTCCTTCTCATTATTTTCCCGGCCCAAACAATAAAGTTGCTCCTTAAAATTTGAGTTGAAATTATCTATTTCACTTTTATGTCTAATTTTATGTCATTTTGCCTAAAATTTGTGACACATCACATTTTAAATAATAAAAATGATAATAATTTGTATCGAAGTCATTATGTCTTTTTTTAGCTACATAAGAGGGAAAAACCCGAAACTAAATAGAAATGACTAGAGGAAGAGTTGCATTCAGTACGTCGATCTTCGGGCAGAATAGAGCGTGATAAATCAGGGGGGCTTCAAGGTGGGTGATACTGGTAGAAGAATCGACTCCATCATTAGCGAGCCAATCGCTGACACGATTTGCTTCTCGTTACAGAAGGAACATAATGCTTGAGTATTATTCCATAAGAAAACGAGTATACGCAAACTTTGAGAGAGTAAAATCCTAGCTTAATTACAAGGATATTATCCTAAGTAGTTTCACTAAATAGGTAAGGAAATCATACATAAAAAATTCACAATTATACAAAATATATTCTATATTTTATCACATCCCTGCAGTCGAAACAGGAGGAGGCCGAATGTTGAGACTGGCCCTAAAATCATCGAAAAGAACACAAGGGAGACCCCTTAGTGAAAATGTCAACTATCTGAGAACGAGACGGAACACGATGAACACGGACATCACTTTTAGAGACCTTCTCAGTTCTCACGAACAAACTGAATATAGAGTTCAATATGCTTGGTTCGCTGATGCTGAACGGGATTACCTGCGAGATAGATAGCACTAATATTATCGCAGTAAACCAATGTAGCCTTGTGAAGAGGGTAATGAAGCTCCATTAACAAGTTGCAACAAGAGTTTCAACAGACAACAACCCAACCTCACCCGGTTTTGGTCCTAGTTCAAATACAAGGTCCAAGGCCACCTCCCAAGCTTAAGTCATGGAACCAAAGGCAAATATGGACCCTATGGAGTCTTAAGAACATTTCTGTCCGGACTTTATCCTCAAAAAAAGTATGGATCAAACATTAGCTTAAGGACTACTTTTGGCTATCCGAATTTGGCCTCTTTTAAAGGTAGTTGAGATGTCACTATCAGTCTTCCTCTTTTGGCTAGGCAAACTCTTGAGACCTCTTGTGGAGCCTTTTGGGATCTTTGCTACTTCAGTATGGCTCAGAAAACTCAAAAAGAAGTCCACTCTTCTATTCAATAAAGCAAGGGGAAGCAACCAAGGAAGATTGTCTTATTGAGTGCTACTTTTTATGCTTATTGTTTTCTAGCCTTTTTATTTCAGTTGTGTAAAAACTTTTAGCCGTTTCATTTGTACTTTTTTGAGGGTCATTTGTGGCCTTAGATGTTGCATTGGACGTGCTAGATCAAAGCCTTGGTGTCTATATTAACCAAGCACTTCACATTGTAACATTCAGATTGAGTTTAATATAAAGTGAAACCTAGTTTCCATTGCCTTCTTGCCAAGAGCTGGAGATTCAGTGTCTTAGTCATTGCTTGTGTGCTAGGCTAGGTCACAACGTGAGAGCATCCTTGCTTCTGTGCTTGGGTACCTCATAAGAGAGTAGAGTTCTTGCTTGTATGCTTGGATAACCTCTAGTTTTAGGCATCTTGCTTGTGTGCTCTTTGTTTAAGTCATATCCTGTCACTTGTATCACATTTTAATAGTCCATTTGAGTGTTCAATTTGAGTCATTTTCCATTCCAAATCTTAAATCTTTTAATTACATTTCAAATTGGCATCAAGAGCCAGGTTATAACATAGGTTCTATCTTGTGTTAGTCTTGGTGTAAACTTTATTTGTGAGTCCACTGCTTCCCTAACTACAACATAAACACAAAAACCAACCCAGTGAGTGAGGAAAGGTTAACTGGAAGAGAGCAAAGGATGGAGAAACTTGCTGGTAATGGTAACACCATGGTGGATACTTTGAACACTGTGATGGCCAACATTCCAACACCTCCTATAGGAAGACCCCTACCAAATAGAGGAAAGGGCTGAGATCGTGGCTTTATGGCAACAGGGAGAGACCAAGGGATCCAAGTTGAGGAGCCCTTCTCAGATTCTGATGGTGCGTGTCGTTTTACGCCCTCAAACAATATTTATAGTCTCAACAAACTACCCTTAGTAAAGTGGTAAGTAAAGGTCGGATCCCAAGAGATGGGTATTGATTTAAGTTACCGATTGCAAGTAGCTATATCTTAAGGTGTCACAATTTAGTTTGGGTTGAGATGGTTATCTAAACTACTAGACAAGTAAAAGGAAACAAGCAAGCAAAGTAAAGTAAATGAAAATGTAAACAATTGATAAAAGGCACTAGAGTGTCATGGGTTCATAAGGGAATCATGGAAAGATCACATAAACATGTTTTATAGATGCAAGCAAGTTATTGTTGTAGTGGAATCAAATTGGTTAAGATCTTACTATACTTAGGGAAACTTAGGTCTCGGAGTCGAGTCGGTCAAGACTGTACAACACCTATAAGTCGACTTGATTCTCCCTATTCATGGTAAGATATCATTAAAGAGTCCTGGGAAGGTTTGGGTCCCAGAGCCGAGTCGATCAAGACTGTATAACACCTACAATTGACTTAGTCCTTCCTAATCAACTAAAATGCAAGGTCTAATAAGTCTTGAGTTGGTTTATATCTTAAAAGGCTTATTGAATGGATAAAAGATTCATGCTAGGTTGTCAATCAAGAAATTCATCAAATATGACAAGTGCATATGTTGGAACTACAACAAGCAAGCAATCTTATGAACTCATTAATCAAAGATCTTCCCCATGATTGATTCCCCTAATCCCCCATTAACCCTAGTTAAGAGACTACTGACTCATGATCATAGAAAACATGCTAATAATGATGTCAAACATATTAACAAACTTGAACATGAAAGAAGAGCAAGATACTAAACAAGGATTAAATAAAGAGTAAGTAAATGGTACCAACTTAGGATGATCAAAATAGAATGCAAAGAATAATAGAAGAAAACTTGATTGATGATAAAGAGTTGTCAATTCCTCAAATAATCCCCAATATAATCTTCAAATTACCCAACTAGATCTGAAGTTCTTGAATAATAATTAGGAAAGGATTAAGATGTAATTAAGCTAATTGATCTCTAATCTATTCTAATGGCCTCCCTTGATCTCCTAATAAAATGGAGTATTTATACTAAGTACAAGTATTAGGGTAACTAAGGGCTTAAATGACGATTAAGTCCCTAAGATGATGATTAACGCCTTGCAAGTCCTTAAAGAGCCTCACAACCTCCCTACATTAGACGCTCATGCTGCATAGGGAACCGCCCGTCCTGCTTGTGGGACGCTCAGGCTGAGTATCGGGACGCCCGGATTGTGCTTCAGGACGCTCGGGCTGCTCTTCAGGTCGCTCGGGCGGCTCTCAGGACGCCCGGATTATGGATCAGAATAGTTTCCTCTTCTTTGACTGCCTCAAGATCCGTGGGGATCATTGAGGGGTCGTGGGGATCTTCATCATTGCCCATTCTACTTGTTCTATCTACTTAGGTCTTTAGTATCGGTCTCCCTTTTGTTGCTTGGTCGTTAAATGCGATCAATTTAACTCCGTCCATGCACCCAAGGCTAGCGCTCCTTCCCTACCAAGGGAACAAAACCTCAAAGAATATGCAAATTAGGAAGCTAAAGGTAGAAACAACCCTAATATAAGCAAGAAAGCGCAGGAACGAGGCTAGTTCAGGGACTAAATGTGTACAAATATGAGTCACATCAAATATCCCCAAACCGAACCTTTGCTCATCCCGAATAAAGAGGTGACTAAAATTATAACCCTTATTAATACTACTAGCTGATGTGAGACAATTAGCGAGTCTCACTCCGCCCCTTCAACTCACAACAAGACACTTATGAGGTAAGACGTCTTCTTGCAAGGCAAGGAGGGGCTTGCCAAAATGGCGATGCATCCTAACATTTAAGCACACAAGATCAAGTAAGGGATGCGTCTACAAAAAGAATAGCCACTTTCCTCATCTAAGTGGCGGAAATCACCTACAAAGGAAGCAATTCAAGGGCACACACTACATCATAGATATTGGTTCTCCTAGTTACTAAGTCCAAGAGGATATGAACACGTCACCTCCATGTTGTGTTAAACTAGGGTACCTTTGTCCACAATTGCTAAATGCTTTTGTCAAGGGCGATCGGATGGGGGTGGAATTATGATCCGTATGATGTTAGTGGCATGTAACATGACAAATCTCGGGTTCTCTACAAGTGTAAAGGCCAAGGATCGTCCCAAGCTCAACAAGGTGACATAACATAAAAGGATTTTTGGGAATGGAGTGCTCAAGTCAATTAAAACAAAACTAGTGGATTTGAGTAACTTTCAAAACTTGACCTCAATTCAACTTCCGCATTTCACATTTCAAAACTTTGAGATGGATTTTGTCCCTCATTTGCTAGTGTCCTTTGCTTTTGTCAATCGCTTATTAGGCAACCGGTTAACCACTAGACAATAGCTCTTGCGGTGATAGTCGCTTTGTCTTTGGGTGGCCGAATTCACAACCGTGTGGGGGCCTAACTCAATGGATCCCGCACCAAAGCACATTGAAGTGGTACTCCTCCATCAAATTTCTCGGCAATATCAACAATTTAAAACATTTTGAGGTCTCTTTGGACATTAAAAACGATTCCACATCACAAAACTTTTGAAATGAGCACTTCAAACTTATTAATGAAAAGTGTTTTTGGGTTGCCAAACCACCAAGTCAATCAAGGTCCCCTAGATAAGTGGATCAAATCCATATCACTTCATAAGGTTGAATAGGTGACACACATGCAAACCCTTAATTAGGCTTTAGACCATGGGATAAAAGATACTAGTATGACACATCATAGGGTGTCTTGAGAGTATTCTAACAAACAAAGTCTCAAGGTGAAAAATTATCTACAAGGGCCTTATATACACTTGTCAAGCTTCCCAAATAGGCATTTTCACAGAGTTTTTCTAAAATGCAACTACATGTCATGATGCAACTAATATATATACAATCTAATGCATATGCTTCTATCACATAATTTAAATGCAACTCCTATAATCACATTGGTTTATACCGCATCAAACAAAATAAAAGTCACATTGTCATTAACATATAAGAGGAAAAAAAAGATTTGGAAGGATCATACCATGCGGTCTTCATATTCCTCATGCCTCGAATGTGGCGTAGTCGGTCCTAAGTGATAGGAGTGAACAACAAACAAAAGAATATATACAATATATACAATTCTACTCTACAAAAGAAGAACATGTTTTTGGAATTTTTGAAATTTCTCAATTTTTTATCGTGTTTTAAAATAGTTTAGCGGTTAGAATGTTAGAATTCCCCATCCCCATAATTAGAATGGACATTGTCCCCAATGGACAAAACAATAGGGAATTGTGCAAATGCAATGACATGAAATGATGCATGATTCTATACTAAATGCACACTACAAGTGAAATATTTACATGTGATAAATATATACAAGCGATGCTAACTAAACTAAGCTACGTGATGCATGCTTTCTATTATTCGGAGAGCTCATTTAGATTAACTCGGGATGCTTATGACTAAACTTCTCCAAACCGGTTAAATTAATGGGGGGTAAGTTTGGCCACAAGGCCATGCATGCAATGCTATGCTAATTGTCATTTTGGATTTTTCCTAGTGGGAATAAAAGTTGTCATCACCTTGGTGTGGCTATGGTGGAAAAAGTCCTTTGTTGTTGCTAGGACACTTCACTAGGCAAAAAGCCGAAACAACAATGATTATTTAAAACAAGTTAGTTAAACAAAGCAAATTTTGTCATAGAGATGAGAGCGGAAGAAAGAGCTCACATAAGCTTTGATGGGTGCCTCTTGCCCGCTCCATATAGCCAAAGAACTCCTCACTTATTATCATCATCTCCTCCATCTTCATCATTCCATTCCGCTCTAGACTCATCACTTTCATAGAAGTCCATGAATTCATCCCTTTCACTATTAACCTCAACGGTGTCGCCATCACTCTCCCATCCCTCACCATTGACATTAGTTGCACCATTCCCATGAGCCGATTTTGGAAAGAGTATATCGACTTGAGCCCAAGAGGGAAGCATTCCCTCTTCATTTATGCGCCCTTGATGGGCCATTTGATGGAAATTGGGGTATAGAGCATAATAGGTATGCACCCTATCATTATATTGTTGTTGGTGCAAAGCTTGAAGTAAACCCGTGGCAAAGTCATCCCTTGGAAGAATGAACGGGTTAGGGTGGTTGTAGGGTTGGTAAGGGAAGGGGTAAGGAGGAATAATGATCTTCGCCCCTTCATTCTTGTTTTCATTCTCTTGTTGTTGTGGAGGGGGTGGTGCTTGGTTCTCTTGCCTTGATGTTCCGGGTACTAGGTAGGAAGGTAGACGGGAATGAGGCCCTCTTCTTGGTGAAATTATTGTCAAAACTTCTATTGGAAGGATTAGTGGATCACTTCCCTTTGTTAAGCATTTGATCTTTCTTTCATAGCCCTCATAGGCTATCCAATGATGTTGTTTGAAAATAAGACATTCATTAATCCTAGTATTGCCTGGGAGGGGAACATACAAATTATCATGGTTGAAGTTTGGGTTAAACCACTTTGAAAAACTTGTGATCAAGCCTCCATTGACAATATGCTTCATCCCGTTATCACACCTATTTCGAAAACGTGCCCATCTCTCAAGTAGTACCAAAGGAGCATTGAAGTGGTATCCACTTTTACCTTGAATTTGTAAGTATGATTCCATAAAAGTGAGGTCAAGCTCATTTACCACCGCGGGGTCACGTCGAGCAAGTAGGGTGCTCGTTTGGAAACGGTAGGTGAGTCTTATGATCGGGTTTTGGATGGAAGAAGCCAAACAATCTTTAATCTTTGTCAAGTCACGGTCCGTTAGGCTCTCCAAAGTGGTTCTACACTGTATTTCCGAGGCTTGGATGATCGAGAGAGTGATACATCTAGGCCCAAAATATCCGCAAACTCGATCAATGTTACCATTCTAATGACATTTTCCAATCGGAATTCTATGCAAATGGTGTTGTTGAGAGTTGAAATTTTTAGAAAGCTTAGGAATTCAAATATAAGTGATTTGTAAGTAAGCTCATGCATATGGAACATGGTAGAGAGTCTAAACAATTCGAACAAAGCTCCAGTTTGGTGATAAATCCCTAGCTTGCTAAGGGTATCATGACAAAGAAGCTTGGTTGGAAGGATGTTCTTACCTAGTAGTCGATGAAAGATGACTCGTTGAGCATCATTAACAAATTCGATATGAAGGAACCGGTCAAGTATTGAAATATCAATAATTTCTTCATTTCTCTTCTCCTTGTGTTGAGATGTGAGGTAGAAGAAATCCCTATAATCCTTGTTCTTCTTTGTTCCCTTGTCATGAATCTCCTTTGTGTACTCATTTTGATTTGAACTTGAGGACTTTGAATGTGATTGAGTGAAAGTGAAATCAAACCTTCTAAAATAGATCTCTCTGCTTTGTTTAAAACCCTAGATTGGGCGAGTTCAAGTTTAGAGAGGTTGATTTGTTTTCTTGAGGATGAAGTCGGGTGATTTTGTGTTTTTGTGAGGGGGTTTTGGTTTTACTAAGTGAGAGGATTTGATGTGGCTTGATATGTGGTGGAAATTAGAAGAAGAAAGAGAAATTGTGGCCAATAGAAGTGCGGCACGGGAGGGAGACGCACGGTTCATTTAGGAAGCCGGGCGTCTTCTGTCTTTTTTGGAAAATTTGTAAAAGCAGGGGGAGATGCGCGACCTGATGTCAGCCCGCCCGTCTCGAGCTATGGGGCGCTCGGATTTCGTGACATTGCAAAAATTTCTCATGGATGATCAGATAGGGACGCGCGTCCCTATAGGTGGTCCGCCCGTCTTGAGTACTCGAGACGCCCATCCTGATGTTAGGACGCCCATATTTCTTTCCAGCATAAAATATTTTAATCCTCTTGGTTCCAGCTCCACGAGTCAAGGCTAGCTCGTGGGGATCCTCCTTTTAGCTCCTCTATAGTTTCTTCCTCCTTGAATGAGTGACATAGGCTCTCTCTTAGCCTAGGCAAAAGCTTCTCCACACTTGAACCTCAATCCCTCCACACATCAAAATTGATTAGTAACCCTCCCTCACATGCTCTCATATCAAAACTTGTAATTAAAGCAAGGAATTAAAATGTAATGTAATGAAGTTAAGTGCAAGTAAATAAGTTAGTATATTTACAAATGGTGGTTTAGGGAGGACTCCATCAAACTCTCCTCCATTTTAACACTAGATCATGGTGGGAGAGGCTCAAGGCGAGTGACCTCAACCTCTTCTACAAAGCTCCTTCATAATAAGGCTTGATACGTTGACCATTGACCTTGAATCGATTTCCATCTTCGGAAATTATCTCAAAGTCTCCATATTTCCCAACATTTGTGATTACAAAGGGACCCGTCCATCGTGAATTCAACTTTCCTAGGAAGAGCCGATATCGAGAGTTGAATAGAAGGACTTTGTCTCCCTTGTGCAAAGCCTTTTGCTTGATTCTCTTGTCATGGAGCAATTTGGTACGTTCTTTGTAGATCTTTGCATTTTCATAAGAGTGAAGCCGAAATTCCTCCAATTCTTCAATTTGCAAGATCCACTTCTCTCCACTTAACTTGAGATCAAGATTGAGAGTCTTGATTGCCCAAAAGGCTTTGTGTTCCAATTCAAGTGGCAAGTGACAAGCCTTTCCGGCCATAGACCAACTTATAAAGTGAAACTCCTATGGGTGTCTTATAGGTCGTCCTATAAGCCCAAAGAGTGTCATCAAGCTTCATGCTCCAATCCTTACGGGTCTTGTTAACAACCTTCTCAAGGATTTGTTTGATCTCTCTATTGGAAACTTCAACGTGACCGCTTGTTTGAGGATGGTATCTCAAGCCAGCCCTATGTTGAACACCATACTTTGTCAAGAGAGATGCAAGTTTCTTCTCATGGAAATGTGATCCACCATCACTAATAATTGCTCTAGGAACTCCAAATCTTGGGAAGATCACTTTCTTTAAGAGCTTGGTCACCATTTTTGCATCATCGGTTGGAGTAACAATTGCTTCTACCCACTTGGACACGTAATCAACGGCAACTAGAATGTACTTTTTGCCTTGAGATGATACAAAGGGACCTTGGTAATCAATTCCCCAAACATCAAAGATTTCAACTTCTAAAATGCCTCATTGTGGCATCTCATTCCTCCAACATATGTTGTCGGTTCTTTGGCAAGGGTCACAATGCATGATGAATTCTCCAGCATCTTCAAACATGGTGCCAATAGAAGCCTGATTGTAGGACTTTGGCAATCATTCTCCTTGCTCCATGATGTCCTCCATAAGGGGATGAATGACAACCTTCCAAAACCCCTTGAACTTCCTATTGTGGGACACAGTTTCGATAAAGGCCATCACTACATGCCTTGTAGAGGTTGGGATTATCCCAAAAGTATCTCTTCACTTAGAAAAAGAACCTCTTTTGTTGACTGTATTTTAATTTTGGAGGAAGGACTCCTCCTACAATGTAGTTTGCAAAATCGGCAAACCATGGCATGGTATGTCTTTCAAGTTTTGTGTGGATGGCCATTAGAACATCATCGGGAAAGGCATCATTGATCGGTGTATCTTCCTCATTTTTGTCAAACCGAATCCTTGACAAGTGATCCATTACTACGTTCTCGGCTCCTTTCTTGTCTCTTATCTCTAAATCAAATTATTGGAGTAATAATATCCACCTCAACAAACGTGGCTTCGATTCTTTATTCACCAAGAGATGCCTAAGAGCACGGTGGTCCGAAAATACAATAACCTTCGATCCAAGTAGGTAGGAGCGGAACTTGTCCAAAGCATACACTATATCAAGAAGTTCCTTTTCCGTGGTATCAATGTTGACTTGTGATGCATCAAGGGTCTTGCTTATATAATATATAGCATGTAAAGCCTTCCCAACTCGTTGGCCAAGAACCGCGCCAACGACATAGTTTCTTACATCACACATTATCTCAAAAGGTAACTCCTAATTTGGGGGTTGAATGATTGGTGCCGAGATTAGAGCTTCCTTTGTCCTATCAAAGGACTCAACACACTCATGAGTAAATTAGAACGGGGCATACTTAAGCAAAATTTGAGTGAGGGGTTTTGCAATGGTGGAAAAATCTTTTATGAATCGTCGGTAAAACTCCGCACCCCTTTGACATTCACGGGTGGCGGTAATTTTTCTATCACCTCAACTTTGGCTTTATCAACCTCGATGCCCTTTTTCGAAATCAAATGACCTAATACAATACCTACATTGACCATGAAATGACACTTTTCTCAATTTAATACAAGACTAACATCTTCACACTTTTGCAAGACAAGAAATAAATTATGCAAACACGAACCAAAGTCTTTGCCATAAACACTAAAATAATCCATAAAAACCTCCATTATGGTTTCTAAGTAATCAGAAAAGACACTCATCATGCAACGTTGAAAGGTAGCGGGAGCATTGCATAGCCCAAAGGGCATTCTCCTATATGCAGATGTTCCGTAAGGGCATGTGAAGGTGGTCTTATGTTGGTCATCCGGGTGTATCGGGATTTGGAAGAATCCCGAGTACCCGTCAAGGTAGAAAAAGAATTTGTTAGAGGCAAGCCTCTCAAGCATTTGATCAATGAATGGAAGGGGGGTAATGATCCTTTATTGTTGCGGAATTCAACTTACGATAATCAATACACATTCGCTAACCGGTGATCTTCCTTGTGGGTATTAGCTCGTTCTTGTTGTTTTTCACCACCGTGGTACCTCCTTTTTTGGGTACCACTTGAACGGGTCTAACCCACAAGGAATCCGGTATAGGGTAGATGATTCCCGCATCAAGCAATTTCATAACCTCCGCTTTTACAATTTCTTGCATGTGGGGGTTTAGTCTTCTTTGTCCTTGGATGGTAGGTCTGTGGTCTTCCTCTAGATGAATCCTATGCATGCAAAAGTCGGGGCTTATTACCTTAAGGTCACTAGACTATAACCTATAGCCTTTTCATGTTCTTACAACACACCAAGCAAACTTTCCAATTGACCATCATCAAGTTTTTCATTAAAAATTACGGGTTTGGTTTTAGACTCATCAAGGTAAGCATACTTCAAATTAGGGGGAAGGCGTTTTAAATATGGAGTTTGTACCTCAACTTCTACCTTTGATGGTTCATTGGGAATACTTTCCAACTCCATTACACTTTCCTCCTGTATCATACTTCCTACCCTCATTGCTTGTTCCACCTTGATGGGTCATGATGATTCTTTGAGGATGCTATCTATCCTCATGGATTGCTCATGGGTGAGCTTTACCGTTGGCCTCACTTGCTTCCAAGGCCCCCAATACTTCCAAAGGGTCTTTGAAAAGAGTATAATTTGCATGGTCCTCTACACAAAAATCTATAAGGTCCATCTTGCAATGTAAATTAAGAGAAGAAGGTGAGACATACCTTGAGGAAATTCACTTCCCCAAGGCAAAGAAAGACACAACTAAAAGCAACAAATAACAACTCCATTGAACACCGTCCCCGGCAACGGCGCCATTTTGATGGTGCGTGTCATTATACGCCCCTCAAACAAATATTTATAGTCTCAACAAACTACCCTTAGTATAGTGATAAGTAAAGGTCGGATCCCAAGGGACGCGTATTGATTTAAGTTACCGATTGCAAGTAGCTATATCTTAAGGTGTCACAATTTAGTTTGGGTTGAGATGGTTATCTAAACTACTAGACAAGTAAAAGGAAATAAGCAAGCAAAGTAAAGTAAATGAAAATGTAAACAATTGATAAAAGGCACTAGGGTGTCATGGGTTCATAAGGGAATCATGGAAAGATCACATAAACAAGTTTTATAGATGCAAGCAAGTTATTGTTGTAGTGGAATCAAATTGGTGAAGATCTTGCCATACCTAGGGAAACTTAGGTCTCAGAGCCGAGTCGGTCAAGACTGTACAACACCTACAAGTCGACTTGATTCTCCCTATTCATGGTAAGATATCATCAAAGAGTCCTAGGAAGGTTTGGGTCCCGGAGCCGAGTCGATCAAGACTGTACAACACCTACAATCGACTTAGTCCTTCCTAATCAACTAAAATGCAAGGTCTAACAAGTCTTGAGTTAGTTTATATCTTACAAGGCTTGTTGAATGGATAAAAGATTCATGCTAGGTTGTCAATCAAGCAATTAATCAAACATGACAAGCGCATAAGTTGAAACTACAACAAGCAAGCAATCTTATGAACTCATTAAGCAAAGTTCTTCCCCATGATTCATTCCCCTATTCCCCAATTAACTCTAGTTAAGAGACTACTCACTCATGATCAAAGAAAACATGCTAATAATAATGTCAAACATATTAACAAAATTGAACATGAAAGAAGAGCAAGATACTAAACAAGGATTAAATAAAGAGTAAGGAAATGGTACCAACTTAGGATGATCAAAATAGAATGCAAAGAATAATAGAAGAAGACTTGATTGATGATGATGAGTTGTCAATTCCTCAAATAATCCCAATATAATCTTCAAATTACCCAACTAGATCTAAAGTTCTTGAACAATAATTATGATTAAGATGTAATTAAGCTAATTGAACTCTAATCTATTCTAATGGCCTCCCTTGATCTCCTAATACAATGGAGTATTTATACTAAGTAAAAGTTTTAGGGTAACTAAGGGCTTAAATGACGATTAAGTTACTAAGAAGATGATTAACGCCTTGCAAGTCCTTAAGGAGCCTCACGACCTCCAAACATTAGACGCTCATGCTGTATAGGGAACCGCTCGTCCTGCTTGTGGGACGCTCGGGCTGAGTATCGGGATGCCCGGATTGTGCTTCCGAACGCTCGGGCTGCTCTTCAGGTCGCTCGAGCTGCTCTCAGGACACCCGGATTATGGATCAGCATAGTTTCCTCTTCTTTGACTACCTCAAGATCTGTGGGGATTATTGAGGGGTCGTGGGGGGTCTTCATCATTGCCCATTCTACTTGTTCTATCTACTTAGGTCTTTAGTATCAGTCTCCCCTTTGATGCTTGGTCATTAAATGCGATCAATTTAGCTACGTCTTTGCTCCATGCCTGCAACGCTAGCGCTCCTTCCCTACCAAGGGCACACAAACTCAAAGAATATGCAAAGTAGGAAGCTAAAGGTAGAAACGACCCTAATATAAGCAAGAAAGTATAGGAACGAGGCTATTTTGGGGACTGAATGTGTACAAATATGAGTCACATCAGATTCAGAGGACTTCATGGCAGGGGAGTTCCACATAGGCCATGACAAAGATCTAAAGGTGGAGCTTCCTGACTTTCATGGTACTTTAAACCCTGAGGACTTGCTAGATTGGTTTAGGACCATTGAGAGAGTCTTTGAGTTTAAAGGATACTCTGATGCTAAGGCTTTTAAGATTGCTATTTTAAAACTCAAGGGCTACGCTTCCTTTGGTATGAGACTATAAAAAACAAAAGGAGGGTGGGTGAAGAACAAGTCAAGTCTTGGCTTAAACTCAAAAAGAAACTTAGGGAGAAGTTTGTGTCTAAGGATTACACACAAGACATGTTCATTAAGCTCACCCAACTTAGACAAGACCAACAATCTATTGAGGCCTATCTTAGAGACTTTGAGCAACTAACCTTGCAATGTGAAATGAGTGAGAAGTTTGAGCAAAAAATTGCTAGGTTCATTAAGGGTTTGGATTCTAAGATAGTTAGTCGAGTTAGAATGAAACAATTGTGGTCCTTTGATGAGGCAATGAACTTAGCTTTTAGGGTTCAGAAGCTAGGGAAAGGTAAGGCCCTACACCAAAACCTCAAACCAAAGCACCCTTCTTTAAACCCTATACTGGTGTCAAGATAGGAGAGCCATCACCCACCAACAAACCACCTATGATTGACAAGGGAAAGCCTACTGAAGTGAGCCCAAGGAACACCACATCTCTCAAGAGATGTTTCAAATGACAAGGTTTTGGTCACTTCATAAAAGATTGCCCTACAAAGAGAGCCTTGAGTGCTCTGGGATTGGTCCATTGAGGAGATGATGAGATCTTGGTGTGTGAAGAATAAGAGGAAACTGAACAAAATGAGACAGATATGGTGGTTCAACCTAATTCAGGCTTGAACTTGTTCACTTGGAGAGTTCTGCATACACAACCTCAACCTTTAGAAATGGAGCAAAGATAACAAATCTTTAGGTCCAGGTGCACTATCAAAGTAAGGGTTTGCAATCTTATCATAGATGGGGGAAGTTGTACCAATGTAGCTTCCAAGACCTTGGTTAAAAAGCTATATCTACCTACTCAAGACTACCCTAGTCCTTACAAACTAAGATGGCTCAACAAGGGAGTAGAAGTGAGAGTAGACGAGCAATGTATGGTTCCTTTCTCCATTGGAAAAAATTATTCTGATAAGGCCTTATGTGATGTCTTGCCTATGGATGCTTGACACCTCCTCCTAGGCAGGCCATAGGAGTTTGATAGAGACTCGGTTCATCAAGGGAGGGACAACACTTACACCTTCAAAGTTGGCAGCAAGAAGATCATATTGACTCCATTGCCTCCTACTTTGAAGTATACTACCCCACCTTGTTTGGTTGAGTATACTACCTTATTAGGCAACTTTGAAGTATACTAACCCGCCCAAGAGCTGTTAAAGTCCTATGGAGACGTGTTTCCAAATGAACTACCAAGTGGACTGCCTCCCCTTAAAGGCATTGAGCACCATATTGACCTTGTTCCAGGAGCTATGTTGCCTAATAAGGCTGCCTATAGAAGTGATCCTAAAGCCACCCAGGAGCTGCAAAGCCAAATAGAAGAGCTCATGAGCAAAGGCTTTGTGAGGGAGTCACTTAGCCCTTGTGTTGTCCCAGCACTCTTGGTGCCCAAAAGAGATGGCTCATGGAGGATGTGCACTGATAGTAGAGCCATCAACAACATCACCATCAAGTATAGGTTCTCTATACCTAAGCTTGATGACATTTTAGATGAGTTAAATAGAGCTAAGGTGTTCTCTAAGATTGATCTAAGGCAAGGGTATCATCAAGACAGAATAAGGGAAAGGGATGAATGAAAAACTGCCTTCAAAACTAAGCATGGTTTATATGAGTGGCTTGCCATCCCATTTGGGTTGTCAAATGCATCAAACACTTTTATGAGATTGATGACTGAGGTCTTGAGACCACAGTTAGGAAAGTTTATTATGGTATACTTTGATGATATTCTTGTTTATAGTCCTTGAAAGGATGAGCATCTCAAGCATTTGTAATTGTTATTTGAGACACTCAGAAACAACAAGTTATATGGCAAGCTATAGAAATGCTCTTTTATGCAAAATGAGGTCCAATTCTTGGGATTTCTCATTTATGATCAAGAGGTCTTGGTTGATTAAGAGAAGGTCAAGGCAATTAAAACTTGGCCTACACCTAAGACAATCACTGAGGTGAGGAGCTTCCATGGGTTAGCATCTTTTTATAGGAGGTTCATCAAGAATTTCAGCACCATCATGGTTCCTATCACTGAATGTATGAAGAAATGGGAGTTCAATTGAAATGACAAGGCCGATGCCTCCTTCAATAACATCAAGGTGATATTATGTGAGTCTCATGTGCTTGCCCTCCCAGATTTTAACAAGCTATTTAAATTTGAGTGTGATGCTAGTGGCATTGGCATTGGAGCTGTCTTATTGCAAGAACATAAACCAATTGCCTATTTTAGTGAGAATATCCATGGGGCTAAGCTCAATTACTCAACTTATGACAAGGAATTCTATGCAATCATCTGAGCTCTCAACCATTGGAGTCACTACCTCAAGCCTAGGCCATTTGTGCTTCATTCTGACCATGAGGCTCTCAAATACATCAATGGCCAACACAAGCTCAATCATAGGCATGATAAATGGGTGAAGTTTCTACAATCCTTCTCCTTTTCTAGCAAGTACATTGAGGGGAAAGATAATGTGGTTGATGATGCTCTATCAAGAAGGTTTATCATGTTAAGTTTCATGGAACAAAGGGTCCTAGGATTGAAGTATATGAAGGAGCTCTATGTTGAGGATCCTGATTTTAAACTAGAATGAGAACTACTCTAAGCTGGACAGATCAAAATTGGAAGTAAGTATCTAGTGCAAAATGGGTTTCTATTTAAGGGAAACAGGTTGTGTGTGCCTAAGGGACCTTATAGGGGACTCCTAATCAGGGAAGTGCATGCCAATGGCCTTGCTGGGCACTTTGACATTCAAAAGACTCATGACATCTTACAAGAGCAATTCTATTGGCCTAAGATGCTAGGTGATGTCCAAGATGTCATCAAGAGGTGTGCTTCATGCCAACAATCTAAATCCTATTTCCAAACTGGCCCATACACTCCTCTCCAAGTTCCAAATAAGCCATGGGAAGACATAAGTATGGATTTTATTGTGGCCTTACCAAGGACAGCAAGAAGGAAGGATTCCATAATGGTGGTTGTGGATAAGTTTAACAAGATGGCACACTTCATTGCTTGCAAGAAAACAAGAGATGTAATTAGTGTGGCTGAGCTCTACTTCAATAAGGTTGTCAAGCTACATGGTGTTCCTAAATCAGTTGTTTCTGATAGGGACTTGTTCATGAGCCATTTCTGGAGGACATTATGGAAGCTATTAAGGACGAGGCTCTTATTTAGAAGTTCTCATCACCCTCAAACTGATGGCCAAACAGAAGTGACCAACAAGACCTTGGGGAGGATCCTAAGGTGCAGAATTGCTAAATCTTTGAAGGATTGGGATCTTAAACTTGTCCTGCTGAGTTTGCTTTCAATAGGCCACCCTCAACAAGCACTGGGAAATCTCCATTTGAGGTGGTCTATGGCAAAAACCCTTTGATTCCAACTGATCTAGCTCATATCAATAGGAATTTAGTTGACTTTAATGCCAAAAAGAGAGCTGAGCAAATGCTGTAAATCCATGCTCAAGTCAAGAAACAGATTGAAAGAACTAATGAGGCATACAAGGCTAAGTCCAAGGGTCTTAAGAAAGTCAAGAGCTTTGAACCAGGAGATCTTGTATGGCTACACCAAAGGAAGGAGAGGTTCCATGAGAAAAGGAAGAAGAAGGGCAGATGATCCATTTGAAATCCTTGAGAAGATTGGTCCTAATGCATACAAGGTCAATCTGCCTCGGAAGTATGGAGTCCAATGGCACATTCAAAATTGAAGACCTTAGTCCTTATCATGAAGAGCTATAAGATGGCGATCTTGAGGATTTGAAGGCAAATTCTTTTCAGGAAGGAGAGATTGCAACAGGAGTTTCAATAGACAACAACCCAAGCTCACCCGGCTTTGGTCCTAGTTCAAATACAAGGTCCAAGGCCACCTCTCAAGCTTAAGTAATGGAACCAAAGGAAAATATGGACCCTATGGAGTCTTATGAACATTTTTGTCCAGGACTTTATCCTCCAAAGACATATGGATCAAAATTTAACTTAAGGACTACTTTTGGCTATTCGAATTTGGTCTCTTTGAAAGGTAACTGAGATGTCACTATCAGTCTTCCTCTTTTGGCTAGGCAAACTCTTGAGACCTCTTGTGGAGTCTTTTAGGACCTTTGATACTTCAGTATGGCTCATAAAACTCAGCAATAAGTCCACACTTCTATTCAATAAAGCAAGGGAAGCAACCAAGGAAGATTGTCTTATTGAGTGCTACTTTTTATGCTTATTGTTTTCTAGCATTTTTATTTCAGTTGTTTAAAAACTTTTAGCCGTTTCATTTGTACTTTTGTAAGGGTCATTTGTGGACTTAGATGTTGCATTGGACGTGCTAGATCAAAGCCTTGGTGTCTATATAAACCAAGCACTTCACATTGTAACATTCAGATTGAGTTTAATATAAAGTGAAACCTAGTTTCCATTGCCTTCTTGCCAAGAGCTGGAGATTCAGTGTCTTAGTCATTGCTTGTGTGCTAGGCTAGGTCACAACGTGAGAGCATCCTTGGTTCTGTGCCTGGGTACCTCATAAGAGAGTAGTGTTCTTGCTTGTATGCTTGGATAACCTCTAGTTTTAGGCATATTGCTTGTGTGCTCTCTGTTTAAGTCATATCATGTCACTTGTATCACATTTTAACAGCCCATTTGAGTGTTCAATCTGAGTCATTTTCCATTCCAAATCTTAAATCTTTTAAATACAGTTCACAAGTTACGTAACCAACATGATTCAGAAATGACATTGGCGACGCCTCGATATTCAGCTTCAGCACTTGAGCGAGAATTGGTTGGCTGACATTTCGAAGCCCAAGAAACGAGGTTGTCTCCCAAAAACACGCAGTACCCACTCGTAGAACGCCGAGTGTTAGGAGAACCAGCCCAATCCGCATCGTATAGGAGGTAAGGCATGTAGGAGATGACGGACCTAACCAAAGACCGTGATGGAGGGTGTCCTGGGATAACGAAGAATGCATTTTAAAGCATTTATGTGGACTTCCATTAGATTATGCATGAACAAACAAACTTGTTGGACCGTATATGAGATATCAGGTTAAGTAAATGTGTAATACCTGCCCTATTATGGACCCGTTGACCGTTGTTGACTGACCTTAGACACATGTTTAGACCTCTTGAGACCTTTGTTTGTTCAATATTATGTTATGATAACTCTTGGGTTTAGGAAGCTCGATCTAGCGTAGGCTACTCGATCTAGTATCTTAGTGACTCGCTCGAGTAGAGGTCACTTGATCGAGTAAGTTCCCTACTCGATCGAGTAAGTCGAGTTCAGAGGTAAAATATAAATCGTGAAGTCGTGAACCCAAAATCAGTTTTCATTTCATTTCTCCTAAACTTAATCGTCGATACATCTCCCTCTTTCACCAATCTTCATTCCTTGGAACCCTTTAAGCTTTGAGACACCATGGGATTGGGAGGCATGAGTCGGGTAGTTGTCTTATCGTCGGAACACCGAGCGTAGGTAAGTCATCATCATCATCATCTTCCTTAGTTTTGGTTGTGGTTGTGATTGGTAGTAATAAGGTTTGTCATAATGTTTGTAATAGGTGGTAATGATGGTTGCTTGTCGTCATATGGTCGTATGCGGTGTTGCGGCTGTTTGCTAAACGTAGGTTTTCCTACTCAGTACTGTTGATTGTTTGGTATGTCGGGTGTGTTGTTTAGTTGGTATTGATATTGTTGATAGTGTAATTGGTTGTTGTTGTTTGTCTGTGGTTCACGATGTGCGCCCTCGGCCGAGTGGAGTCACTTGCGGGAGTGGCTTCACGCCCTTGATTTGTCCCTTGTGGAACCCGCCACAAGAGGGGATGTGCACATTAAGGAACATGGGTTTTCGCTCGGTAAAGATGAGCGGGGCCTAGGTGGGAAAGGCTGCGGTCTCCCACTGGCGGTGTAGAATATTTGTTGAGACGAATATTCTGGCAGGACTTTACCTTTGGGTAGTCAGACGAGTGATGGGTGATTGGGAGTGTTGTAGGTTTTGTGTATGATGTACCTTGTGTTTTATATTGTTCTTTAGTTACTGACCTTGTGTGGTGTTGTCTGTGTTTCTTCTTATGTTGTGTCTGCCGAGATCTATTATGGTGAGCAGTCAGTCTTAGCAGGTGTTGATATGTGGAGCTTAACTGGGTGCTTTGGAGGTACGAGTCTATCACGAGTCATGGCATGGATAGTATCGGCATAGTTGATGGTCGTTGTAACCAGTTGTACCCTTTCTTTTTGAGATAAGTTGTAATAAACTTAATTGTTCATTTATTGACATTTGATATTTACTATACCTCGGGCAACCGAGATGGTAACGCCCTTATTTGCTGAGGAAGGTCTTATTAAGGCTCCTTGGTAGATGGGGGTGTTACAAAGTAGTATCAGAGCGACAATTTTGGAATCTGTAACTAATGAACCTAATGAACATAGTGAGTGAAATAAAATGAACTTGGTGTATGTGTATTGGTAGCCCCTTAAAATTGGTTGATTTTGGCTGAGAAGGCACCCTCATTCCAAAATCCTGGCCCCAATACGCTTAAGCCAGCCACTCCGAATGGGGACATTGAGTCGGGAATTATGTCTGTGTATGTGTGTGTAGTGTACGAAGTGGATATAGGAATATGTGATTCTGAGATGATGTCTTTTGTGTACAAGTGGTAGAGTAAGAATGAGTAATTGTTTGCATAGTTGTGTAGGCGTAAATGTATGTTGAGGAATGGCGGGGTATGTATAAAGTCTACATAAGAATATATGATGACGTGAAAGTTGGTAATGGGTTACAAGTTTGCTTTATGCGATAGGTGATATGAACTTACTATGTAGTATTGTGGAATGTGAAATATGAATGATGTAGAATACCGTTGTGAATATGCGTAAATGTGTGAACTATAACAATGTGATCGCATGATTGTGTGTGGAATGGCAAGTAATAGAGTAAGGTATGGGTAAGTGGTAGTGATTTACAGGTTGTAATGGTTGACATAATAGAATGCACATGTTGTATGGTAGAATTTAAAATGCATAAGTATGAGTAGAGTAATGTTATTGTTATAAATAGATATGTGAGATAAAGTATGTCATGGTCGGATTGAATCGTACGTTGTTTGGAATGTAGTAGCATAAGAGTAGTAGTGTTTGAGTGCGGTAATCGTGTTATATACAAGGTAATGTTAATTGATAGTAATCGTATGAAATAATCAGTGACGAGTTCTAAGTATACCTTAGACTCCGAACGAGTTGTTGTTTTGCAGGAACGATTAATCGAATTTATAATCTTTTGTCGCTTGTTTTAATCTTACTCGACCGAGTACGAGCGTCTACACGACCGAGTAGGCCTTACACGATCTAGTAGTTGGGTCACTTGATCGAATTCGCTGAAAAACAGAATCGTTGTCCATTCTGCCTAGTGTAAACTCGATCGAGTAACCGATCGATTAGAGGCTACTCGATCGAGTACCACAGTTACTCAATCGAGTAAGTATGCTACAGTACACGGGATTTTTCGGGGCTTATATCCCCTTTCTCTTCACTATCTTTCTAAAAACCTAAAACCATATTAAACTTCTTCCTCTCAAAAAATTTGGGATAATTTGTGATTGATTTCATCTTGAATCCTCCTAGTTCATTCACTCAATCCATTTGCAAACTTATTTAAGGTAAATTTCTACTCCTTTCTTTGATTTTAATCAATTGGTAGTATGTGATAGTTGGATTTTATGAAATTTCGATTTATACCCAAATTTTTTGCATTATAATTGTTGTATTTTGATAGAAATCACCTTGAATCATTGTTAAATTGCAAAATCAAACCGATTTCTGACTTTATGTGGACCGAATTTTCTAGGGTTTGCTCTTGAAAATTTGATTTTGTTCATCTTTTGCATTTTTAAAGGTTGAAACAGAGTAAGGAATGCTATTAGTATCATGTTTAGTGCTTGATTTTGGTTAATTTTTTCCTAATTTCGTCTTAAAACTCCGTCTTAAAAGTGCCCAAAATTGAAATTTTGCACCAAACTTTGGTAATAATAATCAATTTGTGAAGTTTATTTTGTGAGATTAAGGTCCAATTACTTCCACCACATGTGAAAATTTGATATTTTGAAGATTTGAAACCATCTTTTTATAGAATTATAAGGGTAAAGGGAAGTGGAAAATTCTTGTTTTGTCTCAAAATTTTACTTGTTTCAGCAAATAAATCCACTTTAGTTGTTATTTTTCTTCACATGAATCCTTTGGAAAGTTTACTTGATTTCTTTAAAACCCGATGTGTGTGACTAAAACTATGTTGAAACAGATGCCGAGAGCTGCAGCTGTAACCCGCCAGAGCAAGACGTCAAGAGCTGCTGAGCCTGTGGTCATGGAGAGAAGTCAGGGGCCTACTGTTCCGCCGGTTTCTGAATACCCTACTGTAGTCTTTGCTGATTTTAAGCAAAGGGATGCTTTTGTTGAGTTGATGACTCGCCGCATGAGACCTACTAGGTGCATCGACACGGGTATTTTGGAGGACCTGAAAATAGAGGCAGATGTCAGGCACATCTTTGAGATACTGGGGTTGGAGGGGTTGTACCACCTAAGGAAACACTCTTACACTTTTCTGACCTTAGAATTTATGAGTTCCTTCGCTTATGATGTGGTGGAAAAGACAGTAGAGTTCCATTTGATGAACACTAGTTTTACCTGACCATGGACCAGTTCCCCGATCACCTGAGGCTTTCACAAGCTAAAAAGGAATATCTTAGAGATGTCCTGACTGAGTGTGATGCTAGTAGCTACATACCCTGTTTCACCGATAGACCTGCTCCTACTTCAAGTAACATGTTGATTAATGACGTTCAGCATGTTACTTTGAAGATCTTTCTCCGAGCCCTGACCTGTTTACTCTATGATAGGAAGGATGTGAGTAAGCTCAACTCACATGAGGTTATGTTGTTGGTCGCCTATCTGAACCCCACCCGAGTGCAACGTGTTGCTTATAGTGCCCCGGCCATCGTGTGTGCCAGTTTGGTCTTGATGGCCAAGTCTCCGACCCGTTACCTCGATTGTGGTGCTAATGCCACCTGTCTAGCAGAGAGGTTGACTAGCTTTGAAGTCTCTTCGGCTCTCAAACCTTTGGTTCTGATTGTTTCCACTATGAACAGGGCACCCGACCCGGACCATCTTCCAATGACTGAGCCGTTGGTTGCGGTTGTGGTTTCATCGGATTCAGATGATGATGAGCCCGCTCTTACCCGTCAGACCTATCTAATCCTAGACAACCTTTTGGAGGAGATGCCTGGGCCGGTGGAGGGGAGATAAGGCTCGACTAGAGGACCAGGTACCTAGGGTGGGGAGAGGCCCTAGGAGAGTTAGAAAGATGGCCGGAGAGACTCAGCTAGTGCAGCCCGGTCCACCACGGTACCAGTACCCCAGATACTCTTCCGTTTTTAGCCCCCAAATGTAGTTGAGTGAGCTCACGGAGAGGGTGTCCAACGCTTTAGTGCTCCAGAACCTTCATGAGATGACGTACATGCAGAGCGTGGGCACCAACTTGGCCCAACCGGTTTGGTGGCAAGGTGTGCGGAAGGATAGTGGAGTCTTTTACTCCTATCGAGTGGACCAGGCCACATGGGGAGTCCCTGAAAGTTATCCCTACGGATGTCTTGCGCCATGGAGAGCGGGAGAAAACCCCAGTACGGGAGCGACCAATACAGGAGGAGGCATGTCAGGAGCCGGCACATCTGGAGGAGGAGGAGGAGGAGATGAGGAGATGGAGGAGGAACGCGGTGGCGACCTCGAGTGATTTCTTGTTATTGTTGTTTAGCGGACTTATGATACTTGTTACATTTGTTTCATCGTACTTGGACTTATCTTGGTTGTATCTGGCCATAAGGCCGTATTTTGTTAGATTTTTCTGAACTTGTTATGCAGGTGTGTGATATCGGGGTGAAACCCCCGGAGATTTTTTATATTTCTTGGCTTAACGTTGCATGAAGAAGGAATTTTGACCTGCAGCTACTCGATCGAGTGCCTTCAACTCGATCGAGTATCTGCTGTGGACCATTTAGAGAGTGTTCTTACCTCTAGGTACCCGATCGAGTACGCTTCACTCGATCGAGTAGCCTACCCTGGACTCAATCAAGTAGCCCCAACTCGATCGAGTGCCCCTGTTGACCCATATAGTCCATTTTCTTGTGATCATGGGAGTATTTGATTGATAATGTATTTCGTCCTCATGACTTTTAATCACGTTCTTATGATTTATATTGTACTAAATGTGATATCAAGGCGGTTTACACTAGTTCTAATCCTATGTGCTTAATTGGTTTCCTTGATTATTATTTTAAACGGTGGTTAAGTTATATCATCAGTGATAACAATTTCAAAGCTAGTTATACTGAGTAATCATGTTTTGTAATGTCGTCTAAGCAATTACTTAATTTCCACATATATTGGTTTGGTAACGCTGCGTTTCATTTACACATTTTTGTGTTGTTTTCATTTAGTATACACATATGCATACATATTATACAAGTAATGTCAAAGGAGGTAAGATGGTAATTGTTGGTTTCATCATATGTGGGATCAACTCGTAATGTCAAGATTATGTGACGATTTTATTTTCTTGTAATATTTATATCTCGTCTTGAAGGTGAACTTCGGGGACAAACTTCCTTTTAAGAGGGGAAGAGTAATGTCGCATGGGAAAAATGTCAAAAATATCGTGTTTTGAGTAATTTATTGGTAAAAGTTTACTATGTTGTACTCTATTTTATTTTGTTTTGTTAAATAATGCAAAAAAAAAAAATTGTTAGTAAATTTACTAGGTAGTTTAATTTGTTATGCAATATAAATTGTTGTGTAAGAAATCTAAATGGGTATGGAATCATTTATTGAATAATTGGTTGGTAATTTACTATACTTTGGATGTTTAATAATTAATGGTGGGATGAGTAAGTAGAGTGTCCGTGTCAAATGTGTATGATATGTATAGTGTATGGAGTTGTGCGGTGTTAAATTTGGTTGGTAAAATAGAATTAACAGTCTGTGATAGTGCGCCTTTTGTGTATAATACGTGGTTGATGACTCGGTAGGAAGATGTGTTTAATGGTCACATTCGCGGAAGTAGATGGTGATGATGAGTAGTCAGTATGGGAAATTGGGCAGTACGTTGGGAATGGCTAAAATCATTTTCGTCGGGACGATTTGTCGTCGGTTACCTTAGTTCATGTTACACCTTGAGTTGTGGGAGACGATGAGTTAAACTTCTGGGATGAAGTTCTTTTTAAGGGGAGGAGACGGTAATACCCGCCCTGTTAGGGACCCGTTGACCGTTGTTGACTGGCCTTAGACACATGTCTAAACCTCTTGAGACCTTTGTTTGTTCGATATTACGTTATGATAACTCTTGGGTTTAGGAAGCTCGATCTAGCGTAGGCTACTCGATCGAGTAGCTTAGTGACTCGATCGAGTAAAGGTCACTCGATCGAGTAAGTTCCCTACTCGATCGAGTAAGTCAAGTTCAACGGTAAAATATAAATCGTGAAGTCGTGAACCCAAATTCAGTTTTCATTTCATTTCTCCTAAACCTAATTGTCGATACATCTCCCTCTTCACCAATCTTCATTCCTTGGAACCCTTTGAGCTTTGAGACACCATGGGATTAGGAGGCATGAGTCGGGAAGCGGTCTTGTCGCTGAAACACCGAGCGTAGGTAAGCCATCATCATCATCATCATCGTCTTCCTTAGTTTTGGTTGTGTTTGTGATTGGTAGTAATAGGGTTTGTCATACTGTTTGTAATAAGTGGTAATGGTGGTTTCTTGTCGTCATATGGTCGTATGCGGTGTTGCTGCTGTTTGCTAAAGGTAGGTTTTCCTATTCAGTGTTGTTGATTGTTTGGTATGTCGTGTAACACCTTCATACACCAAGTGCCTTACCAGGACCACTTGAGGTATAGAAGTGCTACCATCTCGGTTACCCGAGGCAATGTTAATCAAATAGAAAATAATGAAACGTACTTTAATAATAATGTCTAAAGCGATACAACCAAATCCAAACTGATAAATGAAAATACAAAGGTTCTCGAAACTAACAAACGACTAAATAAGATAAGATAATGTTCGACACAGCGGAAGACTTCTAAAACAGCATCGTGATGACTCGACCCAGCTATCCCACGCACATCGACTCATACCTGCTCAATAACTGCTCACCATCCCCGAATGGATCACCATAGTTTCTAAAACATTTAAACGAGGTTAGTACTGATTACATAAAATAAACAGCTGCAACAAAACAACACTACAAACAACTCAATCAGCACAACTCAATCTCCACAACTCCATCTCATCTCCGCACACCTGACTACACACTGAAGTGTGTAGTCGTGGCAGAGTACTCATCGCAACAAGTACTCCACACCGCCAGTGAGGGACCGCAGCCGTTCCCACCTAAGCCCCGCTCATCTCATTCGAGCGATAAATCCATGTTCATTAATGTGCACATCCCTTCTGTGGCGGGTTCCACAGAAGGCGAATTAAGGGCGTAAAGCCACTCCCGCAAGTGACTCCACTCAGCCAGGGACGCACCCCGAAGATCACAGACAGATATACAACAATCACCTTACACAATCAACAATTACCAAAAACCAATTCCAATACGATAATCAATCAACAACAATGACAATCGCCAACAACACTATATAACCAATACTGAGTAGGGAAACTCTACCTGGAATAGCAATCACCACAGACAATCTAGCAGCTAATCAGAATTTCTCCTCTATGAATCCTCCTTCTATAACATACACACATACAATTACCACCAATACTACACAAAACACCCAAGACCCCCAACCATACCCAATTAGGGTTTTAAAGAAACTCAACGAAACACTACACAAATTATACAAGGAGCTTACCCCCGACACGATGATCACAACGGTGTAAAGAACAAGATAATCCGACAAACTTAGCTTTGGGATTTGCCAATAACGCAAGAGATGCAATATACGTAACTTCTAATCTTCTCTTGAAAGGTTTAGAATGTTGAAAAGGTGTTTAAGAAATAATGACGAATCCTTTTATATTAATCTCGCGTTATTAACAAAACCCGGCTAAACAAACCCGTAAAACACACTTGCTCGATCGAGTAAGTCACTTACTCGATCGAGTGACCCTTACTCGATCGAGTACCCTACAGGCAGACTACTGTTTTGCGTGAAAAGCTACTTACTCGACAGAGTAAGTCCCACTCGATAGAGTACCCATAGACATAGAAAACCGTAGTATTACAGTCTTCCCTCCTTAAAAAGATCTTCGTCCTCGATGTTCAACTCATACACAAAAACAAAACACACTATCTCCCCTCCGACACAACAACATAACAAAAACTCAAAACACAACTCCCAAAATAACACTCAAACCGACTCAAAACAACTACTAACTATACTAAACCAACATAAAACATATAAAAACTCTATGCGACCATCTCCTACCCCCCTAAAAGAAACATGGTTACGTCCCCGTAACCACACATACCTAATCGAAAAGAGACGGATACCGCTCCCTCATGGCCTCCTCCGCCTCCCAAGTAGCCTCCTCAACCTCATGGTTAGACCAAAGAACCTTAAGCAACAATGTTTCCCCATGTCTAGTTTTCCTAACCTTACGATCAAGAATCTGTTTCGGTACCTCAAGATAAGACAAGGACTCATCCAACTCGATGTTCTCTACATCTAACACATGTGAAGGATCACTCACATATTTCTGCAGCTGAGACACATGAAACACATTATGCACTCTATCCAAAGCAGCTGGTAAAGCTAACCGGTAAGCAACCTCACCCACACGATCCAAAATCTCATAAGGGCCAATAAACTTCGGGCTCAGCTTCCCTTTCTTACCAAATCTCATGACCCCACGCATAGGAGACACTTTCAACATAACCTTGTCCCCTACCTGAAACTCTATGTCACGACGATGTAAATCTGCATAACTCTTTTGTCGATCCTGAGCCGCTTTCATCTTTTGTCTAATCAGCTTAACCTGTTCAACCATCTCTTGTACCATCTGTGGTCCCAAAACAATTGCCTCAGCTCTATCATCCCAGCAAATCGGACCTCTACATCTCCTCCCATACAAAGCCTCAAATGGTGTCATGCCAATGCTCATGTGATAGCTGTTGTTATAAGAAAACTCAATCAGATACAACCTCTCTTCCCAGCTACCACCAAAATCCATAACACGGGCTCGCAACATATCCTCCAAAGTCTTGATGGTCCTCTCTGTCTGGCCATCTGTCGCAGGATGAAATGCAGTAGTCATCTTTAAGGTAGTTCCCATCAACTCCTACAACTCTTTCCAAAACCGTGATATGAACCTCGCATCTTTATCAGACATTATATCCTTAGGCACCCCATGCAAACGAACTACATGCTTCCTATAAGCCAAAGCTAACTGTATCTTGGTCCAAGTATCTTTCATCGGCACAAAGTGAGCTGACTTGGTCAACCGATCCACTATAACCCATATCATGTTGTTATCCTATTGACTCCGCGGCAAACCCACTATAAAATCCATAGAAATGGACTCCCACTTCCACTCAGGTACCTCAAAAGACTGAATCTTACCTTGTGGCTATCGTTGCTCCCTTTTAACTCTCTGACATGTCAAACAACGAGCCACAAACTCAGCTGTCTCCTTTTTCATCCCAGGCCACCAGAAAGTCTTCTTCAAATCTTTATATAACTTGTCACCGCCTGGATGTACCGAATATGGTGTGCAATGAGCCTCTGTCATGATCATCTTTTTCAACTCCTCGTCACTAGGAACACACCATCTCCCATCAAATCTCACACTGCCATCTGTATGAATAGAGAATCTAGACACCGTCCCTTTCTCTACTCCAGCTCTTTATCCTCAATCTTAGGATCCAAAGCCTGTTTCCTGCGAATATCATCGTAAAGATCTGGCTCCACTGTCAAGTCCCCTTTAGCATCCCCTTTTTGTATCATATGTATCCCCATCTTCCCCACCTCATCTCTCAACCTCATGAAAGACATAGATGTGCAAATAGAATGCACACTCTTTCTGCTCAACGCATCCGCAACCACATTAGCCTTCCCTTCATGGTATATAATATCCATGTCATAATCCCCAATCAACTCCATCCACCTCCTTTGTCTCATGTTCAGCTCCTTTTGAGTGAAGATGTACTTGAGCCTCTTGTGATCTGAAAACACCTTAAAGGTCGCCCCATAAAGATAGTGCCTCCAAATCTTGAGAGTAAACACAACAGCACCCAACTCCAAATCATGTGTCGGATAGTTCTCCTCATAAGGCTTCAATTGCCTAGACGCATAGGCAATCACTTTCCCATTCTGCATCAACACACATCCCAACCCATTCTTTGAAGCATCTGTATATACCTCAAAATTCTCACTCCCTTCACACAATGCTAAGATTGGAGCTGTGGTCAAACGCTCCTTTAATATTTGGAACGCCGTCTCACAACTTTCATCCCAACGAAACTTGTTCTCTTTCCTCATCAAAGTTGTCATAGGTCTGGCTATCTTGGAGAAGTCTTTCATGAACCGTCGATAGTACCCTGCCAAACCCAAGAAACTTATGATCTCTGCCACATTCTTTGGTGCTTCCCACCGAGTAACTGCCTCTATCTTTGCAGGATCCACAACAACACCCTTCTTTGAAATCACATGTCCCAGAAAAGCAACTTCCTCTAACCAGAACTCACACTTAGACAATTTCGCATACAGCTGATTGTCTCGCAAAGTCTGCAACATTATCCTCAAATGCTCCTCATGCTCCTCCTTAGTCTTAGAGTAGACTAAGATGTCATCGATAAAGACCACCACAAACCGATCCAAAAACTAACTGAAGACCCGGTTAATCAAATCCATAAACACTGCAGGTGCATTAGACAACCCAAACGGCATCACAACATACACATAGTGACCATACCTCGATGTAAAAGCTGTCTTCGGTATGTCCTCATCCCGAATCTTCACCTGATGGTAACCCGACCTCAAATCAATCTTAGAAAAGACTGCTGCACCGTTCAACTGATCAAACAAATCATCTATCCTCGGTAAAGGATACTTGTTCTTCCTTGTAACTCTGTTCAGCTCTCTATAATCGATGCATAACCTCAAACTCCCATCTTTCTTTTTTACAAACAAGACTGGTGCTCCCCATGGTGATACACTAGGTCTAATGTATCCCTTTTCAATCAAATCATCTAGCTGCTTCTTCAGCTCCTCCAAGTCCTTAGGACCCATGCGGTGCGGTGCCTTAGAGATTGGCCCCGTCCCTGGTTTCAACTCAACACTGAAATCTATCTCCCTCTTCGATGGCAAATCCGGTATCTCATCTGGAAAAACATCTGGGAACTCTCCCGTCACTGGTATCTGCTCAATTGTCGGACTCTCCATACTATGATCTCTCACATGGCATAAGATCAACGGACATCCCTTCCTCATATAAGACTAATGAAAAATTAACAGGACCGGATGGTGAGAATGGAGACAAAACAAAGGACATTAATGAAATAACTGGTATACCGGAATTAGTTGTGGAAACAGAGGATGAAGCAGATGACATGGACGATGATGTGGAAGAAACATATGCGGAGAAGGAAAACTCTGAAACAGAGGAGGAGGAATATGTGCCAGAAACAGGGGCTCAGGAGAATGTGGAAGAAAACCCTAAGACTGCGCCAAAAGATATGTTACAAATTCAAATGGAGGATGTTGAAGAAGAGATAGAGTACTGGAATCAAGCGGTTGTTTGTTTCATATTGGGGGCGAATCCGCCATGGGAGATCATTGAAGGTTTTATCAGGAGGATATGGACAAAATTTAATATTGATAAGATCTCTTTCTTGCCTGATGGAATATTTTTGGTACGTTTCAAGTCCTTGGAGATGAAAGATAAGGTGCTGCAGTAAGGGCATTACATGTTTGATAACAAGCCTATGATTGTTAAATCATGGACAAAAGAGCTAGAGTTGAAAAAGGAAGACATTAAGGTAGTACCAGCATGGATACAGATACATAATCTTCCATTGAAATTTTGGGGCAAGGGTTTGCCTAAGATAGCAGGGTTAGTAGGCAAGTTTGTTAAAAGTGACTTAGCTACACAAGAGAAAACGAGGTTGGGATATGCTAGGGTCATGGTTGAACTTGAGGTGGATCAGGATTTACCTGGAAAGGTTGCTTTCAAAGATGAAAAAGGAAGTGTCATTGAGGTGGCTATTGAATATGAATGGAGGCCGGTCAAATGCACAGTTTGTATGGGAATGGGACATGAAAAGGAGAACTGTCGAAAAGGGGTCCAGGAAAAGTCAAGAACTAGGCCTGTTAAGCAGGTGTGGAGACCTGTCAAGCAGGTAACAAAGATTGCAGAGCCAGTGGTACAAGAGATCAAGGAGACGAGGGTTGTTATACCTTCGAAGCAGATCCTAAGTTCTCCTAGGACTGCCACTCCTATTAAGAGGCTAGTAAGAATGCATGGGCAAGATACAGTGAGGGGAGGATATAGCAATGAAGAGTTTGGTGCTCATTCATACAAGGAAGTTGTTATGTCTCCTTCTAAACAGAATAGTAGAGCAACTGGTAGTATTTCTTCCCCCAATATATCAAATGGATAAGATAGGATTCTGGAATATTAGGGGCATGAATAGAGTGAGTAAACAGAGGGATATAAATTATTTTTTGCAGAATAAAGATATAGGTCTTTTTGGCTTATTAGAAACAAAAATAAAAAATAAAGCTTTTGGTAAGGTTGTAAATAATTTTAATAATTGGTGCATTTCTACTAATAGTGGTTATCATAAGGGTGGAAGAATATGGATCTTATGGCAACCTAAGGCCTTTAGAGTTCATTTTCTGGAGTACAATGCACAATATATACACATGAAGGTTGAGTCAGTAGTCAATAAGAGTGTTTTTCATTTAACTATGGTGTATGCTTTTAATGCTATTCATGAGAGAACACCTCTATGGGATCACCTGAGAAGATTGGCTATATACACCACTGGACCTTGGGCCATTGCAGGGGATTTCAACTGTGTCTTAGCTGCTAATGAAAGAGTGGGTGGGAGTACTTCTCCTAATGAGATTGATCCTTTTAAAAGATGCACAGAGGATTGTGGGGTTGTTGATATCACTGCTATAGGGTCTCTCTTCACATGGAATAATAAACAAAGGCCTGAAGATAGGATATATAGCAGGTTAGATAGGTTCATGGTGAACAAAGATTGGAGTGATTTGATGCCTGATCTATATGCTCAATTCTTACCTGAAGGCTTATTTGATCATACTCCCTGTATTGTTAGCAGTACTAGACATTCTCAAAGTAATAGATGCTTCAAATATTACAACATGTGGGGTGGATCAGAAAATTTCTTGCCTACTGTACGAGGATCATGGGATAGGAGTATTGAAGGTACCCTAATGTTTAGAGTGGCAAAGAATCTTAAAATCCTGAAACCTAAATTGAAGCAGTTGAACAAGGATAGGTTCAGTGATATTGAGAATGCCACGGATATGCTGCAAAAGAAAGTTCAGGATCTGCAGGAACTCTTGGGTAAGGATCCATCTAATGCACAACTTCTTCATGAGGAAGTTGTTGCTTCTGCTGAGTTAAAGGAGAAAGATGCAGCTCGTGCTAGTTTCTTAAGCCAGAAAGCTAAGCAACAATGGATTCAGCAGGGTGATGCAAACAGCTCCTACTTTCATGGTTTGCTAAAGAGGAGGAGAAATGGGAATAGAATTGTTCAGATTGAAGATATGACAGGAAAGCTGTGTGATAGTCCAGATCAAATACACACTGCATTTCTTGAATACTATCAACACTTGCTTGGTACTAGTCAGGAGACTAAGAGGATTCATAAGAAAATCATTGATCAGGGTCCAAAATGCAATGAAGAGCAATGCGGTTATTTACTCAGGCCAATCAGTGGGAAAGAGATTAAGGAGGTGTTGTTTAGCATTCCTGATACAAAATCCCCGGGGCCTGATGGATATACTAGCAGATTTTTTAAGGATGCTTGGGAGGTGGTAGGAGAGGACATTATCAAGGCTGTGCAAGATTTCTTTAATTCAAAGCAATTACTGAAACAGATCAATGCTACTACCCTGACTTTGATTCCAAAATGTGACAGGCCTATGAATGTTTTGCAATTTCGTCCAATTGCATGCTGCAATGTGATTTATAAAATCATATCAAAATTGCTGTGTGCTAGATTAGCTGATGTCTTGCCTGAACTGATTGACCAGAACCAAGGAGCTTTCATTCAAAATAGGAGCATTCAGGAGAATATCATGATCTGTCAAGATCTGATAAGAATGTATGAGAGACCAAATGCTACCCCTAGATGTATGTTCAAGATTGATCTTCAGAAAGCATATGATACAGTGGAATGGGTGTTTGTAGAGCAGCTATTAGATATGCTAAATTTTCCTGCTGGATTCAAAGCTATGGTAATGCAATGCATCACAACTGCAACTTTCTCATTGGCAATTAATGGAGATATGTTTGGCTACTTTCAAGGCAAAAGAGGTTTGAGGCAAGGGGATCCACTGTCT
The DNA here is from genome assembly GCF_048544455.1 of Silene latifolia. Taxonomy (NCBI): domain Eukaryota; kingdom Viridiplantae; phylum Streptophyta; class Magnoliopsida; order Caryophyllales; family Caryophyllaceae; genus Silene; species Silene latifolia. The sequence goes on from NC_133534.1 coordinate 46,669,901, forward strand.
CCTCTTGTTTTTACCTTATGCATGGAATATCTAACAAGGAGTTTGAAGTATGCAGCTGCAAAGTTTAATTTTCAGTATCATCCTCTATGCAAACAAGTGAAGCTAGCAAATCTGATGTTTGCTGATGATGTTTTACTCTTTAGTAGAGGGGACACAGAGTCTATGATGTTGCTGCTAAAATCCTTTTCTACATTCTCAAGGGCTTCTGGCTTGAAAGTGAGTGCATCTAAATCAAATGCTTACTTTAAAGGTGTGCCAGAGAATATCAAGCAAGATATACTCAGGGTATCTGGTTTTGCAGAAGGTACTTTACCTTTTAAATACTTGGGAATGCCAATTCAAACTACCAGATTGAAGAAGAAAGATTGTGACTGCTTGGTGGAGAAGATATGCAGTAGGATAAATGGATATGGGGCAAGAAAATTCTCTTACAGTGGCAGGCTGGTATTGGTGCAGGCAGTTTTGTCTTCCTTACACTCATACTGGGCATCTATGTTTGTTCTACCAAAGGGGATCATACATAGAATTGAGGCAACGTGCAGGAATTTCTTATGGGACAGTAGTGCAGAATACAGACGAGTTCCACTGGTGGCATGGGACAAGATCTGTAGGCCAAAAGAAGAGGGAGGTCTTGGGATCAAGAATCAGGAAAACATGAACAAAGCTATGGTAGGGAGACTAGTGAATTGGGTAGCAGAAAAGAAGGACACAATTTGGGTAAAGTGGGTGCAACAAAATTATCTGAAAGGTCAAGATTGGATGGATTACACTCCTACTGCTCAGTCTAGTTGGGTTTGGAGGAGAATTTGTAGGGTTAAACAAGAGCTAATTCCTTGCTATACTGATGGTCAGTGGAATGTGCAGGGGAAGGGATATACTGCTGCTGCCTGCTATGAATGGCTACAAGGGACTCTTCCAAAGGTCCCATGGGCTAGCTTAATCTGGAATGGGTGGGTGCTGCCTAAGCATCAGTTCCATGCTTGGCTGTATGCACAGGGGGCACTGAGAACAAATGATAAACTAGTGAAGTTTGGAATGGATATAGATGCTACATGTTTCTTATGTGCTCAAGCTTCTGAAGGAGCTGAACACCTTTTCTTTGAGTGTATTTACAGTAAGCAAGTACTTGGCTGCATCAACCAGAGCCTGAAATGCCACATCCCTGACAGACAAGTTCTTGACTGGTGTTTGCTAAGGAATGGGACGAAGGTGAGGAAGGGAGTTCAAGCTGCTACGGTTTGGGGGGCTATGTACCATATTTGGCAGGAAAGGAACAAGTGCAGACTGGAAGGGGTACTAGTAAGACCAGAAAGATGTGCGGAGAAGGTCATAGAAGATGTGAAAGCTAGAATTAGAGGACGAGATTTTCAGCATGTGACTAAGGAAGACTTAGCATGGCTTAAGCATAAGAATTATATGTAATAGGCAGCTCTTTTTTGACTACATGTAACCTTTTTGATATATATAATACATACTCACATTTCACCAAAAAGACTTCAAGGTCACTGCTGCAATCAACTTGACTTTGGGTTTGACAACAAACCCACGATAAGACACACTAATCCCCTTAGGACCTCTCAAAGAAACTCTCTTTTGATGACAGTCTATCTTAGCCTTATACTTACCCAACCATTCCATACCGACTATCATCTCAAAACCATCTAAGGGAAACTCTAACAAGTCCACTGGTAGGTCAACCTGCCCAACTATCATAGACACACCTCTATACAACATCCCACAAGATACAGACTCACCCGACGGTTTAAAAACTTCCTCTTTTACAGACTCATACTCACTCAAACCCAAAAGCTTAGCATGACTCGATGATACAATTGACTGTGACGCTCCCGAATCAAACAAAACAAAGGTAAAGACTCCATTAACAATAAAAGTACCTGTGATAACGTGAGCATCATCCTCAGCTGCTTTCTTCTCCATCATGAATAGCTTACAACTGGTCTTCTGTCCACCTCCCTGGACAGTACTAGCTGAAGTAGATGGCTTAGCAGCCGACCCCTGGTTGTTGTTTTTCATCGTCGGTCTCTGATATGAAATACCGCTATTGCGGTTGGCCCCACCATTGTTGTTACTCTGACCTCCCCGATTAATCCACGACCCAGCCGGGCTGTTACTAGCATAACTCTGAGATGGACCCTGAGAGAAACTCCCCTGTGCCAATTATCCATCTCTCTATGCCAATTATCCAGCAGAATTGGTGCACCCGTACCCATGTACTCTTTAGGATTTCACCTCGCTATATGTATACTCATCTTGGCATAATCTGCCCCCGCCTCCTTATCTTTCCCGAATTTCTTCAAAGCCTCTGTAAGAGCATCTTGGTGCTCCAACATCTTAACGATCTCATCTACACTCATGTTCTCAGCCCCGGCATACAACGCGGTTCTTTTCGGCGGCATCTTGAAACTATATAAGAAAAGGTAAACATGAACACACATCCCATATCTCAAAACACGAAAACGACCTGTATAGCACCTACTCGATCGAGTTCCAAAACCCACCGGATCGAGTTGGGGCCACTCGATCGAGTTACCCATCTACTCGATCGAGTGTCTCGAATCCAGAACCTGACCATAAAGCAAACAAAAACAAACTCGATCGAGCCACCTACTTACTCGATCGAGTTGATCCCACACGATCGAGTGCCCAAACCTGCTCAATCGAGTGCCCAAAAATAGGCTACTGCCCAAAAACGAAAAACATCCCACTCGATCGAGTTAAACCCACTCGATCGAGTCTCTCACCTACTCGATCGAGTCATGCTGACTCGTATACTACCCGCATGTTCAACTCAACGCTTCCAACCATCTATACTCTTATGCAAAACGACTAACATATATACAGGATCTATATATATACAAGCAATGATAACTTCCCTTCCATGTTTCTAATAAGCCACGTTATAAATCAGCCATCATGCAATTCATGTATTCAATCAACGACATATATACTCATATCATCATCATCTTTCACCACACACCTCATATCCGCCACATGCAGGCATCCACCAATTCACACAACACATTATTAGATAGATTTACAACACATAAGATAAACACATAGCGATCCTGACACACACCCCAGAGTGACCGGTTCAAAGTTGTAGGGCGAGATCGCGACTTTAGGACGTCTCCCAAGTCTTTGCATTAGCTCCTAGCAACTCCTATCTGGGTTCATTTTAGTTTGACTCCCTATGTTCATTAGGTTCATTAGTTACAGGTTTCAAGATTGTCGCTCTGATACCACTTTGTAACACCCTCATACACCAATTGCCTTACCAGGACCACTTGAGGTATAGAAGTGCTACCATCTCGGTTACCCGAGGCAATGATAATCAAATAGACAATAACGAAACGTACTTTAATAATAATGTTTAAAGCGATACAACCAAATCCAAACGGATAGATGAAAATACAAAGGTTCTCAAAACTGTCAAACGACTAAAGAAGATAAGATAATGTTCGACATAGCGGAAGACTTCTAAAACAGCATCGTGATGACTCGATCCAGCTATCCCACGCGCATCGACTTATACATGCTCAATAACTGCTCACCATCCCCGAATGGATCACCACAGTTTTTAAAACATTTAAACGGGGTCAGTACTGATTATATAAAATAAACAGCTGCAACAAAACAATACTACAAACAACTCAATCAGCACAACTCAGTCTCCACAACTCCATCTCATCTCCATACACCTGACTACACACTGAAGTGTGTAGTCCTGACAGATTACTCATCGCAACAAGTACTCCACACCGCTAGTGGGGGACCGCAGCCGTTCCCGCCTAAGCCCCGCTCATCTCATCCGAGCGATAAACCCATGTTCATTAATGTGCACATCGCTTCTGTGGCGGGTTCCACAGAAGGCAAGTGACTCCACTCAGCCAGGGACGCACCCCGAAGATCACAGACAGATATACAACAATCACCTTACACAGTCAACAGTTACCAAAAACCAATTCCAATACGATAATCAATCAACAACAATGACAATCACCAACAACACTATGTAACCAATACTGAGTAGGGAAACCCTACCTGGAATAGCAATCACCACAGACGATCTAGCAGCTAATCATAATTTCTCCTCTATGAATCCTCCTCCTATAACATACACACATACAATTACCACCAATACTACACAAAACACCCAAAACCCCCACCAACCATATCCAATTAGGGTTTTAAAGAAACTTAACAAAACACTACACTACACAAATTATATAAGGAGCTTACCCCTGACACGATGATCACAACGGTGTAAAGAACAAGATGATCCGATGAACTTAGCTTTGGGATTTGCCAATAACGCGAGAGATGCAATGTACGTAACTTCTAATCTTCTCTTGAAAGGTTTAGAATGTTGAAAATGTGTTTAAGAAATAATGACGAATCCTTTTATATTAATCTCCCGTTATTAACAAAACCAGGCTAAACAAACCCGTAAAACATACTTACTCGATCGAGTAAGTCACTTACTCGATCGAGTGACCCTTACTCGATCGAGTGTCTCACTTACTCGATCGAGTACCCTACAGGCAGACTACTGTTTTGCGTGAAAAGCTACTTACTCGACAGAGTAAGTCCCACTCGATAGACTACCCATAGACATAGAAAACCGTAGTATTATATGTCGGTTGTGTTGTTTAGTTGGTATTGGTATTGTTAATAGTGTAATTGGTTGTTGTTGTTTGTCTGTGGTTCGCGAGGTGCGCTCTCGGCCGAGTGGAGTCACTTGCGGGTGTGGTTTCATGCCCTTGATTCGTTCCTTGTGGAACCCGCCAAAGAGGGGATGTGCACTTTAAGGAACATGAGTTTTCGCTCGGTAAAGATGAGCGGGGCCTAGGTGGGAAAAGTTGCGGTCTCCCACTGGCGGTGTAGAATATCTGTTGAGATGGATATTCTGGAAGGACTTTACCTTCGGGTAGTTAGATGAGTGATGGGTGATTGGGAGTGTTGTTGGGCTTGTGTATGTTGTACCTTGTGTTTTATGTGTTCTTCAGTTACTGACCTTGTGTGGTGTTGTCTGTGTTTCTTCTTGTATTGTGTATGCCGTGATCCATTATGGTGAGCAGTCAGTCTTAGCAGGTGTTGATATGTGGAGCTTAGTTGGGTGCTTTGGAGGGACGAGTCTATCAGGTGTCATGGCATGGATTGTATCGTCGTAGTTGATAGTCGTTGTCACCAGTTGTACCTTTTCTTTTTTAGATAACTTGTAATAAACTTAATTGTTCTTGTATTGACGCTTGATATTTACTATGCCTCGGGCAACCGAGATGGTAACGCCCTTATCTGCTGGGGAAGGTCTTGTTAAGGCTCCTTGGTAGATGGAGGTGTTACAAAATGTAAGACTTTGTAAAGTACCAGCAAGACTCTGATATAGTAGGATCACCGAATGGTGTACTTGATAACGATTTTGGGTTTGGTATCGACGGGTGTGGGAGACGGCTTACAATAGCTCATACACGCGCGTTCAAGGACCTCTACAGCATATTTGTGTGTTGGGAGAGGAACAAACCAGTGGTATGGCGAGTGGCACCAATCCCGAGAAAATAGTGTATGGATCCCAGATCTTTCATAGCAAACTCGGCTCTGAGTTGTTTTATAACAGAATCCTGGAGCTGCGTCGAAGAGAAAACTAATAGAATGCCATCATCATAAAGAAGAAGGAAAGCGGGGTTACCTTTGGCATCACGATAAATAAAAACGAATGATCACAACGTCTGTGGGCAAAACCGATGGACTCCACAAAGTCTGCAAACCGTTTGTACCAATCGCTCAGCGCTTGTTGAAGGCCATAAAGAGATTTCCTTTAAAGACAAACATGATCGGGAAGCCGTTTATCACGATAACCAATGGGTTGATGCATGAATACAGTTTCCTTAAGTTCACCATGAAGGAAAGCATTCTTGACATCTAACTGGCGAATGGACCAATTGTGTGAAATATAAATTGATAAAACCGTGCGTATAGTAGCTGGCTTCATAGCTGGGCTAAAAGTCTCTCCGCAATTAATACCCACCTGCTGGGTTTTCCTGGCACCTACAAGACGAGCTTTATACCTTTTAAAAGAACCGTCAGATTTAAACTTACGTCTAAAAATCCACATGGACCGAATAACATTCACATTTGTCAGACGAGGGACAAGCTCCCAAGTCTTATTTCTAATTAAAGCGTTAAATTCATCAATCCGTGGCCATTTTCCAATTATAGTCTTTAAGCGTGGATACGGGATTTTGGGGAATTGGTGAAACGACAACCGTGTTATTTAAATTAAATATGGGTTTGGGCTTACGAATTCCATGGTCACCCCGTGTGACGACTTTAGAGGCTAGTATTAATGATCGATCATCAAGTATTGACTAACAGGTAATACCATAGACATTAGATTATAGAATCAGAGGCAGAAGAAAGTCTACAGACTACAGTGGTGCTCAAACAAATGTGCAGTGTAATGTACGTCCTGAAAAACTGAGAGACTACTCCAAATCAGTCTGCAATAATGAGATTTCGCCTGGCTTTTTATTACTCAAGACAAATTTTCGGAACAAACTGAGGCTAGTGATACATGTTGTTGCATTCTGGATTGTCATATGCGGTCTAATACATCAAGACATGCTTGTGAGCCTAAGACGACAAGATTTTCCTTTGAAGGTGCAACTGTAAACTACTCCTACTACAACTAATCTACTACTACTACTGCTACTACTAAAGAGCCCATTTACAAATCCCGAATCTTCAGATCTCGAACATGTTGTATCGTCTTGCACTCTTGCTGAATTTTACAATAAGCTTGGAGCTCATTCCTTAAATCTAGAGCATGAACACAAATATCTGATCACACCCTGATCATTTGGTACACATGTGACAAAGCCCGCCATGGAAAAATATACAGTATATCAACATTATACCAGTGTCATAAGGTCTCCAATAAAAAGGCGGAGTCAGGTAAAGGGGTAGGATGCTACCCCGGATTTACCCATAATAAAAATTGCGTCAAGAATATAATCTCCCTCCGTATTCAAAGAGGATCAAGAATAACCTAAAGTCTAATAGTATATTTCATTCGGATTGGCTTCCCAGCCCATAAATATTACCAATTACTCCAACTATTCCAACTATTGATGCCAACACTAGCATGATCCATGAGAAACGCTTCTCTCGGGAGGTCAATACTTCTCCTTGTTTATTTAGGCGCAATCCTATAAGACATGGAAATATGAAACCTAAGGAAACTGCTGTTGTTGCCCCTGTAAACTTGAAAGCAGTCCAAATACTCGGAATCATTGTAGAAGCGAGATAAATTAAGGCCAACAACACCATGGTTAGACCTAAAAGCCTTTGCCTGTTATCTGAAAGTGGCCCTGCAGCCGGAAAAACCAAGGTATATACTGTCTCCCTCAGTGAGAAATGAATGACTGGGAAAACAAGAATCAAGTGAAGAATGTATCCAACCCTAACCACATAATTCAAGGCCGAGCTATAAGGAATACCAAGATCAATGTCGAAATTGGTCAGAACATCAGATTCTGTAGTCTTTCCAAAAAGCAAGTAGCCGGAAAATGCAGTAAGGCCATAAACCACCACACAAATAACAGTTGTGATTCTCCCTATGAGATTCATTTTCTTAGGAGAACGTCCGTAAAGCTCATTATATATCGGTTGTACATTAAAATGGCATACATATGCATTCGTCATAATTGGAATCACCACAAGCAAATCCAAAATCGCCTTCTTAGAACTAAAATCCGGTGTCATCCTAGGAGTCTCAATCTTTCCTTCAAAAAGTTTAATAAATGCAATGATACAAGTAACCACAACAAACACCACAGCAAGAACTACCGAAGCAGCTGAAGTCAAACTCAAAGAATCAATCTTTTCCAACGCACACAAAGGCGCTAGAAACACGAGTAAAACCACTAATATTACGAGCTTTCTTTGATCCCAAACCCCGGTACCCATCATTTGATCAAAGACCCCAACATGATGAGCTGAACCAGACATCACATCACCAATAATAATCAAATAAACAACCAAAACTCCTGCATTGTTGATGATAATGAAAATTTCCGACAAAATCCTCGCAGGCCGACCTAGTGCAAATTGAACTATCTCTCCATATGACATTGCCTTACAATGCACTGCAAATCTTATTAGCAATTCAACAGTAATTTCTGACAAAATTCCCATAATTACTATCAAAATTAAACCAACCCCCAATCCCAAAACTTTCATAGTAGCAGGCAAAGCCATGATCCCGGCACCAATAATTGATGTTGTAAGATTAAAAACTGCACCAGACACCCCTGAACCTTTACCAATACCACCCACAATAAGAGGGTAATTATCATCAGAATCATCAAACCCATTTGAAAATTTTGCATACCCATTTCTTGAAACCAATTCTGGTGAAATGGGTTCTACTGTTATTGGGATTTGGGATGCATATTGATCATGAAGATCAATACTTTTCATTTGTAATTCCATAAATTTATCTTAAGGTGACACACTACTTGATATTCATTGGTGTTATTCATTGGTATATAAAATTATATATAAGCAAAAATATATGGTTGAAACTTACAAGATGAATAAGGAATGTGGCAAAAATATCCTACGACAGAAAAAAGAGCAGAAAGATTGGAATTTTTTTTGCTAGATTAAGGGGTCAATATGATACCAATTTGAGAGGTGATTTCCTTGACAATTGGAGGTGCTTGTATTGGTCTATTGAACTACATTCCAAGTTTCCAACAGGTGTTTGTCTCCAGTTTCAAGACTATACAACTGGATGTACAATGAGCATTGTACATCCAAGGTTATTTTAGTCTTTTTCCAAATAATTTTACAAAAAAAATAAAAATAACGTAACTCTTTCTCTGACCGCTTGATTGTCTGCTTCCATATTTTTCTAACTCCTCTCCATCTTCATCCATCATCCAGTTAATGAATCATATTCTCCTTTAAATTATTATAATTAATTGAATATATGGAACAAATCATATGACGTGACTCGTGAGGAAAAAAAATTTATCCAAAATTTTTAATGCATGAAAATAGTTGAAGCTCGTATTCTTTTTACATTAGCTCATATTTTTTATCTTTATAGCTCATATTCTTATGTGCTTATATTTTAAAGTTCTTGATCCCTTTAAGCTCGTATTCTTTTTAAATTAATTTCGTATTCTTATCTTAATAAATTTCATATTTTTATGCGCTCGTATTTTTAAGCTCGTAATCCTTTAAACTCGTATTCTTTTTAAATTAGCTCGTATTATTATCTTAATAGCTCGTATTCTCATGTGCTTGTATTTTTAAGTTCGTGATTTTTTTAAGCTCGTAGTCTTTTTTACATTAGCTCATATTCTTATCTTAATAGCTCGTATTCTTATGTACTCGAATTTTTGAACTTGTATTCTTCTAATAATAGTTCGTATGATTGGTATAGAAATTTACCTCAAAGTATTATTAGATCCATTTTTCCTTCTTGATGATGATGTAAATTGCTTCTCGTTCACCAAAATATTATTAGATGCGTTTTTCTTCCTTGATTATGATGTCAATTGCTTTCTTTTCACCATATTAGAATCAGAATTACGGATCGTTTAAGAGAAATTTAGAGAAGAGTAAGAAGGGGTAGGGTTTGTCGACTGGAGAGAAATCAGAATTAGGGAAAACTGAGATGTATAGAATTGTTTTTATTGGGCTTAGATAATTTAATATGTAATATATAGGCCTGTTGTACAATGCTATTGTACAACAGGTTGTAGGATCCTATTTGTGGTTTGTCTCAAGTAAAGGAAACTTCTATTTTTTTTAAGGAAAAATTGATAAAAATAATCCGACATTTTCCCTATCTTCCCAGAATAATTCCACATTTTAATAATCTCAAAATGATCTCACCTTTATACCCTCTCTTCTCTAAATGAACCATGTGACTGGTAACTTGGTTAACCAGTTTTTTTCTTTTTATTTCTTTAATTAAATCATCCCGTTTAATCCTTTGCATTATGCTCCTTTTAACATTTATCACTTACCAGCCATCACTATTTTTATTTTCTGATTTTAACCCTTCCTCACCATTCCCGACCTCTTAGTTCTTACCACTACTTATCCCTCTTTGCGCCGTTCTCCGTCCACCACCGTCATTCCTCCCTTTTCACCTCTTATTTGCTCTTCGTCTCATACTCTCATCTATCTTTCGAGTATAAAATTGAAAGTGCCTAAAAAATAAATTTTTTGAGCTTTTTTATAGAAGAGGACAGTAACAATTAGAAGAAAAGATCATCAAATTCAAGAGGGAGTAATGAAAAGGAATATTATCATTCATTTCCGAGTAATAACCCGTCATTGTTGTTGAAAAATAGTTGCTGAAGGATTTCAAAGTGGAAAGACAATTTGGTTTGAGAGGTGGCAGAGTTGAAGAAGGAATTGTCGGGGAAAAGAGGGTTCGGTACACAATCGGAGCATTACTCTAATAAATAACGGATCAGAAATCCGGTTCTTGAACCGGTTTCTCCAATCCGTTTTCTTATCTCGTTTTTGAATCTATTACACGTGGCTGATGCTTTTCTAGTTTTATTCATAATTATTATTACAGATTAAAAGGCTTGTCTTAGCAGTTAGCACTCATCAGCATTATGTGAGACAAAAACAGAGAATTAAAACAAATTAGAAGAAAGATACCATTTTCAAGAAATGACAGGCACATGTTTTTGACGAGTAATGAACAATCAGCAAGTGAAAGAATAGACCAACGATTGTGGATAGTTGTAATTTCATAATTTAATAGAAGAGATGTAGGCAGAGTGTTAGTGGAGAAGTGCGCATCACATAGAAATAAATTAGGTTGAGCGTTAATTTTACGGAACCGAGTTAAAATCGGGTTACAACTTGAGCGCGGTTCTTAATTTTCCTAAACAGGTACCGACCCGGTTTCGTGACAGAAAAAAGGGGCTTAGGTACCCCGTACCCGAACCAGAAAAATATTGGGTTTTTGAAACAGGGTTTTGGTTCGGGTTCGGTTTACAAATTCAGTTCGGTTATTTTTGCTCACCTTTAACTACAGTACTCTATACTTTACAAGGTTTAATGGTGTTGAACTGATGATGGAGGTGTGAAAAATGGGAGGAGAGTTTCTCTCCATTTCCTAAAAAGAAATGAAGAGGTCATTTCCTTTCGGTGGTCCAGATCGTATTCTGGTATCATCGAACGACTCAAAATTTATGGGTAAAAATAAAGGGATAATGAGGTTTGATGAGAAAAATATTATTAAATGAGTTTAAAAGAGGAAATGGAGAGTAAATGGAGAGGATCCATTTTGGAAAAATGGTGGGTCTGTTGTAGGGTAGGATGATTAGTACAAGGAGGAGGGAACTAGAGTAAAGTTATAAGATGACTTGATATTGTAAGTAAAATTTTTATACAACTTATTTTCGGAAGATGGGGTATAAAGGTGGGATTATTTTGAGATTAATAAAAGGTGGGACTATTTTTGGAAGACAAGGAAAAGGTGGGATTATTCTTGTCAATTTTTCCTTTTAATAATTATGCTTATTTTAAAACAGACATCATCCGTGTTAAGCTTAAAACAGGTCAAAGATATACTAAATCAACTCACTTGTTGCCTAGAAAATGCCAAATGTATGGTCTTTTTCACCACCACTTGGCTGTATTTGACCCGTCTTAAGCTTAAAACGGAGAATATTCGTCTTACGTAACACTGTCTTGTTCTTTTCAACTGAAACTGTCTGAACTGAAATGAACTTAGTGGAACTGAACTGAACTTAATGGCGGCTGAACTAAACTGAACTGAAGTAAGGAGTTAATTTGTAAAGAAAAGAGCTAAACTGAATGAAAATGAACTGAATATAGCTGAACTGAACTGAAATTAACTCCAAAATAACAGAACCGTAATAATTAACATGTTTTTTTTCCAAGTTCATTCAAATCATCATCGAAAAATCAAAACTTGCAAGCGGGTGGATATGGTGAGTCTACATTCTGTTATATGTATTGATCCAAATGTGTTTTCACAATTCAACTCTTCGTGAGGCTGAGATGATACACAATCTTATGAAGGGAGGAAAAAATTACATATTGTCTAACCGCATCCATTATAAACTCCATATACCGCTTCTATAGTTAACAATTGCGGCGGGAGTTGGATGGAATCAAAACGAATCGGTGAAGCATTATATTTACTCTTTCCGTAAGTGTACGGCTTTGACTATTGCAGTATTAGAGAGTCGAACCCAAATGATGGTTAGGAACTTAGGATTGTCTATCATGTTTTGTTTCTTATCTAGTTTAGTTTGGTCAAAGATTTAATGAAATAATTAAACTAAATGGTCTTGATGAGATGAGTAAAACATGCATGAAATAAATGAAAAGCAAATGAACTAAAGCGAATAAATCAACTAAATTTAAACAACTGAGAAAGTAGATGAGACTAAATTTAATCAAGAAAGGTGTCGGAGGATTTATGAAATTCATGCCGAGTGATAATGGGTTCTAAGGGCTAGAAAAATGAACTAAGATCATAGGTAAATTAGGACGGTCAAGGGATATGATGGATCCTCTCAAACCTAATATCGAGCTAAAATATTTCTCTACTGTCGTGGTCGTAAGTATTCTCGCTCAATCTCAACTAGGTCACCACTCACTTGACACTCAATTTGTTTAAAAAAAGTACTAATAAAAAATAATAACTGAACTAGACCCATGATCCGACTCACTCATAACCTCCCTAAGGGTGTGTTTGGATTGAGTGATTTGAAGGGAAAAGAAAGGGAGGGGGAGTAAGGAATTTAAAAATCCCTTATTTGGATAACAAATGAGGGTGGAGGGAAATGGAGGGGGAGAGATTTAGAGGGATCCAATTTCTCTCCTCCAAGCCTAATCAAAATCTCTCCAAAATAGGCAAGATTTGGAGGAAAATTGTATCCAAAAACCCACACCCCCATTCCCCTCCCCCTTCCCTTCTCTCCCTTTCCCTTCTCTCCTCCCCCCTCCCCTCCCGGCTCCCTTTCCCTCCACTATAGCTATCCAAACACACCCTTGACATATCAAGGTCGATTATTCCTTGACCCGACCTAAAACTAAGCTAAGATTCTTTTTTTTTTTTTTTTGGTCACAAGTCACAACTAAGCTAAGATTCTAGTTAAATAAAGTTGTTCACTTCACTTTAAAACTTTTTTTTTTGATACCACTTCACTTTTAAACTTAAAAGGGATCAAGACTACTCTAAATTTGTTTGGTCAAATAAGCTAAAGAAGCGTTAATCATCCTACATTCCTAAATCCTACCCCTCAATGCCCTCATTCTTCAGCTAATCAAAAAGAGCCTTAAAGCCTCTCAAACTACCTTAAAGATTCTCCTGTTTTCTCTTTACTTGTTCTGGACTTCCCTGCTCTTCTTTCTGTTTTTGTAATGAATACACAAAAGCTCAATAATAAGATCTCTTCAATGGAGAAAACTTTTGCCTCGTATAATATACTACTTGAATTTCGCAAGTTTCGAATTGCTCAAACATGGATGTTGGTTGCTCATTCCTGCTTGTTATTTTTCATCTTCTGGGTAATTTTTTACCTTCTTTTATCATTTATTTGTCATAATATCGTTACCAATTGAAATGTTATGTTACTGTTTTGTTTTGGAATTTTCAGCAGTTAATTTCATCTGGGTATTACCTTTTATTGGTGTGTAATTTACCTGTGAGATTTCTTGTTAAGTTGGGTGATTTAGTTGACCTCCTATAGGTGATCTTATAATAGCTTATACACCTCACGTAATGATATCAATAAATGAAGTACGTAAACAATTATAGTCATTATACCCCATATAACTGTCTTATTCGAGAATTTGTGTGGTGGCTAGTGGTGGAGCTAGGGAGAGGCTAGCTGGGGCGTTTGACCCCGCTGGCGACGGAAATTTCAAAGATTTTAGTTAAAAAAATTCCAACTTTTTTCGAGTTTCCCTTAACCATTATCCCTTCGCCCCCTTTAGAATTTTAAGTCCCCGCTGAATTCAAATCCTTGCTCTGCTGATTACATTGCCAGGCTTGTGAAGCTAATTTCTGCACAGAAAGTTGTTAAGTTACTTAGAGTAATTGGTTCAGGTTCTTATATATATGAGATTGTTTTATAGCATCAGATGTAATTGGGAAACTGTTTCTGGATAATTAAGTAGTTTTATGTGCCTGTTTGATTGCTAATATATCGGTACATAAAGCATCAAGATACAAGGCCAAATTTACACAAGGTTTGAACAATAAAGAGAGAGGGGTGTAGAAAGTGAGTGTAGGATGGTCTTTAAGTGAATTTTAATATCCTTTGTTTTCTTGTTTTGCTTAGGAGTAGCAGTGCTTATCCTCTAATTTCCCTCGTTTGGACCGTAGAATATTACTCCCTCCGTCCCAATCAATTGTTGTCCTTTCATTTTGGTACAAAAACCAAGGAAAGAGGGAAAGGCCAATAACTAAATGACAAGTGAAACAAATTGAATGAGAATGATCAAATTACTCATCAAGTTCATTCTTAAAATAGAAAGGACAACAAATGACTGAGACACCCAAAAATAGAAAAGGACAACAAATGACCGGGACAGAGGGAATAATAGTTTTGTTTGATCAATCTAGGACATGTAAACGTATTTTGCAGTGGCTATCATAGTTTTAAATACCAGCCGCGAAACAGATTTGCAACCGAGTAACTATGGTTTTGGACTTTGGAGTATTCTACAGTCATTTTTGGAGCTATCATTGTATTAGGAGCCAATTTTGGGATTTGAATTTTATAATCAGCTGTCACAACCTGATTTGGAGCCAATTGTGCCATAAATGCGGCTGATACCTGCCCATACAGCCTCAAATGCAGTTGCAGAACCCTTTATAATTCGGTGCTCTTTGCTGTAGAGACTCAAATTCAATACCATGGTGGCTATAATATGATTGCTAGTGTTATCAAGAGATTGTTTCGTCTTCATCTCTGCGTAATCTTGATCCCAGCTGTTGGCCGTATAGTGTAGTTTCCTGTATCTTAGAAAGGATTTTGGTTGTAAAGTTCACGGTTGTTAGTCGTATGAGACTATGAGACTATGAGTTCTGTGTAGTGTAGTTTTCTTTTTCTTCACAGTAGTTAATGGTTGGTAGTATAAGTTATCAAGGACTCTTGCAAATAGCGGGGTAAGGCTGCGTGTATCCAACATCCCCTTACCCCTATCCTTACCAATACAAAGCGGCTATTTCTTCATAGCGCATGTCTGGAGAGTAGAGACAATTTAGCGTTTCGGATTGTTGAATTGAGGGGTCACATGTAATGAGATTAATTATTAGGGGAGTATTAGAGCTAAAAACAAGAAGAGAGAGGCGGAGATTGGTGGTTAGTGGTGATAATGGAGGGTGGAGAGAGGAATGAAAGAGAAGCTATTACATTACATAGGGAGGAGGTAGGTATTCCCTCATTAGGAGGTAAGTATTAGCTTACTTTCTCATTTCAACCTTTCCCCACCACTACTCGATTCGATTATCTAGTTCATTTGAACTCTATTTCTCCACTAATAATTACCTCCATCCAAAGCAGCCCTGAATTGAGCTTGAAGAACTATATATGCCTCTTATACAATCAATTTTCTGGCAAAGGGTGTACAAGTTTTTAGTATGTTTATTGATTGGATATTAGATTTATCAAAATATCTTTAGCGTTTTTTAATGCGTTTTTGTATGGTGAATCAAGTACTAATAGGCACAAAAGTTTATCAGCAGGTGGTGTAACAATCATTTAGATTTTTGGATGGCAAATGGTCCCGTAAACACTTTAACGTAGACTCTTTTCAAACAATATCAATTTAGGAGATTAGTTTTGTCCATTGACAAGCTCACATTAAGCCGAAGATCAAAAGGAGACGAAATATAATACTCTCTCCGTTCACTTGGAAGTTAACAACTTTTTTTTGAACCAAAGTTCTAGTTGATGTATAACGTGAGCGATATGGTCCGTCGTTCACGTGGAACTCTTTTGTGCGTTATTTCTCTTACCCAAAGTGGAAAAGTAAATCGATTTTGAACATTGCAAAGCGGAAATGTGGTGAATTTGACGTTGAGTGGTTATCCTTTCTTTATGGAAGCATGTTTTGAACTAATAAATAGTAATCCCGAAACCTTATTTCTCATCTAATCAATTTCAGTTTCTGTTTTGTGTTTGGATTTCATATTGTAGACCGTCGGACTAGAGAAGCTTCTCAAGAGCAAGTGGTAGCTGCTTATTTTCCGTGCTATATCAATTTCCTTGAGTCATATTGATGCCTCTGAATTTCCTTAATAATCATCATCTAAAATTGGTAGGTTATCTCTGCCTGATGAGTACACAGCAGAGGCAAAGGAAACTGTGAGTGAGAATAAGGATTCCAATGACTTTGACAGTGATGATGAAAGCGATGGTGATGATGATGATGATGATGATGATGACAATGATGATGACGATGAGGACTCAGAAGAAGACGAAAGTGATGATGATGATGATGATGATGATGATGATGAGACCAATGCCGGCAGTGGAAGTAGTGATGATTCTGAAGATGATGATTCTGATGATGATGAGGTCGACTCAGATGGTGACGACGAAGATGATGAAGACGCCGAGGATGAAGAAGACGCCGAGGATGAAGAAGGTGAAAAAAATAAGCAACCACCATCATTGAAAAAGAAGTGAGATACAAAATCTTACAATTTTGCTCTGTTATTCTTTTCCATCTTTTTTTTAGAGATTCATCATTGGGTGGGTTTTTGGGATGTGTTACGTTAGGGCTTGGATGTTAAGTCTCTTTTGCTTTTTGTTATGGCTACGGAGTTTTAGAAATGTCAAAGAAGATGCGCGATATCTTCTTTTTCCTAGATAGAATCCTTTTGTAAGTTATATTCTTGCCTCGTTGCTTGTTTATTCACGTTAACGAGTAAGCAACTGGCGCTTCTTTAACCGTAGATCCCTGGTTCACCATCTCTTGGAACATAGTAGTGAGCCTACTTGAGCTCCTGATATTTATGATGAAAGCGATGACAGTGATGACCACGACAATGACGATGAGGACTCGCAAGGCAGAAGGAAGAAGACGAGACTACGAGAGTGATAATGATTATAATGTTGAGACCAAATTGGGCATGGATGTTAATCTAATTTTGTTTTAGTTAGGGCTATGGTAGTTTTAGACGGTCAATGCAATGAAAAACATCTATTTTCCTCAGTGCTCGTTTTCTGAGTATTATTCTTAGTTTGCTGCTTGTTTATTTGCGTCAGTGAGTAAAGCCACTCGAAACGACCGAGAACAACATACTTGAAACAGGCCTGAAACCTGAATAACCTGACTCGATCCAAGATGAGCCGAAGTATGACACCCCCAAACTGACACGGTCCAATTTGACTTGACCTAAGTGACTCCTTTGTCAAGTCCAACTAGATGTATCCTAAAGTTTCAAAAATATTGTTCTAGAGCCTAAGGTTTCTGTATTATATTTTGTAGTTTCGTACACATTTTGGCCATTTGTACACACATTTCGCTTTTAAGTCTCATATATTTGTTTACATTTCTCTATTTTAGCATATTTTTTAGGAATAGTTTGATCATCGATATTTATTTTGTTCCACTTGTTAAGTTGTCACTCGACAATTTTATTACTCATGTAAAACTTTTATTTTAACCTCTAGACTAAATATTGCTTTCAATTTGAATTATTTTGACATTTTTCTTTTGTTATGAGGGGTAAGGTCGGTATAATAGGGGGAATTCGACCCATGATTATTGTGATTTGTGACGATGCATCATTCGACATATTGTGACATGTAGACCTGTCAAAACTTGAGCTGATCCGACCCTACCGGACTCTTGTTTTCAGGGTCAAAGACTCATAAATTTTGACCCCACCTAAAATGACCCATCATTTAGGGTTGAAATCCGACCTGAACTGAGATCCGACCCATATCTAACGCAACCCGTATTCAACTTGGCCCATATTCTAACCTGACCCATATAGCCAGATAGTCCGACACGCCGAACCCGTTTAAGAGGTCTAGTGACAACAATGTGACATGCCATTCAAGTAAACGACTAACGAATATGCTGTAAATAGACGGTCAAAATGAAAATGTTAAATCTCACAAAATGCAGCAATGAATTAAAATCAAATGATTTAGCTTTGGAAATTATGGATAAAGAACAAAGGTTATACTTGGTTGGTTGGTTAATCACGTAATCAAGCGTTTTCGGTGTTCTTCATCCTCTCTCCCTTTCAGTCTCTCCTCACCAATCCAAGCTTTTAAGTTCACATCTTTCTGCTCATTCCTTCTTCAGGTTCTTTCTTTGATTTGGGCCCTTCCTTTTATTTTATCAATATCAATATAATACTGGGATGTTGAAATCACTAGCTTTCTTTGGTTTTAGTTGTTAATTTTAGGATTTTTTTGAATGATAATTACTGGGTATTGCTTCAATTTTTGATTCTGAAAGTTAATTGGGGCATTGGCCAGCTGTTGATTCTTTAAAATAAATCACTCACCTGGGGTTGTTTGGTTGCCTTTCAAAATCATGAGAATTGGAAAATCATGGGAAATGGCTAAATGGAGTCTTGTTTGGTTGCCCAATTCATGAGAAGTACAACTTCCTATGAACTCCAATTCCTACCTAATGTAGCTCCTTTAGTCTTGTGTAATGCGGTTTTATACAAAGATAGCAGTTTTTGCGCAATTATAACGTAAAACGGATCCAAGCATAACGGTATTAGTGGGAAAAAAAAAAGTAGTTATTAAAAGAGCTACAATAAACTTACGTATGACCGCTTTACAATTGTGTAAATCTCTTGCTATTCTTGGTTCATCTAAAAAGTTTGATCTTGTTGTGAAGATAATTACTGGACACGGGTCAGTGCTTCATTTTGCTTGTAAAGAAGCAATCAAATGGGTAATGCACCATCAGTGCTTACTCAATATGATATTGAAGAAGTTCAAGAACACTGCAGTAAATTATGTGGGTGATTATTTCTCTTTTTTTTTTTTTTTTTTTTTTTTTTTTTTTTTTTGAATTATAGTGGTTTTTAGGGAGAAAAATCTGTTGCCTTATTGGTGTTTGTCAATTATTTGAATTCAGTTAATCAGCAAGAGATAGTTTCTTTGTATCAAAGGTTTTGTCAACTCGATCGAAGTGCCAAGGGTTTTATTTCAGCTGATGAGTTCATGTCCGTGCCAGAGTTTGCTATGAATCCTCTAGCTCAGGTCTTAAAATTGTGGTTATTGACATTGGGTTTTGGATTGAATGCTAGAGTAGATTTTTCGGATGAACTTATGGTATGATTATTGTGGGATTTGTCTATGTAGAGGTTGCTCAAGATGGTGGACGGTTTGAATTTTAAGGATTTTGTGGCATTTTTGTCAGCATTCAGTCCTAAAGCAAGCATTGAACAGAAAATTGGCCGTAAGTATTTTTTTATTTTGTTAACACCCTGGTTCTTTATTCCCACGGTAGCTGCTAGTGTGATATTTTGCCCCTCTGAACATCTTGGTTGTTAGGTGAGACTAGTAAAGTCTCGTTTGCCATTCTGTGTTGTATGATCTGTAAAAACAATCTTGTCATAGCTATATGCACATCTTGTCTGATTTGATAAGCATATGAACCGGCTTTTTAGCGTGGGGTAATTTTTTTTTCTGTTTTACTCCATATTCTTCAACCTTCAGAATGTTGATTGGTCCATGTAGTATTTACCTAACTAGAGATTGTTTCACTGTCAGTTGCATCATCAGAAGCGATGTCTGGGGCAGGAAATTCTAATGTGAATGAGTTTGTTAACTGTTTTAGGATTTCTGTGAATTTGTGAAACTTTGCTGATTGTTTCAAGTTCTTTTTATAAATTGTTAATGACAAGAAAAGTCACTTACTCATTTAAGGCTATTCGTTTTGGTGATTTTCAGTTGACATTGATGTATGATGAACTCCTAGCCTTTTGTTCCTCTGTAGACTCTCCCCTGTACAAGATTACGATTATTTATGAACTCATGAACCAATTTTGGATAGGGATACTTTGCAGTATATTGATGCTCAACCTTCATATTTACTGATTTGCAAACTGATATTATGGGGGTAAAACCCTGTGGTAGCTTCAGTTATTTTGTCTAACGAAACCTTTTTTTTTTTTTGCCTCTTTAGTTATTTTCAAGGTTTATGACTCAGATGGTAACGGAAAGGTGACTTTCAATGACATTCTAGAAGTATTAAATGACTTAACAGGGTCATACATGTCTGATAAGCAAAGGGAGGTATGTGAATGGTTGCACCAGATTCGAGTTAAAATTTCCATGAATCATATGATAACTACTGTTCCAAGTTAGTTAATTCATCGAAAGTGATTGACTTTATTACCCACCTAAGACAAACTTGGAACAGTAGCTAATACAAACTTGTAGATCCTCTTTTATGCTTTATATGGTAATATTTGTGATTACTCTGTCCTGCTCATACTGCAGTAGCTGTCCTGACTCCTGAGTCAAAAAAACACACATCTTATGAACCTCAAATCCTCAACATCAGAATTCAGACAAATGGATGATGAACTGAGTTGTAGGTCTAGGTAAAAAAAATGCACTAGTAGTAGGTTCCTAAGCTAAGTGCAAAAGAAAGTGAAAGGAGATTAATTTAGTGAGACAGAAAGAGTAAGTTTTGTGCAGAGAAAAAGTTGCAGGATTTGTCATTCTACATGGGATTAGATGTCTTATACAGTAGGAAGTCTATCTCATCAGCTGCCTGCTGGAGAATTCATACTTTTCATTTGTATTGAGCCGGACTTATCTATCTTACTGAAGAAGAAGATGACACACTCCTTTAAAAAATTGCCGCACTTGATGAAGAAGCTTCCTAGATAACTGAAGAAAAACACAATCTTGGGGTTGTCTACTTGTCTCGTACGAAAATGTGTTGTTTGTACAATGAGTTAGGGATAGGCTTCACTCCGGCCTTATTTTTCTTTCTGCCCTTGTTTTTATACCGGCTTAATTCTTCTTCTAGAGGCATATGATGTAAGTTACGGTTATGAGCTGGTTAACACTATGGCTTAGTTGACCAGCATATACTCCGTGTCTATGTAGCACGATTCTGTTGAATACTGAACTTCTACAAACTGGATATAGGCTTAGATGTAAAGATTCTTGGGAGCAATATTAGTAGCCTAGTAGGCAGGAACTTTATGATTATCCTACCAAAACCATACAATTGATGGTCCATGATGTCATCACGTACACTGGTGATGGATCATGGAACAAAAGAGGATGTTTTAATCATTTACCACAAATTTTAAATATTTATCACTCCACCATTGAGGCAAGAGGGTGCTGCATGCTAATTTATATACTCGAATGTATATAAATATAAAAAGTCAGCATCAGGCTGGATCCATGGCTGATATACCAATAATTCGCCACTGACAACAATATATTTCTTCCAGGGAAGAAATAATTGGGTATAATCCATGGCTGATATACCAATAAGTCAGCATCAGAAACTATGTAGGCTTACCATGCAAAGTGAGATAAATTTATAAAAGATGAGTATAATTTTGTACGGCATATACAATAAGAAGAAAAGAATTTGGTGAGCAATTGAAAAAAAACCATCATTTGAAGTTCCGTACCAAACTCAGCCTCGTTGACGCCACTTAGTTTTAAATCTTTTTGGAAAGGACGTTGAAACTTGAACTTTATGTGTGCAACTGTTTTGCTTTCTCTGCGTTAGTATATGATATTGTTATCTGTGCTGCAGGAAGTCTTAATGCAATTGTTGCAAGAAGCTGGCTACACAAGGGATTCTTATTTGTTTTTCGAGGATTTTGTTAAGGTACCATTCTAATTTCTTTTTTATCAAGCGGGACATCAAAAAGTGATTAGCTTACTCGTGGGCTCGTGGCCTATAGTATTTTTCGGTTTCCTTCTTTCTGATAGTCATTTGATTTTTCTTGAGCTGGTTTCTGTTATGATTAGACATTTATACATTGTGCATGTGCATCCCCTAGAACCTTTTCTTGCTTAATTTGCTCAACTTCAGCAAACTTTAGTAAATTAGTATGATTCGGTAAAGTTTCATGAATGTCATAGCTAACATTCAACATGGCTCTGTAAATTTCTGTAAAAGTTCAACAAAACCAAGTTCAGAAAAAACAGATACTGTTGTTGTGATCTCTAGCAACCAACCCAGTCATTTCCTATGTTTTGCATATCATGCTATTTGTGTACAGTAAAATATTTCCTTTTAGACCTGGCGGTAACCGTAATATCTCGGACAGGGAAGACTTGAGGTTAATGTGAACCATGGTTAGCATACCCTATTCTCGTAAGTCTCGGCCCTGGGGTAGCCAGCTATGTCACTCTGGCTCAGCTGCAAGTGTCAGAGTGTCAAATACTGTTATTTTTGCAAAAAAAATCAATTTTTTGGTACATAATCAAGTTTCGAAATGTCGTGTCGTGTTGGATACTTCAAGTGTCAGAAATGCGACACCTGACCAAAGTGAAGTGTCGGAGTAACATAGGGTGTGGCCTATGGGTATGTTTTTATGCATGTGCATTTTGTCTGATGTCATTGTTTTTTTCCTGACTTCTACTAGATTTTTGTGAATTCGGACTTGAAGATGGAGGTAGACATTCCTGTCGACTGAGAATTTTAGAACTCTATCATTCCGAACTCGGATGGGAAGCCGATAAGTGTTTCGACTCTATCATTCATGAATTTCAGATCATCCATCTTTTGTTTAGTTTGAGTTCATCTTAATATAAGCATGTTTCACATGGTTTATACGATCGAGATCTCAAACTGTAGGGATAACAGGGCAAATCCACGTACATGTAGAAAAGAGATGACGGCCTGGTTTCGGAAAACCTGTCATCAGTGCCAAAACTGTGCATGTTTCATTCAAAGTTATAGGGAGTATTCAGTTTATATGAAATTCTTTTGGACTAGGTCACATTTTTTTATTCATTCAGGAAGTACAAAAAGATATACGGAAAGTAACCAGACTTTGGACATATCAAACATGGGTACCGCATTCACCAGGAAATATTAGACTAGGCAATAACATATCATAATCACAATACTAAATCTCGATTTCTTCATTATCCTCTTCAATATACTTGTGTTTGCAAATCAACATCATAATCTCAGATACTCAAGTCTCCATTTCTTCATCAATATGGTTGGTTATGTTTGCAAATACGGAAAGTAACCAGACTTTGGACATAATGCCATACTCGATACCCTTTCGAGAATGATCTGAACCTTCTTTTCTTGGATCAACGAGGTCATTTCTTTTACGAATGTCTCTTGATTGGGTCTGTCATCCAAGACTTGAACATTATTAGTTTCAACGAGTTTTTGTCAAATTATGATAATATTACAAGTCAATGTTTTCTAACGAAATTTAATTATCTCAAAGATTTAATTCCAAAAGATGATTTCATTAAGATTATTTTTATTTGGTGGAATGCATGGTTCCATAGAAATGATATATTTAATAATGTTAATTTAAGTATTAGCAAACTTATTACTTTATGTAATAATAACACTAAGACCTGGACTGTGACTAGATTTAAGGATCTCAACAATCCCGAGATAGAAGAGTCAGCTAGAACCAACTCTAGTAAGGAAGAAATTTGATGGGAAAAACCTAGAAACGGTTTCCTAAAACTAAATTTTGACGGATCGATAATAGAGAGTAATAAAGCTGCTTTAGGATATTCTATAAGAGAACACAATGGTAAAGTCGTTTTGTTGGGAGCAAAAAAGTGCGGATCCAATAGTATCCTTGTTGCGGAAGCTCTCGCTTTAAAAGAAGTTATTTTAGCAGCTAAATACTTAGGAATCTCAAAGTTAATTGTGGAGGGTGATAATTTATGTGTTATTAACTCAATTCGAGGTACTGGGGAAATTTCTAGTATTATCAAGGATGTGAAATTAGACCTTCATTTTTTCAATGAAATGATAATTAAACATTGCTTTCGTGAAACCAACAAGGTTGCTGACTTCATGACTTCTATTGGACATTCATGTCCAACTCTTTCGAGGTGATTTGATAGCCGGTGGCTTCAACTTACCTCCCTCATCCGAAAGGAGGAGATAGATTGGTCCTACCCTAGAGGATCAACCTAGTTTTCTTACCTAATCAAAAAAAAAAAGAATGAGGTTAAATTGCCCCAGATGACGCGTTAAATACCTCCCAACTAGTGAAGCTGACAAAAGCGATATCTCTTTTATCGATAGAGAACACATTGATTCAAGATTTCAAATCGCCTTCTCCATAGAACATCCAAACATGGTTAATTTCACCATTCTTGTTAGTTGTTACAACTCAAAGACAATCACCCATACATTTCAAAAATATGAGTTACCTTATCATACTCCTCCTCCGAAAACTAGTGGACATTTGAACCTCTTATCATCTCTGTTCCACGACTAGGTCAAGCGAAAAAGAACCGTGATTAGAACGGTCCCTATGTCATTATGAGGCCAATAAAGTTGGTCGTTGATGCATACAGCAGAGTACATATCTAATGTTCGTACAAAATGAGTGATTTCTAAAAGGCTTATTTCCTTCCACGCACCCGCCCTAAAAGAAAATAAGTAGAAGTGTAGAACGTAGCATCATCAGAGTAAAATGGCTCATAAAACATGGCAAATATCTTGTAGTCATCGGTGGAGAACGTATAACCGCGCCGAACCCTTCATCTTGAAGGCTCATATCAACATTATCAATCATTTCTTGGAACAAGAATTCTTTTCAACGATCCCCTAATTTAATTGGTTGGCAAAAAGTTTGTTTACCGAAATCTTTAGGTGGATTAGAAATAGAAACGTCTGAAGCAGCTAACAAAGCTCTCCAAATGAAACTCTTATAGAAAGTTCTTATGGATAAGGAAAATATATGGGTCAAAGTGATAACTAAATAATATTTGAGAAATTGTTCACTTTTTTACCATAAGCCAAACTCAGTATCTTCTTGGCAATGGCGTAATCTTACGAGTCTTCGAAATCTCTTTAGAAAATGACTAAGATGCCAGGTAGGTAATGGTAGCAACATTAAGTTTTGGTCTGATAATTGGGTTTTTTCACACCCACTTACAAGCAGTATGGTTGATGATATAGTAACCGTGATCCTAATCTTTCGGTTAAAGATTTCAGAACTTCTGACAAACAATGGGATGTTTGTAAATTATCCAGCTTAGTGAATAACGATATTGTTAACCAGATTATTAACATTCCACTGTCACATAATGATATTCCAGATACCCTCATTTGGGGGTTGTTCGTAGATGGAAATTTCTCTACCAAAACAGCAACTTGGTAGGTTTGTTCGATCAAGCTCTTGACAAATGTGAATTTCAGTGGATTTGGAAATTGAATATTCCTCCAAAATTGAAATTTTTTCTTTAGAAAGCCTGTGTTGACAGCCCTTCTAACGAAAAGTAGACTTCTCAAGAGTCATATTGATGTCCCACCTCATTGTGTTCTGTGCAACAATCCTATTGAAAACAAAAATCATTTCTTTACCTGAACATTATTAGTTTCAACGAGTTTTTGTCAAAATATGATAATATTACAAGTCAAAGTTTTCTAACGAAACTTAATTATCTCAAAGATTTAATTCCAAAAGATTATTTCATTAAAATTATTTTTATTTGGTGGAATGCATGGTTTCATAGAATTGATATTATCTTTAATAATGTTAACTTAAGTATCAGCAAACTTATTACTTTATGTAATGATAGAACTAAGACCTGGATTGTGACTAGATTTAAGGATCTCAACAATCCCGAGATAGAAGAGTCAGCTAGAAACAACTCTTGTAAGGAAGAAATTTGGTGGGAAAAACCTAGAAATGGTTTCTTAAAGCTAAATTTTGACGGATCGAGAATAGAAGGTAATAAAGCTGCTTTAGGATATTCTATAAGAGATCACAATGGTAAAGTCGTTTTGTTGGGAGCAAAAAACTGTGGATCAAATAGTATCCTTGTTACGGAAGCTCTCGCTTTAAAAGAAGGTATTTTAGCAGCTAAATACTTAGGAATCTCAAAGTTAATTGTGGAGGGTGATAATTTATATGTTATTAACTCGATTCGAGGTACTTGGCAAATTCTTTGGGAAATTTCTAGTATTATCAAGGATGTGAAATTAGACCTTCATTTTTTCGATGAAATGATAATTAAACATTGCTTTCGTGAAGCCAACAAGGTTGCTGACTTCATGGCTTCTATTGGACACATGTCCAACTCTTTCGAGATGATTTGATAGCCGGTGGCTTCAACTTACCTCGTTCATTCGAAAAGATGAGATAGGTTGGTCCTACCCTAGAGGATCAACCAAGTTTTCTTACCTAATCAAAAAAAAAAAATCATTTCTTGACAATATGATATTTGTTCATAGTGACTTAAAGAACCCTTCAGCAAATGAATCCATGTTTACAAGATTTAAACACAACAAAGTGTAGCTCATGTCACACCTAAAATAGTTGGTCGGATGGATTGGATGGATGGTTTTCCACCAGTCGTCAACAATGCTATTTCGTTTGGTTTATCATTATTTAAAGTAAGCCCTTTCGGGTGTTTCCTCAAAAAAAATGGCCTAGTCAAAAAAGAAATATATTGACATTCTGCACACACACTCAGAACATCCTGCACAGCACAAAAACACAAATTCTCATTATAGACGGGAGATATCCGTCTACAGTTATAGACGGACCAAATATCCACCAACTTTAAGCATAAGACAAGCAACAAGTTGTATGGTGGGACCCAAAAATGTCACCACTTTAGGCATATTTGACTCGTTTTTCATTTTAAACAGATATATCCGTATATAGTGGGACTAATTGCCACAAAAAATAATGTAATGATGTGCAATATTGCATAGCTTTTTATAGCTCGTTAATCGTTAATACTTTTCTCTTTTCACTCTTTGAAATCACCATAAAACATTTGTTTAATTTTACAGCTTTACAAGCTCTTTCTTCCTTTTTCACTCCAACATCATCTTTCTTTTCTTCCAAATACATTTTTACTAAAATTTTATGTTATAATCAACATAAAATCTATAAAATATAATTAAAAGGCTAATGTGACATGGCAAATTAATTGTGACGTGACAATATTAGGAGATTGGGCCTATACTAGGCCCGGCTACCATTAAGGTTGGCCAATGGCCATATTAGGGTTAGGGTTAAGTTGGGAGGTATTATAAATACCTCACCATATCGTTGTAACAAAAACACAATTCAATCATACAATTCTCCCTTATGCAATTATCTCCCCTCAATAATCTTAACATGGTATCAGAGCCTCTTTTCTGAGGACTCTAAAAATTCCGCTGCCCCTGCCGGTGGGTCGTTTAACCTACTACACCCACCGTCGGGATCTTCTTCCGTATTTACAAATTTAATCAAAAAAATATACAATTATTGATCATTGCCGTTAGAGAGATCTTACGCCTAAAATTAAACCTGTGTTTGAGGGCTTAAACATCCGGATGATTGTTCTATTCTCTTGGGATGCATATGCCGTCATTATGGAAGGGCCATGTTCCAATTTTCTTTTATTTGCTTTTTGGCAATTTTTAATCAAAATAAAAATCCTTTCTTTTCGACATCTGATTTAATATCTTCGGTGCAATTCAAGGTGGTAACTAAATTGATTTATTTGGAGTTCGAAAAGCTTAACATTCTCTGAATCTTGAAATTAACGGATAATTTTCCGTTTTATTGATATTTGTCAGGTTCGATTAGGGTTCCTGCAAATTAACTCATACTTTCGACAAGTCCAAAAAAAAATTAACGTTCTTGTTTGAAGAAATTTTCAAGCGAGTCTTATACTCGTTTACCAACCTTGCGGAGATGGAGATCTTTAATGAAGATGAAGAATAGACGATTTCTTTTTATATTTTTTTTGTATTTCTCCAATCGTAAAGTTCGTACTACGTACTGCCTTTACGATTGCGGGAGAGTATTAGGAGATTGGGCCTATACTAGACCCGGCTACCATTAGGGTTGGCCAATGGCCATATTAGGGTTAGGCTTAAGTTGGGAGGTATTATAAATACCTCACCATATCGATATAACAAAAACACAATTCAATAATACAATTCTCCCTTATGCAATTATCTCCCCTAAATAATCTTAACAGGCAAATGTGACATGACAAATTAAATGTGACATGGCAAATTAAATTATGACGTGGCATGTGACATGGCAAATTAATGTGACATTATTATTATTATTATTATTATTATTATTATTATTATTATTATTATTATTATTATTATTATTATTATTATTATTATTCTTAAATTATATATGTTTATTAAATACTTCATATGACATTGTTGTTGTTGTTGTTGTTGTTGTTGTTGTTGTTGTTGTTGTTGTTGTTGTTGTTGTTGTTGTTGTTGTTGTTGTTGTTGTTGTTGTTGTTGTTGTTGTTGTTGTTGTTGTTGTTGTTGTTGTTGTTGTTGTTGTTGTTGTTGTTGTTGTTGTTGTTGTTGTTGTTGTTGTTGTTGTTGTTGTTGTTGTTGTTGTTGTTGTTGTTGTTGTTGTTGTTGTTGTTGTTGTTGTTGTTGTTGTTGTTGTTGTTGTTGTTGTTGTTGTTGTTGTTGTTGTTGTTGTTGTTGTTGTTGTTGTTGTTGTTGTTGTTGTTGTTGTTGTTGTTGTTGTTGTTGTTGTTGTTGTTGTTGTTGTTGTTGTTGTTGTTGTTGTTGTTGTTGTTGTTGTTGTTGTTGTTGTTGTTGTTGTTGTTGTTGTTGTTGTTGTTGTTGTTGTTGTGTTAGGATCAATATATTAAAAATAGGAAATATTACAAGTACAAGATCCTAGGTACCTATAAGGGAGCCAGTGAGGCCACCTAAGACAACATTAACAATCAAAATAAAAGAACCTACTACAACACTCTTTAGCCATGAGAGAATCTAAGAGAGACCAAAAACTTGATTTTGCGAATGAGAGTTAGTGGAGCAGCTTGAGCACCTGTGAATATGCGTTTATTTCGTTCCCTCCAGAGAAGATATATAGCACACATTAAGGCACACTTACGTTGTTTCTTCAGCAGACTCTGCCCACGATTATGGGCTTTAAACCAGTGGAAAATACGAGGAAGAAAAACACAAGGAGTAGCCCTGAGCCAAAGAGCAACAGCACGCCAAATAGTAGAAGAGAAAGGGCATTCAAAGAAGAGATGAGGATGTGATTCTAGGGAGCTTTCACAGAGGACACACCTGTTTACCATGAATAACCCTCTGCTGCACAAGTTATCCACAGTTGGTAGTCTCCACTGTGTAGCCAAAATCCCAATGAAGCTGTGCTTTGGGTAACAAAAGGAGTCCCAAATGACCCTACTCTGAGAGAAGTGCATCCCCTTGGCCCTAATCATCTCATAGAATCTGTTTTTGTAAGCAGGAGACAAGAGGAAATGATGAGCATTAGCAGGACTACCAAGGAACTGAACCAGGAGATCCCTACACTTAATGATGCTACCCCAAAACCAGGAGTAAGCAGCAGTGAGATGGAAACCCCATATATCCACATCCTTGAGAATGTATGCCTTCACCCACTTCACCCAAATAGTGTCAGTATGTGTGATAAGCTTATGAATCCAAGTAAGCATTTGAGACTTATTCCAGCTGAGGACCTCCTTGATATCCACTCGACCTTCATTCCTGGGAAGACAAAAGCTATCCCACCCCTTAAAAACGTGCCGATAATGACCAAGCTCAATACCCCAAAGGAAGTCTTTACAAAGCTTATTGATTTTCCTGACAACCCCTTTAGGGATGAGCACATTGGAACCCCAAAAGTTCTTCAAACCAAAGATGACTGAGTTAATAAGATGTATCCTTCCTGCATAACTCAGGGAATTAGAGGCCCAGTGGCCAATGAGAGCCCTAATCTTGTCCAGCAAAGGAGCAAACATAGGCTCAGTTAGGCGAGCATGGAAAAGTGGAATACCTAAGTACTTAAACGGGAAGCTACCCTCAACAAACCCAGTAGCAGTAAGAATAAGAGTTTTCAGAGAGGGGGAAACTCCACCAAAATAAAGACTAGTCTTCATAGGATTTGCCTTGAGTCCAGAAAAAGAAGCAAACTGGTCTAAGCAGGCCTGGACAGCTTGAACAGAAGGCAAGTCACCCCTAGTAAACACTAGTAAATCATCAGCAAAAACTAAGTGTGTGAGATGGATTTTCACACACTTAGGGTGATAAGAAAACCCAGGAGCAGTAGGCAAATTTCTCAGGAGACGGGAGAGAACTTCCATACAAATAGTGAATAAGTATGGTGAAAGGGGATCCCCCTGTCTGAGCCTCCCGTTTTCCAGGGAAAAAACCCTCATTATAGCCATTTATGTTGAGGGAAAAATAGGAAGTAGTAACACATGCCAAAATCCAATGGATAAATGTAGGGGGAAAGTTAAAGAGCCTTAAACAGTTAGCCAAGAAACTCCAGTTCACATAATCAAACGCTTTCTTAATGTCAACCTTCAAAATACATCTAGGAGAAAGGAGACTTCTATTGTACCTGAAAGCAAGTTCATGAGCCAACATAGAGTTATCAAATAGGTCCCTCCCCTCAATGAAAGCAGCCTGCTCAATTCCAATTATCTCACCAAGGACACCCTTCATTCTATTTGCCAAGATCTTACTCACAGTCTTATAATAAACTGTACAGCAGGAGATTGGCCTAAAATCAGCTACAGTCTTAGGTGAGTCAGACTTAGGAATCAAAGTAATCACAGTAGAGTTGGCAGCACGAGGCATAGAACCCTTGTCAAAGAAGGACAGTTGTAGATACCCAATATTTGCTGAGACTCCAACAAACACCCGATGATTATCGGACTACAACATGTTTTGGAATCGCGGCGTTTGATCGACAGTTTGTGTACAACTTTACGTCGGAAAACTTAAAACGATTTCGAAAATAAAATATTTCAAAAATACCTGGAGTGTTTAATGCACGACGACGGGGTCACAATGACACTAACTAGAGTCAAAACCGACACCGGACCAAAACCCGACTCAAAAATTCAAATCCTGATTCCAACAACGAGTCAAACCGAGTCAACCACCAAAAATAAAACTTTCCAAACCTTCTACCTTAAGTTTTCCCAGATTCATGTTGGTCAAGTACCAAACATGTGACTATAAAACCTAGGATAGAACAAATCATGATTGCGTTTGTTGTGAAAGTGACAACACAACTCGAAGAACCACGACGTGGCTCGCGCCTCTTTGAGCAGCCCAAGTGGCCACGTCGCTCAAAACTCACACAACCACTCATTCTCCTATAAATACCCCTCAAATGCCACCCATTTGAGATTTACGCGAGTTCCGCCCCCTCTTTTCTCCCTTAAAATTCTCGACTCGACTTCTTAAGTCACAACCCGACGCGTATTTACGACCTACCGATCGTAAACACGAGCCTTACACATTGTTTGGTACCGTCATCGTGCATTAAATCACTTGACCGACCATTTCGACCACTACACCATCACTAAAGCTTAAAACACTCTTTTTACTTACCAAAACGGTTTTAAACCGAGTTTTTTCCGATCAAACGAGTTATTACACTTACGTCGGTCACTCGCCATAACCAAACATGTAAGTATGAGGGTGTAAAAATCCTCTTTTATTATGTTTTCATTCGTTTCATGACTATAACATGCTAAAACATGCATAACATGAACCAAAACATGGAATAAACGAGCCAAAACGATTTTTGGTGCGAGGCGAAGCCCCTTAGGTCGCCAACTAGCTCGCGCCTAAATGGGGTATTCAGACCAGAAATGAACCGTGTTTGTTCTCGTCATTTCCCTTAATCCATTTTTCATATTTGTAATCGGTTTTCACCATTTCAAGTATTTTCGAACCATTGTTATTTTATTTCACATGTTTTAACCATAACATTTTTCACCCTTGGTTCCTCATACCATGACGGTTTAATCCGTGTTTCGGTGATAATATTTGGTTAATGACATTTAAAAGGTATTTTAAAGCCTTTTATTTCATTTCTTTACATTTTCAAACAAACATATTAGTCACCAACACAAAGTCATCCTTGGTTCTACATACCATGCCGGATTTTAACCCGCAGATGCGATGACGAGTATCGACTAATAACATTCAAATGGACTTAAAACAATTAGTCCATAATCATTTTCAAAACTATTCATGTCAAGTTTGTCAAATCGAACCCGACACCGAATATTATCAAAATAATGATGATTATTCGAGTCTAGTTCTTCAAATCAACAAATGCGGTCTAAACGACCCCTTCAAATCAAACCGGGTTCAAATACCCATTTTCAACACGTTTTATAACGTTTTCTAAAAGGTCAGAACACGGCACATAAACCGTGGGCTAACCCGCGCCTAAACAGGCTCTCCATTTCCCATTTTCAAAACCAGAGGGAAGCCCCTTGCACCGCCGGCTGGCTCGCGCCTCATATAGCCGTCTGGTAGAGGGCCTGTTCCCTTCCAGCATTAGTCTAGGACGATCCCGACTCCGGTTAGCCCGGATATAGGACGGATCAGATGACTATTTGATTATCCAAAACCATATTTGCAAAATGCCTTACTAAGACAAATGGATCATGTTATGCACCCTAAACCTAATACGGTAAATGGATGTTTAATTTCCGTCTTGCATGCAAATCAATCATTAATCCAACTCGACATCTTATACTTGATACTTGGATTAAATCAACCGACTTAGAAAGCTCTCACATGTTAGGTTTAAATTATTGGATGCGTATTCATGCATTTAAACCGTTTTATCAACTTTTGCATTCAACCAACCAAGATCGATCAGTAGAGGCTGCTAACGCGGACGGGATTGGGTGTCTGATTAAAGGGCTTCCCAATACGTACCTTCACCTCTTACTCAGAAACTTTGGATAGTGGACGGCCTTATCCAGGGCATACGAGAGTCATTCTAGAGATAGGATGCTAAAGAGGAACGATTTCCTTATCTTTAGTACCTATGTCAAACGCTGCTTTGTGCTTCGATTTGACCGAGGTATAAAGTGGAATTCGAACGGGTTCCAGGCATCCCAAAAAGGCTTGGTGGCGAATCCGAACATCTCTAATCGTTTCGAGACCCTAACCGAGACGAAACCGACCGATCTAAAACGATCCGGTCGAAAGCATCTTTACGCCGCCGAGCGTGGCTTTCAAAAAGACCGCTGCCATTGTCCAAAGATCGAGGTGGGCATACGCAGGTGGCCCGTGACCGCAAATCGGCTTGTGGCCCAAATCCACAAACCGAGACGTGGCCCACGTCCACAGATTGGCGACTCCGCTGGGGATAACTAGGACACTTACGTCTTTGTGATCCCTAGATGGTGAGACTCGAACGAGGTCTTGGTTGGAATGCATTAATTGATATTACGGTCATGGTCAGGTTCCTTGTCCGGGCCCACAACCTAACCCTTTTCGACCAATTGGCTCGTTTCGTCGGCGTGAGTTTTTTCATCCCCGCGTTTCGAATCCCGATTGAGTCAAGCATACCATTGACGTTGCACATTTCTGTTTCGTCAAATAGCTTTCATCACTTTCGAGCACGAGGCTATGGCACCCTCCTTACACATTTTGTTTGGATTGGTATCCCTCTCGCAAATCGGGGTTTGATTGCTTGGTGTGTAACCCACCCTTTTAAGCCAAAACCCGTGTCAGCATAATGCATAATATAATGAATTGCGAGTGCTTATGTGCTACTTGATCATAAGTCCTTCCGTGTCATTTTCAAACTTTCAAAATCACCCTTTTTGCGCCGTTATAATGGCCATTTCAAACCTCGGTCTTTCGCCGACCGTTGCACGCCTTTCTAGGCCGTCATAATGATGATTTTCAAACTCGGTTTTGTATAACCATTTCAACACGCCTTTCTAGGCCGTCGTAATGACGATTTTCAAACTCGGTTTTGTATAACCATTTCAACGCGCCTTTCTAGGCCGTCATAATGACGATTTTTAAACCCGGTTTTGTATAACAATTTCAAATCACCTTTTTACGACGTTATAATCGCCGCGTCTAGACACGGATTTTAACCCGTTTCGCGTCGACAATGGCTCTTTCAAAACCCGAGAAAAGCACACACCCTTTTCTCGAGACACTTTCGGGATCCCGAGGACCATACACCGTCCCCGAGACCTCTTCAAACATTTCAAACTCGATTTTCAAAACATACAATTTTGAATTTCAAAAACCGTCTTGGGAAACGATGCACTGTTTTCCGGGCCGACTCAAACTCAAACCGTCTTTTGCAAATAAACTTAAGACAACCCTTTCAACTGATCTACTTGCGGAGATCCCTATTCTTCGGAAGCCGCCCATTAAAGCGACAAACGAATCTTTTTGAAAATTTCTATTTTCGAAAACTTCAGTCCACCATTCCAATTTCGCCTCGTGTCTATCGAGTCAAAGCAAACGTACTTATGGGTCTTTACTTATGAGTCGTCTCACCACGAGACCCGTCCAACGGTGTCACGCCGTCATATTGGACTCGTGTCAAAGGTTCGGTCAAACACCGTCACGTCATAAATCGAGTCAGCACCGAGGGACCACACACGTCACCCCGTCTTGTTGGGTCTGATCTTTGTCTCGTCCTTTGTGTTGTCTGCGTTAAGTCTTGGAACCGTGTCGGATTGAGTTGTAATGTGAGCCGTTTTTCTTGCCTCAGAGCCATGGCCCCATCCTCAGCTTCGTCCAACAACAACAACGATAACAACAGAGATGTCACAACTGATCAGCTAGCCAGCCTGCTTACCGCTCTTAAGGTCACCCTGGATCGCGTCGAGACCCGTATCGACGCCCTAGAGAACAAAGAAACTGGAGAACATAATACCCCACCTCTCGATCGAATCGAGAAGAGGTGAAGCTCTTGGAAGAACGACTCCTAGCCGGGGTAACAATATCCATCTTGAGAACAACCGAAGGTTCGAACCCGTTGGGGACCAGTTACCTGACAACTTCACCCTGACTGATGTGCCTAAGTTCATGGGAGTGGAGGACCCACTCAACCATATCCGTGCTTTCAAAGACTACATGGCCATTAAGGGGGTCAAGCAGGAGCTTTTTACCCGGATCTTCCCATCCTCTTTGGAGTCGATTCCTCGCCAATGGTACTACTCCCTGGATCCGAAAAACCTTACTACTTGGGATGAGATCGCGGTCGAGTTTGCCAAACAGTATGCCGACAATGTCGAGATCCAGGCCAACACCCGTACTCTCGAAGTGTTAACCCAAAACGACAAGAAGGGGTTCACTGAGTTCCTAACCCGTTGGAGGAGGGTGAGTACTCAATTGGTCAGTAAGTCGAGCGAATCAACTCTGGTGGAAAAGTTTGTCAACAATCTCCGCCCGGTTTATGCCAACCTACTGAGGTATCAGAATATCAAAACTTTTCAAGATCTGCAGATTCTGGGGACGCGTATTGAGGACGACCTCCGAAAGGGTGTCTTAGCCAAGACCACTGGCAGAGGTTACCAGGGATCCACCTCAACCGGATCTCGCCCTTACGGTCAGACAAACAAGATTGATGAGGTTAACCTCGTCGAACCATCCGCTAAGAAAACTGAGCGCCCCCAGAGAGTGTTCACCAACATAGGGTCGACTTATACAAGTGCCCTGAAAAGGCTCATGGACCAAGGGAAGTTACAACCGATCGAACCCGCCCCGGATCCGACCGACGCCAAGAAGTCCCGATTCTGGAACCCCAATGCCTACTGTCAGTATCATCGAGGGAAATGGCATGATACCGAAAATTGCTTCAAACTCAAGCACCTCATTCAAGACATGATTAAGAAGGGAGATTTGCCTTCACCTCCACCAACTAAGCCGAATAACAAGACGAATCCTTTGGGAATTCACGCCATTTATGATGATGAGCCGAACCTAGACTCCTCTCACCTCATCCTACCAATTGACGACGAGGTGAATGCTTTGGAAGAAGATCCTTCAGACGGAGTGTGTGTTTAGTGCTGCCACTATGCTCACTATGTTTTAACAAGTTGAAGAGGCCATAGCCAGCCTCTCTGAAAGAATCACCCGACTCGACGACGCCTACCGTCGACTCATCTTCAATCCCCCAACACCGCGCCCAAGGGAGAATTCCCCAAGCATTCAAAACTACCCACCCCAGGATGGATTGCTCCCGGTACCATTCTGGCATAGACCTCACGAAAATCACCCTCAAAATAACTACCCCCATAAAAATCGCCCTCACAAAAAAATTCCCCACAAGAACTACCCACCCAGGAATACCCCTCCAAGGTATCCTCGAGACTCCGAAATTAACGGCATATGGAGAGATGATGTTGAGGATGTCTATATCCTCCCGGGGAAGGAGAAGCGGACGAAAGGAATCGGACATCTCACCCGGTCCGGACGTCCCTATCAGAATCCGAACAATCCAACGGTCGTTCCAGCAACGAATGACCAAATCGTCCCAGAGGTGGATGCTCAACCAAAGGCCCCCGAGAACTCAATCTCGAAAAACTTGACTCCGGAAAGCAAAAGCCGAAATCTCAATTTGGCAACCGATCGCAACGTCTTTCGAGCATCGATGGAGGCCTTCTTTGCAGCCTTGGGAAAATTAACCGTGCCCTCCACCTCTTCCCCAGAAGAAATAGTGGCGCACATGACGAGGGACGCCCCTGATCTGAATAACCCGGTCGTCTTCTCCGAGAGAGGACCTCCCTCCGTTCGGAGCTAATCATAACCTGGCCCTGTATATCACCGTACAATGCCTCCAGAAAAATATACCCATGGTCCTCGTGGATGACGGTTCCGCCGTGAATGTCATTCCTCTCAAAACTGCCCACAGGCTGGGTATCAAGGAATCTGATTTGATCCCAACGAATCAAGGAGTGCGCGCCTACGACGACACTCGTCGCAACATCGTTGGGCTAGTCACTTTGACCGTCGCAACCGGACCACTAGAAAGACAAACCAGTTTCCAAGTGGTCGACATCGACGCGTCCTTCAACATGTTCCTGGGGCGTCCCTGGATTCACGCCGTCAAGGCGGTCACTTCAACTCTCCACCAGAAGATCAGGGTCCCCTTCAACGGGAAAACGATCACGATTCCCGCTTCCCCAATCAAAGCAGTTATGAGAAAGGGGATAGCCTCCCAAGCCATTGAGGAGGACAACAACGAAATGTGGGGTTTCCAAGCCGTGAACGCCATAACTAATGAATTGACCCCCTCTGATTGTGACCCGTTCACCAACCTAACGGTCAACCGTATCATGATGCGTCAGGGTTACTTCCCGGGTTTGCCGCTCAATCCACTAAAGGACTCGTTGCCTCCCTTGAAGCAGGTTAAGGTCCCCAACATTCCCTTTGGACTGGGATACGAACCTACTGACGAAGATATCCGGGAGATGAACCTCCTAGTCCGAAAACGCAAGAAACACGGGGTAATCCTCCGTCCCTACCGCCTGACTCTCAACGGATACTTTGTCCCCGAGGGAGAGTCTGAGCTCTACCATGGCTTTCCGGAGCCAATCTATGACTCTCTGGCCAGGGCTAGGTACCCGGGAGTGGAAGTCTTCCAGGACTGCTACTTTATCCCCGACAACATCGAAGCTGCATCAACTGAGTCCAAGCCGTCACCATGCCTTGACGGACAAGCTGTCACACTCCTATTTGGGAATATAACGTCAAACACCTCGACTATGAGGACATCATCAACATCGCCCTGAAAGACAATCAATTTGATCCAACCGCCTTGATCTCCGATACTGACCCGGAGAAAGCCACCCAAGGCTGGAGGAAAAGCATCAAGTGGACCGATCACCAGGGCCGCATTCTCAAGAAAACAACTAGAGAAGGCCCTATCTTCAAGAAGGGAAGTGAAGAAGGATCCGAGTCTGAGTCTGAGTCAGAGTCAGAGTCTGTCGTAGCTCCTAACGCTCCTGATGTCCCAGTCAAGGTCCCATTCCCACTATTTTATCACAAAGTCGTGGCTGATTCAGAGGCTGAGTCTACTTGGGTCACCCCCACTCCCATGAAAGGTGACAACCTAGAGCCTGTTCCAAGGGCCACTTCCTCTGTTGTGTCGCCTCTGACTGACCACGAGATGTCTGTCCTTTCCGAGCTTTTCGCTCGTGTCAACTTAATGAACGCTAAGTTTGCTTATGACTCATCTCAATTTAACTGCAATGCAATTCTGAATGACTATGAGGAATTTGACTTGAGTGACTACCCACCTCACTTAGCCAAGTAATTTGACAAACGGGAAACCAGAACTCCCATCATTGAGGAAACCGAGCCTATTAACGTAGGAACCGACAACACACCTCAAGAACTTAGGATAGGGACAACCCTAGACCCCTCGGAAAGACAACAGTTCATTGACCTCCTCCACGAATACAAGGACGTGTTCGCCTGGTCTTACGAGAGACATGCCAGGATTGACAGAGAAATTGCGAGCAGGATACCCATTAAACCGGGGCTAAACTCGTGAAATGAAGCTACGCCGGATGCGTCCTGAGTGGGCCCTAAAAATCAAGGAAGAAGTGGACAAACAGTTCAAGGCTGGGTTCATCAAAGTGTCTGAATACTCTGATTGGGTGGCCAACATTGTGCCCGTACCAAAGAAAGACGGAAGAATTCGGGTTTGCGTCGACTTCAGGGATCTGAACAAGGCGAGTACAAAGGACGACTTCCCCTTGCCACATGTTGACATTCTGGTAGACAATACCGCCGAACATGCCCTCCTATCCTTCATGGACGGGTATGTTGGGTACAACCAGATTAAAATGGCTGAAGAAGACATGCACAAGACCGCGTTCACTACACAGTGGGGTACATATTGCTACACGGTCATGCCTTTCGGCCTCATCAACGCCGGAGCAACCTATCAAAGAACCGCTACCACTCTCCTACATGATATGATGCACAAGGAGGTAGAGGTGTATGTCGATGACTTGATTGTCAAATCAAAAGAATGGGACGGCCACATCAGTGCCCTCCGGAAATTCTTCGCTCGTCTGCGGAAATATAACATGAGACTAAATCCTCAGAAGTGTGCATTCGGGGTCACCTCCGGAAAACTCTTGGGACATGTCGTCAGTAAGAGAGGCATTGAGATTGATCCAACCAAAATCAAAGCCCTTCAACAAATGCCTCGGCCTAGGAACGAGATGGAGATTCGGGGATTTCTCGGTCAGGTCCAATACATCAGCCGGTTCATTGCCAAGCTCACTATGATTTGTGAACCAATATTCAAGAAGCTTCGAGCCTCCGATCACACCGATTGGGACGACGACTGTCAGAAAGCCTTCGACAGGATAAAGGAAATCCTATCCAAACCTCCTGTCCTCATGCCACCTCAACCGGGGATTCCTCTATCCCTATACCTGAATGTTACCAACACAACCATGGGAGCAATGTTAGCACAAACAGTTGACAGCGAAGAGCGAGCCATCTATTACATCAGCAAAAATTTCATTGAGTACGAGACGAGGTATACCCAACTGGAAAATACATGCCTTGCCCTAGTATGGTGAACAAAGAAGCTGCGACATTACATGCTCAGCTACACGGTCCACATCTACTCCAAGATGGACCCGGTTAAATACATCTTCGAAAAACCCGTACTAAACGGAAGGCTGTCTAGGTGGACACTGATGCTGTCCGAATTTGATCTCAAGTTCGTACCCCTCAAGGTTATCAAGGGAAGAGCAGTCGCTGATTTCCTGGCAGAAAATCCCGTCAACGAGGATCCAACGACCGACACATGGTCACTTCCTGACGAGGACATCCTTTGCGCCGACTTCGACGCATGGGACCTATACTTTGATGGCGCATCTAATCTGAGAGGCTTCGGGGTAGGAATCCTTCTAATATCACCAGAGGGAGAACATATTCCGATCTCGGTCAAGCTAGACTTCGCCGTCACCATTAACGCCGCTGAATATGAAGCATGCCTCATCGGCCTACAAGCAGCCATCACACTTGGCATCAAGAGATTGAGGGTCCACGACGATTCCTCGCTCACCATCAATCAGGTGTCCGGATCATGGAAAATCCGATCTGACAGCTTAGCTCCCTACCGAGCAAAGATCAATCAAGAGGCCGAGTTCTTCGACCAAGTCGACTACTTCCACTTGCCACGAGAGGAAAATCAATTTGCTGATGCCCTGGCAAAACTTGCCGCGCTCGTCAACATACCTGACGACATGACATCAATGCCCCTATGTGTCGAAAGAAGGAGCGAGCCAGCTCACATTTGTGCCATTATCGACGACGAGGAAAGCCATGATGAACCTTGATACCAAGCCATCCTCAATTACAAAACCAAAAACGAATTCCCTCCCAACTCTGATCAAAGAGGACAAAGAGCCATCCGTTTACTTGCATCACAATTCGTGATAAACCAAAATCAACTCTACAAAAGAACACCCCAAGGAATTCTCCTCCTTTGCATTGACCATCACAAAGCCAAGAAAGTCATGGGAGAGGTTCACGACGGAGAATGTGGCCCTCACATGAGTGCAATGATGCTTACACGGAAAATCATGCGACTAGGTTACTACTGGACCACCATGGAAGCCGATTGCCGTAACTACGTCAAACATTGCCACAATTGCCAAATCTTCGCCAACATACAACACATACCACCATCCCTTTTATACACCATGACGTCACCCTGGCCTTTCTCAACCTGGGGTATTGACATCATCGGGAAAGTCAACTCGGTAGGCACCAAGGGGCATTGCTTCGTCCTCGTCGCCATCGACTACTTTACCAAATGGGTAGAAGCATAGTCATATGCAGTCTTGACCGCCAAACAAGTGGCCAAGTTCATTCAAAATAACATCATCTGCCGATATGGGGTACCCCATGAAATCATCAGCGATCAAGGCTCTCATTTCCGGGCGGAAACTCAAGCTTTGCTGGACAAATACAAGATCAAACGACATCGATCATACCCCTACCGTCCCCAAACCAACGGAGCGGTGGAGGCAGCGAACAAAACTCTTGTCGCCATTATCAAGAAAATGCAAGACAACTACCGCGATTGGCCGAGCAAACTCCCATTCGCACTCTGGGGATGCCGAACCTCCATTCGAACACCGACAGGCGCCACACCCTTCTACCTAGCATACGATATGGAGGCGGTTCAACCGGTAGAATTAGAGGTCCCATCTCTACGCATCCTACTGGAGAGTCAAGTCCCTGAGGCGGAATGGACCCGTCGAAGGTACGAGCAACTCACTCTTCTAGACGAACGGCGACTCAACGCCTTGCATAACGTCCAACTATACCAACGACGTATACAACGGGCATTCAACAAGAAGGTTAAACCCAGAAACATTCAGGAGGGCGACTTGGTCCTCAAGTCAGTTCGAGCACCATTACCCGTCGATCCGAGGGAAAAATTCAAACCCAACTGGGCCGGGCTATACCTGGTCAAGAAAATACTTTCGGGGGGCGCAGTGAGACTGAGTGACCTAGATGGAGAGGACTTTACATACCCGACCAACCTAGACCAACTCAAGAAATACTACCCTTGAGCCCTAGCAACCAACGACCTAGCCTAGTTTTACAACTAGCAACGACCTCAACCCTTTTCAAGTCAAGTTCCTCAACGTGTTCTGATTTGAAATTGCATGTTTTATCGAGTCTAAGCTGCGGCACCCTGCACGTTTCGAATGTCCTTTGATCTGTCAAAGGCAACGTCCATTTGCACTAAAACAATCCCCTGAACTACGAGCATGGTTTGATTTCACCTCTTTAGGTGGATACGTAGGCAGTCCCTCTTATGCCTGAGGGATACAACCACAAAACCCAATTCAAATTCACAAAACATTTCGAACTACGATCATGGTTTGATTTCACCTCTCCAGGTGAATACGTAGGCAGTCCTTTCTTACACAAGAAGGATACAACCATTCCCACAATCAATAAACAACAATCCCCACACAAAAATCCCAAATACAAAAAAAAACATCCCAAAAAGAACAGGAGAAAGGGAAAACCATTCCCTTTCCCACCAACATACGAAAAATGAGCCTTTCTCCCTTTCCACAAAATACCACTTTTCCAAGTGCAAATGTTTAGGGCGATTCAAGTCGAATTGCCTTTACAAAATGGATGGAAGAAACAAGCGTTCACAATTTTCGACACGAGCAATCCTCTTATTTAATTAATAATGGGAGGGATTACAATTTCAACAAATAGGGCTCGACAAGTCTACAACTTGCCGAAGCTAAGGTGTTAACTAAAACACCTCACATAATGAAACTAGCACAAAACACATAATAACTAGCTAGTACAACATAATAAAAACTCACAACAACAATACAACATAATAATAAAGTGGGTAATGGAGGTCTTCACTCTTCCATTCTAGCCTTGTCTTCTCCTTCGGGGTACATCTTCCCCTTGTTCTTCTTGTTGGCCCGCCTAGCATGGACTTCTTCCTCGGAACGGATCCTAAACGGATCAAAGATGGCGACGGCCTCCGGTCTAGCACAAGACCCCATATTCGACCCAAGACGGGCCAATGCACGGCCCACCATATTCTTGGGGCCGGAACTCCTCCTCTTCGGTGGTCTCATCACATCGGTAGTAGCTCCATCAACATACTCCTCAAAGAAGGCACGGTTGGCCTTGCCAACCTCTCGATACTTCAAGTCGACAACCTCGTCCTTACGGAATTTGGATCTCTCTTCCAAGGACGGAGCTCGTGACCATTTGACATAAGCGGGAGTCACCCATGTCGTGGCAACGGGGTTTGGTACCTCCCAAAGTGGCCGAGTGGCCCACCATCTTTCAAAGAACTCCACAAGCTCGAAGTTCCGGAAAACATTCTCTTGGACAAGAGTATCTTGAGCGGGCACCTTTTATTGACGCCTCATTTGCCTCATGAGCCTTTCGGGATAAATGAAGGAAACAACCTTCAAGCCCAC
Organism: Silene latifolia; assembly: GCF_048544455.1. Taxonomy (NCBI): domain Eukaryota; kingdom Viridiplantae; phylum Streptophyta; class Magnoliopsida; order Caryophyllales; family Caryophyllaceae; genus Silene; species Silene latifolia. The sequence goes on from NC_133534.1 coordinate 46,712,896, forward strand.
CACCATCAAAGAACGAGGATTAGCACCCGAAGTGGGCAACCCCGTGAAGGACCTCAAGTGCCACCACGGCACCACCCAACGGATATGAGGACCACCCTCCTCCGCCAATCTTGCGGCCCAATAGGCCTCGGTGGAAGCAAAACTATCCGGGTACAACTTCTTCCTCATAGTAAGGTGACGGAAGGAGTAAGAAGAAGGATGAACCGGAGGCTCTACATACCTTAGCCTCTCCAATAGCCACACTTGGAGGATCCTTAGGGATCCAAAAGAGGGAGCTTCTCCACAAGAGCCTTCCTTGTCCAAAGCTTGGATAATCTCTCCAAGCACCAACCATGATAGATCTCTACCATGCTCCATTTGCTCAATCACATGGATAAGGGCCATGCTACCATGACATCTTGGTCCCTCCTTCTTCAAGACATCAACAAAGAGGTACACATGGACGAGGCAAAATGCAAGAGCCCTTCTCCTAGCCACTTCCGAGACATTAGCATTTAATCGGTTTGAAAAGATGTTGATAAGAGCCAACATGTCCACACCATGTGGAGCAAGAAGAAAGTTGATTTGGCTTGTTGACAAGCCCAACATGAAACAGAATTTCTCCTTGTAGCACAACCGAGTCGGAGGAAGCACCGGAACACAACCCGGCCACCCACCAATGGCTCCAACTTCTTCGGCAAGAGGACAAATCTCACCTTTCGGGAAAACGAAAACATGATGTTTCGAATCCCAAAACCGAGAACATGCTTCAAGAAACGAAGGTTGCACCTTGACTTGACGGAGCACCAACAATTGACCAACTCCCATGCAAACGAGTTGATACTTTTCGGGAGGCGATAAATCCCGACACCATTGTCGCAATGCGTTCTCAAAAGCATCCATGAAATATTTTTGTGGAAGAAGAAGAGGTTTTGTAGAGATGATTTTGTGTTTCGGATAATGAAACAATGAAGCACAAACGTCCCTATTTATACAAAATGACCAGCGCATTTTTCAGAAAAAGGGGAGAGCCGACTTCCATCGCCAGGCTGCTCGCGCCTCTTCGAGGCTTCTCCAGGATTCCCGCTGTTGACTTGTCTCTTTCAACATGTGTTTTCTCCTGACACCTCAAACCTCCCGCCAGGAAGCTCGCGCCTCTTCGGGATGATCCAGGACATTTTGTGTTTCCTCACACTCATATTTCCTTACTTTCGCGTTTTACGAAATCCGACACGGTTTCCATGACGCAGCTTTAAACATACGATTTTTCTTTCTTTTTTTAAGGGGGGAAGGGCTAGTCGCCCCGATCCGCGATGGATCGTTTCCACGTCAGTCGAAATTCCGAAAATTTTTCGCTTTTTCGCAATTTGCCGGCAAAAATCAAAATCGAGAATTGATAACACGACATCAATTTTCCTCAAAAATTTAAGCACTCACAAATTCGAGTCTTGACCTCAAAAATCAAATATACTCGCAAAAATCCTTTTCTAAAATTCTTTCCTGACGGTTTGAGTTTGAATTTGTCGAGTCATTTTCAATAATTTCGATGCAATTTAATTCACAACACGAGTTAATTCCTCAAATTTTCAAATCATTTCCTTTTGAATTCCAAACACGACGACTTGTCACGGAATTTTCAAAAGTCATTTCAAAATTTCAATTTTAACTTCAAGTCATCTTGGTTAATTTTGATTTTCAAACAAATGCTTTACATGTTTTCAATCAAAATGCTTCTACGTATTTGCGTTTATGTATATGTACTATCTGTTGCCTGTTTTCTACACTAACGATGCAGGAACTGGTGCAAAGCAAAAGCAGAATCAACAGCCGACATCGCTCCTCCGAAACACAACACAAAAAAGCCAAAAATCACAAAATAAACCACAATCCAAAAAACACATATATACAAACCGCCTTACGCAAAATACATCGTCTATCATACAGACACTGGCCTAAAACAAACGTCTATCATACAGACACTAGCCTAAAACAAACGTCTATCATACATACACTGGCCTAAAACAAACGTCTATCATAAAGACACTAGTCTAAAACAAACGTCTATCATACAGACACTGGCCTAAGACAACGAATTGGGGGCTATCCGCCACCTACCGAACTAAGCACTCTCTATCCTCTCAAACGGAAAAGAAAGAGAGCAACATAGGGAACAAAGGAGCAACAACGGAAGCAGAGGTGATTACCATTATGGTAATACCCCGTTCCTGCTCCACGACAAAAAAGAAGACAGTGCCTTGCAGACTTCGGATGATGAGGAGGCCAAGAACCATGATGCGACGCACCATCCCGGTGCTGAACCCCACTCATCAGCCACCCTGTCCATGAACCACAATGAAAAGGACAAGCCGGCCATATCAGCCGCCTGTCTTCCTCTACGGAAGCATCCTCCACCACCGCCTCGAATACGGCAGCCTCCTCGGCCGCTACAGCCCCTCCAGGATCGACTTCCTCCTCCAAAGCCTCAACGACGGACCCCATAGGTCCCAAACGACACCCTGCAATAAAAAAACGAACAAAAAATGCCAGCCGAGATTTCGGCATTACGACGGCATGAAATGGATAAATCCAAAAAAAAAAAACAAAAACAAATAGTGAAATTCAAATTCACTATTTTCGAAGGCTTTAAATGACGGCACATAAACCGTCACTCCAATCAAACAGTGAAAATTTAAATTCGCTATTTTCAAAAAATTTCAAGCAAACGGCGATCAAAACCGCCAATTTCAAAAAATAATAGTGAAATCAAATTCACTATTTTCCTTCAAAAAAAATAATAGCGAAAATTCAAAAACCGCTATTTCTCCAAATTTTCAGCGACGACAATTAAAACTGTCATTTTCAAGATAATAGTTGGGAATTGAATCCCACTATTTCCATCAAATGTCAACGGCGGCACATAAACCGTCACTTAAATTAATAGTGAAGATTCCAAATTCACTATTTCCATCAAATATCAACGGCGGCACATAAACCGTCACTTCAATTAATGGTGAAGATTCCAAATTCACTATTTCTTACAAACGTCAACGGCGGCATATAAACCGTCACTTCAAAACGCAATAGCAAACTCAAAATTGCTATTTTCCTTCAAAATTAAAACAAACGGCGATCAAAACCCCCACTTCAAGTTCAAAGAGGAACGACGAATGGTGAAGATGCCAAATCCACTATTCTTTCAAATACCAGCAGGGGGCTTCCTCACGGAACCCGCTCATTCCAAAAACAGTGATAGTGAAAATCCAAATTCACTATTTCCACAGCGGCATCACGAGTTCGCTACTTTCAAGGCAAGCCCATTTGACGCGGCTATTTCCGTGGTCCATTAACCGACCGTGCCGTGGCTGGCGAGCCTTTGTCCGCAACCCTTCAAGGACAGATCCCGAAGATGCCTCGGGTACATTTCCTTACCTTTCAAGGACAGATCCCGAAAATGCCTCGGGTACATTTCCTTACCTTTCATGGACAGATCCCGAAGATGCCTCGGGTACATTTCCTTACCATTGGCTGGCGAGCCTTTGTCCGCAACCTTCCAAGGACACATCCCGAAGATGCCACGGGTACATTTCCTTACCATTGGCTGGCGAGCCTTTGTCCGCAACCTCCCAAGGACACATCCCGAAGATGCCTCGGGTACATTTCCTTATCACAGCGGGCGAGCCTTTGTCCGCAAACGCGCAAGGACATATCCGAAGATGCCTCAAGTATGACTCCTTCTTATGGCTGGCGAGCCTTTGTACGTAGTCTAACAGACTTTAAATGACCCGCACGGACAGTCGACATACTCTAAAATGTTCCCGACGACAGGTCCTTGACTCGTACCCTCGAGTCGCCTTGGCGTCGCCCTTCCCGACGGCAGGTCCTTGGCCCAAATCCTTTCGAGCCACCTTGACGTCGCTTGGGTCTCCAGATTGTAATCTTCGATTGACCTGGGGGCTCTACTTTGACTTTCGCCCTGTCCAAGCCTCAGTCAAAGTGGGGGCTCTGTAGCTACCCAGTATCTGCTGAGACTCCAACAAACACCCGATGATTATCGGACTACAACATGTTTTGGAATCGTGGCATTTGATAGACAGTTTGTGTACAACTTTACGTCGGAAAACTTAAAACGATTTCGAAAATAAAACATTTCAAAACATTTCAAAAATACCTGGAGTGTTTTAATGCACGACGACGGGGTCGCAATGACACTAACTAGAGTCAAAACCGACACCGCACCAAAAACCGATTCAAAAATTCAAATCCCGACTCCAACAACGAGTCAAACCGAGGCAACCACCAAAAACAAAACTTTCCAAACCTTCTACCTTAAGTTTTCCCGGATTCATGTTGGTCAAGTACCAAATATGTGACTACAAAACCTAGGATAGAACAAATCATGATTGCGTTTGTTGTGAAAGTGACAACACAACTCGAAGAACCGCGACGTGGCTCGCGCCTCTTTGAGCAGCCCAAGTGGCCACGTCGCTCAAAACTCACACAACCACTCATTCTCCTATAAATACCCCTCAAATGCCACCCATTTGAGATTTACGCGAGTGTTCGTCCCCTCTTTTCTCCCTTAAAATTCTCGACTCGACTTCTTAAGTCACAACCCGACGCGTATTTACGACCTACCGATCGTAAACACGAGCCTTACACATTGTTTGGTACCGTCATCGTGCATTAAATCACTTGACCGACCATTTCGACCACTACACCATCACTAAAGCTTAAAACACTCTTTTTACTTACCAAAACGGTTTTAAACCGAGTTTTTTCCGATCAAACGAGTTATTACACTTACGTCGGTCACTCGCCATAACCAAACATGTAAGTATGAGGGTGTAAAAATCCTCTTTTATTATGTTTTCATTCGTTTCATGACTATAACATGCTAAAACATGCATAACATGAACCAAAACATGGAATAAACGAGCCAAGACTGATTTTTGGTCTGAGGCAGAAGCCCCTTAGGTCGCCAACTAGCTCGCGCCTAAATGGGGTATTCAGACCAGAAATGAACCGTGTTTGTTCTCGTCATTTCCCTTAATCCATTTTTCATATTTGTAATCGGTTTTCACCATTTCAAGTATTTTCGAACCATTGTTATTTTATTTCACATGTTTTAACCATAACATTTTTCAGCCTTGGTTCCTCATACCATGACGGTTTAATCCGTGTTTCGGTGATAATATTTGGTTAATGACATTTAAAAGGTATTTTAAAGCCTTTTATTTTATTTCTTTACATTTCCAAACAAACATATTAGTCACCAACACAAAGTCATCCTTGGTTCTACATACCATGCCGGATTTTAACCCGGGTACGATGACGAGTATCGACTAATAACATTCAAATGGACTTAAAACAATTAGTCCATAATCATTTTCAAAACTATTCATGTCAAGTTTGTCAAATCGAACCCGACACCGAATATTATCAAAATAATGATGATTATTCGAGTCTAGTTCTTCAAATCAACAAATGCGGTCTAAACGACCCCTTCAAATCAAACCGGGTTCAAATACCCATTTTCAACACGTTTTATAACGTTTTCTAAAAGGTCAGAACACGGCACATAAACCGTGGGCTAACCCGCGCCTAAACAGGCTCTCCATTTCCCATTTTCAAAACCAGAGGGAGGCCCCTTACACCGCCGGCTGGCTCGCGCCTCATATAGCCGTCAGTGCACAGGGCCTGTTCCTTCCAAAGATTAGTCTAGGACGATCCCGACTCCGGTTAGCCCGGATATAGGACGGATCAGATGACTATTTGATTATCCAAAACCATATTTGCAAAATGCCTTACTAAGACAAATGGGTCATGTTATGCACCCTAAACCTAATACGGTAAATGGATGTTTAATTTCCGTCTTGCATGCAAATCAATCATTAATCCAACTCGGCATCTTATACTTGATACTTGGATTAAATCAACCGACTTAGAAAGCTCTCACATGTTAGGTTTAAATTATTGGATGCGCATTCATGCATTTAAACCGTTTTATCAACTTTTGCATTCAACCAACCAAGATCGATCAGTAGAGGCCGCTAACGCGGGCGGGATTGGGTGTCTGATTAAAGGGCTTCCCAATACGTACCTTCACCTCTTACTCAGAAACTTTGGATAGTGGACGACCTTATCTAGGGCGTACGAGAGTCATTCTAGAGATAGGATGCTAAAGAGGGACGATTTCCTTATCTTTAGTACCTATGTCAAACGCTGCTTTGTGCTTCGATTTGACCGAGGTATAAAGTGGAATTCGAACGGGTTCCAGGCATCCCACAAATGCTTGGTGGCGACTCCGAACATCTCTAATCGTTTCGAGACCCTAACCGAGATGAAACCGACCGATCTAAAACGATCCGGTCGAAAGCATCTTTACGCCGCCGAGCGTGGTTTTCAAAAAGACTGCTGCCATTGTCCACAGATCGAGGTGGGCATACGCAGGTGGCCCGTGACCGCAGATCGGCTTGTGGCCCAAATCCACAGTCCGAGACGTGGCCCATGTCCACAACAGTACAGCCTCAGTAAAGTCAGGCCCAATAATCCCCCAAGAATCTCTAAAGAACCAGAGGAGTAACCATCAACTCCAGGACTTTTGTCCTTGTGTATAGAAAATGGGGCCTCTTTTATCTCCCGGTGAGTAATTGGAGCAAGCAGAGATTCAGAGGAACCAAGGGTCTTCTGAGCAAAAAGGGCCTCTGGAAGAAGGACAACAGTCTCAGAGGCACCCAACAGATGCTGATAGTAATCCTGAAAAGCCTGAACAACCTGAGTATGGCCAGTATGGAGAGTTCCCTGGATGTCCTCAATAACCCCAATTGTGTTCCTGAGCTTCCTAGATTTAAGATGAGCATAGAAGTACTTAGAGTTATGATCACTAAATTGCAAGTGTTTAACCTTTGCAGTCTGATTTAAAACCCTCATCTCAGCCTACTTGAGCTTGGTGTATTCTTGGATACATTCTTTTTCATGAGCTAGTAAGAGAGTATCCAAGGGAGACACCTGAATCTGGAGCTGGCAATCAGTCAGTTTATCCTTTGCTGCATCCACTCTAGTTTTGAGCCCAGAGAATTCAGAGCAATGAAGAGCTTTGAGGGCCTTCCTTAAATTTCTCAATTTGCTAAATAAGGAAAAAATTCTTCCTCCATGAGTATTAAGCTGCCATCCTTTATGAACACACTCACTAAAACCAGGGGAAAGTGCCCAATAGTTTAAGTACCTAAAGGATCTGGACCTCTGCCTAAGAGGTGGGTTAACATTCATTAGAATGGGTGAGTGATCAGACACACCTGCAGGCAAGAAAGCAACAGTAGAGATAGAGACATAAGTATGCCAAGCATCATTTACTAGTGCCCTATCCAGCTTAGACCATTTAGGAGAACCACCTTGTTTGTTATGCCAAGTGTAAAGATTGCCAGTATAAGGATGATCAGAGAGTTTACAGGCCACCAAACAGTCCTGGAAGTCTGTCATCTCTCTTTGATTAGTATAACATCCCAGTCTCTCCTCAGCCCAAAGAGAGACATTAAAATCACCAAGGCAAGCCCATGGAATCTGGTGACCCATGGAGAAATACCTTAGTCTATCCCATAAAGATTCCCTATGCACTGCTCTATTGTGAGCATACACAAAAGTAACCAAAAAGCATTTATGAGTAAGAATATGAGTAACCAGGAAATGAATGAACTGAGCTCCCTCCTCAAGGAGCTGAACATGGACAATGCTAGGATTCCACAGAATCCATATCCTCCCCCCCAGGGTGAGTGCCATAGTTATGAAGAAATGAAAAACCTCGAAACCTCTTCCTAAAAGTCTCCTGAGCATATCTAGCCTTAATATGAGTTTCTATTATAGCTCCACAGTCCACTTTGTACTTTAACAAGAAGCCTAAAACCTCATGTTGTTTTAGGGGGTCATTCATCCCCCTCACATTCCAGGAAGTAATGATCATTGGGGTGAAAGAGAGGGAGGGACTCCTCTTGGCTCAATCTCCACAACATTACCAACCACAGAAAGTAATGATTATTATTATTATTATTGTTATTGTTATTGTTATTGTTATTGTTATTGTTATTGTTATTATGATTATTATTATGATTATGATTATGATGATGATGATGATGATGATGATGATGATGATGATGATTAGGATTAGGATTAGGATTAAGAAAGTGATGCTACAAATTCACCTATAAGTTTCATAATTTTTCTATCTATCTATCTATCTATACAATATAATCAAAAAGACAACTTTAGTGTAATTTTTACTCCATATGACATTGCTAACAAACATAAAAAACTTCAATAAGTAGCTTATTTTTTCAATTCCACAATCAAAACTTACTCTCATAATTAATGGTAAAATAAATTTAGAAAATTGAATGAAAAACCTTTTAAAATTCCACAATTTACTTTTTTGAATCATCATGGAATAATTAGTTTTTACAATTTACAATATAATTAAAAAGGCAACTTGAATGTCATTTTACTTCATATGGCATTGCTAATACATAAAAAAATTAAGTAAGTAGCTTATGTTTTCAATTCCACAATCAAAACTTACTCTCATAATTAATGGTAAAATAAATTTAGAAAATTGAACGAAAAACCTTTTAGAATTCAACAATTTACATTTTAAACCATCATGAAATTAATCTTTTCAATTATGTCATTTGCTTTCCAATTCATTTTTCCCCCAATTTCCATTATTTATCTTTCTAAGTGCTTTTTTATATCATTTATGTTACAACTTTTTTTTAAGGTGATTGATGGTCTTTAACTATTAACTAGTTTTGTGACCCGTGAGAATCACGGGTTTGATTGTTTTTGTTCTTTTATTTTTGCGGTATCGTTCATGAATGCGTTATTCGGCTGTTTAGATTGTCTCTGGATTTTGAGGGCGTTTTGCTTTGTCATGGTGGTTATTTAGTTCACTCAACATTGACGGCTTTTGGCATTCTAGTACTTGATAAATTGTTTTTAGTGTTGTTTTGGTGCGTTCGGAGAACCTTGGTCCTATTTTTATCCGACAAAGAAACAAAATGTTGGACACTTGGACATCTAATTCTATTCCTTATTACCTAAGGTATTCTAATGAAAAAAGAAATGTAAAATAAAGTAAATATGTAAAATATATAAATGAATGGATGGTAATGATATTTTATAACTGAATTTTACATATTGCCTTTAATCAATTAGAGACGATATGAATAATGCGCAGAAAGCGCTATGTTAAAATACAACTTATGTTTATATTACTAATTAGGCTAAAATTACAAGTTTATTTTCTTAACTGCAATGGAGTTTGTTAAACTTTTAACAAATAATACATTTACAATTCTTGTCGGCTCGTCGGTCTTGCAACATCATCCTTGTAAATTCAATTGATTTCCAACGTATTGGGAAAAATATTATTGAAATGATTTTTGTATAACGAAATACCTAAGTGATATACTTAAATTATTAGCAAGGAGTTGATGACATGTGACTTATACAAATAAAATTTTAGACTAAATACGCATTCAATAATTTTAAAAATAAATTTTATGTGAGCAATTTTTGAGAGGATACACGAGAAAATGTACTTGTTAAACAATGGACATCATTCTAGTTTCATTTCTACTATATCTCTTATCAATTAGAGTCATCTCTATATCTTTTGTTATTGGTAAACTTTTATGTGAGAAGCTTTAACGCCTATCCCAATGAATTTCAAAGAAATAAGGATACACAATTTGTATTATTATACTTCTTCCATTTTTTTAATTATCACCTCATTTGCTTGTGTGCAATAATTAAGATTAAGAAAAGATAAAAACCAATTGAAAATAAAAGGAGAAAGGTTGCAATTTGTGGAGTAATGTGAGAATTTTACCCTTGAACGATGACATTATTTTGTAATTTGAAAAAAAAGTTACAGGAACATTGGTAAAAAGTAAGTCCCAAAGTAGAAATTAAAGAAAAAGGGTGATAATATAGAAATGGACAAAAAAAGAGAAGTGGGGTGATAATTAAAAAATATTCGTAACAATTAATTATGAGAAAACAAAAATATATACAAGCAAAAAATGTAAATATTTTTCGAAGAAATATTGAGAGTGCCAGGAGAAAATATTTGATGGAAAACAAAAAAACGATTTAAAGGCTTGAAAGCATTCAAAATGGAACAATTGATTGGAAAATGATCATTGGATTTCAATCAAAAACCATGCAAAATATTTACCTTGATCCGCATTAAAAAAATCCGATTTATATCCTTGGAGCATATAACTTCAACACTTCCATTAAAACATTTGATTTATAATCTGTTTGTCGACTAATATATTTGATTTATAACCTGATTGATAAAATACAAGTTGAAGAGTACACGGAAAACTAATAAAGTAGACGAAAGGGTATAAGACAATTTAGTACAATTTACAAAATTTGTCAATTAATTCCAAGGGTTGGAATATATAATGTAACATGTCACCAATAATTAGAGATTCATAGTACAATTTGATATTGCGCATACATCATAATAATAATAAAAAAAGGAAAACTCAATGAAACTAAAAAATATATTCAAGTCAAAAGATAATTGCAAAGAAGTTTCATAACCATTATTTCCGAATTTCATGCAATGTTTTTTATATGTGAGTATGTCATCCTCTTGCAATTTTAATACAAATACAAAAATAATAATTAAATAAGATTCTAATTTCTAACTATTAATTAATTCAAAACATAATAAGAATAAAAAAGTTAAATAATTCAATTGGTTATATATGCATACTTTACCTACCAACTTTTTGGATAAAAATGAAAAATAGGATTGTTGTAATATTTATATGAGATTCAAACTATTAATTAATTCAAAACATAATAAGAATAAAAAAGTTAAATAATTCAATTGGTTATATATGCATACTTCACCTACCAACTTTTTGGATAAAAATGAAAAATGGGATTGTTATAATATTTATATAAGAAAATTTTTATAATTAATTATCAAATTAATTTCAATAATTTATTTGAGAGAAGAAGAATGTTGTGTGAACTAAGGGGGGGATAAAAAAAATGGTAAAATAAATACAAAGTATAATAATTGTGAGGAAAAACCAAAAGACCATCTATTAAATAAAAGAAAAAAAAAAGTTAAATGAATAGGTAGATTAATACCAAATTTATGAGAGGAAAATAAAGAGTTTTTATTAATTTGTTTTTTTGTGTTTGCCACTAATATTTTTTTATTTTGTTTGTATTTTATAAGCATGTAACACATGGTATTTAGAGATTACTTTTAGTTAGATAATTACTTACTTTTAATTAGATAATTAAGTAATTAACATGATTAAATTATTAGTAACTAATAGAAAAATTACATGTGGATTAAAATTAAATGCATTAAGCAGGCTTTTAACTATATTGTATAGATAAAATGCAAAAAAAAAATAACATAAAATGTGGTACTTAAAATTGTTTAACATGACACACGTCAAATAATAAACTACTCATCTTGCCTTTTTATTATATTGTATAGATACTAATAGTTAAGTCATTTATCCTACTAAATTTTGAAAAAATAATTAATTTGGAATAAATTTTAAAGGATAATTAAACAATAAAAGTGGAATGGAGAATGTCTCATTTAAATTATCATTTACGTGATACAATTTCATGAACTAAATACACGGTATTACTACTCTTTTAAAATTCTATTATTAGTGTTTAATTTACTTATGTATTTACAGAATTTGTTTGTAAATTATTTAAATTAAATAAATATTTTCTTTTCCATATATTTTATATCTTCCAAAACCTTATCCTTTACGTGAAATAACTTCATGAACTAAATACACGGTATTACTACCCTTTTAGAATTTTATTATTAGTGTTTAATTTCATTTAAGTATTTACAGAATTTGTTTGTAAATTACTTAAATTAAATAAATATTTTTTTTCCATATATTTTATATTTTCCTAAAAAAATATTTTATATGATATTTAATACTCATTTGTTGATTAATTAGTTCTATAAAACATCTTCTATATACAACAAAGTTATAATAACAACAATAGTGAATTAGTGCCTTTTAAAAAAAAAAAAGTAGTGAATTAGTGACAAATCTGACAATACAAATTTTTTTTGTTTTCAACTTCATTTATTCTTCTTCGTTCTTAATTTCTTATGTATTCAGTTTTTTTTTTTTTTTTTTTTATTTCGAATACATATAATACTAATCCATATGAAATTTCTTGAAATTATTAACTTATAGTTAATGTGTATTTTCTTACTGTAATTTTTTTGAGTTAGTTAAGTTTAACGCTAATGGAATATGGATGGATTTTTAAAGAAAATAAGTGAATTAAATTAATGAAATATAATAATAAATTGATAATTCATGTCATATTAGTTTGCCAAGTCACATTGTTATTTTGTACGTGGCGTTTTTCATCCCATGTGGCATTGTCTATGTGGCATTTTTATGCTAGCCTTTTAATAGTATTTATAGATAGATTTGTTATCAAATATATAATATTGTGTACTTGTGCTATTATACTTTCTTGATCAACCTACTTAAATTGATATTTTATTCATATGTTTAATCATCTCTAACATATATTTTTTTTCCTTTTCATTTGATATGTACCATTATCTAGGCATGTACGAAAAGGAAGCGGTCATGCACCTTCAGATAAATACTAAATAGTATGGTTTCTAAATTATACTCCGTATGTTTTTTAGTTTATATGTTTTTTGAAATAGATTCTTTTATAATCTTTATTATTAATTTTGTTTCTACATAGGATCATTTACTCAACTTTATCAAGATTTCGACGAAATTCTTGTACTAACAATAGGGAATTTAACAAAGTTTATGAACCTTTTAGATTTCGATTATGGGAATATCTTATGTAGATTTATTTGAAATGAAAGCTCAATTCATATTTTATGGAGTAGAGACCGTTTGAATCATTTCTAATTTTTTTATATCCATATAATAAAATTATTATTATGATATTTTGTCTATAGAATGCATGTTACTAGATAATTCTTAGTACTTTATTTTAGAATATATCAAAATTTACGTGATTCAATCATTAACTTCAATCTAAATTACAAGATTCACTCATAAATTTTTATCTAATCATGTTCAACGACTTATTTTGCTCTTAGATAATGTTCAATTATTGGTATGCATGCTACATCTTTCAATTATTTTAGTTTCTATTATTTTCATATGATAACGTGCATGTCTTTGATACCTTACCATATGAAATTTTCTGTCGTGCACACACACATATAAAATTTGTTGTTTGTACCATTGTCCATTTGTCAAGTTTATTAAGACAGGTAGTTACCCATTGTCGTTTGCACAATTTATTTTAAAAATCTCGTGAAATTTTATTATATTTGACAAATTATAATGTGACGTGGCAAATTTTAAAGTGGCATGGATTATCAATTTATAGTTAATTAGCATTGATTTAATTCATTAATCTGTAAATAAATATTTACAATATAATTTAAAGGTACCTAAAACGACAAATTTTAACGTAACATGGTAAATTTATACAATATTATAAAAAAAGATAAAACTAAGCATTTCACTAAGCCATGTTTCCTATTAAAAGTCATCTTGAATTTTCATGTGTCACATGCATGTAATTAAAGAAAATAAAATAAAATGTAAGTTGTACAATAGAATGTAAATGTTAATAAACTTTTTAGATTCCTCTCATCTTTATAGATAAATTAATAATTAATAACTAGTTTTGTGACCTGTGAAAATCACGGGTTTGACTTTTTGTTGTTGTTTTGTTTTCGGTGTATTGTTCGTGAAAGTGTTTTTCGAATTTTTCTGTACTTTCTTTTTTACTTGGAGATATATTAAAGTTAGGGTATTTTGAAATTTTGTGATATAAGTCAAAACTATGTAATGAGGAATGACACCAAAACTCCTAAGTTTGTATGATGGTTTGATTTATCTTAATGACAACCCTAAGTTAGTATTCTATTTTAATATTTGAGCATTGTAACCACTAAATTAAACTTACTTAAGCGAAACAGAAATACTTGGTATATGTGAAATAAAATTAAATAGAATAAAATATTAATTGTTTATACCTCGACATTCACGTTTAGATCCTTAGTAAGTAACTCTGAAATAAATAAAAATAAATTAGAATCCAATTAAATAGAGTGTAAAAGACTAAACAAAAGTATGCAAATAAAAAATTATAGGTGAATGGAAGTCCTCCCGCCTTTTTGTGGTCTTATTTATAATCTTGGATTATATGACTTTTAATTGATATATCTCTTGAGTTATCGGTTATAATTGATCTAAATAAACCCTCGTAGTGCTAACGATAAATGATATTTATTGAAATTAAACTTTAATGAATTATAATGAGTTGATGTAAACATCATTTTAATGAGTTAGTTTAACCAATTTTTATTTTTTGTCTTTTTTGTTGCCAAGATCATTAACGATAATGGAGTAATGAAAAATTTAATGCATATTTTCTTAGAGAGTTTTTGAAGGTTCTTACATAGTCATTTATTTAACCAATTTTTATTCTTTGTCTTTATAGTTACCAAGATCATTAACTCGTGTAGTTATGAAAAAATTAGTGCATATTTATCTTTCTATTTTTTTTGTCTTTTTAGTTACCAAGATCATTATTCATGGTTATGAAAAATTTAGTGCATATTTATGTAGAAAATTTATAAAAGTTCTTAAATGATCACTAAGTTAGAGTAAGATGATATCACTTGATACTTAAAGAGTTGCTCAAAATATCATTTTAATGTTATTGTATAGATGATAATAATAATAATAATAATAATAATAATAATAATATTAGTAGTAGTAGTAGTAGTAGTAGTAGTAGTAGTAGTAGTAGTAGTAGTAATAATAAAAATAATAATATGAATGAATGGATTATAAAAATGTCATGTGAATTAAAATTAAATGATTAGGTAGCCTTTTGATTGTATATTCGTTTTGTTACTCGTGCAATGCACGAGATAAATATAAGTTTTCTTACTAAAATTTAGACGTGCTTCTTAATACTCAAAAGTGAACAATAATGTTTAATTAAACTAAATGTACAACAAATTCTTGCACAAATTAAGATATAATAGTATAGTAGTACAAGTCAATAATTACACATTGTGTTTGAAACAGAAATAGTTTGATCTACGAAATTAAATATGAGAAAGTGAAAAACAATTATCCTAATATGAACAAAATAGTTATGCAAAATCTGTTATACAAACTTTACAATCCATTGTCATTTGACACAAAGTACATTTTTTTGTCTGTATCTACTAATAAAACGATACATCAATAGCTACTAGCACTTTCCTCCTCCACAAAATCAGTGAGCACAGTTACTTTGTGGATGTGGTTGCAGCACTTAATAGCTAGAACTTCTCATATATACTACATTCTTTTGAATATTGACATACGTGTATAGTAAACACATAGGGGGCATTATTTTGGTACAGTGTATAGGGGATATATTCTTGTAAGAACTCATGTAATCCTCTCTTTTTGGAATATATGAGACATACCTTCTTGCAAAAAAAAAAAAAAAAAAACGATACATGAATAACTTATTAGTTTATACCTTAAGTTTTATCTTTAGTTTTCACCTTAGTCTTGTGCCTTTTGATTATCTTCTTTCTTCAAACTACTTGCATGAGGCTGTACCATATCTACATTCACGTGCCTTTGATGATGCTTTAGAGTTGATACACATGTTTTATTGACCAAAGAGAAAACATCAACATGATGAACATTTAACAAAAGAATCAAAATATTTTCACATGTAGGCCATTTAAATTAACCCACATGAAAAATATGAATTCCAATATAAATCAAACGATTCATATATAGGAACGGATAACATAAAAAATTAAAATAATTTATCATACTATAAAACAACAACAATAACAATTTCATATAGGAGATGTTAATTTCATTTTTATATACCAAACGTTCATACTCACCATAATCAAATATAATATTCAACCATGAAATATAGTATGTAATTTGAAAATTTATGATCAATGGATATTACATGGAGGATTAGGAATGGAAACTATTAGTTTTATATCCATTATACAACCATTAGTTTTAAACTTTTCATTTTACTTTTCATTTATTTTGTGAGTTATGAGTATTATTAAATAAGATAATACAACCATTGATTCTCATATTTTCATATTCATTTTCAATTATTTTGTGAGTTATGAGTATTATTAAATAAGATAATTGATTATGAGGACCTTAAGATGTAAATTAATTAAGAAAAAGGTTAATGAAAACTGTGGGTGTTCAATTGCCTTGTTTTTAGATGCGTGAATAGTTTTTCACATAATAAGTAAATTGGACTAATGTGAAAAATGTCATAGTTTTTTAATTGCTTTGTTTTTAAATAGTAGTTGAAGTAAAATGTCATACTTTTACTTTTAGGAATGTTATTGAACTACAAAATTATTTTTACTTTTAATTAAAAAGGTTTTAATTTTAGGAAAGTAAAGTATTAACAATTTATAGAAAAAAATACAATACTTCCAACAAACACTTCATCAAATTTATAAATTATAAAAATAAGTATGAAAAATTTTTAATCAATTCATTAACAGGTTTTATTACAAAAAATTTAAATAAAATGTTAAATTTTATTTGTGAATTTGTATAAATTTCTTTACTTTTAAATTTTTTATTAACTCATGAAATATTTAATGTATAAAATTAATTTAAGAATAATGATAATATCCTTCGATTTGGTTTAACTTATATGTTACAAAAATTATTAAATTTGTAAATGAATTTGTATAAATTACATCACTTTTGAAATTTTTTTAACTCAAGAAATATTTAATGCATACAATTAATTTAAGAATAATGATAATATCCCTTTATTTACTTTAACTTATATGTTAAAAAATATATGATGACACTTTTGTGAGAAATTTTAGTAAATTTAATAATCAATACAAATTTAAAAATTATAAAAATGCAACATAGAATAAAATTTAATGATTATGCCACATGGAATTAAATTTAATGATTTTAAAAGCCTTTTACTTTGATTTACTTTAACTTATATGTTACAAAATATATGATAACACTTTTGTAAGAAATTTTAGTAAATTTAATAATCAATACAAATTTAAAAATTGTGAAAATGCAACATAGAATAAAATTTAATGAGTACGCCACATGGAATTAAATGTAATGCTTTTAGAAGCCTTTTAACTATATTGTATAGATATAGTCACAGTAATATCATAGGAAGTAATGTATTATAAAATGTCATTTGAAATAAAATTAAATGGTTTATGTAGCCTTTGTTTAACTTTACCCTTTTAACTATAATTAATAATAATATAATATTTTATGGATTAATAAAATTAAATGGTTTATGTAGTCTTTTATAAATTTTATAGATCTATATAGATCATAGATATATAGTAGTAAGGGGATGAAGTTGGTATTTTGGTGTCGGTGTAATTAGAAGTGAAATTGGATGAGGTTGGGTAAAATGTGAATAATAAACTACTCTTCTTTTTTGTCATATTTTTTTGCTACTCCTTTTTCTCCTCATCTTTTTGGCTTGTTAATTAGTAAATAAAATAAATAAATAAGTAAAATGTATAGAAAGTAAATTGATTGCTAATCCTATGTGGAATTAAATTAATTGCTAGTGACATGTGGAATTAAATTTATTGCTTTTACCTAGCCTTTTAATTATATAGTATAGATAGTATAGATAGATAGATAGATAGATAGATTAATTCACTCTACATACTAATTTAACATCTAATTCTTTTTCTTAAATGATGATTTTTTTGTAGCTTCCTCTCCTTATTTATACTACCTATACACATTGTCATATTTTTGTCTACAATTATAATCTCTTGCATTACCACAATGTTTCAATTTCTCTACCTTAAAACACCTTTAAGATTTTATTTCATATTTAAGCTTTACACTCAATTCAAGATTATTTTTAGTTCACATAAAATCCTAATTGAATTAAATAATTAAATTTAGTTTTTATTGTATTTAGCTGTATAATAACTTTATGTAGCCATAATATATTTTGGGTTCATATTTTAATTATAAATCATTCTAAAGAATGAAATTAAAATTTTAATTTTCAATTTATTATTATAGTTTGATTGACTTTTAGTTTTTTTGGCAAGTATTTCTTCATTGAAGAGATATAAAACATTACATCTGACAATTCTTGGAATATTTATTGCCAAAAGTTTTGTGAATACACCCAGATTATCTTTTCTGCAATAATTTTGCATGTAACACCTTTTTTTCTTTAATTTTTTGACAAAAAGTCAATGGGTCACAAACCAAATAACTCAAAGTGTGTAAAAGATTATGCGAGTAAGTCAATAAGCTTAGACATTTTTGCCAATATAGTTTAAGGAGATATTTTAGAGTTGTAACTAATAATTTTTACTTATAACTTTGGCTGAACAAAGTGAAAGCAACTATGTAACATATTGTATATCAGAAGGTCTTGCTTAAGACGGCCACTATCCGTCTTAAGTTTAAGACGGATAGTGGCCCTCTCACACAAATGCAAGTGAGAGGCAAGTGGGTATATCCATTTCCCACCCACTTGCCTCCCACTTGCATTTGTGTGAGAGGCCACTATCCGTCTTAAACTTAAGACGGATAGTGACCGTCTTAAATGAGAATTTGTGATTGTATATACGTAAATATTTGTTACGTGTGTCATTCATAAGATGCATAATTAATTTTGCTTATTTATACTAATAATTGTACTGTTCGACATTCTAAAGTTATATTCTTTTACTTTACTCTTTCTATTTTCCATAAATATAATCGTACAACGTACTCGGAATAATTCAGGACTCAAATATTTGATTTTTAATTATTTGATGTTGAAGGGTATTCTACATATTTTTAAAATATAACAGAGAATTTTAAAGAATATAAAATCTATTGAAATTGAGTGAATATAAAATTGTTGTAATATACACGAAGTATAGCTGTTGTTAGGTACTAAAAATTTAGTACGTACTTGCAACACCTACACAATAATTTTAAAATGTTACCTTGATAAACTTTTTATTGGTCAAGTATAAAGTTATTTGCACTATGAAGTTGTCACACGGGGCTCTAAAATCCCATCTATAATTAGAGGTCTAAAAACTCTGATTCATTCAATAAATAAAAAGAAATTAAACTAACGCGTAAGTATTTGTAGTTTAAATGTGAAATGACCAATTTTAATGTGATGTGGCATCTTTAAATGTGACATGACGAATTAATGTGACATGGATTATTAATTTATTATTACATGGCGTTAATTTAATTCACTTACTTTAAATTAATTTAATTCTCTTATTTATAATATTAAAGGATATTATTATTATTCTTAAATTAATTTTGAATATTAAATATATTGTTTTCCAAAATTTATGTAACCATTACATCAATATTTCATAATTTTTAATTAATATTGCATTTTAATTGATTTTTTTGTAAAAAAACATGTTAATAAATTTCATAATTAATAATTAAAATTGATATTTTAATTGAAATTTTTGTAGTAAAATATGTTAATAAATTAATTAAAACTCTTCATATTACTTAACACCCACCATTGTTATTAACATTTTTTCCTATTTAATTCGTTTATTTAATTAAACATGGTAATAAATTGATTAAAATTCTTCATAATACTTAACACCCACAAAATTAATTAACGTTTTTCCAATTTAATTAATTTTTGTAATATAATATTTTAATAGATTGATTAAAACTCTTTATATTACTAATTTAATAATACCACAAAATAAATTAAAATTAAAACTAGTTTTCAAACCCGTGCACTGCACGGGTGGTATTGAAAAGTATTATTGAAAGGCAAACTTAAATAATTTTTTTATAAAGTAAATTACTAAATTTACAAAAATATACTTTGTCTACCCATATGCTTTTGAAAAGTTTATATTTCTTAATTTTTTTTCAAAGCACTCTGCTATTTATTTAATTCAACGTTTTATATTCTAATAGGTGAATCTGAAAAGTGGATAAAAGATTATTGTAGGTACCATAACGTGTTTATTTACGCAATATACAATTTATTTTGCTTGTTGCAATACGTATACGCTTTTAACCATATTACTCAATTCTCTATCTTAACTATCATTTTCTCTCCCACCCATCACTAACCGACTACCTCTAGACTCACGACCAAACCTCCACCGCGCCCAACACTTCCCTTTCGCTTGACCATGGCCTCCCTTTCAACTCACATCTCAACACACAGCCCCCACAACCGAGCGCCACCCTCCAATCCATATCTCATCTCCTTCAACCACCCAAAACCCATCTTTCCTCCACCATCCCTTACGCCCTATCGTCCCTCTTACATAATCGCCATCACCGGCCCCTAACCATGATCATATCTTTATGCCACCCACCTCATCTATACCCATCCATCGCAACTCCCTATTTTGGCACGACCTCCCAGCATCATCACCTCCCTTTCATTTGCCTTTCAAGTCATCAAATATTATTAATAGTTTTATGGGTGGTAGATTATAGGAATTTGGTTTGCATAAGAGATTAAAGATCAGAGGAGGGTAGAATGAGTATAAAAAGTCAAGCATTGGGTAGGATATTTCAATAAGACCTTAAAAGTGTAGTTTTTCATGTGATTTGGTATTGTTATTAAATAAAAAACAACATAAACTAAAAACAATATAATAGTCATTGTCTTATTGATACACCAGGTAAATAAAATTAGAAATTGGAAATAAATATTGTTTTCCAACCACAAAATGTTGCGACTGGCCAATGAAAAATAAATTACAGTCAAAACACTCAGTTTTACAAGATAGAACTTCTAGAAATAAAAACAAAAGTTTTTAAGAGGTAAGTGTAATCTTGCGCAACATATAGATGTGGAAAGTTGGAAAGAGGTAAGTGTAATCTTGAATAATTTGGAACTTAATAATTAATTCGATGCCCATTAATTTACGCAATTCAAATGCATACATAACCATCCTTCTTGCCCTTATACAAAATCTGTGGGACATCGAAATTTATAAATAGACCAATTTGCAAGTCGACAAATTTTAAATTTTAGAGAGGCAGTTCCTCATTAAATTATCAAGAGACCATTTATCGAACTCCTTTATATAACTTTCACACCCCTTTTATTATTATTATTTTTTTTTTTTTTTTTTTTTTTTGCAAGAAAGGTATTTTCTCATATATTCCAAACAAGGGAGTACATAAAATTTCTTACAAGAGTATATCCCCTAAACTATACAATTACAAAAAAACGTATTAGGAGTGTAAAACCTCTATGATGTCTTCATGTAGGATTTGGTGTGACTTGGTAAGTAGGATGAGATCAACACTATGTTGGATCTCCTTGATGAGAAGTTGGGCAGGACGCTCATACCCTTCAAAGACTCTTCTATTCCTTTCATGCCACAGACTGTAAACAGCTGAGGCCAAGCAACAAATGATCTTCTTATTACGCCAATGCTTACGAGGAGTACGTTTAAGAGACCAGAGGAGAAGACTGCGTAGTTGCAGGTCCTGAACGTGAAGACCCATCCCAGAAAGCAGGTCTCGCAGAACCTGTTGAGAGTAGCAACAGTGGAAAAAGAGATGACGGGAACTTTCAGCCTGGAGCTTACATAAGAAGCATCTATTAGGCAGACAAATACCCCGTTTACTGATAAGATCCAAAGTAGCAAGTTTTCTCTGAACAGCTAGCATGAGAATAATTCGATGTCTGGGCAAGAGGGAATTATCCAGCAAGGGTTTGAAGTAGGTTTTAGTCTGATAATGCTGCCTGATAAGGTTATAAGCCTTGAGTAAAGAGAATTGACCTTTGATGACACAACTGTGCAGAGAGTCTTTAGCCTGCTGCAGGGTACCAGAAAGAGTGACAAAAGCATCTTTGGTAAGAATGACACCCCTTAAGCTGTCAGAGAAATAGTCATGGATGGAGAGATCCCAGATGGCGATACCATCTAGGCAGTAATTAGTGACCCATTCCACCCAGATAGAGCCCTGTCCAAGATCTAATAGCCACAACCATTTGAGCATACATACCTGATTCCAAGTAGAGAGGTCAGTGACCTGGAAACCACCTTCAAGCCAAGGAGCGCAAATACTTTTCCAACTCTTGAACACCATTTTTCTACCACCCTTATATCCCCAGAAAAATTGCTTACAAAGGGAGGAGATGGGGCTGCAGATGGATTTGGGCAAAAGAAGGCTACCACACCAGAAGTTGCCAATACCAAAAACAATGGAATTCATGACCTGGAGTTTACCAGCATAGAAAAGTAAGCTGGTGGTACAGCTATGAAGATTCTGAATTTTTTGAATCAGAGAGGCAAACATAGGACTGATCAGCCTGGATGGGTGGATAGGGAGACCAAGGTACCTAAAAGGGAAAACTCCCTCAGTAAGACCAATGGCATCCAGGATTTGCTGTTTGATATCAGGATCCACTCCCCCAAAGTATGTTTCTGATTTATCAAAATTAACTTTAAGGCCAGACCAGCTAGAGAAGAGTTGAAGCACCTCAGTAGCTTTCTGGACAGAAGGGACATCACCCCTAGTGAAAATCATTAGATCATCAGCAAAGATCAAGTGTGTGAGACCCGTCTTAGCACATTTAGGGTGGAAAGAGACATTTGGGTCCCTACACATGACCCTGAGAATACGTGAGAGGATTTCCAAGCACAGCACAAAAAGTAGAGGGGAAAGAGGGTCACCCTGTCTAACCCCACTTTTCCCTTTGAAAAAACCATGGTGAGAGCCATTCACTTTGAGAGTATACCAGGGACCAGTAACACATCCCATAATCCATTTGATGAAAGGAGGAGGGAAGTTAAGAGCACTAAGCATATTCTATATAAAGGGCCACTGAATGGAGTCGAAAGCCTTACTAATATCCACTTTAAGCAAATATCTGGGAGTAAGGAATTTCCTGGAGTAACCTTTAATAAGACTCTGAGTGAGCATGACATTACCATGAAGGCTTCTACCAGAGATGAAGGCAGCCTGTTCTTTACTTACAAGCTTGTCCATGACCCCTTGGAGCCTCACAGTCAAGATTTTACTTATGGTTTTATAAATGATGGAGCAGCAGGAGATGGGTCGAAAGTCCTTGACACTAGAGACAATCTTCTTTTTAGGTATGAGGGATATGAGAGAGACATTAGCTTGTTTAGGCATGAAGTTGGTCTTGAAAAAATCCAAAACAGCCAAACAAAAATCATCAGCAATGATATCCCAGGCAGCCTTGAAAAAGCCAGAAGAGAAGCCATCAATACCAGGACTCTTGGAAGAGTGAATAGAAAAAGAGCAGATTGTATCTCAGCCCTAGAGATGGGAGCAGTAAGAGCAGCTTGATCCTGGTCAGATAAGCACTGACCATTAGGTATAAAGCAAGGATCAATAGGATGAACATCAGAAGAAGAACCTAAAAGCTGTTGATAGTAATCAACAAAAGCCTCCCCAACATCATGTAAGCCACTATGCAAGGATCCATGGATGTCATGAATTTCACCAATATATTGGCTCTGCTGTCTCTCCTTAATTTTTGCAAAGAAGAACTTAGAGCAAGAATCATTATGTTTAATATCATGGACTTTAGCCTTTTGTATAAGAATTTTTGTTTCAGCCTCCTTAAGGGACCAAAATTCCTGAGAAACAGTCTTCTCCCTAAGAATAAGGTCTTCAGAAAGAGGAGATTGTTGCAAGGCAAGGAAACATTGGTTAAGTTCAGCCTGTTTCAGTTTGATTTTGGTACTGATGTTAGAAAAATGAGCCAGATGCAAAGCAGACAAGTGCTTCCTAGTGTTCTTGAGCTTTGCCATAAGCCTATGCATAGAATTACCTACTGGTGATATTTGCCAAGCCTCAGCAACCTTGGTTAAGAACTCAGGATGATCAATCCAACAGTTAAGGAATTTAAACTGTTTCTTAGGGAGAGGATCATTAGAGAAGAAAAGAAGAGCAGGACAGTGATCTGATATGCCAGGAGGAAGGAACTGAGCAGTAGTTTGAGTAAAAGAGATAAGCCAGTCAGCATTAATGAGAACCCTATCTAATTTAGAGTAAACCCTGGTGTTGACCTCTTGTTTATTAAACCAGGTGAAATCATTACCTGATCCATGCATATCATCCAGACCACACTCAGATAAGCAGGAGTTAAAGTCAGTCATGTCAGTGAGATCAGGAGGAGTATTACTGATCTTTTCATGAGCATATCTGACAATATTGAAGTCTCCCATAACCACCCAAGGACCAGTCTGATGGGATTGCTGGATCAGACTATTCCAGAGGGATTGTCTAGCCATAGGACAATTACTACCATAAACGACAGATAAGTGAAAAGACCTGCCAGAGGCAAAGTGCTGGACAAGACAATGCACTACCTGAGCATGTTCCTGCAGAACAGAAACCTTTGTAGTAGAAGTATCCCAGAGAAGCCAAATCCTCCCATTATGATGCATATTGTAATTGCAAAAACTACTGTACTTTTTGAACTTGGAATTTAAAATCCTATGAGATTTAGTGAGCTTCACTCTAGTCTCAAGGAGATCCAGGATATCAATTTTATTATGCTGAAGGAAGTTAACAACCTCTAAATGCTTCACCAATTTATTGAACCCCCTAATATTCCAAGTAGACACAATCATGGAACATTTGGAGGTGGGGGATCATCCACTAATTGGCCATCTTCCAAGGCAGGTTGCTCAGAGGTAGTAGCCAAGACACTAAACTTGTTAGGAGAGCAAGGCAACTGAACTATAGTGCTTTCAGAAGCAAGAACATCATAGCCAGGAGTCACACTGACCACCTGAGCAGTGGAACCCTCTACACAGGGAGCCTGACCTAGCACACTGCATTCTGAGTGCTTTACAGCGACCTCAGATGAAGAGACAGAATGTCCAACCAGAGAAGGGGAACCTAGCACAGGGCATTCTGAGTTTTCCCCCTCTAGAAGGACAGCTGACTCAACAACCTGAGGAGCTGAGGTACCACCTAGCAAGTGGCATCCTGAGTCAGGGAGCTGCATAGAGGGACCAAGGACAGATGGCCCAGTGGTTGCAGGTTTAGAGACCTGCTTCCCAGTTTTCTTCTTTCTACCAGACCCCACAGAAGGGCCATGCACAATAGTAACAGAAGTAGTATCAGAAGCAATATCAACAGAGCCAGGAGTCACACTGGTCACCTGATCAGTGGAAGCCACCACACAGGAAGCCTGACCTAGCTCACTTACAGACAAGTGACATCCTGAGTCAGGCAACTGAGAAGGGGGACCAGAGACAGATGAATCAGTGGTTACAGGTTTAGAGACCTGCTTCCCAGATTGCTTCTTTTGGCCAAGCCCCCCCAGGTGGGCCATGTGCCTTGTGGGCAATGGTAGTGCTTTTGGGAGCATCAACCTGGGCAGGGGGGACAACAGTAGGTCTATTCCTTTTCCAGTTACTATTATTATTATTGTTATTATTATTATTATTATTATTATTATTATTATTATTATTATTATTATTATTATTATTATTATTATTATTATTATTATTATTATTATTATTATTATTATTATTATTATTATTATTATTATTATTATTATTATTATTATTATTATTATTATTATTATGATTGATTATGACTCAAAATGTTCCTTTTGTACCATTCTTCATCAACTTATAATTGCTGTCCCAATAATTTTATTGAGAAACCGTCTCTCTGTTCTAATAATTAAGACATCGGGATTATAATCAGATCAATTTGTACACAAACCAAAATATTTGGGACTAATAAACCGCTCCTATTGGTGTACTACCAATCCTTGCTTGAACATTGACATATCTAACGGAGCGTGCATCGATAGTGACCGTTTTGATATGGGAACTAGTGTAGATCCCGCGCAAATGCGCGGTAAATATAGGCTTTTAATTTTTAGTGTATTAGTTATAGATGTTAGATTTATATCGCATTAAATTTTTATAAAAAATAACTAATATTAAAATTAATCAAAATAATTGAATAATTCCATGAATTTTGTTTTTATGAAAATATTTTAACTACATCAAATTATTTTAAAAAAATTATTTTTTCGTCACGAAGCTAATAATAGGAGATACGGTTTTTATGTATAGATTATTTTAAATGGAAAATTAGTTTAATAAATGAAAATCGAATTTGTTTCCATATATAAGTTTGAGCACTTTGGAGGGAAAACTTTAGAGAAGTTGTATTCTCTTACTATATAGTAGGAGGATTTATACTTTTTAAATTTGCACCTCATTAATATTTATCAGTTCACTCCATTGTATTTTTATATGAAACAAAAAAAATTGAAATGAAAAACTATTTAAGTTGTGAATTTATTTTAGTGAATGTTTGTTGTCACAAAGCTAATAGTAAGCATGTGTCAAGTTATTCTCTACAGTAATAATTATTGCATTACTGAAAAATTTAGCAACTTATAATTTATAGTTTAATATCAATTTTATTTTATTTTAATGAAAAAATTATAATTATGAATTTATTTAAAAAATTAGATTTTATTTATAAGAATATATTCATTGAAAAGATAATAATGTAGTGAAAGAAAATTCTATTTATTACCTTATTTAGCTAGATGTTTTTTGGAGAGAAAACCAAGAGAATTTTTGTTATCTTAGTAGTAGGGGGATGGGTGTTCGCAAAAAAAGTGTAACTTTTATTTTGTTAAGATGAAACTTTATCGAATATGAAGTATATATGTGGTTGATTAGCAGCGTAGATTTTAGCACTAAAACACAAAGTATTTCAATTCAAATATTATATAAGATATGAAATATGAGATTTTTATTAGGGTAATATATGCAATTAATATATATATTAAGAACTTCTTTCCTTATTTAGTTCCTTAAATACAACCCATTGGGTTATATATATCATTTTTCTTTTTATTAAGGACATTTAATAATTATCTTAATTACATTTTTATCGCAATAATAATTTAGGCAAGAGTATAAGAGTCACACTACTATACAAATATAATCTAAATTAAAGTATCCTAAAATACGGAGTATTAAAGTATTCTAAAATACGGACTATCATATTGCAAACGAAAAATAATTGTGCACAAAGTAGGGAATCTTTTATTATATATTTTAGAAAGCTCCTAACTCATTTTTGTATGCAATTGAAATTTGAAAATTTTCTACAGTTTTATTTTAAGGAAATAGAAACACTTATGACAATCATATAATATCTTTGATAGTTGACTTTTTTATAATAAATGATTATGTTATTATATGGATCGAGTTATCACTATTAGCTAATACTTATTATTATTTAATTTATTTTGTAGAGAATTTCGGTTGAATATTTTAGTTAACTAAGATTTGTAGAGAATTTTGGTTGAATATCATATATTTTTTAAGACGATTAGAATCCCGTATTTTAGGGTATTCTCAAATCTAAACAAAAATTTTTTTTAAGGAAATAACACGATTTATATGCACATGGCAATTAGTTTAAAATCTCATATTTTTTTGAAGGTAAAGAACAATTCATTAATAGAACTCATACGACAATTAAAAAGAATAAGTAAACTCCCGTATTTTATGTAAGTGTTTTTTAAACGACTCCTTAATATTCATGATTAAGTCTGAGTTAGTCAGATTTAAAATCTAAATGGTCAAATTTAATTCAATCAATTAGCCTATTGTATTCTTTAAAACATATTCTAAAATCATATGAGTTGCGTTGGCCGATATTTTTGTAGAGAATTTTCGGTTGGATATTTTTGTTAACTAAGATTTGTAGAGAATTCCGGTTGAATATCATATATTCTTTAGGAGGATTAGAAAATTTAGAATCCTTTATTTTAGGATATTCTCAAATCTAAACAAACGTTTTTAAAGGAAATAACATGATTTATATGCACATGACAATTAGTTTAAAATTTCGTATTTCAAGCAAGTTATTTTTTTTTAAACGACCCCTTAATATTCATGATTAAGTACTCAGATTTAAAACTTAAATAGTCAGATTTAATTCAATCAATCAGCCTGTTGTATTCTTTAAAAGATATTCTAAAATTATATGAGTTGCTTTGGGCAATATTTTTGAGAAAAATTCAGTAGAATATATGATTTGATTATTTGATTAAATATATTAGTCATTTAAGGAATCTTGATTAGTTGGAGATAGTATTTTGGAGATAATTTTTTATTTTTATATTTTTGCAGATAATATTTTAGGAGATAATATTTTTATATTTATGTTTTTGGAGATAATATTCTGTAGATATTACATAAATGTTATTTAAGTAATCTTGATTTTTTTGTAAACTAACCGTGTATTTTTTTTTATTAGTTGATTTTTGTGTGTCAATCTTCATTAGTTGGAGATAATATTTTTGGAGATAATATTTTTATATTTTGGAGATATTATTCTGTTGATATTACATAATTGTCATTTAAGGAATCTTGATTTTTTTTGTAAACTAACCGTGCATTTTTTTTAATTAGTTACCTTTTTGTGTGTCAATCTTGAATCTTGATTAGTTGGAGATAATAGATAAGATTTTCTTATGTAACAAAATTTTAGGAGTATAATATATTTCCTTAATTTGGGTGCCGTAATTTGCCTCATCAGTGTCATTTGATTTGATATAAATTGTAAACAAAATTTTAAGATAATTTCTCATATTTTTTTATTAGTCTTAGAAATCTAGCAAATGACACGTGGCGTAAGTATGGGTATTGACACGTGGCGATTAAATAGGCTTCTGATTTCTGCTTTAATATAGTACTAGTCTTTGAACCCGTGCACTACACGGGTGGCAATGAAAAGTATTATTAAAAGTAGAAACTTAAGTATTTTTTGGATTTAGTAAATTACTAAATTTTAGAAAATTTACTTTGTCTACCCATACACTTTTTATAAGTTTATGTTGTTTAATTTTATTCGAAGTTTGTTTCTCGAATTTTTAACTTATGAGAGATGAAATCTGAAAAGTGGATATAAAATTATTGTAAATTTCATAACCTGTTTATTTATGCAATATAAATTTAATTTTACTTATTGTTGCACGCTTTTGATCATATTACCCCTCTTATTTATTGTCCTCTTAATTCTCTATCTTCTCTCTCATTTCCTCTCCCACCCGCCATCCCTAGACGTCTGAAAACAATGTTCACCATCACTCGCCATCACTGGCCGACTACCTCAACCCTCCGACCACGACGTCCCTTTTACCCCTATCTCAGCCCCCCAACTAACCACCAGCCTGCAATACATATCCTACGTCTTCCAACTACCCTACCCTTCTTGCCTCCACCATCCCTTATGTCCCTCACCGTACCTCTGTCATAATCACGATTCTAGCCCCACCCCTTGCGTGACCCCGGCCCTAACCCTTATTGTAACCTTATGCGACTCCTCACCCCATCATTACCCACCCATCACGACCCCTCCCTTATCACGACATCTCACCATCAACACCCCCCACGGCCCTATTCATTCGCCTTTCTAGTCTCAAAAAAACTAATTTTTTCTATTTTGTTTTGTTGAGTCATGTTAACACTTGCCTTTCAACATTGTAAATCATTTTGTCATGCAACACAGTCAATTTGAGATAATTTAAAATGGGACATTGAAAAATAAAATTAAAATGGATAAAGTATTTTTTTTCGCTAACACCTTATTTACTCATTGCTTCTCAATGTCACAATGTTATACATTAGTTGTTAGATAATTTTTTTAAAGTCATTCCAATTTATATAAATTGATTTTTTGAACTTTTATAGTCACTCCAACATTGACCTCCGCTGACCGACTACATCGAGACCCCACCACCACACCCTCCGCCTCACCTAGCACCTCATTTCCATCGGGCCACAGCCTCCCTCACAACCCTATCTTATTTGAGCCTAAAATAATCCGAATTCAAAATGTCCCAACCCGATTGCCTCGTTTGTCAAATCTAGTCTAAATAGACTTATTCATTTAGCCCTCATTTTTTGTGCCATTTTTTCTTGTTTGAGTACTTTTCATGAGTAATCAACTTAACATATAACACAGCGGAATATAAGCATTTAATGTAGGTTATTTGAAAAACTTTTAATTTAGTTTAGAGGTATAACATACTCCGTATAATTTTAAAGAACGAAGGATATATCTTAGAATAATTCATAAAAAAAGCATTTTATAAATAAGAAATTGTGTTATTTGGATATTAATAGAAGTCGAGCTTTGCGTATACCATGCAAAAGTCACCCCTCGCTACCTCGCTTGTCACCCGTGATATGTGATATGTTTAACACACACCATCTCATCATTCATCCAAAACTTACACTTATATACAACCACCTAAGAGAGTGTAAGCAATTTTACCCATTGATGTCTATGACAATGGAAGAATTTTTTCTTCATCGGCCAATTTAGGAGATCGTAATTTGGAAAAAGTTACAATAGTGTTTTGTAATTTTGCAAATGTAATAAATAAGTCTTGAGCATAAAAAATAGATCATCTCATCTAATACTCCATCTGTTCCAGTCATTTGTTTATCTTTTTTATTTTGCGGTATCTCAATCAATTGTTTACATCTATCTTGGGAATGTTATTGATGAACAATTTAATTTTTTACACTCAATT
The DNA here is from genome assembly GCF_048544455.1 of Silene latifolia. Lineage (NCBI taxonomy): Eukaryota > Viridiplantae > Streptophyta > Magnoliopsida > Caryophyllales > Caryophyllaceae > Silene > Silene latifolia. The sequence goes on from NC_133534.1 coordinate 46,743,571, forward strand.
TGGTCAACTTGTCATCAAATAATTGGGATCTCACCTCTTTCCTTACTCTTTGTGCCAAAACCAAAGGTAATAAATAATCGGAACGGAAAGGAGTAGTTATTAAACTGAATGAAAACATTAAATAAAATGTAAAACTAATCCCGTTGACCACACAAGAAAAAACTTTGAAACTCATCATGGATAAACATTTGAAAATCATCATGGCCATTATGAATTTACCTCCAATAACTTGACAATAATTGCTCTATTTTATGAGGGGAAATAAAGTAAATGTAAACTACCCACTGGAACGGGAAGTATATATTAACAAAAGATGGAGACAAATTTATTGAAAGTTGCCTCATGAAAATAATTTGTCTTAATACCGATTTTTATAGACATTCGTTTTAGTGTATATTTTGATTATTAAAATTCTCAATGTTGTTATCACCAAAAAATAATGCTACAAAGTATTCACTACAACATGAATAAACGGGTTCCCGTTTATCATTTACATCTCTTACCTAAAGCGGCTAGGCCGGTTAAAATGAAAGCCATGTCCGCAATTAGTAATTAAATAAAAATCCTAATGCACAAATTATCTAATAAAATGCTTATCCACGGAATAAGCACATAAGTAATTAGAAATTAAGTTTTCACTAAAAAAAATAGAAATTAAGTTATCATAAAATCAAAAAAAATAAGCAAAATAAATAATTTTCTTAGACAAACGTTTTAATTGGCCAAATGACTTATTCCAACATATCATATTGTTTAGAACTGGGTAGTTGTATAACCATTTCCTACAATTTCATATAATGTGCTTATATAATCATAGACAAATCTTACAACGTGTTGTTTAACAAATATAATTGTATACAGTCAAGCAAATTAACGATTGAAAAAGAGCAATAAAATATGTGATTGTTTTAAATTCAAACGGTTTTTCTAACGTGTTCCCCTTAGAAAACATATTACAAAAATCATATACAATATGTTTCATTACATATTTTACAATTGTATACAAAAACAACAATAAAATATGTGAATGTAAGCACAAAATCTTGTAAAAATGTAAGCTACCCAAAAACGTGTTCACAAACCTCACCAACCTTTAAAAAAACAATGAAACCGCATTTTTCAAATCGAATTCACAAACTCCAGGCAACCTTATTTGATTATCAAGCGATCTCCTCCTCCTAAAAGATTCCTTCATGAAAAAATTGAAACGATTATAAGATATATGAGCATATAAGAGAAGGTAACTGAAAGTTATTTAACAATCTTTAAATTTGTAGTTATAAATGTTAGAAATAAAGTCAATGTAATGCAAAATAATTGTATAATAAAAATAAAAATGTTAGATAAACAATACTCCGTAGTCCATAAGTGGGTCATTTACCTTCAAGATTGATGAAATGTTCAACAAATTACCTTCACTTCGTCAATGTAAAACCCTCATGAAAGTTTCATTTACCCGAGAAGTGGTAATCTGATCTTCAAATAAAATAAAATAAAAAGATATGAATAAAATAGGTATACTCCGTATATTAGAAGGTACTCCGTATTAGATACACAATATTACCATGTAGAAAAGGTGTTTTGCCATAAGAGTCCAAAATGACGAAAAACGAAAGAGGAATGATATTAGGCAAATTGAGGGCTTCAACTCTGTATTATTAGTGCATTAATCACACGAAAGATGACAAAATACCCAGCAATATTTGTTTCCTAGTTAAAGTTTTAACATATATTTTTACTCCCCTAAACTTGCCATATATTTCATGTTCTAGTTAGGCAAATTTTGAGTAAATTAAATATAAATTCCAAATTGAACAGAAATTTGATTACTTTTAACCGTGATTGAGACTTTAATCTTATTTTATCCAAATTTATACAATTCCCCAAATATATTTCTATTAAGGATCCTCTCCTTTTTTTTAATAGCTTAAATAAGGATTCTGTTATGAAATATTATTAATGTAAATATTATATGGATGTCCATATCTTAGAATACTCTAGAATATATTATCTTACGGAAACTCGTTCCCATTGTATTGTATATATATACCCTTCATAATGGAATGATAATATAGTTTTTGTCTCTCTCCATATTCTCTCTACTTTCTCTCTACAATTTTCTCCTCTTTATTTCACAACACGTTGTGGGCAACTAAAAAAAAAAAAGTTGACAAGAGACTATCCAGATGTGACAATTAAGGCCATCCGGGTTCCTATTATTCCCGTTTTGATAAACCTGAAGTTTATCCTAAGGAAAATATAAGTGCTGAAACTCTTTCGTGTAAATTTATTAAACGCAAGACATTACACGAAGATTGAGTATATTTAATTTTGGAGATCACAGTTTGATTATTATATGGAATCGTTAGTTTCCGAAAAGGGCATTGTAATTCAGCACATTTAAAATCCAACTGTATTATATGTTACTCCCCAAAAGATTTTGTTAATGTACAAAAATGCCCATATAAATTCTTATCGGTGATATGAGAAATTAAGGTCTAAGGTGGTTATGGTTTTTACCACCTTAGGGGGAGAATGATAAGGAAAAGCTGGTAAAAACAAACAAGTAAATTATCCCCAACTGAACCTGAAGTTCAGTGGTTTGTTTTCAATATGAAATACATCAAGTAGAGGTTCATGGAATTAGAAATGATGGTATTCATTTGGCTATGAAGATGTATTATGATACCACTTTTATCACCTTATCAGAATGTGATATGTTACATTAAAATCTATGACTTAATTATAGACAGTTTAGCCCTATATGTGGTATAGCGAACTATACATTAGTCATAGAAAATATATGTAATGAAAAATTAGATTCTTGCCAAATTGAACAATAAAGCACACGTGAAATATAGTGTGAGAGTCATATCGGTTCAATATTTCTAGTAATAAGAAAATGGCAAGTTTTGGGCAGTTGGTACTCCTATAGAGTAAAGAAATTTGGATGTCCTGAAAGTAACATAAATATCTGAATGATAATAGATGACCTATATAGAAAAGGAATGGTACCAATATATTCAGATATCATTGATCAGTACTGACAATATCACGAGATATTGAAATTATATCGATATGTTTAAGGAACCGATATGCATTTGCGCGCGAAAATTAATGGACTAGAAAATGGGGATCTTATAAGTAAGTCCATTTTGATTGTCGACATATAATCTATGATTATAAATGAGCTCATGGACTAGATGTCCAGTTATTGACTTGAAGTCAATTTAAATTATGAATATTGGAAAATAAAACTGTACAATTTGCATTTTGAGTCATCATCATGTGCATATAGAGAGTAAGTTTATCATTGCATATTAGTTTTAATATTTAATTTATTATTATTGCATCTTTGTTAGCATATGTCATTTAGAACTTAGTTTCATATCATATGCATGCACATGTTTCATAATATAATTTTGAATGGATAATGTTGGAAAGGAGAAATATATCATGATCTACTCCTTTGAGGAAAACTCCCTTTAGGAGCCTCTTATAAATGATCATCAATTGTTAATGGTTGATCAATTGAATTATTGAAAACTCTTGATGAAATATATAAACCTCTACAATACGATTGGAAGATATTGTGATTAGTTCTAAAATGGAACATCAAAACTCCTATAGAGTTTATTTGAAATTGTTATTGTCTCAACCTGAAGTTTGAGCATATGAGAATAATGATGTAAATGAGCTTCATGCTAAACATGTGAAATTAGTTTGTAGTCCAGAAGTACCATAACGATAGGAAAATAATGTAGTCAAAATCTACAATGAGAATGTCAATCCATACATATGTGGTTTAGCAAAGAAAATAGCTCAAAGAAATTGGATGATGTATTCAATAATTATCGGATTGATTCTCCTTAATACAAGGAATTAAGGAATGATGACTACACTCTTTTTCCCTTCGACTAGGTTTTTTTCTCCCAATGGGTTTTTCCTAGCAAGGTTTTAACCGAAGTAGCACAATAAGCTCATTGATACGCTATGATTATTAAGATGAGTTATTCTTAACATATAATGTTATGTAATCTATGAAGAAGTTCCCTATCACTATTGTGGAAATATTATTTGAAATAAGATCCAAGAGTCATCACAAATGACTACACCCAGATTGTGAGAATTAAAGAAATACGAAGATTGAAATTATCAAGGATTTGGAGATATCAAGTTTATCAACTACAATGGATTTTATTCAACGTTCGAGAAGTTACGTCAAAGTATGGTTCATTTCAAGATTTATCAAGTTATGTAATCATCAGGGGGAGTTGACACGCGCTGTACTCTTTTTCCTTATCCATGGTTTTGTCCCACTGGGTTTTCCATGGAAAGGTTTTAACGAGGCAGCTATTATTATGTGTGTTTGAAGATTATTGTACTCTTTTCCTTTCTAGTATTTTTTCCCACGGGGTTTTTCTAGTAAGGTTTTTAACGAGGCATCTTCTTCAATAATGGACATCCAAGGGGGAGTGTTATGAAATATTATTAATGTAAATATTATATGGCTGTCCATATCTTAGAATACTCTAGAATATATTATCTTACGGAAACTCGTTCCCATTGTATTGTATATATATACCCTTCATAATGGAATGATAATATAGTTTTTGCCTATCTTCTATTCTCTCTAACTTCTCTCTCTAATTCTCTCTTCCCTTGATTTCACAACAGATTCTTGTAATTGATATTATTATCATATCTCATATTCAAATATTTCAAAGATATTCATTAGCTGGTAAATGACATGTATCTACTCATATTTTTGTAGAATAAGGTTGAAATTATTTGCATTTGACACGTGGCAGAAGCCATCTGCTGATGACATGTGGCAGATGGTTTTTGCTTTAATATAATATATGATATGATTAAAATATGGAAATCTGTGGTTGTGTAATGGCTATAAAACATATATATATAAATATAATATTTATAATAGTTTTTATCCACTTTATTTATTTAAAATCTACTTCCCATTAGCCCATGAGTTTCTAAGTTGTGGATTATATTTTATGGTTTAATTTATTTATTTAATTATAATGAGTTGTTGTTGTTGTTGTTGTTGTTGTTGTTGTTGTTGTTGTTGTTGTTGTTGTTGTTGTTGTTGTTGTTGTTGTTGTTGTTGTTGTTGTTGTTGTTGTTGTTATTGTTGTTGTCGTCGTCGTCGTTGAGTCCAATAAAGTATATTTTAATTTGTTTTGTTGTTGATTTTTATGAATTGTTTGTTTTATATTTGAATTCATGTTTTACATTTGGTTTAATTTAAATGATTTATGTGACAGTGTTTTGATTCGTTTGTCAAGTTTTTGCTATGTTGATGTTTTATCTTTTGGTCAATTTATTTTTTATATAAACTTTAAAGCATCATAAAATGTAAGTGAATGCAGATAAGGAAAAGCATCACATGGGTAATCTGAAGAGGGAAGAAATACAAAAGGATCGAAACCAAAGTAAAATTAAAGGTAAAAAAACGTAAGGTGGAAACTGATAAGTTATGGATGAATTGTTTTATTAAAATATAGACACAAATAAAAGAGCACGTATTTTATGTCAATGGGTTGGAAAGTCTCCGGTACAAATTTTTGATAACAATTTTGTTCATACATATTTGTTTTCGTAATTGACACAAAAAAAATATTTGTCTTCCTAATTCAAACTATTTTTTTTTTTTAAAATATGTAATTGTCTTGTACTATATATCGTAATTTGTACGAGAATTTGTTATACATTTATATTCAAACATTGACATCAATTTTATGTATAAAAATAATCGTCAAAATCTTAAAAAAAAACATAGAACTATCCCGTGCATTGCACGGGTGACAAAACTAGTTTAATACTTTTAAAATTAAATATTATATATAACACATTATTGTACGTAGTACTCCGTAGTATATATGGTCAAAGATATATGGAAACTTTTCTTTACAAAAATCTCTGTATAAAAGTGACTTCAAATCAATTTACTTGAACAATACTTGAAACTCAAATGATCCTATAGAAATCACAAGCTAACAAGTAACACTAATTAAGAGTAGAAAATAGTCAGGCAAAGACACATTAACTAAGTGTCCAAGATAGTGAGACAAAGACAAATTGTCCAAGATAGTCAGACAAATCTCTGTATAAAGTGTCTTGCCTTTGGCATTTAAGTATGTTAAAATGAAAATGAAGTTAATGCACTACTACAGATACAGGCTATAACAACGGTTAAAAACCGTTGTTATATAAAAAAGCGGACGTTGTTAAAGCGTCCGTTGTAAAAGGTTTTAACAACGGTTGGTTTTCTTAAGGAACCCGTTGTTAAAACTATTAACAACGGTTTTAAGTATAAAAACCCGTTGTGGAAAGTGTGACTCAATTTTGGTGGGAAAGTTATAACAACGGTTAATTTACAAAGAACCGTCGTTATAACTAAAGACAACGGGTTGTTTCTACATAACCGTTGTTGTTTGTTTTTACAAAATAAAAAAAAATTAAATTAAATATTACTAGATGCATGCATAACTACGGGGCCCGTTATAATTCCGATGCATGCATTATTACTGACATCCCTCCTGTACTGTGCATATGAATGGACAATATATGGAATGAGAAGGGTTTACATTAGATTTGAAGCAGGGAGATATGATGATTATGGCACAACTTCTTTTTTTTTTGGTGAAATGTGAGAGGTATATATATATATATATATATCAAAAATAAGAGTTTAAGCAATACAAACGAACAAAAACCAGTTACATCAGGCCAATATCCTTAAGCCAATCTAGCTCTAGGATAGTAAACTTTTGTCTGCCTTTATCATGGACTCTCATCTTCATATCTTCAACAATGTTTGAAGCAACCTTCTGTGGCCTTAGGAGAACACCCTCATTCCTGCATTTGTTTCTATGATGCCATATGTGATATACAGTTCCCACAATCAGTCCTGCTCGCACCCCCCTCTGCATCTTAGTGCCCATATCCTGCAAACACCAGTCCAGTGCATTGCAAACTGGTAGCACTAACCAGATTTCTGTTGCGATTCTTTGGACTACCCTGGCATCTTGTAATCACATCCAAAAACAGATGATCCAAATCTTCGATGCTGTCCACATAGCCGCACTATCATCAATATCCACCCCATACCTGATCAGCTTAACTTTGGTTTTGAAAGCTCCATGAGCAAGGAGCCAACCCATGATCTGATGTTTAGGGATCACCCATTCATTCCATATCACCCCTTCCCAACTCACCTTAGGACGGGTCCCCATAAGCCATTGATAACAACTAGTTGTAGTGAAACCGTCAGATATGCCATGCTCCATTGGTATAAGCAGCTGAGCCAGTCCGCTTAACCCCGCAAATTCTCCTCCAAACCCAACTTGTATTAGCACTAGGTTGATATTGCCACCAGTTCACCCCTTTCAGATGATTGTGTTTAACCCATTTGACCCAAATGGTGTCTTTATCCTCAGCTATCCAGTTGACCAGAATGGCACAACTTCCTAAACATGCATATATTATATTAATTAAAAAATAACTCAAAGGACACATTACTTAGTATAAATACATACATTATCTCAACCACCATTCCATTATCTCACTATCTTCAAACCCTAACTGCTAAAATAATCTCCAACCCCTAATTAATCTTTCAAACTAACAACTCCAAAGTTCATCAACAAAATGAACGATTACATCCTTAAAACGCTTACTATGACCGAGAAAAATACTAGCTTCATCCGCCGGTTGCTCCACATCGAGGACAGTTTTAGGAGCTATCTTGTGGATGCTCAAGCCGCACTCAAGGACGCCAAAAGAAATGGCTTGACAGAGAGCAGCGCAGTTGTTGCAGCTATATATGACGATATAGAAATCTGGCGAACGAAACCTCCAAATAGCTAAGGAGGAGAGGAGGGATATCATAGAAGAGAATAAGACTCTCTATGAAAATATAAGAATTGCATTTTTAGAAATGTAATTCTTTTTTTAATTTATGTATTTTTATATATATATATATATATATATATATATATATATATATATATATATATATATATTTATATATATATATATATATATATATATATATATATATATATATATATATATTAATGAATTATTAATTATTAATTAAGTTTATCATGCATTCCTCTCTATCATCTTGCTTCTTCTTTGTTTTATTTTATTTAATTTGTTTTACGAGCTAATTAAGCAAATAATAACATAATAATGATCGATAAAAACCCATCATATATACATGCAAATTAAATGAAATAATTAAAAAAAGAAAACAATGACGATGAAAGACGATGAAACCAACAAAGTGATGGCGAGATTTACCGATAATTAGAGAAAGTAAGAGACGATGAAACCAACAAAGTGACGGCGAGATGATAAAGCGACGATGAGAAAGAGAGAAAGAGACGATGAGAAAGTGTGTTTGCTGTGTTTGTGTTTGTGTTTGTCTGTGTTTGTATTTGTGTTAGGTTATGTATGTGTTTTGTGGTCAGTAGCAGATCTGTGTTTGTGTGGTTTATAGTATTGAAAGTATTGACAACGGTTGTTCAATAACAACCGTTGTTAAATAAGTTTTAACAACGGTTGTAAAATAACAACCGTTGTTAAATAAGTTTTAAAAACGGGTTTAAAAATACCCGTTGTGATTACTTTTCACTAACTTTGCGCCAATTTTGCGCCAAATTATTAACAACGGTTGTGCAAATTTAACCCGTTGTTAAAACGTATAACAACGGTTATATAACCATACCCGTTGTAATTAAGTTTAGTAAAAATCGCGCCATACATTCTACAACGTCTATTGTGATTTTCGTGCATAAACGTTGTTAAAGGGGCGTTGTAGTTGCCTGGATTTGTAGTAGTAATGGGAATGATAAGCTAAAGAGAAAACATACTCTATCATTTCTTTTATCAGAATATTAATAATGTCTATGACTCAATCTAATTGTGGCTCTTAGAGGAAACGAACTGTATGAGGGGCCGAGGTTCTAGCCTATTAATTTCATGGGTGAATAGTTAAGACACAATCATTGAGTCAAAGTCGGGCCTGTAACAACAAATTTATGTAGATCTGCAAAAAGTAGAGAAAATACAAAAAATGCAACAAAATAATAATTTTATTAATTTAAAGATTTCGGGTACAATCTTCTAGTTATTCTACTGATTCGATTTCCGCACTTGGATGAATAGGAGGGCCTTGATTTGAAGACTTGATTCTTCTTGGATGAATTTGATTTGCTCCTCTTCAGTTGATGGCGAAGAACGTTTGATGTCGAATCGAAGAGTAGTTTCTTTTTCTCTAACTTTCTCTTGGAAAAGAATCTTTGTAGAGAGGGTTTTGTAGAGAGGTTTTGTTTGTAGTGTGGTTTTCCTTTTGATTTTCTAATTAGTCTCAAAATGAGAGCTAATGCTTTTATTTATAGAAAAATGAAGGGTTGGTTTCCATCCTAAATGTAATTGGTAGTCTTGGCATTTCTATAATGGACTTGGTAGTCATTGCGACCCATTTGAATGTATTTGATCCATTTAGTGAGCTTCACCCGTTTGTCGGATCTTATCACTTTAGAGAAACGGACAGACTAAAAATAATCAATTTGGACTCACTTAATTAAACTTTGTCCAAATCAATTATATTAGTTTACATTTCATTTGACGGGTCAACATTTTGACTTTTGACTTCTGATGTGGCACTTGTATAATTTTTACATGTCTACAGGGCCAATTAATAATTTCACCGTAATATGGAAAGCGAGCGAGGATAAAGCGACTTTGTAGATAATTAAGGTCTTCCACTACTTAACACATTGCCAACATTCCATAATTAAGTGACTTTTGGTCAAATTTAAATATTTAAAACTGATTCAACCGTTCATGTAATTGTCAACTTCCCATAATATTTGTTTCACTTTCTTATAAGAGAATAAAAAAATGAATTGACATAAAAAAAAAAGACACTGACACTACCTCTGCACAACCTAGAAAATACTATGCACACTCAACATTTGCACACTTTTTACAGCTCATTATTTTCTTCAATAATCACTACGACTACCTTCTATTTTACTTCTCTTCTCTCCTTTTCCTCATGGAAATCTCCATACTGTTTACATTTCTACGAGCCTTTACTTTTTTTTTTCACTCATCATCTTTTTTTCTCCTTTTAAAAATCATTTCATTTTCACTTCTATTATTATGGCAGAAATACAATACAAGTTCATAAAATAACAAAATCATTTGCTGATCTTCCTACTGAACTAGTCTTAGAGAACATACTCCCAAGACTCCCTAATCAAGCTATTTTGAGGTTTAAACAAGTTTGTAAAAGTTGGTACAATATCATTTCAAGTTTGAAGTTTTTTGATACTCGATTTAATTGTAAATCTACATTACCCCAGCGTTTGTTGTTGTGTAAGAAAATGAACGGCGCCCCTAAGATGATATTATCTTTCTCCTATGATGAGAATAGTAACACATTGGTTAATTTGGCTGAATTGAGTTTGATGATATTTCCGAATACCGAGTTAATTATTACATAATGGATTCTTGTAATGAGTTAGTGTGTTTGAGTTTGCTTAACAATAATCTTTTTGCTATTTGGAATCCTACAATCCACCAGTATAAGGAGATACCCTATTGCCAAGAAATGCTCTCAACTCATAAAATGATACTTACTACGTCAGCTTTTAGTTATAGTGGTTTAAAAGATGATTACAAAATTTTTGTTGGTTTCTAAAGCTTATCCCTCTTACAAGGCTTACAAGTCAAACATTTTTTATCTATTTTCTTTTCGGTCTGGAATTTGGAAAGAAATTACAGGGCACTCAGTTTCGAGGAGAACCTTGGGTCTAGATTAAAGAGAAATTTTATTGGTCCCGAATGATTATGTAACCCATCATGTCTTGGGCTTATTTAGTTTTGACTTGGATAGTGAAAAAATGAAACAAATCTCAATATCGACTACTTTTTCGGAATATGGTTATAAATTGGTGAACATATTTTCGAAATCGATGGTTTCTTGTCATCCACCTCCCATCTCATTATGAGTAGTTTTCATGCTTAATGTATCTATATATAATAATAAAAACACAAACTAAACATCCAACTTTTTGCCATATCAACATTTATCACTTATTCACTCATTACCCTCCACCACTCCACCTCATCAACAACACAATTATTTTTTAAAAAGAATAAAGAAAAGACCATCAAGCAACAACTCTTCATCATCACTCGTATTCATTACATATTTTATAAATAAAAGCCCACCAAACAACAATTCTTGACTTATTTACTTGTTTAAGGCGACCTTGAACAAGATTATTATAAAAACGTGTTATTTTAATAATTGTCTTTATTCATTACCTTCACGTTTGGATCCGTTTTACACATTTTTTTTTATGTAGAACCATCTTATACGAGTGACAAGCCTACCCAATTTTTTTAGAATCAATCTAAGCAAAACATTTCATGAAAACTTACCATTTCATACAAAATTATAATCTATATATAATAATAATAACACAAATTAAACATCCAACTTTTGCCACATCAACATTTATTACTTATTCACTCATTTACCCTCCACCCCAACAACAACAACAGGTTTTTTTTAAAAGAATAAAGAAAAGACCATCAAGCAACAACTCTTCATCATCACTCGTATTCATTATCTATTTTATAAATAAAAACCCACCAAACAACAACTTTTGACTCATTTACTTGTGTAAGGCGACCTTGAATAAGATTATTATAAAAATGTGTCACTTGAATAATTATCTTTATTCATTACCTTTTCTTACATTTGGATCCGTTTTACACATTTTTGTATGTAGAACCATCTTATACAAGTAACAAGCCTACCCAATTTTTGTAGAAGCAATCTAAGCAAAACATTTCACGAAAACTTACCATTTCATAGAAAGTTCTTTTTTTTAACAGGTTTAGTCAATATAATGGCTTTAAATAGAATGCATAATGACAAAAATATAAACGTCCGTGCATTGTAAGGGTAACAAAACTAGTTTTCTTGTTCAAACATTACAATTAAATTCACATTCCATCTCATTTCTTTACTTCTCCGTTTTCACTCTTTGAAGTCACTCTAAAACATTTGTTTACTTTTAGAGCTTTACAAGCTCTATTTTCCTTTTACACTCCAACCATCTTTTTTTTTTTCTTCCAAATATATTTCTATTTCTACTAAAATAAATATTAAAATTTTACATTTATAGCTTTATGAGCTCTCTTTTTTACTAAAATTTTATGTTATAATTACCATAAAATTTAATATTTTTAAAATTAAATATTATACATAACCCATTATTTTACTTAGTACTCCGTAGTATACATGATCAAAGACCTCTGAAAAATTTCCTGCACAAAAATCTCTGTATAAAGTGACTTTGAATCACTTTACTTGAACAATACCTGAAACTCAAATAATTCTACATAAATCCCAAGTTATCAATTAACATTAACTAAGAGTCGAAGATAGTAAGACAAAGAGACATTATCAGCAATAACTGATTTAAAATGACTAGTTTGAAATCATATTTTAAATTATGTACATAAAAAGCACTACATTCAATTTAGATTAAACTTCTGATCCTTCTTTCCATTTTTAAAGGAAATTAGGTTAAACTCATATCTATTTTAGGACAAACAAATTACCAATAAAATGGTTAGCTTTTCCGCATAATTCAGATTAATCAAACTAACATAAAATCAACCACTTGTTAATAATTAACAAAGAAATCTTGTTTAAGACGACAAAATTCGTGTTAAATATAAAATAAATCAATTATGACTAATGTGTCACAATGAGGATACTTCACCCTAACCAAAGATATGTCCTATGCTGACAATCGGGTCGAGTTTGAGTCGGGTTAAGTCGGGTCAGATCATATCGGGTTAGCCTTTCTCTTTTGGATTGAGTCAATTCTAAGCCCGGTCGTTATCAGGTTGGGTCATCTTAAGTCAAGTGATTTATTGCGTCGAGTCGGGTCATTATCGAATCAGATTACTTTATCGCATTTATTCAATTTTTGACCATTCAGTTTAGTTTTCTTAACCATTATTTTATTTAATTAGTTCATTTTTAGGTCAAATGTTTCAATCTAAACTTTCAATCACTTTCATTTTGATCAATATTAAGCTTAATTATTGTCGGGTCAATATCCGGTCGGGTCGGATTCGGGACACTGATCATCAGGTCGTGCTGGGTTACGAGCCATCATCAAGTCGGGTTAGTTTGAAAAACACTCAGGTACTATCGGTCGGGTTTGCTCAGTTTCAGGTCGGGTCAGACTTGCCAGCCTTAAACTCCTATATTATTCAATAATACAAATGTGAACCGTATTTGATCTTCACTTTTATCGTTTACATTTTGATTAATAAATTATTTTATATGTTAGAATTAAAACTGAATTAAAATTTAAAAGAAGTAACAGACACGACCACAACATACAAATTATAGTGTCTCATTGACAAAGTATTAGACGGTGCTTTTCTCTTTAAAAAATAAAATTAGAATTATTACGATCACTTTTCTCGTGCAATAAAAATGATGGTCAAACAACTCACAATAATACACTCTCTCTAAAGTAGCCCCACAATAAACCAAAACCAATCAAAAAGCAAATATATTAATATACTATAGCAGAACACCTGCAGACCGTAGAATATACAGCTCATAATTTATTCTCCAATCACTACAACCACCTACTATATTACCTCTCTTCTCCTCTCTCTTTCCTCTAACTAGTTTTAGACCCATGCATAAAAATGCACGGATTGTTTTCAAAATTCTAACATAAATATTGATTACTATGAATATCAAGATTAATAATTACTCATTAAAACATTTAATTTTGATAGTTGTTTCGATTTAAAAAAAAAAAAAAAAACTACATTGGGTTATTCATTTATATAAATAGATCATCAAGTCTACATTTCTTTAATTCATATATATAGAAAGTGGGCCGAAAAAATTTATTGCTCAATAGCCACCTAAATTATATACCATCCCTAGGTTTCTCTATTTCCTCATCGTCTCACACACTACTCCATTTCTTTCTCCTTATTCAATTAATTTGAGAACCTTATTCAACCCATTTGTCTTCAAATTAAATTTATGGGTTTTTGAATGAACTTCATCGTTATTGGCACAATTTTCATGTGCTATGTGATACATATTTTATACAGTACAATTTATAAGGTTTGATCATATTATAAAGCTTTTTTTAGTAGTTTTGATTGTTTCATATCATTTATACCCTATTTTTATTTAGTTTTATTTTTTTAAATGCACTTGATTTTAGGATTCTTAATTTTTTTCTCATGTTTCAAGGGCTCAAATATTTTTTTGTAATGTAAAAATGTATTCTTTAAGATTTATGTTGTTGATATTTTTTGGGTATTATTAGATCAAAATAATACTCAGATTTGTACCTAAAATGGAATTATATATTTATACGCGTCAATATCTTTTTACAATCCTAATTTTTATGTAATATGAATCCTTTGAATTATAATGGTTTTGTATCAGAATTAATTTTTACTCCGTAAATAGAATGTTTTTTTTTTCAGCAACATTTAATTATAATTTTACTTTTTTCAAAATTATGATGTTTTATAATGGTTTTGTATAAGCTTTCAATCTGGAATGGTTAACGATTTGATAACATTTAAATTTATGTTAATTTGGAAGTATTTAAATTAGGTTTGAAAAAATAGTTATTGTTATTAAAATTATTAAGATATCCAAATTTAAATTTATTCCTACTTTTATTTTATTCCTTATTTATGATATTAATGAATTAGAGGAGAGAGAGAGAGTAATTAATGAATTAGAGGAAAGAGATTAATTAATTATGTAGAAAAGACGTAGGACCTACATGCAATTATGATCCTAAAATTAAGCAAACAATGGGAAGTAAGGAAAAAACACAACTTTTATATTAGGTAGATTGTTTACATTTTTACCATCTTTTTCTTTTCATTTTTACTCAACATCATCTTTTTTCTTCTTCCAAAATTCATTCCCTCCTCTATTATTATTATTATTATTATTATTATTATTTTTTTTTTTTTTTTTTTTTTTTTATTATAAAATGCGCGCAGCTTTCATTATAATAAAAACAAAATGTTTACATGAAATTGGTGGGGAGCCGAGAGACAATCTGGGCTCCCACACCCTTAGCATTATTATTATTATTATTATTAGGGTAAATTGATAACTTATACCTAGTATAATTCACGTTTTCAAATTTTATACCTAAGTTAACTTTTTTCAAAACTTATACCTAAAATCTTATTTTTTTCCCAAACTTGATACCAAATGTAAAAAAAAGACTTGAACTGACTATTTTGCCCTTATTAATTAACCTATCTCCATTCACCACCCTTCCCCAGAACAATGCTCCATGACCTATCTCAACCACCTAATAAACCACCAACATTCAATTTCTCCCCTCTCCGGCACCACCATAGTTTTAGACTGCCACCGCAATGCTCTTCGCCGACAATCCCCCTCTCAAATCTACCCCATTAAACACCCACAATAACTAATATGTAACCCAGCCACTAAACCCAAATCCACAACACCCACCTACATCTCACCAGTCACCACCGTCGACATAGATAATATAATAGGCATATCAATGGAGAAATGGTGATGAATATAAGACGGTGAAGAGTAATTACTGATTATTGTGAATTGATTGTAAAATAAAAAGAAGGGGGTAATTGGTGAGGAAATACAACAGTGCAACGCAAAGCTTTGCAAGTGAGAGAATGAAGTTGAACAAATTTGCAATTTGCAAAGAATATGACAATTGAAAAAACGTATCATACTAATTTGCAATTTGTAGAGGGTGAAGAAGGAGATGTTGATAGTGGAGGCCTTTTCTGGGTATAAGGTGGTAGCTAGGGTTAGAGGGTTGGACGGGATGACGTGACACTAAGAGGCGTCGTTGACGGGAGCAAGTGGGGCAACAACACCGGCGAGAGGGCACTTGTACTGTTAGCCCGACACCAGTGGCGGTGTTGGCAGGGGAGTAGATGAATTGTAGTGAAGGTTGTGGATGGCTGGATATGTAATGTGATGCATATGTGTTAATGTGGTGGAAATATGCGCTAATTAACAAGGGTAAAATGGTCAATTTGTGTAATTTGGTATTGAGTATGAAAGAAAAGAGGATTTTAGGTATAAGTTTTGAAATAAAATTATCTTAGGTATAAAATTTGAAAAAACGTATTATATTAGGTATAAGTTTTCAATTTACCCTTATTATTATTATTATTATTATTATTATTATTATTATTATTATTATTATTATTATTATTATTATTATTATTATTTCTTAAGTTTATCGACATTTTGGCCCGTCTTAGAGCATGTTCAATCTGTTCAAATGAACAGGGCTCCCAATTTTTGGGGGCCCAATAATATTGCTTGCTTATTATACATAGAGACAATTGTTTTAGTAGATCTGGTAGAGCAATTTGGCACAACGGTTAGAAGTGTAGCCAAAAATGCATGTGGTTCGTGTTCGACTCTCCTGCATGCAATTTTTACTCTTGTTATTTCTTTCCTTTAACAAGATAGAGGCCACTGTTTATTGTTTATCTGTTCACTTGTTGTTCATCACTTTGCACAATTACCCGTGCCACTTTGTCTTGATTTAAAATTAAATTTAGTTTTCTTTCCTATTCAAATCCTCTTTTCTTTTTTTTTTACAAAGTATTTATTTATAAGTTTTTTTATTGATTATTATTCTTTTTTAGATAATTTCTAGCTACTCTAAACAAGTCTCTTTGAAAAAACGAAAAATATGAAAACACATTATCTATATGCTCAAGTTTTGTTAAAAATTGCAAATACATAATTAAGTTTATCATTAAAGTTTGTGGATAAAATCCGAGAAATGCATTATTGGAACCGAGTTTATAAAACTATGATATTGCTCAATTCTTGTATAAAAATAAACTTTGACACAAACATAATAAGACAAACTTTACAAATTTAACCATTACTTTTCATAAAATTTTAAAAAATAGTTATCTCAATAAGCGAAAAACTACAGACACCAACAACAAAGTCGTAATAAATAGGGCCCCGCATAACACATTTTGAACAAGGCCCCCGAAATCTCCCAAACGGCCCTGTCGACATTCATATTTTCATTTTTCTTGTACTAAAATTTTCATATATTTTTCTATGCAAATTCTATTGTATGACCATCGTACCTGCCATATGAAAAATGTGACCATTTTTTTGTAAAATAATGACCATTTTTTATAACTAATGGCCCAAAGTGGTTATTATTAACCAAAAAGTAATCATTTTTTACCCAAAAAACATGAAAAAGATTGTCGTACAACAGAATCGCTTATTTTCCTAAACTGATTTCTCTTTGTTATGATTTATCGTTTCTTTTCTCAAAATTTTAACATTATTTGCACATGTGACTTTAAATTATTATAATTTCTATATATTCTTTGTGATGCACTTATTTTCAATGAAAAACAAATTCTCCATATTGAATTTTTATATTGATAATATTTTCCATATCTTTTTTTCATAATTGATTTGTGGGAGATCATTTTTTTTTACTTTTATTTCTTATCGCACTTATTTAATTTGATCAATTTTATAATCTAATTGTTGTTTTTTTTTCACTCCTAAAAGAATCTTCCCAATTTTTTTTCTCAACAAGTTTAATTTTATATCAAATTCAAAATTTTCTATAAATATCTTACCAATAAATTTGTAAATCTAATTTTGAATGAAACAGTTTGATAATATATTAATTTTACATTTCTCCAAGATAGATGGTAAATAACCTATTTATTTAATTTGATATGTTATGACTTTAAATGTGATACAATCATTTAAAGATTGTTATTCAAGATTACAAAGTTTTAATTAAAAAGGTAAAAAAGAAATTAAAAGAAATTCACTACTTTAACAAACAAATTATATATTAAAAACAATTTCTTAAATTACCAATGTTTTGAAAAACCTACTAAACATAATTGTGATTTGTAAAAAAATCAAATAATTTAGACGATAAACTTTTCTTTACTTACATATAAGTTTATACAATTTTAAAATTTCTTATAAAGTAAATAAATAATAAAAAAATATTAATTAAATTAATCAAAGTGTTTCCAAAATTTTATATTTATGGTTTTTATATTATTTATATTTGATTAAATTTCATTCAGATTTTATATTTTTTTTAAGCAAGCCATTTTTAGGTTTTCCTTGACATGAAAATATCTTAATTCAAGTCTGAAAAGATACTCGCCACGGGTGTTTGTTAGTTCGTGGCTAAAAAATTATTTGCCACGGAACATTTCGTGGCTAAATAAAATTTCGCCACGGTGTGACGTAGCTCGTTGTTAAAATGATTATTTGTCATGGGTGTAACCTAATTAGTGGCGCAAATGACTTTTTGCCACAGGAAAAGGTATCTCGTGGCATAAATTTTTCTCCAAAATAACTAATAAGTTTTTCAGTGGCGAAACAGAATTTAGCATCGAATTATAAATTCCCGTGGCATAATTCACGGCGTAAGTGACAAATTGTTTTAGTGTCCAAAAGCTCCTTGTTAAAAAAATCTTGAGGTTTAAAGCAGTTAGCAAGTATTAGTACAATACCATTACTAGTTTGAAGTTTGTAGAAGTTCAGCTAAGTTGTAAGTCTACTTTGCCGCAATGAGTTTTATTATGTAAAGAAGTGAACAACAAGCCTGAAATATTATCTTTGTCTTATAATGAGAATACCAACACGTTGGTTAACTTGACTGAATTGCGTTGTGATGGTATTTCCGAATACCGAGGTGGTTATTACTTATTATATTGTGGTTTCTTGTAATGGCTTATTGTGTTTGAGTTTGTTTGATGTTAACCGTTTTGCTATTTTGAATTCCGTAACCCATCAGTATAAGGAAATACCTTATTGCCAAGAAATGTTCTCGTCTCGTAAGTTGATACTTACTGGACCGACTTTTGGTTATAGTGATTTGATTACAAAAATTTTGCTGATTTTCCAAAGCTTCTCCGTCGTACATGGCTTACAAGTAAAACACTTTTTATGTATTTTCTTTTCGGTCTGGAATTTGGAAAGAACTCACTGATTTAAGAGGGGTATGCACTTTAGATTGGAATCTGGGGTGTGGATTAAGGGAAAAGTATACTGGCCGTGGGATGACTACGCAACCGGTAATGTCTTGGGTTTATTTAGTTTTGGGTTGGCTATGGAAACAATGAATCACATCTCTATTTCAGATCATTTTTCAGAATATGGTTACAAGTAGTGAAACATATTTTCGAAATTGATGGTTTCTTATCATTTTCATGTTTTAAAGAGAGGAGCGCAATCACATTTGGAAAATTTATAGAGTAGAAGGGGTGGATACTTGGGTCAAGGCATTTGATTTTGAGAGTCCAAACTTTTGTGTATTTGGGTTTGCGGGCGTCGGAAGTTATTTTGCTCATTTCCTGGGTAAACTCAAGCTTCTTGATCTTAAGGGAGATAGCCTAAATGATGGTGGTGGTGGTGGTGGTGGTGACAATGCTTATGATTTCATTGAGGGTATTGAATATAGTGAGAGTGCTGGATTTCTACAGAGTTCAAGCTCCTTTGTCGAGATATTTGGGGCTTTTAAGATTCAAGCTCCTAGAAGGCTAGAATGTCAAACCTAAGTATGTTGTTTTTATTGGCATCTCTTTATCAGTTAGTACTGTAGTTGTTAGTTACTGGTTATGTAGATAATCTATCATGGTTGTTGGATTTTGGAATACATTGTAGTTGTTGGACTACTGATGGAGAGACAGTCGTATCATGTAACTTTTGAGTTTATTAGTAATAAATTCTTTCTTATATTTGTAATCAAACTATGCCTTTGATCATAGTGTGTTGTCGATGATTAGTAATGGGACGGAAGTATTTATTTTACCGTGGAAATTCAGTAATTCACTTACTTATACTCCCTCCCATTCACTATAATGTTCCCCTTTGCATTGGGCACAATACTTAAGAAAAAAGAATATAAATGAATAAAGGACAAATGTGGGGTTTGTTGGTAGGAGAGAGGGAAAAATAGTTAGTACTTCCTCCATTCAACTCCACTCTACCACTTTATTTTATCACGTTTGTCAACGCGTATTTTACGCGGTAAATATCGTTAGTTACGTATTTCCAAAAATTATAAAAATTAAATATTTTTAATGTACTTGTAAATACGAATCAAACAAGATCTCACATGAATATATTTTCACTTATGTATTGAGGGAAAATTGAAATTGAATGTTTATTTGTGAATAGTGTAAAAAATTGAAAGTGGTAGAGTGGAGTTGAATAGAGGTAGTAGTTAATAATGTAATAGCTATTGGTAATTGTTCCCTCCAAAAGTTAAAAACACAAAATTTTACATGCTTAACAATGTTGCTAAACCGTCCTATTTATATTAAGATTAACAGCCTTCAACTCCGAAAATTAGGCTTGATTACAGCTAAGTATACAAAACTTGGTTGTTTAACAACCATTATATATGGAGACATGCCTCCATTTACCAATAATACAATGTTAGTTAAATAAAATTACATAAGATTAGTAGCTGATTAGTATACAAATTACAGCAAATTAATCTACATTAAAAAAACGGAAGATCAAAGGTGATCAGAGGACTTCAGTTTTCATTATGGGTTTCTTCTATCTTGTCAGCCAAATTGGTTGTCCTTGAACCAAAAACCAAAATGTCAACGTCTAAATCCATCAAAACAAATTGCCTTAAATATGAAAATTTGGCACCAAATTCAAGTTAGGAACCAAATATCACAAATATTTCAGTTTTTGCGCCCAAATAGTTTTCAAACATTGTGCAAAGTTCAAGGGATATATAAATAGAGAGGTGGTGATCACTTGGCCTCATTTATTTGAGTAGAGCCAAAACAATCCTTTCTTACCATTACATAAATCAAACAAAAAACATTCTCAATAAATTCTCAATAAATGAAGAAGCCAAATCTAGATAACTTGGAAAGAGAGAGAATCTGTGATCTTTTACTAGAAAAAAGCATTGAGGGAAAACTAAAGCATTGTGCAATGGTAGAAGTTGCAGCACAATTTGGGGTATGCAGAAAAATAGTAACCAAACTTTGGAATAAAGCTAAGATTCAACATGTTGCAGGTCAGGGTATCAATGTCAACAACAAGCTCAAAGGTAGAAAGATGCCAAAAAGAAAGGAGTTTTACACTTCTAAATTAGAGTGTCTAGACTTTGCTAAGAGGACAACTCAGCATGAAGTTAGTAAAGGGATGGGTGTTAGTCAATCAACAATAAGCAGATGGGTGAAGGTAGATCTCGTAGATTCACATATAAATGCAATCAAGCCACTTTTGACAGATAAGAACAAACTTGATAGATTAATTTACTGTCTTTCACACCTTCAATATAATAAACATACCAAACAGTTTATTTTCAAGGATCAAAGTAATATGATTCACATAGATGAAAAATGGTTTTTTATTACAAAACCAAGTCAAAGGTTTTATGTAGGAAAAAAAAAGACTCTTTAGATGTGTGCAATAAAAAATATTCATAACTAAGGTTATATTCATGTGTGATGTATCAAGACCTAAATATGGTCAAAATAAAGAAGTACTTTGTGATGGAAAAATCGGTATATGACCATTTGTAATGGAGGTACCAGCTAAGAGAAAATAAAAAAATAGAACTGCAGGCACATTAGAAACAAAGAATATATAGTCAATTACTAAGCAAGTCACCAAAGAAATGTTGATTTCTAATGTGATGCCTGTTATTAAAGCTAAATGGCCAACAAACTACACTAAGAATATTCCGATACAACATGATAATGCAAGACCCCATATAACTAATATGGATGAAGATTTCAGAAAGCATGCTAATGAAGATGAGTGGCACATTCAATTTAGTTATCTGCCTCCAAATTCTCCAGATTTAAATGTTCTTGATTTTAGGTTTTTTTTAGAGCCATTCAATCTTTTCAGCAAAAGGAAAAAGCAAACACACTATAAGAACTTGTTGAAAATGTTATGAAAGCTTATGAAGAGTTGTAAGGATTAAGCTTAACTATGTGTTCATTAATTTGCAGGCATGTATGTTGGTGATTATAAAACTCAAAGGTGGGATTGACTATCCTGTACCTCATATGCACAAATCAAAACTAGCAGCACAAGGTTTATTACTTGAATATCTAGCTGCTAATACAAAACTGGTGAAAGATTGCATTAGATATGTAACAAATCTTGGTCATGCAAGTAGTATTAATGAATTGGTAGACTTATTTACTAGTGCAGAAAATAGTCTACAACTAACAGAGCATACAGGTTGCAGTAATGACCCAACATGCCAAACTGAAGTTGTTGGTAACATTACTGTAGATGAAGGTGCCATTAGTACTGAAGGTCGGGTTGCAGATTTAAGACAACAATTCTTCATAGACATGTGTGACAGCCAAGAATGATAAGTCAGAAACAGAACAATCAACTTTTTGAAGATAACTAGATGAATGCGTTCAGAGTGACAGCCAGGAATGATAAATCAGAATCAGAAGAGTCAAACTTTTGAAGACAACCAAATGAATGCATCCAGAGTACATGCATATAGAGCAGACAACCAAATGAATACCTAGGTAACACCAAAACGGACACGGACACGGACCCGGACACGGACACGGACACGATACGGACACGTGATACGGCTTCCCATGAAATTTAGGACACGGGACACGCTATTTAAATTTAATAAAAAAAAAATATTTTATGGTTATAAATAACGTATGATTTTATTTTTGTAATGTATTTGATTCTAAATTTAATGTATTTGATACTAAATTTAGGTAATTGAAAGTAAAATTCGACCTTAATTATAACTAATTTTATTTCGCACCCAAACCAATCTTCTAATCAGTCTTTTTTGAGAATTTATTCCTCGTGTAAACTATAACATGATTAGGCGTGTGTCCGACGAGTGTCGGGTGTCCGGGTGTCGGACACGGTGTCGGACACGGGACGGCTAGTTAGGAGGAGTGTTCGTGCTACCTAGATGAATACAGTAAACACAAAGAAGGCAGACATGCAATTTATGTACTCTTTTGAACTTTGCACAAGTTTTTATTGTCTTTTGGGCAATTGATGTAAACTGAATTAATTAAATGGCAAATGTGCTATTGCAGTAAGACTTCAACAAAATTGAGTTTCAAGTTAAGATAACCAGAGAACACAATCGATGCATAACCTCCATCACAATTACTAGTAGTGGCGTAATGCATGGATTGTGTAACTAAGATCTCAAATTAAATCATTGAGAATCAAGCTACTGAACAACAAGAGTATAAAAACCCATAACAAGCAAGTTTTACATCATCAGTCCATAAAACCGTATTTAAAAAAAACAATAAATTAGGAGAAGAAAGGATGATAGAATTAGACCTCCCATCGTTTTTTTTTTCCAAATAAAGGCCAATACTGAGAATCAGGGACAAAAGTATCAAGTTCCCCATATCTGTCAGGAACAACATCGCAGGAGTCAACTATGGGCTGACGGTAACCACGAACATCAACAAAACCTTCATACATGGCATCGGTGGTAACTTCATCTCCTTTTAGACCCTCGTCATCTTCAAGTTCAAGGGCAAACATAGGATCATTTTTTGCCATTTCACTCAAAATCCAACGACGGTGCTTTGGGGTTTCATGCCTTTCCCTCAAGATCTTCATCCTTCGCGCAACATCAACCCTCATAAACTCCGCCATCTCTTCCCTATCTTTCTCAAAATCACCCTCTATCCCAGATTCAAGCACACCATCACAAAAATCAGACACAACAATCTCACCAACATCATTTCTCTTCTCACCCTCACAATCATCATCAACCTCAACAACATCAACAGAGTTGTTGAACAGACAAGGACCGTCATCAAAATCATCCTCAATATACCTCAGATCTGGAGCAAATGAAAATATTTCAAATTTATGGTGATTTAAGTAAAAATCCATGGACATGGTGAATGATTGAGAGAACGGAGAGTGGGAAGTTATTAGATCAGTGATGCGAAAGGATAAGAGATGAGAGACGAAGGAAAATTAATGGAGATTTGACAGAGATCTAGATATGGAAAGAGAAAAGAGAGAGAGAGAGAGAGAGAGAGAGAGAGAGAGAGAGAGAGAGAGAGAGAGAGAGATTAGGGTTTTGGGTGATTAGGGGTGATAAATATGGCGATGATGTGACCATTATTTGAGCACATTTAGTCCCCGAATTAGCCTCGTTCCTATGCTTTTTAGTGCATATTTGGGCCATTTACTATCTTTAGTCCTTTGTTTTGCATATTCTTTGAAGTTTTGTTTCCCTGGTAGGAGAGGAGTGCAAACCTTACATTTTCATGGCAAAATAGAGCTAAATTGATCGAATCTAATAACCAAGCATCAAAGAGAAGACAAGACTAGAAGGCCTTTGTACATATTATAGTAGATGGGCAATGATGAAGAAATCCTTGCATCCCCGACTAAATCCCGGAGAATTATTTGAAGAAGAGAAGAAGAAAAGAAGGCTGGAACCCAATCCGCCCGTCCAACCAGGCAAGACGCCCGTCCAACACTTCAGGAATCCGAGCGTCTTTGCCAAAGGAACGCCCGTCAAACTACACCACAATCCGCTCGTCCAGCCATCAAGACGCCCGTCCAGCCACCCCAGAATCCGCCCGTCCCGACACCTTGGACGCTCGGATTCTCTTAAAGGCTCTTACATCTTCTTCTTCCCTCCATGAAAGATGCGCATATTTATGAAAGACCGGCAAAAAGGAGACTCTCATATTTTCTGAGAGGAGCGATTCCTCAAGGACTTAATCGTCATTTAAGCCCTTAGTAAACCCTAATTTGTGTACCTAATCCCCACTATAAATACCCCATTAGTCTAATTAGATTAGGCATGTTCTTCTTATCAATCATTAGTGTAGTTTATATCATTCTAATCTCTTTTTAATCTTGTAATCAACTTCTAATCAAGTCTTAATACAAATCTCATTTCCTTAATTTCTCTTTTGTTCATCTTTTATTTTGAGTAATTGAAGATTATTTGGGTTATTATTGGGAGATTGACAACCTTCCAATCATTCATCAAGTACTTCTATTATTCTTTGCTTTATTTTGGAATCATTAGTAGGTATAATTCTCTTGTTCCCTTTTTAATTATTGTTAATCATATTCATTTATTCATCATGTTTTGCTTTGTTAATATGATTGACAACCTTGTTAACATGTTAAACTTGATAATGAGTGAGTTGTTTCCTTAACTAGGGTTAATTGGTAATTAGGGGAAACCAACATGGGGGATGATTCATGCTTAATTTAATATGTTTTCATAATTTATTTGCTTGCTTGTTGTGATCTTAACTTATGCACATGTTATGTTTGATGAAATACGAGCCTATGAATCCTTGCATTTTTTACCCATCGCTTACCTTTTCAATGAGACTCGTAAGATATAAACCAACTCGAGTCTCATTAGACCATGCATATAGTTGAGTAGGGAGGATTAAGTCGACTTGTAGGTGTTGTACAATCTAATCGATTCGGCTCCGGGACCCAAACCTTCCTAGGATTATAAGATATAAACCAACTCGATCCATCACAACAATAATTGCTTGCTTATAATTTGAGAATATGTTTGTATGATCAATTCCCATGAATCCCCTATGACCTCATGACACCCTAGTGCTTTTAATCAATTGTTTACATCTCTTTTTATTCATCTTGCTTGTTTACTTTTATTGCTATTTAGTTTAGTGATCTTCTCATCTCAACCCCAAATCGTGACACCCCTAGACACCGCTATTTGCAATCGAAAATCCTACATCAATACCCGTCCCTTGGGATCCGACCTTTACTTGCCTCTTTACTAATAGTAGAGTTGTTTGTGAAGTTATAAATATTGTTTTGGTCTAGGTGCTCCTAACGACAAGTGACCAAAAATTAAGCTCCAAGTGAGTCCGACCAGGGAGGTATTAGGGTTAGGGGTTAAATGGGCTGGGTTAGTATTTGGGTTATAATTAGTGTTAATGGGTTGGGTTAATTAGGTAGGTTAGGAAATAAAGTAGGGGTATAAATTGTAAAAACAAAAAAGAAGTAAGGAAAAGGAGAACATTACTTGAATAATCCGTTTCGGGAAAGAGGGAAAATTATAGCGAATAGGAGAGAGTATAAGGTTATTTGAGGTGTTTTTGATTTTCACTTATTCGTGGGTCGTTCACCTCTTGATGTTGTTGATGCCTATATTGCCTTATTGGGATTTTGATATTTCTCTAGTCTCTTCTGTTCTTCTTGTTGTCGAGTGTGTTGTGGTGAAATAGGTCGTTACGATGTTCGAAACTGAATTCGAACACGTGTTTTTAGTAAGACTAGTGTTTGTGACTCGTTACACAAACTCAACGACTCATTATTAAGTTGAACAGTGTGAGCATGTATGTAACTCATTGATACGACGAGTCGACCACCTGACTAATGAGGGTTCTAGTATCATATCGATTGGGTTGGATTAGATTAAAGGACTTACTGTTTCTTACACATTATTTTACAAAATCCTACACAAATTTCCATATTTTTTCGATCTTACCCCTCTCAATTTACACACACACACACACACACACACACACACACACACACACACACACACACACACACACACACACACAAATTGAATGTTACTCCTAATCCTGACCACCCCGCCCCCACGACCCACCCCAGACCACCGTGGTCAGGCGGCGACCGACCGACCGACCGACCGATGACAACCGCCAATAATTTACTCCCTCACTATAACACCAACAACCTTCAGTTTGTAGCTCAGACTTTTGAATCTTCTTGCCCTTCTTCATAATCATCACAATCCCCAAATTTACTATTGAACTCTAACCCTAATTCAGTAATTTCACAAATAAAACCCAAATTACTTACAAGAATTTGAAAAAACAAGCAATCGAATATAAGATTGTTATGTGTCATATCGATTGGGTTGGGTTTGGTTATAGTATCATATCGATTGGGTTGGGTTTGGTTATAAACCTACAGATTTTAATTTTTGTTACGTGTATTCTCTTGATGACTACAAGATTGTTGTTATATACTCTATGTGTTAGGTTTATATACCCATATTAGACTCATCTAATCATGTTATAAATTACCCATAATTTATATACTAGTGGATCTAGTTGCATGCATAACAAAATGAATAAAAATAAGGAGAAAATCATATTTTTTACATTGTATATGGTTCTAATTTTGGGCACAAGTAAGGTCTCCTACCTTCACTTGTTCTTGAGCTCAATTAATTTGGGATGATCTGTAACACCCTCATACTCTAAGTGCCTTACCAGGACCAGTTAAGGAATGGAAGTGCTACCATCTCGGTTACCCGAGGCAATGTATATCAAATAGACAATAACGAAACGTACTTTATTAAATAGTTTAACGTGATACAAGTCCAACCAAAACTGATAATGTAAAATACAACTGTTCTCAAAATGTTAAACCAACTAAACAAACGAAAGAGTATTCGACACAGCGGAAGACTTCTAAGACAGCTCGTGATGACTCAACCCAGCTATCCCATGCGCTTCAAGTCATACCTGCTCAATAACTGCTCACCATCCCCGAATGGATCACCACAATTTTTAAAACAATTAAACGTGGTCAGTACTGATTACACAAAACAAACAGTTGCCAGAATACTCATCGCAACAAGTATTCCACACCGCCATTGGAGGACCGTAGCCGTTTCCACCTAAGCCCCGCTCATCTCATCCGAGCGATAAACCCATGTTTCTTAATGTGCACATCGCCTCCTGTGGCGGGTTCCACAGAGGGCGAATCATGGGCGTGAAGCCACTCCCATAAGTGACTCCACTCGCCGAGGACGCACCTCGCAAACCACAAACAGTTATACAGCCAATAATACAATCAACAATCACCAAAACCAATACCAATATGATATACATTAACAACAACAATGAATTATCACCAATGCCATGTAACCAATACTGAGTAGGGAAACCCTACCTGGAATAACAATCACACGAGACCGTCTAGCAGCTAATTAGAACTTCTCCTGTACGAATCCTCCTCCTATAACATGTATACATACAATTTCTACCAACCCATCATAATACTCCCAAATCCCCCAAACCTACCCAATTAGGGTTTAACCAAACTCAACGAAATACTATAAAAATTATACAAGAAGCTCACCCTTGACGCAACGATCACAACGGTATAACGAACGAGACAATCCGACGATCCTAGCCTTGGGATTTGCTAATAATGTGAGAGATGCGAACAACGTAACTTTTAATCTTCTCTTGAAAGTTTTAGAATGATAAAAGTGTTTAAGAAACAATGACGGAATCTTTTATATTAATCTCGCGTTATAAACAAAACCCGGCTAATCAAACCCGTAAAACACACTTACTCGATCGAGTAAGTCACTTACTCGATCGAGTGCCCCTTACTCAATCGAGTGTCACACTTACTCAATCAAGTAACCATTAGGCAGACTACTGTTTTGCGTAAAAAGCTACTTACTCGACAAAGTAAGTCCTACTCGATAGAGTACCCATAGACATAGAAAACCGTAGTATTACATGATCCTCCAAGATCTTCAAGTGTAAGACTACGGTTCTATGGGTCTTAGGGTACTCTATCGAGTGGGGCTTACTCTGTCGAGTAAGTATGGTTTTACGCAAAACAGTAGTCTTTCTGATGGGTACTCGATCGAGTAAGCTTGGCACTCGATCGAGTAAGTGACTTACTCGATCGAGTAAGTCGGTTGACGGGTGATTTTCGACGGGTTTGTTAATACTGCGGATTGGTATATAAGACTTCCGTCACTTTTTCTTAAAACACTTTTTCAACCTAAAAACTTTCAAGAGACGATTAAGAGTTACGTTCATTCATCCTCGCCACATTATTAGCAAATCCCGGAGTTAGGAGTGTCGGATTTCATCGTTATTTACACTTTTCCGATCCTTGAGTCAAGGGTAAGCTTTACATATAATTTTTATACTGTTTTGTTAAAGTTGGTTAAACCCTAATTGGGTGATTTGGGGGTTTTGGTGGTTTATGTGAATATGGTTGTGATTGTATGTATGTATAAGAGGAGGATTCATTGAGGAGAGATTCTGAGTTAGCTGCTTGATCGTCTTTTATCGGTGTTTGCATTCTAGGTAGGGTTTCCTTACTCAGTATTAGTTACATGATTGTATGGTCATTGTTGTTGTGGCTATTGGTTACGTATAATGTTGGTTGATCTGGTTGGTTGTGGATTTTCTACTGTTGATTGGTTTGTATCTATCTGTGATCTTCGGGGTACGTCCCTGGCTGAGTGGAGTCATTTGCGGGAATGGCTTCACGCCCTTGATTCGCCTTCTGTGGAACCCGCTATAGGAGGGATGTGCACATTAATGAACATGGGTTTATCGCTCGATGGAGATGAGCGGGGCTTAGATGGGAATGGCTGCGGTCCCCCACTGGTGGTGAGGAGTACCTGTTGCGATGGGTACTCTGGCAGGGCTACACACTTTAGTGCGTAGTTAGTTGTGTGGAGATTAGAGATGGAGACGGGGATTGTGCTGAGCTGTTTGAACTGTTTGTGTACTTGTTTCATTGTGGAATTATTTTTGTGTAATTAGTACTGACCCCTTTTAAATGTTTTAAAAACTGTGGTGATCCATTCGGGGGTGGTGAGCAGTTGTTGAGCAGGTATGAGAATATACACTTGGGTTAGCTAGGATGAGTCACCACGATGCAGTCTTAGAGTCTTTTGCTGTTTTGGACTAGTTGTTTAGCACTTTTGGATTTGAGAACATTGTATTTCACTTTTAGCAGTTTGGCTTTTGGACATGTAATCATTTTAAACTATATTGCTAATTAAATATGTCTCTTCATTGTCATTTGATTATCATTGCCTCGGGTAACCGAGATGGTGACGTTCTCATACCTTAAGTGGTCCTGGTAAGGCACTTGGAGTATGGGGGTGTCACATCAAGTCTCAAGCATAGAGACACTCCTCTTAGTTGCACCCAAGACTTACCCTTAATACTATTAATCTTATTAACTAGATAATATTAATAGTGAACCTTAAATTTTAATCTAATAAAATTACTACACATTTAGTAATATTTTTATATTAGATCTATGAACAAATTATGATGCATAAAATTAACTTGTATCATTATACAATTAATTAACTTATCTATTAAGGGAATTGTCATATAGGTGTGACCTTAAGGGATCAACTGATCACCACCGTCAAACGATAGTAATGTCAAACTCTAGTTAGTCAATCATTACCGATTAATGTTGATCAGTTGACTATATAATTGAATCATCCCTTACGTATTCTTATTATGAGATTCAAACATGTGATCGCAGTATTGTCGAGGACACATACTCCAACAATCTCCCACTTGTCCGACACAAGTGTGCATCGCCAATTCTCTTGTCCTATTACATCATCTCCCACTCAATACAAGGTGTCTTAGAGGTCGAACTTACATTTGATCAGATCTTAAGTGTTTTCTCGATCTGAAGAGCAACTGTTTGACCGGAATTATCTACCGTAGATACCTTCCGAGCGTGGCCACGCATTTCCAGTTAACTACTCCTCTAGTGGCCCTGAGATTTAAATAACCCTGACAAGGGGTTGGACAATTCTTATCGCACTATTCCCTTCGAATAGCCACAACTCATCATGACCCAAAAGATGCCCATTTGACCTCAGTTATGACAGTCGTAGAGCATAAATCAAAGCCAATCAGAAACTGTGCCAACTTAGGCGAACAGTCTCTAGTCAAATAATTGACTTATAAGAATACTATAGTAGCTCTCGCCACGACCAGGCTTTATAAAAATTACCAGAACTCTATAAGCGGTCACAGCCCGACAGAGTGTCCCATACAGTCTGTCTATGTGATCGAATAGTCATCTCTTATGACTCTATGGCACTTGAACTTGCCATCAATCGCATCACACTCTAGTCACTTGGAGACGTCACCTCATGTAAGCAACTAGGGGCCAATACTATGTTAATCTAGTTCACTTTAATGGGGTTCAACATTGTCCTTACAACCTATTTGAATATAACAAAGTAATAAAAGAGTTTTTAATAAAACTTAAACGATGAATGCATTATCACATATGTAAAATTGATACCATATCAATTACTACATAATCTATAATCCATACTTAATATTGTATATAACTATACATCTCAACTCAATTGAAATAGCATGACTTATCATGCTTAGCCTATGAAAAAGCTTTGGTTAGCAAGTTTTAGCAACACTTTGCACTTTCCCTAACCTTACTATATACTATTTCCCATTCTTGTGTATAATCTTGTATTATAAGAACTTCTTTGAGTACGTGTCTAGATTCAATCTGGACATAGGCTCTGTAACACCCCCATTTATTCGGGAGCCTTTAGCTAGACATTCCCAAGTAAATGAGAGCGTTACCATCTCGGTTTCCCGAGGTAGTGAATAACAAAGTACAACAAACCAAAGTACTTTAAATTAAAACTTTAGTGAATACATGATTATTACAAATTAAGCAACTAAAACTTAGTATAAAATATTACAACTCGCAGCGGAAAATAAATAAGTGACATAACTATATATGTGATCTAGACTTCAACTATGGTCCAAGTCGAGCTCTCATCCCAATGCTCCCAAGTCAGCTAATCTTTAGTACCTATCAAATCTGCTCCCCATAAAATGGTTCACCGCAGGTGTTCACAAATACACAGTCAACCGCGAGGTTGAGTAGGAATAAAACTAAACAACAATAACATACAATTATCAATCCAATTCAATTCACTATCATTGCACAACCCCCTGACAACGTGCTCCTTTCCTTTACTTAGCACAACTCCCTTAAAACCGTGCTCACATTACTTTGGTACCCCTCCCTTAACAACGTACCGCAATATGTAATAGTACCCCTCCCTCACAACGTACATATTACTATCTCTCAGTGTACAAACTCCCTCAACAACGTACAACTGACTGTCGCACGGCTTTTCACAATAATCACATTCCAACCAACGATAGCAATTCAAATCACCTCATCAATACTATTAATATTAGCCAACACAAATCAATATAATTCACCCTCCGAACAATTACGATATGATCAATCAATATATGCAACATAATTCTCCCTTCCAACAGTTACGATAATATCAACCAACACAGTTCACATACGATCAATCCACTTTAACGTAAGTAATCCACCATACCAAACATAGATAATTAAAAGTCGAGTTGAGTAGGATTATCCCTACCTGGCAAGCGATTCCAATTATGCAGCTTAAGCAATCCAATAAATAAAGCAATCCGATCCGATTATAATTCTTCACAGCCGTCACCTAATCAAAATATTATAATTCAATTCAATTCAATTCAATTATTTATTTATTTATTCCTTTTATTATACTAATTATCCAAATTAATTATCTATTATTTAACTCATTATATTAATTTAATGTATTACCATTTAACTTAATTAATTATATTCTCGTGTAACGATCACGTAAACCCGACTTGATAATTAATTTAAATAACCCATGCACACCCACGTCCACACATGAACACTCCCGTAACAAACACAATCCACACCCCCGCAACCACGGTTTTACCGTGTCCTCTTATCTCACCAAAACCCGCGTCCCACGACACTCCTAGCCACCGAAACCACCGCCCAAACCTACGACACACTAGCCTTCACCTCGAACAACTCCGACAACCCTTAACCATGACCTGAAACATCCTAAACAGGCCCCAAAACCACGCCCTAAACAGCACCCAAAAACCCGACACGAAAATAACAAAACCCGCCAATTCACCACCCTACTGCCACCATGACCACACATGGCCACCACCCAAGACCACCACTGACTACGGTCGTTCCAAGAGTGATTCCACCTTCCACTCGACCCACCTACACCACCGGTACAACCTCCTAAAATCGACAGCAACACCAACCATACCCCCTCCCCTGTTTCACACTTTTCCAACCTCCGCCGCCGCAAACCATCGTATACGACCATCCCAACGCCACCACCTGGGTCGACTAACTACCCCCGTCACAACCCCATCTTACCCAGGTTAAGTCTCGGCCATTAGAGGGTTCAATTACCCATCCCAAACCCCACGATCAACTCGCAACACCTCCCTGACCAGCCGCCTGCCACCGTCACCCTAGGCCTTCCCACACACCACCACCACACCCATTTCAACCCTTGCAGTACCACGTACCACTCCCCAAAGTTTGGTCTGATTCCGTCAAGGTTTGGGTCAGTTTCTAAGCGTCTTAAGATCGTCTGACATTCAGCTTAATAAGAAAATAAAACGATATTAGAATTTGTTACCTATTAATTACCGCTTGCTAAGTTTGTCTCCAAAAGCCCCTCCTCTTAATTTGTGATTTATTTCTCAGATTTAATAGGGTATTTATAGTGTAGGATTATAGAGAATGCGAGGTCAATTAGGAAACTATATAACTTACCTTATTCTAATTAGTATAGGAATTACCATTATTAATAATTGCCATTATATTATTATTATTATTATTAT
Organism: Silene latifolia; assembly: GCF_048544455.1. Lineage (NCBI taxonomy): Eukaryota > Viridiplantae > Streptophyta > Magnoliopsida > Caryophyllales > Caryophyllaceae > Silene > Silene latifolia. Next base: position 46,777,252 of record NC_133534.1, read on the forward strand.
GTATGTTAATCTTACCATAAATAGGATTTTCTCATACAATATTTACTAATTTATTATTTGCCATAACTTTATTATTATTATTATTATTATTATTATTATTATAATTATAATTATAATTACCATTATATATATATTATTATTTCCTTATTATATTATTATTAATTTCCCGATATAAATCCCGATTACACTCGTACCAATTAATAAATTCGGCCCATATAATAATAGCACACGGCCTAAAGCACAAATATTAACCAAACCCAATTCCCGACTTGAATTACTAATTTATTATTTAATTAACGTCTTACTTGTATTCATTATTAGAAATGTCATTTAATCAATTATTAAATTACATAAATTATTCTTATAAATTATTATTAAAATACGGAGTATTACAGTCTTCCCCCCTTAAAATGAACTTCGTCCTGAAGTTCACCCACAACTACTACCACAACACACATAGACATTCTCATAACTAAGCACCATCCAACATAATTATGCATTTTACGATTATCAACCATGCCAATCTTATAACAAGGTATCACAAAATAACTTAAAACACTCTTAGTATCACATTCCTTCCCCCTAAAAATAAACTTCGTCCTCGAAGTTCGGAATGTCCAAAAACTAGAAACAACAATTCATTGTTGTAACGCCACAAAATATTAAACACCCATTGTAATATAAAACAAGTATTACTTCCAACACGAATTAATGGTTAACTAAATACAAAATATTCGATTTACTTCCAAGTAACAAAACCACAACTTAAACTAACTTTATTTAAACTATTGGCAAATACATTGCCAAAATAAGTAATAATCTATAACAAAATACACATAATTGTTTAGTTAATCTTTTCTTGATAATGATATCTAACTTAAACATGGATGCAATATAGGCTTAGGGCAACACGTTCTGCATATCACTAGACATGTTCATTCTACTTCACGTAATTGACAACATCAAAATATCAATGTGCAAAAGATAAGAAACAAAACTTATACTTTTCAAGGCTAGGAAAACATGTTATAACTTCTAAAAATCATAAATAAATAATAACTTAAGTACTCTTTGAGAACTTATACTTTTTAGAAAATATAGAGAGTTAGTAAACTATGAGAAAAAGAATCAAGCCAAAAATTCAAAGGGTCAATTTATAATGCATTTTACAAGCTACTTGGTCGAAACAGAAATTTTATAGCAACTTGTCAGAAACTTAGATCAAATTGTAAATATCACCATAAATTGTCAAAATATTTCCTTACAACGTGGCTTACCAATTTAGAAACATACATAAGTCTATTAAACATCTGAGTTGGAATTATAACAAATAATTACGTAATTTTTAAATGATAATTTTTACAAAAACATGGCGCGAAAACATTACTGTACAGGAATATTTCGACTGTTGTCCACTAAAATATTTATTTCTCCTAAATCATATATTATTTGAATATGAGACCAGTGGCATATGAAAGCTAACTAACAAGGGTATCACACATAAAAATCTCGGATAATAATTTTAAACTGACAGGAAATGGCAGCTAAAACAATCAAGCGATAAAATTTCGAGAAATCAACCAAAATCACAACAATTACTAATGGGTGTTGATTTTCGCAGTACGCATTTTACTCATTACAGTACATTTTTGACCATTTTACCCTTCCTATTTGTTTCGTACTACATGTCTACACTACCTTGAAGAAAGAGAAAGAAAAAAAAACTGGCAGTACTATCACCACCCCCTTCCAACCCCACCACCACCCCCACCCTTGTCATGTCCACCGCCAGCCACCGGCCGCATGCAACCCAACCTATCGCCGGCGACTGGCCATAACCTTGCTCTTCCGCCCCTTTCCCTCTTATCCGTCTCTGTCTCGCCCTCTTCTCCTTCTCAACCTCTCTCTCCACTGCTGGCCAACGACCACCCTCCCTCTCGCTGGCCTTCGGCATCCCTCTGACTCCCGCTTCTCTCTCCGGCGACGTCCTAGACAGCCACCGCCTTCTCTCTACCACCAATTAGAACAAACCCCCAAATCAATTTTAAAACAAACCCTAAATCAATTTTCAATCATAAAATTCAAAGAAAGTCTTTAAATTGATCAATATAATGAAATTAACAAATTTAATACTTGTTTTACACTCAAATTATCATTCATAATTGAAAATTTTATTTATTTAAAATGAATGTATGGTTAGCAATAGAGAGAGAGAGAGAGAGTTTTGATGTTTTTTGTAAGTGGGGGTAGCAAATGGAAAACAAGTGTAAAATTGTACTGTAATGAGTAAAAATGTACTGCGAAAATAAATTACGTTAATAATTCACATGTTTAATCATATTAACCCCTTCCACATACATGCCAACATATTTTCCCAATATCATCATGCTTATAACAATGCTTAAATAAATCATGTCACACCCCTCCTCCGTAACATAAGGTTACGCCCCCGTAACCGCAACCATTAATGACAACAATACGCAACCGATTCAAGACAAACAAAATTCTTAAGAGAGATATACTATATTCATTTTAAATTACCCCACACTCTCAAGTATTCTCTCAAGGTTACCGGTTCAAAACTGGAAGGGCCGGAAGTTTGATGTGAGGGGCCCTACTCATCCCAAGCCTTAAGAGGGCACCTAACAGTTTCTACCCGGATTCATTTTATTAGACACAACCTATATTCATTTATTGTTCATTAGTTAGGCCTGAGGATCGTTTTGCTCTGATACCACTTTGTAACACCCCCATTTATTCGGGAGCCTTTAGCTAGACATTCCCAAGTAAATGAGAGCGTTACCATCTCGGTTTCCCGAGGTAGTGAATAACAAAGTACAACAAACCAAAGTACTTTAAATTAAAACTTTAGTGAATACATGATTATTACAAATTAACTAAGTAAAACTTAGTATAAAATATTACAACTCGCAGCGGAAAATAAATAAGTGATATAACTTATATGTGATCTAGACTTCAACTATGGTCCAAGTCGAGCTCTCATCCCAATGCTCCCAAGTCAGCTAATCTTTAGTACCTGTCAAATCTGCTCCCCATAAAACGGTTCACCACAGGCCGCAGGTGTTCACGAATACACAGTCAACCGCGAGGTTGAGTAAGAATAAAACTAAACAACAAGAACATGCAATTATCAATTCAATTCAATTCATTATCATTGCACAACCCCCTGACAACGTGCTCCTTTCCTTTACTTAGCACAACTCCCTTAACAACGTGCTCACATTACTTTTGTACCCCTCCCTTAACAATGTACCGCAATATGTAATAGTACCCCTCCCTCACAACGTACATATTACTATCTCCCAGTGTACAAACTCCCTCAACAACGTACAACTGACTGTCGCACAGCTTTTCACAATAATCACATTCCAACCAACGATAGCAATTCAAATCACCTCATCAATACTATTAATATTAGCCAACACAAATCAATATAATTCACCCTCCGAACAATTACGATATGATCAATCAATATATGCAACATAATTCTCCCTTCCAACAGTTACGATAATATCAACCAACACAGTTCACATACGATCAATTCACTTTAACGTAAGTAATCCACCATACCAAACATAGATAATTAAAATTCGAGTTGAGTAGGATTATCCCTACCTGGCAAGCTATTCAAATTATGCAGCTTAAGCAATCCAATAAATAAAGCAATCCGATCCGATTATAATTCTTCACAACCGTCACCTAATCAAAATATTATAATTCAATTCAATTCAATTATTTATTTATTTATTCCTTTTATTATACTAATTATCCAAATTAATTATCTATTATTTAACTCATTATATTAATTTAATGTATTACCATTTAACTTAATTAATTATATTCCCGTGTAACGATCACGTAAACCCGACTTGATAATTAATTTAAATAACCCATGCACACCCACGTCCACACTCATGAACACTCCCGTAACAAACACAATCCACACCCCCACAACCACGGTTTTACCGTGTCCTCTTACCTCACCAAAACCCGCGTCCCACGACACTCCGAGCCACCTCCCAAACCTACGACACACTAGCTTGCACCTCGACCAACTCCGACAACCCTTAACCATGACCTGAATCATCCTAAACAGGCCCCAAAACCACGCCCTAAACAGCACCCGAAAACCCGACACGAAAACAACAAAACCCGCCAATTCACCACCCTACTGCCACCATGACCACACATGGCCACCACCCAAGACCACCACTGACTACGGTCGTTCCAAGAGTGATTCCACCTTCCACTCGACCCACCTACACCACCGATACAACCTCTTAAAACTGACAGCAACACCAACCATACCCTCTCCCCTGTTTCACGCTTTTCCAACCACCGCCGCCGCAAACCACCGTATACAAACATCCCAACTCCACCACCTGGGTCGACTAACTACCCCCGTCACAACTCCACCTTACCCAGGTCAAGTCTCGGCCATTAGAGGGTTCAATTACCCATCCCAAACCCTACGATCAACTCGCAACACCTCCCTAACCAGCCACCTTTAGCCGCCTGCCACCGCTACCCTAGACCTTCCCAGACACCACCACCACACCCATTCCAACCCTTGCAATCCCACGTACCACTCCCCAAAGTTTGGTCTGATTCCGTCAACGTTTGGGTCAGTTTCTAAGCGTCTTAAGATCGTCTGACATTCATCTTAATAAGAAAATAAAACGAGATTAGAATTTGTTACCTATTAATTACCGCTTGCTAATTCCGTCTCCAAAAGTTCCTCCTCTTAATTTGTGATTTATTTCTCAGATTTAATAGGGTATTTATAGTGTAGGATTATAGAGAATGCGAGGTCAATTAGGAAACTATATAACTTACCTTATTCTAATTAGTATAGAAATTACCATTATTAATAATTGCCATTATATTATTATTATTTTTTTTTTTTATTGAAGGGTGCGCGCAGCTTTCATTAAAATAAAAATAAAAGTTTACATGAAATTGGTGGGGAGCCGAGAGACAATCTGGGCTCCCACACCCTTAGCAATAGCAAAACTAAGTCTAGTAAAAATGTAAGCGGCCATCCGAGCCCCCGCATCCTGAGATACCGAGAATTTCTGGATCCGCTTGAGCAAGGCAACAACATCCGAACCCAGCTCCCCAAGTGAAGAGAAAGAGAAAGGAAGGAAACCATAACCCGCTACCGCGCACAAATCCCCATACTTAGCACACTTTCGCTGAGCAGCATCGGCGACAACCCGGCCAGGCACAAAATCCGTCATCCCAGTCTGAGTCAAAGGAGAAGAACATGTCAAGTCAACGCACACATCACGCCCCCTGTCCCAAGAATAAAGCAATAAATCTGCAGGGCGAAGAGAGCCGCCATGTCCATCAACCAAACCGATATCAACCTCCTTTCCCGCAGTAATACCAGATCTATAGCAGATGTCGAAAAGAGTGTCCCGGACAAGGTTATGCCTGTAACACCCGCGAATTTCCCATTTTGACATTTAAAATTTACTAAACCGTTTGGTTACTTTATTTTATAATTTTGAATTATTCTATTTGATTAATTTTATGTCAAACACGATTTTTACAAACGTATTATATAAAAGCTCATCTTTATAAAAATACGTACGAATAAATTATATCTTAAAGGCATGATCTATATAATAATATATGTATACGTATTTTTGGTCGGATAATAATAGTGACAGTAATAATAATAATCTTCGTCTTAATTTCCGTCTAATATTAGACCGTCACATTCCATTCTTGTACCTACTTTAATCCGGACCAATCAAAAACCAACAACACATTCACCCACCTTCAAAATATCTCCTTATTACATATTATTATTATTATTACTACTATTATTATTATTGTATATTATGTGTGTGTGGTGGATGTATCATCCGTCCCTACCCCCCTTTTTATACTCCCTTCTTTCTTCTTCATTTGAACGCAACAACAACAACATAGCAGCAGCAGCCGCACACCCCATTTCCGTCTCCTTAAACCTCCATTTTCTCCCTTATTTCTCAACCAAACTCCATTATTTTCACACCATTGGCTTCCCCTCCTCATTCTCCTTCTTTACATGTAAGAAAGACGACATCTTGCTCTCTGTTTCTGTACGGTCGTCTTACCTTGGGCTCGAATTTCCTGCCTTTTTCCTCGTTCCTGCGTTTGGAGGTTAGTTGGGACAACTCAGAGTAGCTGTGGACCGGTAGCATGCAGTTTTGAGAAGCAATGAGGTAACGGTGATAGGTTACTCGACAATATGTCGGGAATTCGCCCTTGTCCCTCGGTTTTTATCTTCATTTCTCGTAAATTTTCAACCTTTGTCTGCTTTCCCATGTGTGAAGTTAATCGTGTTAAGCTTGTGATTATTTTAGTTGGTGATTAGTCGTTTCCATGGCTTTTGTCACGGTTTTGTCATCTCCGAAATCCGAACGTTGCCTGTTGTTTCTTCGAGGACTGTGCACTCCTCTTGCCGATTTTTCTGGGCCTATTTATGGTAAGAAATTAATAGTGTTTATCCTTGTTATAGTCGTACTTGTTCTGTCTCGAATTTGTCTTTGCACTCCGTCTGAAATCGTGCAATTGGTCGACTGCTCACCCCTGTTTTTATCCTCCGTTCCACTGCTGGTGTTCTCTGTTTCGGGACGGATTAAGTGGTCCTCTAGGTCTGTTTTTCTTGCTTGTATGTTCATGCTAGGGTCGTCACCCATAAACTCGATTTTTGCCGCTCGAAAACTCGGGTTTTAGAATGTTGGACCCCGTTTTGTTGTCGTTCCAGCACGGCCTTGCTTTTCTGTTTTGGGGGTTATTTCGAGTCATGACGGTGGCTGGCCAGTGACTGGTTGGACGGTCTGGCCACGACATGGCCGAGCTCAAGCTGACTTGGGGCAGTGTGGCTAGGATCCGAGTGTGTGTTGGGTTGGTCACGGGGTGGAATAGGGTAGTACACCCAAGCTTCCTTCTTCCTTTCCCTTATTGTTTCTCTTAGGTTGTTCCTTTTAATTGGTTTATTTGTATGATATGTTTGGGCCAACCTTGATATTTGAGTGTGGACTCATAGCCCTTGTTTCCTTCTTCTAATTAGGATTGTGTGGTGTCTTGAATTGGGTTTGTTCACACACTTGACTATTGGGCCGATTTATTAGAAATGCATGGACTTCTAAATGACCCGTATTTGAGCATTCATATTTTATCTCGGTCTTCACATAACGGAAATTAGTCATTTTCGCTGGTTATATTTTATTTTAACTCACATAATCAATTGTTTGGGGTTCAATACGATTTAATGGTTGGTTTGTACATGAGTAATATGTTGGGCTTGTTTTATACATTTAATTGGGCTTGTCTTATTTAGGTAATTGAGCTTGTCTTGTTTGTTGGGCTCATGAATGAATTATGTGGGCTTGGTCACAATTTATTCCGTAAATTTCATAATAATTCATTCATTATCGCTTGATATGTTTTCCCGGCATGTTAATTCATAAAGTGAAATATTTATTAAAATAAGCATGAAACATTTATGATAAATAGTTACTTATGAAGGGTCGCATTCTCGATAATGTCTTGTACTGTCTGTTGTGAGAGTCTTGGTCCTATCGGATACTAGGGGTGAGCTATAAGCCCTCTGGTTGCGATATGATCGTCGGGATTGATGTTCCCATCCGTACTCATGGTGAGATGCAAGCCATGAGTATGAATGTGACATTAACGGTCCCGTGTCATATGATGTTTGCATGATCATTCTTACTCTTATTGTGACTCAAGTGTGACATTTTACATTGTGTGACTACTTGACATTCCTTATTTATTTGCCCTCGGACATTGGGTCAAGGTTAGGTGCCATTGTTTCCGAGTTGGGCTATTTTTCCTTCCGCCTCTTCGGACCGGGTGTCACGGTTAGGTGACAAGGTTCCGATTTGGGGTTACTCGACTTCCGGGCACGGTTAGGTGTACCATGTTTCGAGTCTTGGATACGATTTGGTATCGTGTGTCGAATCGGGCGTCGTCCATCCTGAGAGTCTGGCCAGGTTTAGACTAGGACCGTATTATGATCGTCGTCCTACCAAGAGGTTGGAGTCTAGATGGTTTGTCTTGAGTTTATACTAAGTATATGTCTTACACTTGTTGAGTCGTGTCAACATGAGTGGGTTGACTTGGTGATTCTATTTCCTTGATTGCATATCCATCCTCATATACCATGCCTATTCTATTAAGAAAGCATTATGCCTGTTTCACCATGATTGTTCATTATATCTCCTTATTCTTCATGGTTCACATATGTTGCATGATTAATATGTTTGATTAAGTGTTGTTTGTTATCTGCTTTTCGACATATTGTGGCTGGGAGAACCTTGAGTTACTCCCCACTGACTGTGGCGTTCATGTTTACATGAATGACAGGTGGTGAAGATGCTTACGTGGGGAAGACGTGTGGGCTAGCGAGAACTAAACCCTCGGACCTTAGTTTCTAATTTAGAAACCCTTGATTTGTTTATTCGTGGGATATCTTTTCCCCGCTTTCTAGACTTGGGTTGTATTAACCTAAATTTGTCTATCGTAGTATTTGTTTCTTTTCGTTAGTGGTACCCGCGTGCTAATCATTAGTTAGTAATTTAAAAGTTTTAAAAATATCACAATTTCCGCTTTAATTTATTAGTTATATTTTCCGCTTTATCGCGGGGTGTCACAGTTGGTATCAGAGCATATGTTGCTCCCGACGCACACACGTATACCCCAAATTTAAATTTGAACTTGACCTTGAATAATGAATGAGAGATGGGTAGACTTAAGGACCTAAGGTGGTAGTCTGTAGTGTGTTTGCTCTTTGTTAGGTTCTAACATGTTTGTTGATTGTCATATAATAATTGTTGTGCCCTTGGATCAATAACCGTAAACCTACCGTCGTGAAGACCAAGTTTTGGTGCCTATTGCTGGAAATTGAAGATTTGTTCAACTTTGAAGAATGCTTCTACTTCCTCGAAGATGTTTCTCATTCCTTGTGTACCTTGCCTTATTCTTTATCTCTTGGTGCTTATCCCTCTTCTAAACTCTCTTCTGTTCTACTTTGAAAGTTACTCTTGTACTCCTAGCTTGTGCTTTGTTCCTTGTTTATCCTCCCTTAACACCTTTTTAGAGTACTCTTTCCTTTGTGGAATGTTAACCATAGTTGGATAATTTGACTTTTGTGGAGTTTGTTTGTGTTTGTCCCTTAACCCTGGTTTTGAGAGGTCGTGATGTTAGAAAGACTTAGGTAATGTGATGAGACATACTTAGTGATTCTTATACCTAGTTCCTTGACAAAGTGAGTATAATTGATTGGTGGATTCTTTGTGTTAGGAATGAGTTGCCTATGCGATTAAAGTTATAGAACTTGGCTTTGCTGTTTATGTTTGGGATTTAAAAGCTTAGTAGGTTGAGCGTCGTTACCTTAGGAGTAAACATGAAATAAGTTTAGGATATGAATTTAGGAGAAAACCCATTTTTAGATGTTAATGATCCCGTATAGATTGGTGATGTGATTTGATGTCAGTTGTTCCTTAAGAATTTTGTTGAGAAGTCTTCGTTAATTCATTCTTTGGTTTTTGAAACATTGAGGTTGTGTCGAGTGCTTGAGATAAAGAGATGCTTTTATACTTGAGTGGTAGATTTGCTTTAGGGAAATCCTAATATGTGATAAGATAGGTGGAAGAGGTATCTAACCAATTTATCAACCCTTAAGCGAGCGTTTATTTTACCTTGACCCTTGTTTTGGAATTTGGTCGTTTTGTTATGATGGTACAATACCTAATAGGTGTGACCTTGTTAGAGAGAACATTAAGTCTTAGGAAGCGTATAGTTTAAGCCTTAAAATCCTCCTTCGTACCATTAATCGTTTTCCTTCCCTTCGTTCATATCTTGGTTGGATTTAATTCTTAAGTATAAAAGTTCCCTTGTCATTTCCTTGTCTTGAATACCCCCCTAATTCTAATATCTCTTACTGGTGTTAACTAGTTATCTTTATTATTTGACTCCTTTAATCTCACATCTCGTCATGTTCATGTGTCCCTTTGAAATTTCCTATCATTTCCTGACCTGGTTATTACCCTCTATTTCCTTAGTGGAGTGATGGCGTTGTTGGCTGCGTTGTAGAGTGAGTGAGATGCTCTTTGAGGTTTCTTGGGGTACCTTGTTTCAGGGAATAGCTTAGGATGAAGTAACATAAGAGTTTTGAGGAAATCCTTGGGAGTGATGTGGTTATGAGTTTTGTTGTTAGGAAGTTTTCGGAACCGTTCAGGATGATGCTGTTGTTTGAGATTTGAGTACCTGGCGTTTCCTTGTTGTCTAATTTCCCTTCTTCTTTGACCATAAGCGTTGCCGTTCATACATCTCTTCTTCGCTTCATCATACTCCTCCCCTAAGTTTGATGTTGGTAACCTATGAAACTCCATCTTTGACATCCTTGTAAATTTGACTTCAATTCTTACCCTATGAAATTCATCATAGCTCTTTTGATTAGTTAAGTTTGAATCCTCTTAGCATACTTGTACCTATAATGTCTAAGTTACCTTTCAGTTCGTAAAATTTCTAAACATTTCAAGCTACCAGTTTTGATCCATTGTTAAAAGTTTGTGTTGCTTTTACAAAACCTTACCCATTTTAAAAGGATTGAAAATGAAAATTTGCTTTAGTTTCCTATTTGTTCTTGGAATATGGACTACTTTATCATGATTTTAATTGCTAAACCCGAGATTTCTGTAAATTTTATCCAATTTCTATTAACTTTGATCTATTTATGATTTCTTTGTCAAAGTTTAATGTTATATTTTCGAAAACTTAACTCCTTTTTGAGTTTACCATGAATCTTTTAATTTTCATTTGGCTTTTACAAAAGAAAATTTGAGTGAATTACCTTTTTCTTTTGGTTTTAACGTTGATAGGATGTTAGAACTCGTTATTGGAGACGTTTGATAACTTGTTCTACGCTTGTCGGCGAATGATTTTTGTTTTAAATTTGTCTTTGACTTGGAAAGTTAGCGTTCTTGTGTGCACGACAAGAGCAATTTCGTTCCATGAATGAGACTTATACTTTTGAAAACCCTTCATTAATGTTTTTGAAAGTATTTTGATTTTTGATTTATTCAAATGATTTGCCTTTCGACCTTATCTTTGATTTGGAATGTGATGTTCTTGAATACGTAACGAGAACACTTTCGTTCCTTTGATGAGAATCTGTTCTGTCGGAAAGTTTTATTTGGAACTTTTGAAGGAATTTTTAATTCTTACGTTAAGTAACCGTTTAATATTTTGGTTACCGATTCCAAAGTTCCAGTTTTATTTTATATAACCTTTCATTTCTACTTTCAAGTTTCGAGGACGAAACTTTTTAAAAGGTGGGGTGATTGTAACACCCGCGAATTTCCCATTTTGACATTTAAAATTTACTAAACCGTTTGGTTACTTTATTTTATAATTTTGAATTATTCTATTTGATTAATTTTATGTCAAACACGATTTTTACAAACGTATTATATAAAAGCTCATCTTTATAAAAATACGTACGAATAAATTATATCTTAAAGGCATGATCTATATAATAATATATGTATACGTATTTTTGGTCGGATAATAATAGTGACAGTAATAATAATAATCTTCGTCTTAATTTCCGTCTAATATTAGACCGTCACATTCCATTCTTGTACCTACTTTAATCCGGACCAATCAAAAACCAACAACACATTCACCCACCTTCAAAATATCTCCTTATTACATATTATTATTATTACTACTATTATTATTATTGTATATTATGTGTGTGTGGTGGATGTATCATCCGTCCCTACCCCCCTTTTTATACTCCCTTCTTTCTTCTTCATTTGAACGCAACAACAACAACATAGCAGCAGCAGCCGCACACCCCATTTCCGTCTCCTTAAACCTCCATTTCCTCCCTTATTTCTCAACCAAACTCCATTATTTTCACACCATTGGCTTCCCCTCCTCATTCTCCTTCTTTACATGTAAGAAAGACGACATCTTGCTCTCTGTTTCTGTACGGTCGTCTTACCTTGGGCTCGAATTTCCTGCCTTTTTCCTCGTTCCTGCGTTTGGAGGTTAGTTGGGATAACTCAGAGTAGCTGTGGACCGGTAGCATGCAGTTTTGAGAAGCAATGAGGTAACGGTGATAGGTTACTCGACAATATGTCGGGAATTCGCCCTTGTCCCTCGGTTTTTATCTTCATTTCTCGTAAATTTTCAACCTTTGTCTGCTTTCCCATGTGTGAAGTTAATCGTGTTAAGCTTGTGATTATTTTAGTTGGTGATTAGTCGTTTCCATGGCTTTTGTCACGGTTTTGTCATCTCCGAAATCCGAACGTTGCCTGTTGTTTCTTCGAGGACTGTGCACTCCTCTTGCCGATTTTTCTGGGCCTATTTATGGCAAGAAATTAATAGTGTTTATCCTTGTTATAGTCGTACTCGTTCCGTCTCGAATTTGTCTTTGCACTCCGTCTGAAATCGTGCAATTGGTCGACTGCTCACCCCTGTTTTTATCCTCCGTTCCACTGCTGGTGTTCTCTGTTTCGGGACGGATTAAGTGGTCCTCTAGGTCTGTTTTTCTTGCTTGTATGTTCATGCTAGGGTCGTCACCCATAAACTCGATTTTTGCCGCTCGAAAACTCGGGTTTTAGAATGTTGGACCCCGTTTTGTTGTCGTTCCAGCACGGCCTTGCTCTTCTGTTTTGGGGGTTATTTCGAGTCATGACGGTGGCTGGCCAGTGACTGGTTGGACGGTCTGGCCATGACATGGCCGAGCTCAAGCTGACCTGGGGCAGTGTGGCTAGGATCCGAGTGTGTGTTGGGTTGGTCACGAGGTGGAATAGGGTAGTACACCCAAGCTTCCTTCTTCCTTTCCCTTATTGTTTCTCTTAGGTTGTTCCTTTTAATTGGTTTATTTGTATGATATGTTTGGGCCAACCTTGATATTTGAGTGTGGACTCATAGCCCTTGTTTCCTTCTTCTAATTAGGATTGTGTGGTGTCTTGAATTGGGTTTGTTCACACACTTGACTATTGGGCCGATTTATTAGAAATGCATGGACTTCTAAATGACCCGTATTTGAGCATTCATATTTTATCTCGGTCTTCACATAACGTAAATTAGTCATTTTCGCTGGTTATATTTTATTTTAACTCACATAATCAATTGTTTGGGGTTCAATACGATTTAATGGTTGGTTTGTACATGAGTAATATGTTGGGCTTGTTTTATACATTTAATTGGGCTTGTCTTATTTAGGTAATTGAGCTTGTCTTGTTTGTTGGGCTCATGAATGAATTATGTGGGCTTGGTCACAATTTATTCCGTAAATTTCATAATAATTCATTCATTATCGCTTGATATGTTTTCCCGACATGTTAATTCATAAAGTGAAATATTTATTAAAATAAGCATGAAACATTTATGATAAATAGTTACTTATGAAGGGTCGCATTCTCGATAATGTCTTGTACTGTCTGTTGTGAGAGTCTTGGTCCTATCGGATACTAGGGGTGAGCTATAAGCCCTCTGGTTGCGATATGATCGTCGGGATTGATGTTCCCATCCGTACTCATGGTGAGATGCAAGCCATGAGTATGAATGTGACATTAACGGTCCCGTGTCATATGATGTTTGCATGATCATTCTTACTCTTATTGTGACTCAAGTGTGACATTTTACATTGTGTGACTACTTGACATTCCTTATTTATTTGCCCTCGGACATTGGGTCACGGTTAGGTGCCATTGTTTCCGAGTTGGGCTATTTTTCCTTCCGCCTCTTCGGACCGGGGGTCACGGTTAGGTGACAAGGTTCCGATTTGGGGTTACTCGACTTCCGGGCACGGTTAGGTGTACCATGTTTCGAGTCTTGGATACGATTTGGTATCGTGTGTCGAATCGGGTGTCGTCCATCCCGAGAGTCTGGCCAGGTTTAGACTAGGACCGTATTATGATCGTCGTCCTACCAAGATATTGGAGTCTAGATGGTTTGTCTTGAGTTCATACTAAGTATATGTCTTACACTTGTTGAGTCGTGTCAACATGAGTGGGTTGACTTGGTGATTCTATTTCCTTGATTGCATATTCATCCTCATATACCATGCCTATTCTATTAAGAAAGCATTATGCCTGTTTCACCATGATTGTTCATTATATCTCCTTATTCTTCATGGTTCACATATGTTGCATGATTAATTTGTTTGATTAAGTGTTGTTTGTTATCTGCTTTTCGACATATTGTGGCTGGGAGAACCTTGAGTTACTCCCCACTGACTGTGGCGTTCATGTTTACATGAATGACAGGTGGTGAAGATGCTTACGTGGGGAAGACGTGTGGGCTAGCGAGAACTAAACCCTCGGACCTTAGTTTCTAATTTAGAAACCCTTGATTTGTTTATTCGTGGGATATCTTTTCCCCGCTTTCTAGACTTGGGTTGTATTAACCTAAATTTGTCTATCGTAGTATTTGTTTCTTTTCGTTAGTGGCACCCGCGTGCTAATCATTAGTTAGTAATTTAAAAGTTTTAAAAATATCACAATTTCCGCTTTAATTTATTAGTTATATTTTCCGCTTTATCGCGGGGTGTCACAATGCCGATGTTTAACGCCCACAGTACCAGTACAAGAAACAGCGTGGTCCCCAAAAACATCCTCAGCAAAAACCCGAGAGCAAGCCGGACAGGGCCTAGATACCGTGAATAACGGAACACCAAGACGATACCCCAGCACACTACGGTAAGTCCTCCCGTTCATAGTCTGACCCAACCCCGAGATAGGAACCGCACGTAACCAGTCAGAGGAGTGAGAACCCTGCTGAGACTGCCATAACTCAAGCTGGCGTGGTGTCAAAGAGAAAACAGACTCTGAGGCAGCAGCAACCGTCGCGAAATAAATGTCTGCCAATTTCTTCATAAGTTTGGGGGCAGCAATTTCACTAGGGTTACCTAAAATACCAGATCATGTAGTCTCAGTAAACACCTGCGCAACATCATCAAAAGCAGGGCCAGCAGCTACAATACCAGAAGGGCCGAGGAGCTTAGCCTGCAAACCAGCAGACTGCAAATGGGACACAATAAAAGCATAAAATAAAACATCTCCCGTCGCATAGACACCAAGACCACCAAGCTGAAAAGGGAATGTAGCAAGGCGCCACTGCCAATCCCCAAAACCCGGCCCTAACGCTGTGACAATACGTTGCAAGCTAGAACGAAGAGCGGCATCAAAAGGAAGATGGACAGACCCAAAAACACTAAGGGAGCAAGTACGAAGTGAGAAGTAGAGCTTGGAAATACCAGTACAAGCTCGAAGAAGAAGCAACTCACATTGCGGGTCCTCAATCTTCGCAATCAAATCCATTAACTCAATTGTCTTGGTTACTCTCTTCGCCACAATCCCACTGCTAAAATCAGAACAAGCACTGACAGGTCCACCCAAAACCGTAACACCCCGCAATGGCCGAGAAATAGAAGGGGGGAAAATCCCTGGAAGCCGACTCCGAGGATCCTCAACAGGCCAAAAGACCTCTGTCTTGGAGACATTAAGATGCAATCCAAAACGTGGGCCATCCACCATAATCAAATCCAAGACCTTCCCCACCTCCAAAGTATCACCCACGATAGTGCCATCATCTAAGTACCATGCCTGCAAAGTGAGGTCAAAAGTGTCCCGGATCTTGCAAACTAATGGATGCAAAACCAAAGCGAAAAGCAAAGGGCCCAACGGATCACCCTGCTGAACACCCTGACAAGACCACAAGCAGTGCTCCCCATAAAAAAGGCAGGCCGGGCTGGAATAACAAAACTCCACCCAACGGGAGAGAGCCGAGCAACGACGGCAGACCTCCTGAAGCATGGTCGAACGATCAACAAGGTTGAACGCATTCTGGAAATCAACCAGCAACATAGAAAGCCCCACCAGAGTCCCCCGATCCTCAATGAGCCGGTTCAAGGCATGCAAGATAGCCTCTCCTCCACCGGACACACTCACCCCGAACTGAAGCCTATCAAAATAAGAAGATAAAGACGGACCAACCATAGAAGCACCAACCTTAGAGACAAGCCGTCTCCCAACCGTACCAATAGCAATAGGACGAACCCCACCACCCGGTTTAACGAGTGGCGTGAGAGGGGCGCTGGCAATGTACTCACCCAGAGAAAGAGGACACCGGCCCTCAAGAAATCCCGATTACAATATTATTATGTATGTTAATCTTACCATAAATAGGATTTTCTCATATAATATTTACTAATTTATTATTTGCCATAACTTTATTATTATTATTATTATAATTACCTTTATATATATATATATATATATATATATATATATATATTATTTTTATTTCCTTATTATATTATTATTAATTTCCCGATATAAATCCCGATTACACTCGTACCAAATTAATAAATTCGGCCCATATAATAATAGCACACGGCCCAAAGTAAAAATATTAACCAAACCCAATTCCCGACTTGAATTATTAATTTATTATTTAATTAACGTCTTACTTGTATTCATTATTAGAAATGTCATTTAATCAATTATTAAATTACATAAATTATTCTTATAAATTATTATTAAAATACGGAGTATTACAGTCTTACCCCTTAAAATGAACTTTGTCCCGAAGTTCACCCACAACTACTACCACAACACACATAGACATTCTCATAACTAAGCACCATCCAACACAATTATGCATTTTACGATTATCAACCATGCCAATCTTATAACAAGGTATCACAAAATAACTTAAAACACTCGTAGTATCACAGGCTCTCTTGCCTTAGAATAGCTCCCACTGTCCTCACAGTGAGTAGGGATAGGACCTTCGGTTATTGGAACGAACTACCATAGTTCCTCCAATTCATAAAACCGAATCCTAATATTATCCCTTCCTTCTTGCATATCTCATTATTGCAAGTGTACTTAATTTCCGTTGTGAATATCTCATTGTTCAACTGCTTAGGACGTTTTTAGCAGATATCCTCCTTAAATAATATAGCCAAGATGGTTCTCTAACCATCCTTATGTGTTTAGAATATGGTTTTGTGTAACTCCTTGCACATAAATCCATCTCATTTCTAAATGGTTAGCTTCATATCTTTAGTGCTTCATGAGTACTAACTAATGAACTATGTGGCTATATAGAGACTTCTCTCAAGGATTCGATTTATAACTTCTCGTCATACTCCCAGTATACGAAGTTTAAGAATGGTGATACATCTTAGCGTAATGAATTAATCCCGCAGCGGAAACATGTGGATTTAATTTCTACATGTTCAATACTTTTGAAACTGTGACACCCTCATTTTTAGCGTTAAATAAACACGTAAATTCTACAGAAAAACTGACAGGATATGTTTGTAATTGGTTCAACTAGATAAAACCTGTAATTTTAAAAACTTTTCTAAACCATTCACAAACATTTCCAAATGAAGAGTGCCAAAACCTGCAAATACTAACAAACTAATTTACATAACATAGCTAAGTCGCGAGAATAAAGTGATACAAACCAAAGTAAAAGAGGGAGACATATGTCCCTTCAAAATATAAACACAACCAAATGTTTAAAGGTTTACTACAAAACATAACCAAACTAAGTCCAAGGTTCTTTTGCTCACTAGCTCGTCTGTGTACCCCATCTAATCATCATCAACCTGTCAATCGCATTTTATACAAACACGAAAGCCACAATTCAGTGGGGAGTAACTTCGAGTCCTCCCAGCCACGAAATGTCATATTTAATGTAACATGTAATGTAACATGTAAACAACATCATAAATAAACTAATTATCAAATATTCTAACATATGAACACTAAACTGACCAAATTAAACTATCATGTGAAACATATAACAAGCAGTAATCCAAACTTTATCAATTGTAACCGGCTTGCATCTCACCTATTACAATTCATAAAATCACCATACAAGAAAGGGCAATATATCAAAGACAGGCATAAGTACTTAGCACCGTCAATAGTCACTCTGTAACTCGAGTCTATACCACGAGGTAGGGAAGGTAATCGAACCGGTATCTTGGCTCAGAGGTTCTATCAAAACATGGCCAAGACACAACACAACCCTAGCCTAAAATCTCTTGAGACCTAGACATGCGGATACACACCACCGCACCCAAGACCCACAATTTTTTTAAAACAAAGTGAGTACCCTAAGGAGTCCACCAAAGGGTTGGCTAGTACTTAAGCTGACCACTTACTCTCAAAATAAGTAACGAGGTCATGCCCCAACTTGGATATAATCCCACCAAGTCAGGAACACAAAGGCTATTAAGCAGTGAACATATACTCGTCAAAGACTATAAAGGCCTATCTATGACAAACACAACAACCTGCAAGAAGTATTCAATACCAATTCCATTTCAAGCAATATTAACAATATTAAAGGTTTCAGGGAATCTAGGGCCGTTTCAACAATATAAGAACCCATTCAAATCAACCAACAACATATGTCAAATAAAAACATATTAAATGGCCTAGAACAAGAATAAGGCCAATTATCCAATTTACACAATAAATTCATCCAACCGAATTTTTACCCGCAACCCCAGCCCTACGACAGGTACGGGTTCAATCGCGGCTGACCAATCACACAATTGACTGACATCTATTCAGTCAAAGGGACTAAGGCTCAGTTTTCGGCATAATCATCCAAACATTACAATTATCGCTATAAAATTCATTTTAAGCCTATTCATTACAATTTCATTTTATAACCTATCCTAACATGTGCCAACTACCAATATAAACATAACTTTACCATCAACATTATATTTACTACTAACATTATTCATTTCATAAGACTACCCATATGTTACTTATACTAAATATAACATTAATACGCCCGAAACGACGAACAACGGATGAGAAACCGCGAAACAAGCAACGGGCCGACCCAGGCCAACCCAGGGCCTTCCGTGGGCCTGCCTGGGCCTGCTGGCCGCCACCCCCACTACCTCCGTTTCTCCGTTTTTGTTCATTTTAACATCGTTTTAAGCATCAATTAATCATTCCCAATTCATTTCCAAACTAATATGTGAACTTAAACTAACAAAAGACATGATTTAGACATGAATTTAACCCATATTATCATGTGAAATAAACCACTTAATTAACAATCACAAAATCGTACAAAAAGCAAAGAATGTGACATTAATTCGTCGAGTAACTCGAAATATGTTACCTTTAGCAACAAAATGAGCAATTAGAACCTTGAACACCAAACCCTAATATGCAAAGTAGCCACTATCTTCAACTATATACGAGTCTCCAAACTCGTCTTCTAAATCTTCACCTAAATAAACAATAAAAACACATTTATAAGTACTAATAATCAAAACCCTAAAAATGGTGGACAAAATAAATTTAGGGCAAATGAATTTAATACATACTAGGATGTTGGAAATGAAGAGAGGATTCCAAATATGTAATCCTTATGAAATTTGGAGTAGAAATGAGTAAATTATGGTGAAAATTAGCTTAGAAAGCTTAAGTTTTGGTATGAAAATGGTGTTTTAAGTTTAGAAGGCTTTAGAATGTTCAAGGAGAATGAAGTAGGAAGAGAAAAAAAACAAAGGGAAGGAGAAGGAAGGGGTGTGGCGTTCAAAAGGGGAAGAGACGGGATTTTTGGCGGAATTTTATTAGTCGGTTTTGGCCCGTTTCGACGATAATTAGAACCGTTTGTCAAATGCAAATTCCGACAATGCCAAAGTTCTTAAACACGAGATTACAAGAAGATTGAGTACTCATATGACCCATTTCCAAAATCGTTTGCCCAATTTTCACAAGAATCGCCATTTTTCCCGATATGCCCTTATTCCGAAATAAAAGATTTTTACATGGTTTAAACTATTTTTAAACATTTCGAAACCATCAAAATAAATACTTTACTTCAAAATATAATAGAATTATATTTCATTGAATTATTATTACTTCATATACATTAATATTAAATTCAACTTGATTAATAAATTACTTTCGCAATATAATAACGGTCCGAAATTACGGGGTGTTACAATCATCCCTCCTTTTAAGAAGTTTCGTCCTCGAAACTTGCAAGTAGAAAACGAAAATACAATAAGGACGAACTCAATTTTTCCAAGGGCGAAAATCAAAACATTCAAAACAAATTGGAATTTCAAAAGATGATCCTTCAAAAGGGGTTAAGAAAACTTTCAAAATCACGATGTCCATATCAAGGGAATGAGAGAACTCTTGATGCATGCAAGCGCGCTATCATTCCGAATCAAGGGCAAATCAAAATACGAAATCATTCGCCGATAAGTGCGTAACTAGTTATCGACGTCTCCAATAACGAATCGACAACGAATCAACGCCAAAACAAAATGAAAGCGAAAGGTCAAATGCAATTGTTATAGAAAAATGGTAAATCATTTTTCAAACTTTACCAGAAGTCAAGTTTTCAAATATAATACAAATTTTAACAATGAATCGAAAAGTTAACTCACATTGGTCCGAAATTACACAAAACGAGAAATAGCTTAGGTATCAAATCGAACACTAAGGTTGAAAGAAAGTGAGAAATCATTTTCAAATGTTATAGAAAGAGGTCAATTTGTAGATTTAACTCCAAATTAAAATAATGAACCAAAAGTTTACTCAAACTAGATAGAATCTTTGCAAGATGGAAAACAACTCGGGAACGAGAAGTGCAACTCGCGATAGGGAACTCACACCCAACAGACAAGAAGAAATTGAACTCTTAAAGGTGGAATTTTTGGATGAAGTCAATAAAGATGTCAACGAACAAGACACTTTACTCAAAAGGTCAAATGAGTTCCAAGAAGACGAACTCAACGGAACAAGCCAGAATAGCAAGAATGACAATTGTCGGAGATCGGAATTAGGAAGATCGGTACATCGAGAAAGGTTCACTCAATTTTCCAACCACAGAGTCATCCTACTAGGTCCTCCGAACATCAACAGGGCATCAACCAGAGGCCACGCTAATCCAAAGAGCCATCTGAACCACTCATCGACAAGTCTACTTATAAGCTAATCCTTGAGATAATCATATCCACTACAATTATAACTTAACAATTTCCCAATCAAAATGTTTCCACCAATATCCTCCACCGAACAAAATCAAAATCCAAAGTCGAAACTAGTAACAATATTATACCCTTACCAAGATTCAATATTCCCAAACGCATTCATGCTTGAAACCAACCCACAAGCAACAAGTTGCACTATCCAATCCATAATTAGCACTAACTATAAGATAACTGGGTTCATCACACAAATCATCTGATCGGTTTACTCAAGATTCACTATCCTACTTCCCAACAATATTCCAATTTCCAATAGAAAGATTCCTCAAAGGATTAAATATAAGGTCCAAACTTACAATAACATTCCACAAACTTAGCTATCAATCCCCAATACCGTAAAGTAAGGCTCAAATGACAAACGAACAATCCCCGAACGAACAATGCCCAAAACAAATCCAAAATAACCATAGAAATACTCCACCAAGGTAAACTAATCCCATTAGTCTCATCATCAAATCGAAACCAAAGTAAGTCTTATACCACCGAATTACGCGAACCTCAAATCGCAAGGAGACTACAACATTGCCATCATAAGAATTCCATCAAAAAATCTAGCTCTCATATTACATGGTCAAATACAGACACAAACTCCTACACCAATTCCCGACAAAATCAAAATACAAAAAATCCTCAAATTACATCCCATTAACTCTGTAAACATGGTTAACAAGGTACCAACTATACTAAGTAGATAAGGAGTGATAACGGAATAGAGAAACGGTAAAATATTTTCGAAGGGTGCATGAGCATGACAAGTTAGGAAACTAGGGAGTCGGACCGTAAAGATAACGGTTGACAGAAATAAGAGGTACTCGAGTCAAGAAGATATCTCGGGCAAGAAGAAGATACGTAAACTTCGGCATAAAAACAGGGTTCAACGAACGCTAATGAGAAGGAGAGGAGAACAGAAGCGGCATAATGAAAGGGTTACCGCTTAACCAAACACTCCTCAAAGCTTATGATCGCTATGATAAGGTTACATCACTAAGGTGCTCAACAAAGACTCAAAAGTCTACCAAATCATAGGACTAACAAGGACTCCACAATGGTAGGTTTTCCTCAACTCAATTGGTTCCAAGAGCCAAAATCAATTCACCACACAAATTCATTTGTTACCATCTAAGTCCCAAAGTATCTCCTTTACAACTCTCGTCATCGAACTTCACTTGCTATGTCATCCCCAAGTACCATGGCTTGTTTACACTATCCTCTCACCACTTCGTACTTCTAGTCTCCGATACCATAAATTAGAATCGCATCTTTGAACTCACGAACTACATCGAACAACTTTCCACCAAAATTCTCAAATTCAGATATGATTAATAAGGTCAACCACGTGTTCTCAAATTCCAAAAGGTCAACAAGGGCTACTCTAT
The DNA here is from genome assembly GCF_048544455.1 of Silene latifolia. Classification (NCBI taxonomy): domain Eukaryota; kingdom Viridiplantae; phylum Streptophyta; class Magnoliopsida; order Caryophyllales; family Caryophyllaceae; genus Silene; species Silene latifolia. The sequence continues at coordinate 46,799,740 of NC_133534.1, forward strand.
ACTAAATTTGGTCGACTCAAAAGGTTTAACAAACTAACTAATTCCAAAGTACGATACCAATCCATTAAGCAACGTCAATGTCCTATTGTATTCCTTTCAAGGCCTACAAAGGTTGGGGCTAACTATCATTCCTTTAATTCTCCACAAGAAACATCGAGACTCTCAAATGAAGTAGCTTAGGTTCATTCCAATTTATGTGCTAAGGTAGTACCCATGCTCAATCACCTATAACAAACAAGCTCTCAATAGACATAAATCCCAAGGTGTTTCTCAACTCACTAGGCTCTCTCATCAAGCACAACTAACAAGACTAACCAAAGGATCCCAAGTTATCTTCTCATATACAACTCAAACCTTAAACAATCAATTTCTCAACTCGTTCACGCCTTCCAATGATACATTCACTCACCCCAAGGTACGAGACTCAGTTAAAAACATTCTCTCAAAACCGGGTTCTCTTGAACAAAGGGACTATCCCGTGGAATAAAAGGAAAGTGTCCACAAGGACTCTTATTATAAGAAGAAAACGAACCAAGGATGAATCGGGAGAAAGAATAGAAGAGTAATTACCAAGGCGAGAGAAGAGGAATTAGAAAGACGAATAGACAACTAGATTGAAAGATTAAGGTAAGGTACACTGAATACGAAAAGAAATACCGAGAAAGTGGAAGCATCCTTCATTTGGCATAACCAATCTTCAACATTCGGCAACGGCCACTCAATCTTGGTCACCAACGAGTAAGATCACGGTCATAGCTTCAACGGCACGAAAATTAATAACTAACAATTAACAAACCTAGCTTGTAGGATTGCATTATCTACGTTTCTTGAAGGGCCATCTTGCAAAAGAGAACATTAGTTAGCACCTAACAAATAGCAATCACAAAGAGACTACAACATAAGGTCCTAAATCTACCCATCCTACCCATCTCTCGAGTTTATTATTTGAAGGTCAAGTTATTTGTTTTGGGGTGCACAAACGTGCGTCGGGAGCAAATATGCTCTGATACCAACTGTGACACCCTCATTTTTAGCGTTAAATAAACACGTAAATTCTACAGAAAAACTGACAGGATATGTTTGTAATTGGTTCAACTAGATAAAACCTGTAATTTTAAAAACTTTTCTAAACCATTCACAAACATTTCCAAATGAAGAGTGCCAAAACCTGCAAATACTAACAAACTAATTTACATAACATAGCTAAGTCGCGAGAATAAAGTGATACAAACCAAAGTAAAAGAGGGAGACATATGTCCCTTCAAAATATAAACACAACCAAATGTTTAAAGGTTTACTACAAAACATAACCAAACTAAGTCCAAGGTTCTTTTGCTCACTAGCTCGTCTGTGTACCCCATCTAATCATCATCAACCTGTCAATCGCATTTTATACAAACACGAAAGCCACAATTCAGTGGGGAGTAACTTCGAGTCCTCCCAGCCACAAAATGTCATATTTAATGTAACATGTAATGTAACATGTAAACAACATCATAAATAAACTAATTATCAAATATTCTAAATATGAACACTAAACTGACCTAATTAAACTATCATGTGAAACATATAACAAGCAGTAATCCAAACTTTATCAATTGTAACCGGCTTGCATCTCACCTATTACAATTCATAAAATCACCATAAAAGAAAGGGCAATATATCAAAGACAGGCATAAGTACTTAGCACCGTCAATAGTCACTCTGTAACTCGAGTCTATACCACGAGGTAGGGAAGGTAATCGAACCGGTATCTTGGCTCAGAGGTTCTATCAAAACATGGCCAAGACACAACACAACCCTAGCCTAAAATCTGCGCAGACCTAGACATGCGGATACACACCACCGCACCCAAGACCCACAATTTTTTTAAAACAAAGTGAGTACCCTAAGGAGTCCACCAAAGGGTTGGTTAGTACTTAAGCTGACCACTTACTCTCAAAATAAGTAACGAGGTCATGCCCCAACTTGGATATAATCCCACCAAGTCAGGAACACAAAGGCTATTAAGCAGTGAACATATACTCGTCAAAGACTATAAAGGCCTATCTATGACAAACACAACAACCTGCAAGAAGTATTCAATACCAATTCCATTTCAAGCAATATTAACAATATTAAAGGTTTCAGGGAATCTAGGGCCGTTTCAACAATATAAGAACCCATTCAAATCAACCAACAACATATGTCAAATAAAAACATATTAAATGGCCTAGAACAAGAATAAGGCCGATTATCCAATTTACACAATAAATTCATCCAACCGAATTTTTACCCGCAACCCCAGCCCTGCGACAGGTACGGGTTCAATCGGTGACCAATCACACAATTGATCGACATCGATTGATCAAAGGGACTAAGGCTCAGTTTTCGGCATAATCATCCAAACATTACAATTATCGCTATAAAATTCATTTTAAGCCTATTCATTACAATTTCATTTTATAACCTATCCTAACATGTGCCAACTACCAATATAAACATAACTTTACCATCAACATTATATTTACTACTAACATTATTCATTTCATAAGACTACTCATATGTTACTTATACTAAATATAACATTAATACGCCCGAAACGACGAACAACGCATGAGAAACCGCGAAACAAGCAACGGGCCGACCCGGGCCAACCCAGGGCCTGCCTGGGCCTGCCGGGCCTGCTGGGCCTGCTGGCCGCCACCCCCACTACCTCCGTTTCTCCGTTTTTGTTCATTTTAACATCGTTTTAAGCATCAATTAATCATTCCCAATTCATTTCCATACTAATATGTGAACTTAAACTAACAAAAGACATGATTTAGACATGAATTTAACCCATATTATCATGTGAAATAAACCACTTAATTAAAAATCACAAAATCATACAAAAAACAAAGAATGTGACATTAATTCGTCGAGTAACTCGAAATATTAGCAACAAAATGAGCAATTAGCACCTTGAACACCAAACCCTAATATGTAAACTAGCCACTATCTTCAACTATATACGAGTCTCCAAACTCGTCTTCCAAATCTTCACCTAAATAAACAATAAAAACACATTTATAAGTACTAATAATCAAAACCCTAAAAATGGTGGACAAAATAAATTTAGGGCAAATGAATTTAATACATTCTAGGATGTTGTAAATGAAGAGAGGATTCCAAATATGTAATCCTTATGAAATTTGGAGTAGAAATGAGTAAATTATGGTGAAAATTAGCTTAGAAAGCTTAAGTTTTGGTATGAAAATGGTGTTTTAAGTTTAGAAGGCTTTAGAATGTTCAAGGAGAATGAAGTAGGAAGAGAAAAAAAAAACAAAGGGAAGGAGAAGGAAGGGGTGTGGCGTTCAAAAGGGGAAGAGACTGGATTTTTGGCGGAATTTTATTAGTCGGTTTTGGCCCGTTTCGACGATAATTAGAACCGTTTGTCAAATGCAAATTCCGACAATGCCAAAGTTATTAAACACGAGATTACAAGAAGATTGAGTACTCATATGACCCATTTCCAAAATCGTTTGCCCAATTTTCACAAGAATCGCCATTTTTCCCGATATGCCCTTATTCCGAAATAAAAGATTTTTACATGGTTTAAACTATTTTTAAACATTTCGAAACCATCAAAATAAATACTTTACTTCAAAATATAATAGAATTATATTTCATTGAATTTTTATTACTTCATATACATTAATATTAAATTCAACTTGATTAATAAATTACTTTCGCAATATAATAACGGTTCGAAATTACGGGGTGTTACAGAACTTGTCAAGATTCTTATTAACATAAGAATATTCATTTAACGCTAATATCCTCTCAGAACTAACTTTATAGATCTGGATACTTTAGAGATGTATTATTCTTCTCCTAAATCTTCCTTTATTCACAATGATTAGTATGTCCCTTACACATAAGACTAGTAACACCATATTACTCCCACTAAACTCCATGTATAAACAGAACTACTCGACAATTCGAGAAAAGTTTATCACATGATCAAAAAATACAATTCAACTCCTTAACTTCTACTTAAAACTTTTCTTAAGTTTTCATCCTACGTTAGGATAGTTGCGATTTTCAAAAACTCATGCAAGATGATTTTAAAATCCAAATGTCAAATTATATCCGAATTCAATAAGGCGTTGTTATTGCGTGCAAAACCCTTTGCCACCAACCAACCAAGCTAAATAAACATTTTCATGTTTATGCTCATTTCGGGCTTTTGCGAAGTTGAAACTAGATAAAGCATCTTAGTAAGTTGCAGGTTTGTTACTTTCAAAAATAACATGACTCCTGTCCACTTTAGATTTCGAAGAAATAATTACTGATTTTGACCAAGAAGGAACATCTTCCTACGTCTTATTCTCAGTTTGTGGCTCTTGAACATTTTCTCCCACTCTATCTTTAAGAAATAATCCTCTTTTCTTATAGACAGCATCACGGGTCACAAACCTTTCGTTCTCGTGATCTTGTAGGAAAAAATAAACATATGTTTACTATCGAAAGAAACTACAATTTAGGTACCATGCCTAACAATATCTCATATGAAAAATAGATGATTGCTTTAACCATGTTTTATATTAGTGAAAAAAAATTAAATGCCAGACAAATTTTATAACAGAAACTACCACCAACTACAATGTAAAGATTTAATCATATCATATAGGATTATTTGTCACTTTCTAACACACCTTATCTAATATTATGTGCTTATGAAAGTGAACTTGTGATATCATATCACACTCCTTTTGGTGCAAATAAACTACCTTAACAAAGTACTAATACTTTTGTTTTTATGATCTCTAGGTTTTGTTACTTTTAAACATTCATTGAACTTATTCAAAGAATTTCTCTTCTTACCTCATTAAGTGGATATCAAGTATCTACCTAATTCGTTGGTAAAAGAGATGAAGAAATAATAACCTTCTGTGATTGAAATTATATTCGACCATACACTTCAAATTGTAAATAGGGCGAATATCTTGCTCTATTCATAATCCTTTTCCAGGAAAAATCATGAATTAACTTGCTTTGAATACAAGATTCGCACACACCAAAAGATTCCCAATCAAATGGTTTGGGAGACTAGTCAAAACTAGTTTCTAAATGTGATTTTCAATCGAGAGTTAAGAAATGGTTGGGCTCACCAACTTAAGTCTTGTATATATGACATTTTATTTCTAGTTTGAATATAATTACCTTGATTTGTATGGTCTCACCATAAACTTAATCGTGGTATGTTAGGGCACAACGCTTGTTTTAATTGAATAATATAGAAACCCTTTTGCGTTTTTCTACAAAAACTTGATTTATATTCTTATATAGAGTTAGTGTACATCATAAAAATTATTGAGGTACATTTCTAAATACAAAACTAAAATGAGTACACTATAACACTTATATGTCCATTGTTTAAATGGCAACTACCCTAGTTCTATTCATGTAAATTTCTGAATTTATTCTTGCTAGTCGTCAAACGATAATGCCAAATATTATATGAAATTCACAAATTTGTATCAAATACTCATGATGTGGTAATTAGCAAGAATGCAATGTCAATGTCATATATATTCAAGGAGGAATATGTTGGAGTCACACGACCAACTTCCTTGATCTTTACTTATTTGGGGTTTGTCTCTATTTTAGTGTGTAACACTTTCTCTTTCGAGCCTAGATCTATCCTTAACAATTAAGGTACTTTACTTCTTATTGCTCCCACTGACTTCAAGAATTTCTACTTGATGAAGACTTATCTTCATATAAATTCCTAGTTAATCCTTCACAAGAGTTAACTCTATTGTGGTATTTGGTTAATTAAAATTTCTAACAAATTAATTTACCAATTTAACATTGTCATGTTCTTAACAACTTAAGTGCTTGATGACAAGTTGTTGGACCATATAGCTTATATGTTTATGTTTTGATGATGTCAAGGTGTTTTACATTTCATATACTTGTTGCATGTAAACGTTTGTTAAGTGTTTTAGCATTAACCTATTACGAGCAACAAAGAGGATTGTAACAATTACATGAGAAGTTCAAGCCTTTGTTCAAGATCAAACAATTCAAAGATTCATTCAAGTATTATGTGAAGACGAAGTTTGTCTAAAGAATAATCAAGTTTGGATGATGATGTAGCCTATACTCGAAGATCTCCTTGAAGATTAGAATAGTATAGGTGATTGTCTCGTAATGGTAATCAAAGAATGAGTTTCTTAATTAGTAAAGTTATAGCTTTGCAGCTATAACATTACTAGTAAAAGAGCCCAATGTTATAGCTCTTCTACTATAACATTGAAATGCTGAGTTTTTATACACGACTTTTAAATGTTTCGAAAATTGTTTTGTAATTGTTTAAAGTTTATTTTAAATGTTCTAATGAAAGTATTTATTTTATAAAGCCCGGTTTAGTGAGGAGTCCGGTTTTATGGTTAGCGTTAATCGATGGTTATTGGATCAACTTATGAGTTAGACTTTACTATCAATTAGGGTTTCCATATAGTCTCTCCTAAAACCTAAATTCTAATTATATATTAAGATTAGGGTTTGCATGATTCACGAGCTTATGAGCCGTGTTATGCGTATTGCCTATAAGATATTAGGTAAAGATTTTATTCTATAATAATATCTTTACATATCTTATATCTTACTTAATATATTTGTTTATGGTAAAAGATATTCTTGTCTTAGGAAATCTTATCATAATCTTAGAATTTATAGTAAAGATAATATTTAGAAAGATTATATTCTATCTTTTAGAATATTCTTTATTATCTTTCATGGCTTTTAGGAAAGAGATAATAAGAAGATATAATTTGTAATTATATCTTATTATTTCGGCTATTAGGGTTCTTGTAGAAACCGTGTAGCCTACCTCTTCTTTGCCTATAAATACTTTGTTATTTACAACATCTAAAATAGAGACCTTAAGCATAAAAATTGTTTTCATATTTTTAAAAAGCAAACCGTGTGTTTTTAATGAAAACCGTTTTGCAATTTTGAAAGGTCGTGTGTTACAACCTCGCATACTTGTTCTTCATTTATCGTTATAAGATAATAGTGCTTAGTTGATTTCTTAACTTGTTCATTAACGTGAACCTTTGTTAGAATCATTAGTGCTTTCTTATTAGCGTAAGTTAGTCACTCGAGTATTTAAAGGTACTCATTGAGTTACAGCTAGAGTTAGTTGTACGAGTTGGGTTAGTAAATTTGTAATCCGTAGAAAGGTACTAAATTTATTAATCGAGAATAGTGGACGTAGGTTTCGACTTGTGAAACTGAACCACTTCAAAAATCCGTGTGTCTTTTCTTGTTTCGTTCTTTTGTTTATTTCGTTCATCATCGTTAGTTGATTAGTTAAAGTTTAATCAATAAACTTTAAATAATCAATTACATACGCACAATCGAAAAAGCTTTAAAAAGTCTTAAATCCTCAATTCACCCCCCCCCCCCCCTCTTGAGTATTTTTGGATCAATAGACTCTTCACAAGTGTTTAGGTTGAGCAATAAGACTTTTGAACCGTGGATGCATAGAAGATGTTATCAAAACATGTTTTAACTAATCATCACTTCTAATCATACTTCTTCATAAGAAATTATATATAGGTATGTAAGGAATTTAAGATGTTAATCTTATATTTGAATAGGATGATTCCTATCGAGTTCTATGGAATAGAACGATTCCTATAGAGCTAGTCCACAACCTATGATATGGTTCATTTTTAGAAAGAGATTCCTGTCGTTAGCAATAGTGGTTTAGCGGAGAGTCGTGTTGCAATCGAATGATATCGCATATGAGAATGAGTAATGAAATAGAACAACATTAAAAACAACGAAATAGTGGAAAAAATAAGCATTCATTGTTATATCTAAAACATTTTAGCATGTTTTAGCATTTATATAATGACCTCCACAAAATTATATAAATGATCCCGAGACCCAAATTTCATATTAACTTTGGGTGTGAGCCTACGGGCTCTCTACACCTCTTATTAATATAACTTGGTGGGTTAACCTTTTTAACCGATTCTACAATTAGAACACTCGGTAGATGAATTTACGTTAAGTTCATCTTTAGCCCGAACCTATTGGGACAACGGTCCCTCTAATACTTTCATTGAGATAAACCAAATTTCGAAATGTAATAACATTTTATTACCCCACTTACCCAACGTCAATAGAGAGCACCCCGAAAAATCGTATTGTGTCCTTATGAAATTGAGATTCATGAGTTCCTACTATTTGATAAGGCTATGTCTCAATCTTAATAACGTGAGAGGTCGAGTCAATTTATTATCTATCAAATTTAAGTGAACTAAATTTTCGAACTAACGATAATTATAATTGACACGGTCGGATACTCGATATGATATGCATGTGTTGTTTATGGCGTTGGCAATGCATGCAACATATAATGAAAAATGCATAAGCAATAAATAAATTTCCTAGTATGGCCTTCCTAAAATAGAAAATCAAATAATCTATTACAAATTCAGAAACCAACTCCTTTGGTCCCTTTATCTTCAAGTGGCACGCTTTCCAAGTACTCCGTCGTGATCGGAACGCCTTTCCGATTGGCACCGTCTTGAAGGAACTCCGATAATACAAATAATAATGAAATACATAGCTATTCCTATTATACATTTGTAATATGAAAAACTAGTAAAAATAAAAGTGATATGAGATCTCATTAAATTACAACCAAATCAATATCCTCTTACATTACGGGTAATATCGATTAAAACTAAGGCCATACTAAGATAAATTACATAATTCAAAATTATATAAATAAAATATGACATTCATCAATAAAAATACAGCATTATTATATGTGATTAACATGCCAAATTAATGTGCCAAATCGCCCTACTTAAACCTTATATCGTATATAATCCGGTTTTATGGAAATGCGTGATAATAACTTATTAAATTCACAAATCAATACTTAAATCAAATTTAAGCTCAAGTTAATTACCCTAACTCAATTAGGACTCAAAAATTAGTCCTTAATTAATTTTTGACAATAATTCAACTTGGTTTTCTATTATTGCTTATTAGACTTCTCTTAAACATATTATTGCTTATTAAACTTCTCTTAATCATAACAATTATGAAATAATTCCCAATAAATTATAAAAAATTGGAAAAATACGAAATCATATTTTTGTATATACTGGAATATTATCAAGATTCCAAAAGCTCAATAAGATTTTCCCACAAAATATTTATATCATTAATAAATCATATAAATCATAGCTTTTACCATTTAATTCCAAATTAAACATAAAAATTATGAAAAAATCAAAATCAAAATTTTGAACATTCCTAAATAATTTCTAGAACCTGGAAATGACAAAATTTCAACCAAAAATTTCGAATTAATTTTTATGACTAATAAAGTTGCCTTTTTATCGATATTATCATATAAAAATCAATAAACATACCAAATTAATCATGAAACTTTAGATATGATATTCATATCATATATACAACATTACGAAAAAATTTCATGCCAGAAACTTTATTTTAGCTATTTTTGCTAAAATTAGTCATTATTTATATCATTTTAACCATTAAAAATATAAATCTTGCATAATAAATCACATTTATCTCAAATTTTACATACAATCTTTAAAATATTCATGTGACATTATATTAAAATTTCATGACATGTTTCGTAGTTTAACTATTTTTTAGTCATTTAACCTCCATTTATAGCATTTTTATCTCATAAAAATCATAAATTATGCAATATTAATCACATTAATACGAAATTTTACATACAATAAGTAAAATATGCATGTGGGGTCATACTAAAAAAATCACGGCCAGTAGTGAAGTTTAACTCTTTTTAGTAAATAAAAGTTCATTTTACTCAATAAAATATAATTATTTCACTAAAAATCATTAAAATAAGCAATAATCATCCATAAATCATCAATATAACCTAAAAATATTTTAGAAATAAAATATATTAGATTCAAAAAAAATTTCATGGTTTATCATTATAAATCTAAAATATCTAGTTTTAATTAAGTTACATTTAACTCGGAAAAACCAAACCGATTATGCATGCAACACCAAAGCTCTGATACCAATTGTTAGGTTTACATACCCATATTAGACTCATCTAATCATGTTATAAATTACCCTTAATTTATATACTAGTGGATCTAGTTGCATGCATAACAAAATAAATAAAAATACGGAGAAAATCATATTTTTTACATTGTATATGGTTCGAATTTTGGGCACAAGTAAGGTCTCCTACCTTCACTTGTTCTTAAGCTCAATTAATTTGGGATGATCCTCCAAGATCTTCAAGTCTCAAGCATAGAGACACTCCTCTTAGTTGCACCCAAGACTTACCCTTAATACTATTAATCTTATTAACTAGATAATATTAATAGTGAACCTTAAATTTTAATCTAATAAAATTACTACACATTTAGTAATATTTTTATATTAGATCTATGAACAAATTATGATGCATAAAACTATTTTGTGAGGTTTTGTGTGTGAGAGATACAAGCATCCCATAAATGCATATATGATGAGAATATTTCTTAGATGGATGAGCAAAAAATAAGAGAACCAATTCGCTTAAAGAGAGAGAGGGGGCACGGTTCCAAGAGGAGGAAAAACCCAATGCATGCCCATCTCACTTTTGCTCTTACCCAAAATCATAGGTGTGCATGGCTAGATTTTAGGGTAATAATGTTGCCTATTTTACAATAAAATAAAACACCCACTAACCCATGTTAAAGTGGAGTCTATTTTATTTTGTTATATGTAACATTGTCACACAATATGTCACATGTAGCATGTAACATGTAATTAATCATATTAATGCATATTTAACAATTAAATATCATTATATAAATTAAGTAAATTATAAAAAACAAGATATCTAGTAATTCATAATTACATGTGTATAAAATGGGTCCTGTTAATATAATCAATCAATCAATACATATATATAAAGCAGAAACTTTTCGAGCGATATTAGAGAGTCCAACTTTTTTAGAATTCCTATATATAAAATAATTTTTATATAAAATTATTATCATTATCCTAATAAGTGTAGATCTAGCTTTTTCCTCTTAATAATTTATGAGAAAATTATCCTAATCGAAGTAGATCTAATAATTTATGAGAAAATAATCCTACTAGAAGTAGATCAATTATTTATGAGAAAAATAATACTAATAGAAGTAGATCTAATAATTTATCTATTATTTTTTACTAAAATTATAATAGGAAAATAACTTTATAAAGAATATTTATTTTAGAAATATTTATAACGCAAAAATGTCATATAATAAACGTATAAAAGTGATAAAATTGCATATTTTATAAACATACAATTACTCATTGTGAGAAAAAAAAACAAATGAGATCCTAATTTTTTACAAATATAAAATATTCTACAAAATCTAAGTTGTTTGACTTTAACTACTCAGTGAAACCCGTGTACTAATAAAGATAATTTTATTTTAACACTTTTTTGAATATTTAAAAGATTTACAAAATATTCGAATTTTTAATTATAACCAAACCCCTAATTATATTCCAAAAACCATAAGAAAAAGCTAATTTTTATTTTAAAAAAAAATCTAGAAAAAAGCCACATGTCATAATAGGAAAAAGAAGTAAGGAATGACATTTACTTAGCATTTGGCTTTTACAATGGTGGCGGGAGGAGAATTTTTTTTATAATGACAATATTAGAAGTAAACAACTTCAACGGCGGCATGAAATAGTTTTAATTCTGAATATGATTAGATTACCAATAATATTCACATAAGATTAACAAAAATTGAGCTATCATTTAAAAATATTAAATAAGTCTCATATCGATTTTGTCAAGCCAAAAATTTAAATACAAATGAACAAAGTCAAGAATTACAATTTTATACGGGACTAATAATCCAAGAACCAGCTAACTATGATTTTATGAATGAATCAACGTACGATAAATATATATAAAAATTGTGAGAACTATATATAATAAGCTATTATATCACCGTTTTTTTTTTCCAAACCGGTTTCAAATTCATATCAAATTTATAATAGACGTTAAAAATGTATTGAACTGCCAAATATACAAAATTATTCGGTTACATCAATTTTTACTTTCTAAATTCCAATTCATCTACGTGTTTTTATCCACTTAATTATTTACCACGGTTTGCGTATGGCTGGTTATTACTATGTTATGCACTAATTGTATATTTAAAAGTGCAATAATTTTTGTTGTAGCTTTTCTTAATTTTTTTTTTTGGAAAATTTCCATTTTGGTGCCCAAGATTTGGGTTAATTCCACTTTACTTTAGTGTCCTGAGGTTTGCATAATTCCACTTTGGTTTCCTCAGGTTTCGACTACTTTCCACTTTGGTAACCCGAGTTTTGAAAAAAAAAATCCTTTTTCTTGTTAATGGTTAACTATATGAGGTATCGCATGTGAGTTTAGTTGAATATAAGGTACTGCTTAGTGTAATAAAGTAGGTTAAAATAAAGACAACTAGCTGCATATATATTAGTTATGAAGTGAAACGATTGTACATATATAATTAGTAATTTGAAGCCATATTCTTAAAATTGAAACTCTTTTTTGAAAATTTGTTTATTTTGTTATTATAAATAAAGAATAAAATAATAATGTAAGATAAATGATACTTGATTTTGTTGATAGACAAAATTTCAAATAAACATAAATGAGTTATAATTTAATAAAATTAATCTAAAACTAATCGAATTTAAACAGTAGTATCATAATATCCTACTCCATCCATTCCACACAAAACTCTTCATTTGCTTTTTGGAGGTCGACTTTGAAAAGTTGATCAATAATTCACTCAAAAATATATCCCACATCTACAAAATTAGATGTCGTATTATATATTTCGCATGAAATTCATAGGGAACCGCCAGTCTTAATGATAGATAGTCAAAAACAAATTTATTGTTTAGAGATCTAACAAAAATTCTCCAAACAGTTTACATATATAATTGAGATACCCGTTGTTTTGCGTACCACCATTCAACATTTACCTTTGTCGTCGTATGCTTACAAAATGGAATATATTCGTAGATGTAAGTTAATCTAATTTGTGAATCTTATAAAAGTCGGTTTCAGTTATCACGTATTCATTTTAAGGAATTAAACCACATTTTTGGGAATGACGTTTTAAATTGACTAAAAACGGTGGTGCATACAACAATAAAAATAGGTAACTACGTAATATAATTAACGTAAACAAAAAAGAGTAGCTTTTATGTTAAATAGACCGATGATCCATCAATAATTAACTAAATGAACCCAGTAGTTTTGTGTGTTCCGATTTTCAACATAGTTAGGCTTTTTTATTATCAACTTAATAGAATTCTACTACCAAACCATGACAATGTAAATTAAACCAACGTTTGCAATCTATTGTTCAACAAATTCTTAGAACATTCAACATGCATATTGTAAAAGATGATCATAATGGAAGCCTCATGCATTCTATGTAATGGAATCACATATATTTTTGTACTGTTTTTAGAGACTACTAATTTTATTGGAATTCAGTGTGGATTTGATTTTACGATAAGTATATAGACCAAAACACTCTTAATTGTAGATAATCAAGATAAACTTATGTTATAAGAGATCTAACATTTTCTCTAAACACACTAAATGTAGATAATTATGATACATGTTGCTTTACGTAACACCATTTAGTTTTACGTAGTTGTTATATGTTAAAATAATATGTAAAACTCATAAAGGTCTGTCTCGATTATTAAGGGCAGTTCATTTGGTAAGCTGCACTATGTTTATGGAGATAACGTTTTGTATTTAATTAAAAATCAGTGATGCCTATAACAATAATGAAAAAACTAACTACATACTCTTACAATGTTACTTGATGTCTTACAACTGAAATGATAACTATTAAATTACAAAACTTCTATGATAAAAGCACTAATAGTTCATTGATGATCAACTACACCAATCACGAACTTTTACTTATCAATGATTTAAACATAACTGAACTTTTTTTTATCAACTATAGAATATATTTATACAGATGATCCTAATGGGAGCCCCGTGCATCGCACGGGCTTTTCAACTAGTACATATATATAAAGCAGAAACTTTTCGATCGATATTAGAGAGTCCAACTTTTTTAGAATTCCTATACATAAAATAATTTTTATATAAAATTATTATCATTATCCTAATAAGTGTAGATCTAGCTTTTTTCTCTTAATAATTTATGAGAAAATTATCCTAATCGAAGTAGATCTAATAATTTATGAGAAAATAATCCTACTAGAAGTAGATCAATTATTTATGAGAAAAATAATACTAATAGAAGTAGATCTAATAATTTATCTATTATTTTTTACTAAAATTATAATAGGAAAATAACTTTATAAAGAATATTTATTTTAGAAATATTTATAACGCAAAAATGTCATATAATAAACGTATAAAAGTGATAAAATTGCATATTTTATAAACATACAATTACTCATTGTGAGAAAAAAAAACAAATGAGATCCTAATTTTTTACAAATATAAAATATTCTACAAAATCTAAGTTGTTTGACTTTAACTACTCAGTGAAACCCGTGTACTAATAAAGATAATTTTATTTTAACACTTTTTTGAATATTTAAAAGATTTACAAAATATTCGAATTTTTAATTATAACCAAACCCCTAATTATCTTCCAAAAACCATAAGAAAAAGCTAATTTTTATTTTAAAAAAAAATCTAGAAAAAAGTCACATGTCATAATAGGAAAAAGAAGTAAGGAATGACATTTACTTAGCATTTGGCTTTTACAATGGTGGCGGGAGGAGAAATTTTTTTATAATGACAATATTAGAAGTAAACAACTTCAACGGCGGCATGAAATAGTTTTAATTCTGAATATGATTAGATTACCAATAATATTCACATAAGATTAACAAAAATTGAGCTATCATTTAAAAATATTAAATAAGTCTCATATCGATTTTGTCAAGCCAAAAATTTAAATACAAATGAACAAAGTCAAGAATTACAATTTTATACGGGACTAATAATCCAAGAACCAGCTAACTATGATTTTATGAATGAATCAACGTACGATAAATATATAGAAAAATTGTGAGAACTATATATAATCAGCTATTATATCACCGTTTTTTTTTTCCAAACCGGTTTCAAATTCGTATCAAATTTATAATAGACGTTAAAAATGTATTGAACTGCCAAATATACAAAATTATTCGGTTACATCAATTTTTACTTTCTAAATTCCAATTCATCTACGTGTTTTTATTCACTTAATTATTTACCACGGTTTGCGTATGGCTGGTTATTACTATGTTATGCACTAATTGTATATTTAAAAGTGCAATAATTTTTGTTGTAGCTTTTCTTAATTAATTTTTTTTGGAAAATTTCCATTTTGGTGCCCAAGATTTGGGTTAATTCCACTTTACTTTAGTGTCCTGAGGTTTGCATAATTCCACTTTGGTTTCCTCAGGTTTCGACTACTTTCCACTTTGGTAACCCGAGTTTTGAAAAAAAAATCCTTTTTCTTGTTAATGGTTAACTATATGAGGTATCGCATGTGAGTTTAGTTGAATATAAGGTACTGCTTAGTGTAATAAAGTAGGTTAAAATAAAGACAACTAGCTGCATATATATTAGTTATGAAGTGAAACGATTGTACATATATAATTAGTAATTTGAAGCCATATTCTTAAAATTGAAACTCTTTTTTGAAAATTTGTTTATTTTGTTATTATAAATAAAGAATAGAATAATAATGTAAGATAAATGATACTTGATTTTGTTGATAGACAAAATTTCAAATAAACATAAATGAGTTATAATTTAATAAAATTAATCTAAAACTAATCGAATTTAAACAGTAGTATCATAATATCCTACTCCATCCATTCCACACAAAACTCTTCATTTGCTTTTTGGAGGTCGACTTTGAAAAGTTGATCAATAATTCACTCAAAAATATATCCCACATCTACAAAATTAGATGTCGTATTATATATTTCGCATGAAATTCATAGGGAATAGCCAGTCTTAATGATAGATAGTCAAAAACAAATTTATTGTTTAGAGATCTAACAAAAATTCTCCAAACAGTTTACATATATAATTGAGATACCCGTTGTTTTGCGTACCACCATTCAACATTTACACTGTCGTCGTATGCTTACAAAATGGAATATATTCGTAGATGTAAGTTAATCTAATTTTTGAATCTTATAAAAGTCGGTTTCAGTTATCACGTATTCATTTTAAGGAATTAAACCACATTTTTGGGAATGACGTTTTAAATTGACTAAAAACGGTGGTGCATACAACAATAAAAATAGGTAACTACGTAATATAATTAACGTAAACAAAAAAGAGTAGCTTTTATGTTAAATAGACCGGTGATCCATCAATAATTAACTAAATGAACCCAGTAGTTTTGTGTGTTCCGATTTTCAACATAGTTAGGCTTTTTTATTATCAACTTAATAGAATTCTACTACCAAACCATGACAATGTAAATTAAACCAACGTTTGCAATCTATTGTTCAACAAATTCTTAGAACATTCAACATGCATATTGTAAAAGATGATCATAATGGAAGCCTCATGCATTCTATGTAATGGAATCACATATATTTTTGTACTGTTTTTAGAGACTACTAATTTTATTGGAATTCAGTGTGGATTTGATTTTACGATAAGTATATAGACCAAAACACTCTTAATTGTAGATAATCAAGATAAACTTATGTTATAAGAGATCTAACATTTTCTCTAAACACACTAAATGTAGATAATTATGATACATGTTGCTTTACGTAACACCATTTAGTTTTACGTAGTTGTTATATGTTAAAATAATATGTAAAACTCATAAAGGTCTGTCTCGATTATTAAGGGCGGTTCATTTGGTAAGCTGCACTATGTTTATGGAGATAACGTTTTGTATTTAATTAAAAATCAGTGATGCCTATAACAATAATGAAAAAACTAACTACATACTCTTACAATGTTACTTGATGTCTTACAACTGAAATGATAACTATTAAATTACAAAACTTCTATGATAAAAGCACTAATAGTTCATTGATGATCAACTACACCAATCACGAACTTTTACTTATCAATGATTTAAACATAATTGAACTTTTTTTTATCAACTATAGAATATATTTATACAGATGATCCTAATGGGAGCCCTGTGCATCGCACGGGCTTTTCAACTAGTTCACAATATTTTGTAATTATAATTAACCATTCATTCTTATCTTAATTTGTTTCATAAACAATAATCAATTTTAGTAATAAAGCATTTCAATTACGAAAATGAATCTTATTTAATTGAATTACAATAAGATACAAATTCTCATTCACAAATATAAATTGTTCAATTCTTAAGGAATTAATTAACTTGTATCATTATACAATTAACTAACTTATCTATTAAGGGAATTGTCCTATAGGTGTGACCTTAAGAGATCAACTGATCACCACCGTCAAACGACAGTAATGTCAAACTCTCGTTAGCCAATCATTACCGATTAATATTGATCAGTTGACTATATAATTGAATCATCCCTTACGTATTCTTATTATGAGATTCAAACATGTGATCGCAGTATTGTCGAGGACACATACTCCAACGCTATGATCAATTGTGTGTACGTATTTTCAATGAAACTACGAACATGGAATAAAGTAGTAATTAGTAATCTTGGATGGGAGTTCATCGGAGTTAGTTATGGATACTACTCATTATTTTTGAGAACAAAATATATTGGATAGTCAAGTGTGGGAGAGAGGTGACAGCCATTGTCGCCATCAATTTAGTTATTGTTAGAACACATTTGGTTGATGATGTCAAGTCCCCTTATTATTTGATTGTTTGTTTTTAGTTGAAAATGTTTAGTGATTGAAGCAATCAAATGGACTCTCATTGATGGTTTAACATGATCAAGATGAAGCAATCAAGAAGTCAAGACAATGTTATTATCCTAAGCCTTAGTCGAAAATTGTAAGAGTAAGTGTAATACTCTCATTTATGTCAAGTGGTTGCAAAACCATGCAACAGTGCACTGCACTATGGTTTATGATATTACCGTATGGAGGAACGTTTTATGCGAAAAGTTTAAGTGTTAAAACTTTACAAATTTCATATTCTCAAAACTTTAACATCTGAATCTTCAAAGTTTGAAAACAAATCTGAAATTTTAAGTCACAAATCCACATTGATTAAGCCTCTAGATTTGTGCATTTACCTTTTACTAAAATGGTAAGTTGAACTTGTCAAAGCGTTAAAGCTAGAAAAGTTTTTTGCCAATTTGGTAAAGTGTCACATGTTGAGTGTTTTGGATAAGTTGTTGATTTTTATTAAAGACTTAAGCCTAAGCCTAAAGCCTAACACTTACCATCATTCAAAGGCTACTAATTTTATATTGGATTTAATTAACCTAAGTTGTACTTCTTAGTAATCAAGTCCATTATAAATAGAGTGTCTTAGCTTCATTATTTTTCAAGACTTTCCAAAGCATTTATTGTAAAGCCTTTCAAATCATGTGTGCATTTAAAGCTTTGTTCTTCAAGTATTTGCAAAACGTTTTTCAGATTTTAAAAGTCTTCATTTGTTTTCGAAAAGCTGTAAACCTACAAGTATCAGTTCGCTGTACCGTGACATAAAGAGTTTGTTCCATGATTCTCGTGTTTAAGTCTTAATTGTACTCTCCATGTTCATTAAGTGAACACTTGAGATTCAAAGATTCTGTACACCTATGAGATAGAACATATAAACTCTTGAACCGGAGTAGCTTTAAGGTTTGAGTGCAATCAGAGTAGATTGGCGAGTTATTTTCATTGTAAGGGTTTAGTAGTTTGAGTAAATTTCTAAACAAGCAATAAAATAACGTTGGACGTATGCCTAGGAGTAGAGACTGAACCAATTTTTAAA